>NC_080387.1:62703146-63434980 GCF_028751815.1 Salvia miltiorrhiza
CAGCAGATCGGCGCCAAACACAGCAGACCTCCAGCAGCAGACCGGCGCCGAACACAGCAGACCTCCAGCAGCAGCAGACCTCCAGCAGATCTCCGCCGGAAATCGGGATTTCCAATCTCGGATTTTCTCTGCACTTGTCATCTCGGATCTACTCTTTCTGCTGTAGCGATAAAGCTGAAGCCGTCGCCGTTATCGACTGTACTAGCAGATCGGCGCCGATCCCAGCAGACCTCCAACAGCAGCAGACCTCCAGCAGATCTCCATTACCAGCAGACCTCCTGCAGCAGAACTCCAGCAGATCTCCGCCGGAAATCGATATTTGCAATCTCGGATCTACTCTACACTTGTCATCTCGGATCTACTCTGTTTGGTTCTTCTGTTTGGTTCTGTGCAGTTGGATTGAGCCGTTTTGATTATATATGCTGTCAAATTAACATTGGTGGTTTAAATGGAATGGAGAGAGGTGAGGAAAAGAAGGGTTGGCCAACCCTTTTCTGAGAGAATACCGGCAAGGCACCAAAGATATCCAAATCCTAGGAACACAAGCCTCAGTTCGAGAAGAACCTTCAATGGAACAGACGGTGGGAGATTTGGGCGACAATCGACGGGGGGGAAGTGGAATGGGAGGGATAAGGCGATCACCACTTTCTTCGTCAACAATTTGCCAGACGGCTGCAGCGCGGATTTCCTGAGAAGAAAGTTTGCCACGGTCTTGGAACCTACCGAAGTTGTTTGTCCAAAAAAGAGGGATTTGCGTGGGAAAGCTTTCGGTTTTGTTAGGTTCGGGGGGGTGAGTTTTCCCGATAAGTTACTTGCGGATCTGAACACGCTATGGATCGGCAGTTATAAAATCAGGGTCTATAAACCAAGGTTTGAGCGAGAACTGAGGGCTGAAAGGCGGGAGGATTTGAAGCTTGAAGGAGTGGCTGATAAGGGTCAGGAGAAAGTTCGTGTTTTGGAGAGAGCGGATAGGAAAGCTGGAATTTCCTTCAAAGATATTCTCACGGGGAACGAAGAAAAGGAGACACGAGCAGAAGAAGTACTTCACTTCAAGCCAACGGAGAAGGAGAAAGCTTGGATACTTGGGGCGGTTACCGGTCTTCTGAAAAATGAGTTCTTGTGGGAAGAGGTCAAAGACGAAATCATCGGAGAATGTTCGGGGAAATTGAAAGTTTCGACACTTGGAGGAAATCTAGTTCTCTTTCAGAGTGCATGCGGAGATTCAACTGAAGAAATCCTTAAAGAGATGGACGAATGGTTTCAGTTCTGGTTCTTGTGGAGTAGGAAATGGAAGATCGGCGATGTTTCGCATCAAAGAGTGGTCTGGACCAAATGGGTGGGTGTGCCTTTACATGCATGGAATCCTCGTTTTTTCAACGATGCATGTGCTAGCTTTGGTGCGGTACGTAAAATTCATGAAGGCACCGCGACAAATGAAAAGTTCGATGAAGCCTTCATTCAGGTTGCCACGGGCCTCTATTCATGCGACAGAATTTTGGATTGCGTGATCGAGGGGACGTGTTTCAAAATTCGTGTCGAGGAGGTCCGAGATGCACCCAATCTCTGTGCCGGATGTAAGGCGGAGGAGGAGAGGACGGAATCGGACTCCGATTGGTCTTGGGAGGAGGACTCAACGGGGCCGGCAGATGCTATTATCGAGGATGACGACAAGCAATCTTACAACAGTGGCGGGGTTTCATTGTCCCAAGGAACAGTCTCTTCGCTTCCACCATCGCGTGAGGGGGGTAAAACAGAGGTTCTGATATCCATTGATGAAAATGCGGCGGAGGTTGTTTCGTGCGGGAAAAATGTGCCTAAAAGGAATGTGGGCGGCAATGTCAGAGGAAGACCTGTTGGGCCGAAACAAAGGAGTCCTAGGTCAGGCCCAACCGAAGCCCAGTCCAGTAAAGAAGATGAAGGCCCACATCATCTAGAGAGTGGCCCAGGAAATCAGGAAGCATTTTTGGCCCAGCCCTTTCTTGACTCTTGCGGTTGTTGTTTGGTCTCCCAGAGCCACCAAACAAGTGGAAAATCATCGACTCTTTTTGAGGAAGAAGTCACAATGGGAAGGGAAAATGGATCTGCGGAAGGTCAGGTGGGAGAGAGTTCATCCTGTCAAGTTTTTGCCAAAGAAACGAGGCTTTCAGCCGAGTCTGAATCGGAAAAAGACAAAGAACGCGAGGGCCAACCACGACAGTCAGAAGGTGAGGAGAGAAGACTTTTTCTTCAGGAAATGACCAAGAAAGATACCGCTGGTAAAGCTCTCGAAAATAACAAAAAGAAACAGAGCAAGAAATCGAAGAAGGTGTGCAAAACACAGGGAGAAAACAACGGTTGGGGCAAATTCATTGCGGATTTGGAAACCGAAAGTTTGGAAATCTGGAAATTAGGGAAAGCTTTGGGGCTTTCAAGCCAACTTACAGATCAGGAGATGGCTGCGCAAATTGAGGACCAAGAGGAAGGCAACGTGAGGACACTGGACAGAAGCTGGGAGTCAACCAAGTAAGTGTTCATGAATTTACTGTCATATAACATTCGGGGCCTTGGGAGTATTGGGAAACAGAAAGATGTTAGTGAGATTGTAAAAATGCAAAAGATTGACTTCTGTTGCCTTCAAGAAACAAAAATGACTGAGTTTGATTCATTGATGTGTAACTCTTGGTGGGGTTTTGATAATTTTGATCTTGCGGTTCGGAATTCTGAAGGGCGGTCTGGTGGTTTGGTTAGTGCTTGGAATAAAAACGTTTTCCAAGCTTCTAGCAAATGGGACGTGAGCGGGGCTGTGGTGGTGAATGGAAAATGGGTTCAAGATGATGTTGGGTGTTGCATCATTAATGTCTATGCACCAGTTGTTTCGGAAGAGAAATCTAGACTTTGGGATGTTATAAAAAATATAGTGGAACAGAATGCCGATTGCGGTGTCTGTGTGATGGGGGATTTTAACGCGGTGCGGAAGCGGGAAGAAAGAGTCGGAAGAGGGGACTCTTATGGGGCAGCAGATGCAAGAACCTTCGACAGCTTCATCGGTGATAGCGGCCTTACAGAAATCAGATCTCAAGGGCGCAAATTTACGTGGTTTAAGCCGAATGGGATGTGTAAAAGTAAACTGGATAGGTTTTTGGTTAACGACGCGTGGTTGCGTCAATGGGAGGGGTCGATGGGACGTGGTCTGCAACGCACCATTTCGGATCATTGCCCTATTGTTTTGGTGTCAAAAGCAGAAGATTGGGGACCAAGGCCTTTCAGATTCCTCAATGTGTGGGTGTCACATCCGGAGTTTGAACAACAGGTTACGAAAGTGTGGACAACGGACGGAATGACGGGATGGAGATGCTTTGTGGTCAGTGAAAAATTGAAGAAATTGAAAACGGAACTGAAAGAATGGAATAAATCCACTTTTGGGAATATTGATGAGAAGATACAGGTTTTGAAGACTGAATTGCAAACTCTTGACCACAAAGATGAAGAGCATGGAATTGAGGAGTCCGAAATCATTCGAAGAAATGAAATCCAAGCGAATATTTTCCTACAGCTGAAAGACAAACAAAGGGTCTTGCAACAGCAAGCTAAGGTTCGGTGGCTCAAAAGCGGTGATCTTAACACGGGATTCTATCACCGAGCGATTCTTGGGAGAAGGAAAAAGAATGAAATCTTAGGATTATACTTTGGAAATCAGTGGGTGTCTAATCCAGGGGAGGTCAAATCCAAAGTACGGGAACATTTCGAAGTATTCTTCAAAAAAAGGACACGGGTTCTGCCAAACCTCCCCAACGATTTCCTCAAGAAAAAACTCTCTGATGAAGAGCGGAATTGGCTGTGCAGGGAGTTCGATTTGGAGGAGATTAAGGAAGCGGTGTGGAGCTGTGGTGGCGACAAGAGTCCTGGTCCAGATGGGTTCACGTTCTCCTTCTGGAAGAATGCATGGTCGACAGTCAAGGATGATCTTCTCCAAGTTCTGAAAGAGTTTTTCGAGAACGGGAGGATCCCCAAAGGAAGCAATACTTCGTTCATTGTTCTAATTCCGAAGAAGGAAGGGGCAGAGAAGATGGATGAGTTCAGACCGATCTCCCTGATCAATAGCTTATACAAAATCATTGCAAAAATCATTGCAGGGAGGTTGAAAATGGTGATGGGGTCTATTATCTCGGACAAACAGTGCGCTTTTATTAAAGGACGGTTCATTCTTGATGGTGTGGTTATTCTCAACGAAGCAATTGCGGAAGCAAAGAAAAAGAAGATTGGTCGTATTTTCTTCAAGATCGACTTTGCTAAAGCTTACGACTCCGTTCAATGGGATTTCCTTGATGCTTTATTCGGTCTTATGAACTTCGATCAGAAATGGCGTAATTGGGTTAAGGGATGCCTCGACTCGGCGTCAGGCAGCGTGCTGGTGAACGGATCGTCCACAGGTGTCTTCAAAATGGAACGAGGTCTAATTAAGGCAGGGGGATCCGTTGTCCCCTTTCCTCTTTTTAGTCATCGCCGAAGGGTTAAATGCCTTGATGGAGAGAGCTACTGATCTCCAGCTCGTGTCTCCGGCTGTTTTGGGGATGGATAAAATTTCTGTGTCACATCTTCAATATGCAGATGACACAATATTCCTGTTGGCAGCTAACGAAGGGAATGTTAATTTTATTAAAAGGATCCTTCTTCTTTTCCAATTCCTTTCAGGGCTCAAAATCAACTTCGACAAGAGCAACTTGATGGCAGTGGGTGTCGAAAATACGTGTTTAAGGAGGTGGACAGGTTATCTCAACTGTAAGGAGGGATCTCTTCCTTTCAATTATCTCGGTATCAAGGTTGGGGGACGGATGAATAGCAGTGTGGAATGGAGTTGCGTGGTGGAAAAAGTGTTGAGGAAAATCAGAGGTTGGAAGAAGAAATCTCTTTCTTTGGCAGGGCGCATCGTTCTTGTGAAGTCGGTCCTTCAAGCCATCCCAGTGTATCAATTGTCTTTTTCCTTCATTCCTAAATCGGTAATTCACGACCTCAACTCCGTTTTTGGAAAATTTTTGTGGGGGGGAAGTGGCGTGTCTAGGTCTATTGCTTGGTTCAAATGGAAAGACATGTGTGTCGACAAGCTTTAAGGGGGATTGGGCTTTCGAAACATTGAATGGTTTAACAAGGTCTTGGTGTTTAAATGGGTGTGGAGGTATTTGGTCGAGAGGGAGGCGTTGTGGGTCAGGGTGATTAAATCCTTGTACGGGGATTTGTCAAGAGGGGAGGGGGGGGGAGTGGAGGGTGGAGAAAAGGGGCGGGATGAAGGGATGGTGGTCGAAAATTGTTGGGAGGGTGGGGAGGGAGGAAGAAAAGTGGTTTAGTGGCAATATTCAAAGGTTTATGGGGAATGGTAGAGAGGTTAGTTTTTGGGGTGAGACGTGGGTGGGGAACAGCAACCTCAAAATCCTCTTCCCTAGACTTTTTAATCTTAGCCTCTTTAAAGATGGTAATGTGGAGGAGGCTGGGAAATGGACGGAGGAAGGGTGGGTGTGGGATCTCAAGTGGCGAAGGGAGCTGAGGGAGAGGGAGAAAGAGATGGAGGAAAATTTGCGGTCAGTCATTGGGGCGCTTTCTCCTTGCCCAGACCTAAAGGACGGTTGGAGCTGGAAGGACGCAGTGGGGGGAAAATTCTCAACTAAAGCAGCCTATGAGGAGTGCGCAAAGGCGGAAGGTGATCATTTTGGGAGACACATTGAAGCTAGCGCACAACTGTGGACGGCACCGGCCCCTAACAAAGCCAGAGTGACAGCTTGGAGAAGCATTTGTAACAGGCTGCCAACATGCGAAAACCTTCTCAAAAGGAATGTCCTCATCCCAGCCGAAGAACAGTGGTGCAATGCGTGTGTGTGGAGGGAGGAAACAACTGAACATTCTTTTCTCCATTGTCCGAAAGTCGACCGCGTGTGGGACAAAATCAATCAATGGATCGGAATGAAAACGGCAAAACCACAAAAAGTCGAACATCATTTCATGTCTTTCATTTGAGGAGAAAGAGGTAAGAGAAACAAGAACTTCCTTAAAGCTCTTTGGATAGGGACTGTTTGGCTGATCTGGAAGTATAGGAATGAGAGTAGGTTTGAGAACAAGAATTGGGAGGTGTCCAATCTTGTTAATGAGGTCAAAGGGAGGCTTTGGAGCTGGAACAAAATCTTCCATGTGGTCGATTCCAATGTTCCTTTTACCTTGTGGTGCTCTAACGAGTACGCACCACTTGTTTGATGTTTTTGGTACTCCTGGTACCGCCCCAGTTTTTTTAATAGATTTTTAATTGATAAAAAAAAAAAAAAAAAAAAGTGGGGCCAATAGGTAAAGATATACTAATTTTAAAAGCAAGGGAGGGTATAATTGTCCAAAAAGTAGAGTAGGAGTTTTTTTGGTGGACAAATATTTAAGGGCAAGTAGGAGTTTTTTTGGTGGACGGAGGGAGTAGTTTTAGAGCTAAGTATCGGGTTCACAAGTTTAACTAAAATTTGGTAAATAAATGGAGTGGGCTTAACCATCTGATATTTTACAGAAAGCCCATAATAGTCAATAAATATATACTGTATAAACCTAATATTGGGCCCTAAACTATTACATCTCCAACCTTCTTCAACTAACACGTCCGTCAACATATGTTATTTCCTCCTCACTCTCCAAGAATTCTCTACGCTGTTAACAATACTGGTAAATTTTCTCGTGTTTCCCTGTACAAATGAATATCCACTGAAAAAGTTTACGCCATTACGAGAAAAGCGAATTGTTTACTTTTCTTTTTTTCTTCAGCTTTTGGATGTTTTAGGGCCAAATATTAGGCATATTGATGCTGCGGTAATTCTATATGGGCGAATTTGATTCATATCATGTTGGATTATTAGCGTGATTCAATGCCATAAATGTAATTTCATGTTGGATTATTAGCGTGATTTAATGCCATAAATGAAATGGTAAATTGCAATTAATTTGCGCGGAGGATTGAATTTGCTTTATTTATGATAATTCATCTCTCTTGCTGCTTTGTTTCTTATGCTTTGTGGTTTTGTAGTGATTACTGGTTAAGCAAAATTGAGACGCTATATTGAAATATTAATATAAGCTGATGGTTTATTGGTTCGTGCTCGATGATTACTGCTTTGTTTCTTGATTTGCCGTAAGGTAAGGAGAATTCGATGGAAATATCATTAGTTTTTTAAGGTTGTGTTATCTTTAGTTGTAAATTTATCATGAGAAAAAAAGGGATAATTTTTTTTTCTACCTTTAAAACCCTCATTTCTTTTCCCTCATTTTCTACAAAAGAAAAATTCGCCGCTTCTCATTTCCTCATTTTCACTCCAAAGAGCGATAATATTATCACCCTAAGTGTATTTTGCAATGCAGGAGAAGGAAATATCTATTTAGGAGTATAACCACAGTCCTGTTTGAATTATGTGCACTGGAAAGAAAGTTGGCTTGTTTCTTTGTTTGAAATTGTTGATTTTGTGCTGCAGAAAAGTGTAGGTTTCAGTGGATTCTTCATCTCTTATATCTGATGCCTATTTTTAGATGGTTCATTTTCCAGACATTTCGTGGAGTGTCATCTCTCTGTTCCCTTTCTTTCCCCTTTGCTGCAGTCGTATGATTATTTGTTAAAAAATACTAATAACTAGTTAACTATCTGAATCAGCTCATGATTGTTTAGTGGCAGGCTCAATAATGGCTGATTGGAGCAAACTACCATATGATATCGTTCACAAGGTTGCTACACATTTATCAGTGATTGAGGATTTCCTTGCATTTTCTGCTGTTTGTTGCTCGTGGCGATCAGTTTATTTGGCTAAGGAATGGAATCCAGGTCCTCAGGTTCCGGTATTAATGTTCTCCAATGATGACAACATTAACATTAGAAGTTTCTTAAGCTTGAATAGAAATAAGGTTTCTAACTCAGAGCTGCCCGAGGCTCGTGGTAGGCGGTGTTGGGGTTCTTCTTCAGGGTGGCTTGTAACTATAGGATATGATCATGAAATCCGGCTTCTCAATCCCTTTACTCATGTCTCTTATAATCTTCCGCCTAAGTCCTCACTAGAAATCAGCTTTGGTGATTTTCTGAGTTGGTATGATATCATAGAGAGAGCCTTTGTCTTCAGGAATCCACGCACTTCAGATGCTAATGAGGACTTGATGGTTATGATCATTTACGGCACAATGAAGCAGCTAGCGTTATGTAGACCTGGCTACAGTTCTTGGAGATGTGTCAAAGATAAAATTCATGCCGAGTTTATAGATGTTACGTGTGTAAAAGATCAAATCTTTGCTCTCTCCTTCATGGGAGTCCTCGTCCTCATTGATATTGATAGCCTAGCTGTAACTGCTATAAGTGGCCAAGACCCTCCTAGGAATGTTGCCTTATCACTTATTACTGGGGGCTCTGAGCAAATATCCTTGGTCGAATCATCTGGGGATCTCTGGATGGTTTACCAAGCCCAGGGGAGGAACCCATGGAGGTCTCGCGTAGAGTCAACAGCATTTCTGGTCTACAATTTCGATTTTGACAACAAACAGTGGATCAGATTGAGCAACTTGGGAAGTCGCACAATTTTTGTTGGTGATAGTAGCTCTATTGTTGTACGTGCAACCTGTTCTCTGAAGTGCGAAAGTAACAGCGTTTATTTTGTTGCGTCAAGGAAGGAAAATGGGTGGCCGAAGAGGATGACTCACGTCAATGTAGGTGTGTATAGCGTGAGGAGTGGAGTTTCAGTACACCTCTGCATAGGCCCTGATATTCCTAAGCGTTTTTCTTTCCCGATGTGGGTGCTGCCTACCTTGTATTAGATCGAGCTTCGTTTTGTTCGTTGTATTCAGGCGAAGGATTTTGTTCGCCGTGTTCAGGCAACGAGGCAAAAATCTGGATTCTGAGAGATGTGCATTGATGTAAGTATTTGATTCTGCACTGACTCTCTGAAATAAGTTTGTGATTTTTAAGATTCAAGATGAGGGATTTTGATCTCATATGAATTGCAGTTTACATGTATGGAATTGAAACATTATAACTTTTTGAATGTGTTATCGAGTGGAGCCGAGTTATTATAAATATAGCATATAGTATGGCATTGTCATTATATATTGGCTACAGAAACATGTTAATGAGCTCCAATGAACCTGGAGAGTTAGAATGTGAAGCAAATAAAGGCCAGATACATGTAAAGAAGCTCAATTTCTGAACCCGGACCAAATTCGAGTCAAAATTCCTATATTTGTACTCTTCTGAATATTACTCATTTCAAAAAAGGAGAAGAAGAGTTACTATTGAAGTTAGAAATGAACCCAACTATTCTTAATTAATGTCACTTCATCCGTCCCACTATAAATATCTCATTCCTTTTTTTTAGGTAACATATTCTCTCTTTATACCTAATATTTAAATAATTTTCACCAATCCACTTTATCTACTAATTACATACTATTTCTTAATCTCCGTATCCAAAAGTAATGAGACATTTATAATGGAACAGATGGAGTATTTCATTCTTACAGTAAGAATTTTGGATACAACAAAGATCTCCAATTTCATGGGATATTCATTGAAGTGAATCTCGGCCGTATATACGTCTTAATGCATCGCGTATCCATATGGATAAAGAAATTGAATCTTTCTAGAAAATCGTCTACGTTCCTTTATTTCGCGGCGTGGATCAATTTCATTTTTGTTGGTATGTTTAAAGCATTGTTATTTGTTACAGCTTCTAACTACAACTTGTTAACGCACGCATAATATCCCAAAAATGTATTGTCTTCACTCTTCAGCCCAAGATGTAATAGTCAAACTTTGCTTAAAAGGAAGACCAACCTAAAATTGAATTTTTTTGGACAATAATGAGAAAATTATCAGTATTCAGACCGTTTCTCCAGCCCTTATTTTTGTATTTTCGATTTTCAATTTCCTACAGTTCATATTAGTATTCGTCACATACATGTTAGTGGCATTTTATTACATTTATAAAGTGAAATAATAGATGAAAGATACATCAAACTACCGATTGCGATCAAGATCCAAGAAACTTGGGAAAATAAAGTCAAAATAGTGCAATTAATGGCAGATTTCTTCAATTTCATCTTCAAAAATCAAAATACAAGCTGCACGCACATCAAATATTCTCAAAACAAAAATCAAATAAATTTGTATGCGTGTTGACTTAACGTTAGAGGTCCTGAGATTGAATCCATCGTGCGGTTTTTAATTTTTTTTATTTACTTGTTAATTTATAAAATCAAATCAAATCAAAGAAACTTCGGTTAAGAATTTTCAGAAAATGGTAAGCAGAATCCAGACAAATATAGCAGCCGTAACTGCAAAATAGCACTATATATAAGACCTGTGATATAAGAAAAACATTCAAACCTTACCCAAATTATAAAAAAAAAAAAATTGTAAACGATGACATCATTCAAAACAACAAAGAAACACCATAAACACATCAACAACCCTTTCCCCTCCAACCCAAAGACTCTTCCTTTGATCCAAGGAAGTCTATTTTTCGATCCTCAAACACTTCCTCCACAGCAAGTTTACGACATAGGCCATGATTTCCAGCTGAAGTGGTCGTCAAACAATGGAGGGTCTCTCGCAGTTTGCCACAAGTCCAACTTCTCAAGATCGATATGGTCTACGGTGCCGGGCCGGGCCTTCGTCTCTGCAACCGCCGCCGACACAGAGGTGGAGGAGAGCAGGGGATCGTTCGTGGTCAAAGACAGCAACATCCGCCTCGTATGCAGTCATCAAACTGTTGAAGAGATCAGAGTCATTCAAGAATCGGACCCGGAAAGGGATAGGGCCCGGGCCCTATCACCTTCTATGCTGATCAAAGGGAGGGTTTTTAATGTGAAGGGAGGGAGAAGAGGGCGTGTTGAGAGTGAAAGTTTGGAGCTTGTTGAGAAGAGCATAGCTGCATATGCTAAGTATTGGATGGTGTTTGATCAGAAAAGCAGTGATCAAGTGGGGTTTCGAGTGAGGTTTGGGACGCCGAATTCGGGTCGGGACCAGAAGCTCTCTGCAAGAAGCTATGGATGCAGAGGCCTTGCTCGAAAATTGGGGAGAATTCGCAGGCTTCGAGTTGGATGGTGTGGATCTTTCTTGAAAAAGAGAGTGGTTGTTGCATTTTCTCAAGAAGAGGAGAATGTGGTGATGAAGAAGGCATCTTTTCTTGATTTCAATAGGGTTTGCCTCACTTATTCTAGTGAGAGGAGTGAGAGATTCTATGGCTTTGGAGAGCAGTTCTCTCACATGGATTTGAAGGGGAAGAGGGTGCCAATGTTGGTTCAAGAACAAGGGATCGGAAGAGGGGATCAGCCCATCACTTTTGCTGCTAATTTGGTTAGCTATAGGTGAAGATCATTTGCCACAATTCTTGAAAATAAAGATTGAATTTTTAAACGATAATTATGATTTATGATCATAAGATTTTTTTGTTCGAGTGCAGGGCAGGAGGTGATGAGAGCACAACTTATGCCCCTTCACCTTTTTACATCACTTCAAAGATGAGATCACTTTATCTTGAAGGATATAACTACTCAGTTTTTGATCTAACAAATGATGAATCTGTCCAGATACAGGTGATTTATGATGTGATCTCTATGATCAAGCTATGATGATTTAAGAAACAAAACTTGAATCTTTAAATTTGTGCAGTTGTATGGAGACATGATTGAAGGTAGAATCTTGAATGGGAACTCACCGGTTGAGCTCATTGAACGCTTCACGGAGACCATAGGTAGGCCTCAAGAGCTTCCCGAGTGGATAATCTCCGGGGCTGTGGTGGGCTTGCAAGGAGGCACGGACGTGGTTCGTGACATCTGGGAGCAGCTGCAAGCCATGGATACACCAATATCAGCATTTTGGTTGCAGGTAGAAAACAACATTTTCCTTTAAAATTAGATAAATATGAACATAGAATCTATGGCATTTGAGGGTTTTAGGAGATGTCAACTTATATCTGTGATGCTAATTGAGTGCTCGTCGTGTAGGATTGGGTAGGGCAGAGGAAGACAGTTATCGGGTCACAACTATGGTGGAATTGGGAAGTGGATTCAACTAGGTATACGGGTTGGAGACAGTTGATTGAAGATCTTAGTGCTCAGAAAATCAAAGTGATGACATACTGCAATCCTTGTCTAGCTCCAGTAAGTGAGAATTTTCTAATAGCTAGTTATAAGCTTGGTTAGAGATTCTAGCTTCGTGTTCGATGACAGTCACACTTATCATTCATCTATGCAGATGGATGAGAAGAAAAATGTGGGAAGGCACCTCTTTGAGGAAGCCATGAAGTTGGATATCTTAGTGAAGGATAAAAATGGAGGACCATACATGGTTCCCAACACGGCTTTTGATGTCGGGATGTTGGATTTCACGCACCCTAAAGCAGCACCTTGGTTCAAGCAGATCTTGAAAGAAATGGTGGATGATGGAGTCCGGGGCTGGATGGCTGATTTTGGCGAAGGCCTTCCAGTAGACGCTTGCCTCTATTCAGGTTGGGTTGATCACCTCTGATGTTTATTTTACGTATAATAGATATGACTAAAAGCTCAAATGAACTACAGGAGAGGATCCCATCACGGCCCACAACAGGTATCCGGAGATCTGGGCTAGGGTGAACAAGGAATTTGTGGAGGAATGGGAAAGCAGCCGGGCAGACGAGCCCTTGGTTTTCTTCATGAGGGCCGGCTTTCGAGATAGCCCAAAATGGGCTAGCCTGTTTTGGGAAGGGGATCAAATGGTGAGCTGGCAAGCCAATGATGGGATAAAAAGTGCAGTTGTAGGTTTGTTAAGCAGTGGGATATCTGGCTATGCTTTCAACCATAGTGATATTGGTGGCTATTGTGCTGTCAACTTGCCGTTTTTCAAGTACCAACGGAGCAAGGAGCTTCTGCTCCGTTGGATGGAGCTCAACGCGTTCACCACTGTCTTCCGTACACATGAAGTGAGCAAAATTTTTTACACTCAACAAAAGCTCAAAATTAAACACCATTTCTGCTGCGATACTAATTTTGCTTCATGTTTTGGCTTTGTGAATTTAGGGGAACAAGCCATCATGCAATAGCCAATTCTACTCCAACCAAAAAACTCTATCTCATTTCTCAAGATTTGCAAAGATTTACAAAGCATGGAAGTTCTACCGGCTGCAGCTAGTAAAGGTATCTCATCATCATATCTAAAAATCAAGTAACTCTTACTTGAAAGCAAAAACTAACGTAAAAACGCGCTCTTTTGAATGTTTATGCAGGAAGCATCGCAGAAGGGGCTGCCGGTGTGTCGCCACCTCTTCCTCCACTACCCAAAAGACGAGCATATTCACAAGCTAACATACGAGCAGTTTCTAGTTGGCTCGGAGATCCTAGTGGCGCCTGTGCTCGACAAAGGCAAGGAGGCTGTTAAGGTCTACTTCCCACAAGGGGAGAGTCATGTGTGGAAGCATGTTTGGACAGGAAAACTACATCACAAACAAGGTTTTGAAGCTTGGGTGGAAGCTCCAATGGGATATCCAGCCATTTTTGTGAAAGATGGATCCCAAATCGGAGAAAAGTTTCTAGAAAACCTTAGAGACTACAACATCTTGTGATAGAACAGATTCTTTGCAAATAGTTAGGATGGATGATTGATTTTAATTTGATTTGATTTCATCATGTGATTAAGTGCTCAAAATGTAAATAGCATGATTCATTTCAATCTTGGAAGCAAGAATCTTACATTAGATCAGATGTGAAGTCTGCATTTTAAAAAATCAATCTTGATTCAGTTATGAAGTCTTTACAAAATACAGATGATAATTAATTAAAATGTAAAAAGAAAGGTGGGATTTGCAGAAGTGGAATGAGAAGAACTCACTTTTCATGCATGGCACCTGCTTGAGCAATAACTGAAACTTTGTAAAGATGCAGGTTTTGAGGTTTTTGTTTGGTTAAGACGTCAAGTAAGAGTTGTTTATGTTGTTATATATATATATGTTGTTGTCTAAATAGCAGCTGATTCGGATACTTGTGTGGGTATATTCCCTCTCTTTCCGTTTACTTTTACACTCCCTTAATCTTGGATTATTTCTAGTTTCAGTCCCCAAAAATATAGGGTAAAAGATTTTGCTTTTTGCATGTGTTTGCAACTTCTTTAAGCTAAACTAATATTACTATATCTCTAAAAGAACATTTAAGCGGCGTGAACTTCTGATAATAATAATAATAATAATAACAACAACATTTTCATAGATAATATAGTTCAAAACATTTACTAAATTTTTTTTGGGGGCATTCAATACATTTTAGACATTTTTTTTATTAAAATACAAATATAATAATAATAATAATAACAACATTTTCATAGATAATATAGTTCAAAACATTTACTAAATTTTTTTTGGGGGCATTCAATACATTTTAGACATTTTTTACTAAAATACAAATATAATAATAATAATAATAACAACATTTTCATAGATAATATAGTTCAAAACATTTACTAAATTTTTTTTTGGGGGCATTCAATATATTTTAGACATTTTTTACTAAAATACAAATATAATAATAATAATAACAACATTTTCATAGATAATATAGTTCAACATTTACTAAAAAAAAATTGGGGGCATTCAATACATTTTAGACATTTTTTACTAAAATGCAAATATAATAATAATAATAATAACAACATTTTTAGATATATTATTAAAAAAAAATTCAAAATAGTGCGATCTATAATTCAAACTTCACCGCTCTTTCTCTCCAAATAAAAAGAAAAGAAAAGAAACCCTTTTCTTTGCACATGTAAATATTTAACTAGACAAATTATGATATTTTTACATTCACCAAAAAGAGAGATTATTTGCATAGAAAATGATGTTTTATGCCAAATTTCACATTAGAAAATACAGTCCTAGTCATTGGGCAGCTTAAAACGACTTTTTATTCATTTAATTATCGTTTCAAAAAGAATCTATATTATTAATAAAAAAAGAGGCTAAACAATCCTAAGACACAACTTGTAGATTGCCTATTTTACCTTTATTACATATTTTATTTTAAGGTTATTTTACATATTAATTCATTAGATATTACACTAAATCTATGTGATATATATCTATAGCTATTGATAAGGCTTATAGATAAATATATTCATTCAATAAATTATCTAATAAAATTAATAAATTAATAGATTTTCTAAAATAATAAATTATCAAATAAAATGACATTAATTATAGAGTAAAATTTTGAAGTAGCCAAAATGAAGCATAAAACACAATTTATGGCCACACATTGAAAAAACACAAATTTTGGCCATTTTTATAGCTTTGGGACGTTTTTGCCCTTAATTGGGCGGACTGGGTAGGGTCAGGAGCGCGGGTCGCGTGCCGGGTAGGATCAGGCACGCGGGTCGGGTTAGGCACTTATGGCACTATTAGTGCCATAAGTGCCAACGAAATTTTTTTTTACTCCCCCTGCCCTGTCTACCCCCCAGACCCCGACCCCACCCACCCCACCCACCCCAACCAAAACTTTTACTTTATTATTTTATTTTATGGCACTTATGGCACTAATAGTGCCATAAGTGCCAACGAAATGTTTTTTTTACTCCCCCTGCCCTGTCTACCCCCCAGACCCCCGACCCCACCCACCCCCAAGCCAAAAAATTTTACTTTATTATTTTATTTTATGGTTAGTGCCATAAGTGCCAACGAAAATCCAAAATAAAATAAAGTAAAATGGTCTTTTTAGCACTTATGGCACTAATAGTGCCATAAGTGCCAAACATGCAGAACAAATATAGAAACAACAGCATCATCTAAACCCTAAATTGAACATTTAAACCCTAAATGGATAATCGAAACCCTAAATGGAACATCTAAACCCTAAATGGATAATCTAAACCCTAAATGAAATATCTAAACCCTAGGGGAAGTGTTTAAAAAGTTCCTTTTGGCTTGGGGGTGGGTGGGGGGGTAGGGTCGGGGGTCAGGGGGTAGGCAGGGCAGTGGGAGTAAAAAAAAAATTATTGGCATGGGGTGGGTGGGGTTGGGGGTCTGGGGGTAGACAAGGCAGGGGAAGTAAAAAAAAAAAAAAATTGGCTTGGGGATGGGTGGTGGGGGGTGGGGTGGGTGGGGTCGGGGGTCTGGGGGGTAGACAAGGCAGGGGAAGTAAAAAAAAAAAAAAATTTGGCTTGGGGGTGGGTGGTGGGGGGGTGGGTGGGGTCGGGGGTCTGGGGGGGTAGACAAGGCAGGGGAAGTAAAAAAAAATTTTTTTTTTTGGCTTGGGGGTGGGTGGTGGGGGGTGGGTGGGGGGTGGGTGGGGTCGGGGGTCTGGGGTCTGGGGAGTAGACAAGGCAGGGGAAGTAAAAAAAAAATTTTTTTTTTTTTGGCTTGGGGGTGGGTGCGTGGGTGGGGTCGGGGGTCTGGGGGGTAGACAAGCAGGGGAAGTAAAATTTTTTTTTTTTTTTTTTGGCTTGGGGGGGGGGGGGGGTCGGGGGTCTGGGGAGTGGGGGGTAGACAAGGCATGGGTTAATCCCTAAATCTGGATCCGGGTCAAAGAAAGTTGTTGGATTTATTGGGTTAAAGGGTAAATTAGGTAGAGCACATAAAAGATAGCTAAATATTGATGTTTTAAATTTTGTGGACAAAATTTAAGTTTCAATCACCAATAGGGCCATCCGGCCCTATTGTTTCTTAATTATAAGTACAACCCATGTTCTTCTCTTAGTTAATTCTAAATGATTTCTAAATAAGAGAATATGCTAACATCCTTTTTCTTTGCGTCGAGAATAATGCCTCTTTTTTTCATCAAAATGCCCTCCCCCAAAAATTCAAAATTAAAAATAATGTAAAAGTTCTGTATATATACAAATATAATTTCAACTCAAAAAAATATTCAAATATAATTTCAGATATAAACAAATAAATACTTATAATCGTTAGCTTTTTTGGAAGGGAAATCCTAAGCTATTCCCTAATAAAGACTTGCTCGCTTCTTTCTCTCCATTCACTTTCCCCTCTCCCTCTCTCTCGCCGGCGCGCTCCTGTTTCAGTCATATTTCCGGTATGCAATCCCAATTTTTATTTTAAAATTATATATCTTTTCTTATATTTCTTTCTCAAGTTACTCGATTGTGTATTACGAATGAATGGGTTTTCTGAATCCTGAAATGGTGGCTAATGTGCGTAGTATTTTTCTCAATAATTATAAGGGTTTTCTTAATTTTAGTTATATATCTTATGGAAGTGATTAATTTAACAACTTTTCAAATTCTATGATATGGGTTTTCGAATAATTGCGAAATGCTGTCATTGGTTCAAAGGTGGAATCGAAAATTTTATGAAAAGAATCTGCATTTAGCTCTTTCAAGCATGAACTGATTGTTTGTAGATATTGATGCATTTTACTTAGCTGCTGAACGTTGTAGATAGATTGCTTTTGTGTTTAGAGTTAGAACTCAGTTTTGTTCAGCATGTTTAAGCTGATTGAAGTTTTGCTTGAGCAGTCTCAGATATTTAGGGTTTAGCAGTATGTTGTTTTATTTTACACACTGTGGAAAGAATCAGTGCCTAATCTCTGTCTTTGAAGTTGTCAATGAGAGTTTAGATACTACTATAAAACCATTGGGGCTCTTACGGTACTAAATCCAGCTTTTTGTCAGCTTGAATGATGACAATCTATATATTTTGTATACTTTTACGCTTGTGATTATAGTGCAATCAGATGTCAATGCGTTTATTAGGTGCTTATCTATGTGTTTTCTTCTTGATGAGTTTTCTTGTCGAAAATTTGCTAAGAGAAAATTATATTTAATTGTGGATCAAAATCACATCCTCTTTTGGAATATGAATGTGATTTGAGTTGTTCTCAATGAATTCCACTAATACGACTCTGCTATTGGGGGTTGGGAGCCTACTGTTATCCTATTCAATCCGAAGAATGTGTGTAATGCTGTCTTATGCTATGTTGAACAAAGATTGCTTTTTCTGAATCACCTTTCACTTGCTTTAGACCTTGAAAATTGGGAAAAATTCAATCCACCCTTGATTTGAATTTTGTTTCTTTTAGCAAAAACATTTGCTTCATTTGATATGTATCCTAAATGTGTCCATCCTAGCTAGTAGCTACTAGCCATGAGATTTACGAGCATTCTAACATGTTACATGCTTAGTCTTCATTGTAAAGAAAATAGAGTTTTCATCACCCCAAACTTTTTTCTATTTTGTTTACGTTTTCAATGATAATGGAGATGCATATGAACGTTAACTGAAAGGCAGATAGATTAGAGTTCAGTTTTCTACCAATTATTCATGATTATAGATGATAAAAAATGATATATTATAGAGAAAGTGGCATCTCCCTCATGCTAGTTCAGCCAACAAGCTTACCACATATCCAATTGTTGTTCATATCTTTGCGTAGCAAAATGGTTGTCCCTCCGCCAGTAAGGCCGGAAAGAGTGACGAAGTATCTCAAGCCATACGTCCTAAGGATGCACTTCACCAATAAGTATGTAAACGCACAAGTTGTCCACACACCAACTTCAACAGTGGCTGCTGCTGCTAGCACGCAGGAGAAAGCCCTTAGGCTGGCCATGGAAAAAGAGAAAGAGAACACTAGGGATGTTGCTGCTGCTGCAAAGATCGGCATGATACTCGCACAACGGCTGCTCGTTAGAAACATACCAGCCGTTACTGTGTTCTACAAGAGAGATCAAAAATACCATGGCAAGGTGAAAGCAGTAGTTGATCAATTAACAAGTGCAGGGGTGAAATTGATATGAACATGATGTTGGTTTTTTATTGATCTTGCATCTGATGCTGGTGATGAATCTCAAGACATAAATATTTCAGTGTGCTAGAATCACTTAGCTCTTGTATTTTGACTATTGTTTTGAGGTTTCAAATGATGAATAATTCATGTTATGGCTCGTCTTCCTCTTTATAAAAACAGAAAAACGAAGAATCAATTTTCAAAATAGTTAGGGTTAAATTTGTAAGTGTATATAGGGGATAAAGAGTGGTTAACGATGAACTTATTAATATTAACTATTGGAATTACAAGTAGCTTTGCTTCTTGTTTTTTAAAAATTATAGCCTAACGTGATAAATAAATCGGTCTCTCATTTTTCCTCAAAAAACAATAAAAAATTATAGCCTAATGTTAAAATAGTTAATGCCTAAGGCTAAGGCCACTGACATGGTTTTTAATTTTCTTTATTTAACACTAATTGTTAATTTATCAACCAAAAAAAAAAAGATTAGATGTGTTACCTACCTTCGAATGAAAACTTGATCATAACAGCCCAAAATATTACTTTTAAGCAAATTTGTTTTATTAAAACAGTCAAATTAATTTTATAAATCACCGATTCAAGAAATTTCAGTTCAACCCCTTGGGTTGCAGTTACTGGCAATAATACACTACCGTTGATCGAATTTCAAAATTTATAATCAATATGTTGTATATACCAGACAAATAAAAATAATTAACATTTAAGCTAGACATAAGAAGGCAGGAGCAGTAGTTCTCTTAAAAACCCTGAAAATCTGTTGGGAATTTTTTCTGGATTTTTACGAAAAATTGGACTAAGATGAATCATCTGAGCTGCAAAATCCCCAACTTGCCCTCACAAGCAAGAATCCACGACTGGGGGCGTTTATATATCAAGATGATCAAGATTGACAACATTTCCCGAGTTCTGTATGAGTTCTTTCCTGAAATCAACCTGGGAAAACAAGGCACTGCATCAAAACCTAGTCTTTTCCATCTTTAGAAATATGTGTTCTAATTTGCAGTCTCTACAATTAATATGCGACAAGCTTAGATTACAGACTGTTTTTGGGAGGAGATGTGACAAGCAAAGGGAGAAGTAGAAATAAACGCGTTCACGATTCACTTACTCGGGATCCCATGAGAGACGAGAAAACAACGTTGGCTTCTGCCACATCCTCTACTCTTAACTGCTTCAGAAGTCGAGTTTCGGGATTCAAGGTTGTTTCCCAAAGCTGTAAAGGCATCATCTCCCCCAGTCCTGCATTGTTTAACACCTATGAGTATACAAGGAGCAATGAAGAGTACAAATTTGATCACGAAGTCTTCTCACGAGTTTCTTTATTTTCACAAGAGGCAGCGACGTCTTATTGAGAACCTCCTTGGCTAACAATGATCATCAACATCTAATTAAGAAGTTAAATGTTTGAAACTATAGAAAGTTGAATGATCAGCTACCTTTAAATCTCTGAATGTTGTATGATGCGTTTGCAGGAAATGAACTTTGAAGTTTTCTGAGTTCTGCTTCATCATAACAGTAGTGCGCCTGCTTCCCCCTCTCAACCTGAACGTCGATACAGACATATCAGAAACTACTGAAACTTATGCGAAAGAAGCTCTGTCCCTTTTGTATTCAAATTCAGAGGAATAGTGCTCCTCAGAAATCGTCTTCAAAATACCTTGTATAGTGGAGGAACACCGACGTAGATGCAACCTTCATCAAACAAAGTTCTCTGCAGGCAATTGAATCCAAGTAGAACCAAATTACCAACATGATTCACAAAACATTGGGTCTCTTATATCTAGAATACGACCCTCCGTTGCATACCTGATACCTAAAGAAGAAGGTTAACAGCAATGTCCTTATGTGAGCACCATCTACGTCAGCATCCGTTAATATTATAATTTTGTGATAACGGAGCGCATCCTTCCGGAATTCTTCACCCTGACAGTACAGGGTACTCATTTAGCAGATGAAAGGTAAAGAGGTCGCCTCGTTATAACATTATAGAATAACAGAGCAAGATACAAATAGCATCTGAAAAACTAGCACCTTCACTCCAAGTCCCAAACCAAGTATTAGATTTTGAATCTCCTCATTTTTGTACATGGCAGCTTCATCTTTGCGTTCAATGTTCAAGATTTTACCTCGCAGAGGTAGCACTGCCTGGAAGATACCAACATGATTCAAAATTTCATTTGCTATTCAGGGAAGCTAACAGGACATTTTCAGAAGAATCCAAGAGACCATTGGGTGAATCCTTTTGAACATAGATTATGCTTCTTCCTATTTTACACTATCTGCTAATATTGTTAATATTTCAAAATTAACAATGCAAAAGAAATGATTCTAGAAATATGAATTCTAGTTCTTGCAACTGCAGATGATATTCAGCTCAAATGTGGTGGAGAAGCAATAAATAACCTGGAAATGACAGAAGTTAAAATGGAAGCTCTTTTATATGAATAAATCTCTTCCTTTTTGAAGGAAACAAGGCCAAATGGTGGAAAGAAAAAAAGAAAAAATGAAATTGCTATCACCTGAAATCGACGGTCACGGCCTTGTTTAGCACTCCCACCAGCTGAATCTCCTTCGACTATGAATATCTCTGAATTTTTTTTAAATGAATTAATGCTCTTTGCTGTAAGGTTATAGACTAAAAGAATACACGAGCATAAAAATGTACACCTGTAGACGTGTAGTACTAACAAAAGAATATAACCATACCAGCTTCTGCTGGATCGGTTGCAGAACAATCAGCAAGCTTTCCCGGAAGGGACGATGATTTTAAGACACTCTTTTGTCTCACCAATTCTCTGGCCCTCTTTGCCGCTAAAGCTGCCTAAAAAAAGAGATTATTACAATTTAAAGGGGAGGAAAAGAATGAAGAAATGAAATGAAAAGATCAATAAATGAGAATTCACCATAACAACAGCTTAGATAGATGCATTAAATATTACGGATGATGCTGAATATACCTTGAGAGCATTGAGGGACTTCGACAGAATTGCATCAAGGACATCAGGATGCAACTCCAAGGTACTCGGTAAGATATTCTAGAATAGATTGATCAACAATCTTCCTCACCTCCGGGTTTCCTAATCTCGTCTTTCAGTACAAAAAGATAAAAGTATGAGATAAAAATTACAGTTGGTATTTAATTAGAAAATCATAACATTTATAAGACAGGTTTCTCCTAGAAAATGATTTAAGCACTAATAGGGTAAGTGAGAAAGACACCTTTGTTTGTCCTTCAAATTCTGGATTTGGAACTTTCACAGAAATCACACAAGTCAGCCCCTCTCTTACATGTTCGCCACTTAAAGTAATATCCTTTTCCTGTAAATTGAAATCAAGCCTTTAGAGCAGATATATCAATTAAAAATAAAACCAGCAGAAAATATTAAAACAGATGTAGGATACCTTAATGACTTTAGACTTCTTTGCAAGATTGTTGAGGGTTCTTGTTAATGAAGCTTTGACACCATCAATGTGGGTGCCACCATCAACTGTTCTAATGCTGTTAGCATATCCTAACAATGTATCTGAATAAGAATCCGAACACCTGTATGAAGATCAACTAAGCGCAATTAACTTCCCAAACAAAGACAGGTAATTCACATCCTTCTTCACTCGACATTATTGTTTCTTTGTACTTAGCATGGCATCACAAGAAGGTTAAAGCAAAAGAAGGAATAAGAGATATAGGAAAAAGGAAACTTATAACTCTTTACCATTGAAGTGCAATATCAATTGATATCCCCTCTACTTCTTTTCTGAATCCCACAACTTCATGCAAAGGTTTCTGGACCAGACATATTACATGAACTGATAAAGCTTAATAATAGATAGCAGAAAGTTATTAAACCATACAGTAATTATTGAAACACTACCTTCAGATTCACTTTTGATATGGCTAATTAGCTTCAAGACTTTCAGTGAGAAATGAAATGAAAGTTATGAAACACTTGAGAAATTCAAGTGATCACAAGTACATCAAACTTTGCAGTAGTTACACTGCCAGTCAATCACAAAAGTGAAGCCATACAAACATCAAGCATACCTTATCAGTATTAAGCCACTTCACATATTCAATTAATCCTCCAGCATAGCTGTACTCATTATGCACCGTCTTCTCTGGGTCCACATCGTGCTTCTCAAGAGCAATTGTAACCTAACAATTGAAAAAATAAATTGTTAAGAATTGGCAATGTACAAGGACCACATTGGATCCACAATTAAAATGCTGAAATGTCCACAAAGACCACAACCAAGACCAGATGTGAAAACTAATGATATACCTCAGGATTTAGAAAAGCAAGCTCCCTGATTCTGCTAGATATTGTGTTGTAGTCAAACTCAATTTCTGTTGTAAATACTGTAGTAAAAGAAAGGCTAGTCAAATTATGTTTTTTAAGGAAGCATTGTTGAATCAAATTCAAAGAAATAATTACTGAGTCCTCCAGCACAAATAAACTAGTAAGTACTTTTTTTAAGAAAAAGATCAACCTTCTTTGTCTGGCCAAAAATGTATACGAGTCCCTTGATGGTCCTTCATATCAGCTGGAAGCTCACGAGAGACCAATTTTGCCATAGGCTTCCCACGGGAATATTTCTGCTTATACTCCTTACCGTTACGCCATATTGTGACTTCAAGGACCTGGCCACAAGCAAATAGAAGGATTGATAATTAAGTGAAGCTGATAAAAGCACTGATCTGCTGATATTGTGATAGTTAGAGGTTCAATTGTACCATATTTCATATGGTATGTATATTTCAACCTTCACCACACAATTCCAATTAGCACATACATACGACAGTCAACTATTTAGTGCCAAAATGATAAGTATTTTTCAAGCAAATATCTGACAGAAGCAATTATAGCATTGTTCAAATCCAACGAGGTAAGCTAAATGGAGAAGATGCGTCAAGAGTAGCAAAAACTGAAGAACTAGCACCTCTGACAAGGCATTGACAACTGATAAACCAACGCCATGTAGTCCACCAGATACACTATAACCACTACTGGTACCACCAAACTTGCCGCCAGCATGCAAAACCTGCAATGTTGATTTGCTCTATCATTTTTCACATTCAAAACAAAGATAATGCAATCTCAAATTTGGCTGGCATGTTTGAACTGTGAAAAGTCAAACAAAAATCTGTATTTCACAAAGAGAACACTTTTTTCCATCTAATCCGCTGGCTCCAACAAAAGCATGAGTACTCCTGCTTTTATAACTTTTCTTAGATAGCCTACGATTTTCGCTCATATTAGATATGAAGTGACGCAGAGGGCTCGCCATAAAAAAAATTCTAAGCAATTAATAACTGATAGTATGAAAAAGAAAATTTACCGTTAAGACAGTCTCCAAAGAAGACTTTTTTGTCGATGGATGCATGTCTGTTGGGATCTGTAATGCACAAATAAGTAACATAAATGAATCCTATATGAATCCACAGGCAGTGTGCACAAGTAGTATTCTTGTAGAACGCCTCAAAACAGATTCTTCAATGAATAGTGAATATACTAGAATAATGCATGTTGGACAAGTGAATACATATGCCAAGCTCAATCAACAATATCCTGTTATATTACATATCTGACCAAATTTTTGTAAGATTATTCTGCTATATCAAAAAATTTGTAAGATTATTAATGGTGATAATGTTGAAAAACAATATATTTCTACTTAACCATACAATTATACTCTAACAGCATAAAATCAGGCACATACCCCTCGTCCATTGTCAGTGATGCACACTGAATTGTCTGCAAGCAAAATGACATCAATCTTTGAAGCAAATCCAGCTTGTGCCTCATCAATAGCATTATCCAAGATTTCATAAACCTTGAAACAAAGCAACAACAGATTAAGTAACATAACACTAAGACGAACTTCCTCTGAATCAGCACAATGACTAGAAAAAATGGGCAGAGGATAAATGAACAAACCAGATGATGAAGACCACGAGATCCGGTGCTTCCAATGTACATGCCTGGTCGCTTCCTTACAGGGTCCAACCCTTCCAGTACCTAAGAGAACATCATGATTGCTACTTGGAAAGAGAAATTTCAAACCGAACTATACAACAAGATAGTTCAGTTATTACATGTTCGTCAAGGCAAGCAGTTCACCTGAATCTGTTCCGACCCATATTCTTTTGAGGCTTTACTCTCGCGAACAGCCTCGGTGCTGGAGCTTGATGACATGAATGCTCTTGGAATCACAGCATGACATGGCAAACAGTTGCTAGAAAGCTTCTTCAACCTATCACTAGCTCTAAAAAATAACAATAGATAGAGCTTAACAACAACAACAACAAAAAGAAACAAATTTACACTTATGAAAACATAAAAAGGTTATGAGCTATCACATTACTGCAAAACCCACGCACACCAACGCAAAACTATGCAAGTAAAAACTTGGCAGCGACCAATTTTTCTTCATAGAAACTAAAAACAACCCAAATTAAATTTTGAGAAAATGCGGTTAATCCTCAACTAAAAAACTAATATTTTTCAAACCCACAGATGAAACGCCAGTTGAAACACCTATACAAGCAAGCAAAAACAAAACCCAAAAAAGAAAATTACCTGCTGGTAAGAAGTATGAAAGAGGGCGTAGATAGAGAGAAAGAAGAGGATACGGCGAGAGTAGAGCGGGCGCGGGAATGAAAAGAATGAGTAGAAGAAGGAGAAAAGGCATAAAAACGAGAGGCCATGCGTTTAAGAGAAGTATTTGGCTTGAGAAGAAGGGCCATTCATAAATGGTTTTGGGTTTTCACTGTAAAATTTGTGGCGGTGTTCTTGTTTGGAAATTTGAGGTTTTGGGTTCAGGGTTTTAAGGGGTCGAGATTCTTGAGACTGAAGATAAAAACCTTCCTTCTCATTCTCACACTCTTTGGTTGGGGGGAAGGGATGAGACTTTTTTTTTTTTGTTCTCTTTTTTTTACTTCTTAAATTCAAAACCCTAGAAAAGTTTAAATTATTATTTTGTTCTTCTTTTACTAGTTTAATTATTGCAATACATGTTCTTCTTCGTTTGTAATTACATTATTAAATTTAAAGACAATAAATTACTTCAAATGAATCATACATCATGAACTCAAACTTAAAAACATGATGAACTCGTGCCTGAAACATTTGATCTCATGTAGTGATTTGAACCTGAAAATAATCATACATCATGATGGATTCATATCTAAGATATTTGATTTCATGCAGTGGCGCTGGCTCACCTCATGCATTTGGATTTGTGGTTTATGGAATTATTTGGTTATTATGCGGAATTGGATTATTAGAATTGTTTGTAATATTTATATTTAGTTTTAGGGTTAATTGCATCAAAATACCTGATCTTTTCCCAAAATTTGGTTTTTTGATAAACTTTTTAATTGTAGCAAAAATTTTAGCTACGTTTCAATTTATTGCAATGTCCGTTCCGCGTATATTTTCGGCCAAATCCATGCTGAGGTGGACCTCCGTAAAACTTAGGTGGCATGTCGTGTCGGGTAATAAAACATTGTCATCTCAAATCCATTGCAATAAATTGAAACGTAGCTAAAATAAATTGGCCGGAAATGAAAGGATTTGGCCGAAAATATACGCGAGACGGACATTGCAATAAATTGAAACGTAGCTAAAATTTTTGCTACAATTAAAAAATTTGTCAAAAAACCAAATTTTGGAAAAAGGTCCGGTATTTTGATGCAATTAACCCTTAGTTTTATGACATGTATTTATACTTTTTTTTTGACATAACATATGTAGTTATATTTTAAGAGGTGTTTTATCATATTCAAACTAGTTTTACTTGGATTTATATCCCGTTAAAAAATGAGATCATAAAATTTTTACTCTTGGATAAAAATACTCAATCATGCATCTTATAAATTAAAAATTTCCTAAAAAATTGTGGGTTGTGGACCTGCGATGGAAAGGGCTTGACTGAAAGAAAAGTTCGGGGCATTGCTTAGAAATAATTTGTTTGATAAAAAAAATATGAAAGCGTTGTTTTGTTTGATAATGATCCTTGTTTTTTTGTTTGATATATATATACTATCAGATTTACCAAATAATGCAGATCTATATAGAAGAGAAACGGCGTCGAAACATATGCAAAATCAATACAATATCATAATTGAAGATACCTCAAACCTACAACGCCATTTACAATTTGCATTACTTCAGCAGCTCTCAAATCAGAAAAATATACATTCCTAAAATCAGACAGTTGGCAAACAAGATATACAATATTATTACTAATATGTAGGAACTATAATCCTTTAATTACAAGTTAAGCTCTATGCTTCCAAAACTACAACACTTGCCTCCGATAAACAAACACAGCATTAATCCCATGCCGCAGCGATAAACATTCACACTAAGGGTGCCGTCCGTTCCTACAAAATTCATCAAAAATCACCATTGAACTGTTACACGACTGCAGCGAATATATCACCTAGCAACGAAGTTGCAAAAACGACTCCCTGCTCAAGAGTAACACGACTGCATATGATTGGTTCGCAACGTACCTCATAGAATGTGTATGAGACCCAACAACGGCTCCTCTGGTAGCGCTAGGGCGCCTGCTCCGTTCTTGCTCCTTGCCGGTGCGCACAGCAGCGACCTCCTTCTCCATGGCAGCTACTTCTCTCCGCATCTTCTTGGCCTCGACTTCCATTGCCTTGTTCAACATTTCTACCCTTTTGGCCAGCATCTGAGCAATTTACCATGGGAGAACAGTTCAGAGAGAGTGGGTAGGGGGTGCGGGGTATGAAAACAACCAATTTAGCTATCACCAGACCTCAATCGCGTCATCTTTGTCCTTCAAGCTCTGATCTTTCTCGTGGCAAGATTTCCGCAGTGTAATAACCTCTTTCTGCAGCATATCGTATAGCATCCCAGAAACGCAGTCTTCATATCCATTTGCCAGCTTTTCAGTTAAGATAACTCCATTCCCGTTCTCACAAGGATGAGTTATTCCATTGTTTGGTGGGGTGTCTTTGCCGTTGGTGAGTCGACTATCTTTCTCATTCATATCCATTATCCTCATATCACCATTGGATTGCTCGCCATCACTTTCAAATGAACTTGACGAATTTTCCTGCTTTAACAATGAACTCGCGTTAATGATCCGGGACGACTGCTGATAAGCTCCCTTTTCTAGACAGAATGCCATTCGATGATGGTCTCGACAAGTTCTCTGATCCACCAAGTGATTGCCTGCGCAAAGCTCCATTGCTCGTACTTCTTCCTTGTGATGCAGTACGGTTTATACCATTTGGATACCCTTTAAGCCTTTCCTCCAAAACTTTAAAGCGTAAATGGTATTTTTCCTGGTAGTATACAAATAAGATTGAGATCAGATCAATATCGGAAATTATTGCAGCAGAAAGAACTAGGATTATCAGTATCTTCACCTTCAGTTGTGCTTCCGCCTTAGCAGCACGCTCCGCAATCGCCAGCTTATCTTTCAGCTGCTGCATTTCTCCCTGTTTCAGTCCCATTTTAAGTCCAAATTAATTAGTGTGTGGTACTAGCATGCTATTCAACAGGATTAATCAGCTAAATTACATATACCTAAGCATTATATTATCATTTTAATCAGCAAGAAACTGTTTATAATGAGGTGAAGCAGGGGAACCTGATAGAATTTTCTTTCTTCGAGCCACTGCTTTACTGGCATTACTTTGTCACTGGCATCTTTCCAATCGTTAGCAACAACAACAGCGACACGGTTTGCTGACACCTTAGCACGTGCTAGTTCACGGTCTAGAATTCTTTTCTCTTCCTGTTCAAGCTTTGCAATTAGCAACACCTCAAGAAAAACACAACAAGCCTCAAACTAAAAAGCATCAAACTAAGCATTTTTGGTATAAGATAAACAGAGACAGTAGGAGTTTGTCACGCACATTTATTTCTTGCACTTTTTTCTGGTATTCACGCACAGCATTGGCAGCAGCACCGCCAGCCAAAACAGCCTCCTCAAGCTCACGAACGGTTTGCGTCAGCTTCTCGACTTCAGAAACCTTTTGTCTGTGCATTTTGTCCAATATTTTATTCTCTTCCTGATGTGATATCATAAGCGTATGTATCACAAATCAAAACCAGAACCTAATATTATACATTTACCAGCTTTCTTGTAAAGATAAAATGGTCCTAAAGTTGACGAACCTGGCATATCTCAATCTGTTTACCCAAATCCTGGTTTTTGTTCTGCAAATCATCAACCATGGATGCTTTTGCTAGAGCCATTTGAACCGTGCGTTCTGCTTCTAACAGAGCAGCCTCTTTAGATTTAGTAAGTCGATCGAGAGCTCTGTTGTCTTCCTGTAGCTTTGCTACCTAATAAACGCAACATTTAGTATTTTTAGTTAGAAACCTTTATGGCTCCATCTTAAAATACAGCAGTAATAGAGGTCCCTCTGCGGACTAAGATTTAGAAAACTAAATGCTAGAGGAATTCAAAGTGGCCCAGTTGAGCACCTCCATTCTGGTAAGCTTTAACTCGGCCTCCAGAGGTGCGATGATTGCCTCAATGGGAGGCATCTCATCATCTTTCTGTGCGGCATGCACTCTTCGAAGAGTGGCTTCTGCAGCAAATTGTGCGGCCAGAGCAGATTTTTTCTCCTCATTAATTTTCTTGATTTCTAGATTCTGTAATTCACAAGGAATAATATAACCTTATTTTCAATGAAAGTTATAATTTAAAATTTCAAAAACGGAATACTATGAATTCAGAAACTGTTGCCATACCTTGCTTTCAAGTTGCGATTCTGCTGCTTTTAACTTCGCATCTACTTTCTTAAGCTCCTCAGTAAGCTACAGAAACATAATAACGTTTTATGAGACCTTCCCCGAAAAAATAAGCGAGTTATTTATGTTCGTGAACATAATTAAAAGACCACCACACGAATAGTGAAAAGAGCGACAGTCAAGAGGAAAAAACACCACTTGTAAATAGTAATGAGTGCAAAATAGTTATTCATGAGAAAAACTGTTAAGAGGCTGTTCTTGAATATTCTGTTCTGAGAATCAATGCCAAACAATTTTAGGCCTACACCAAGAACATATGGCACAGTAAACAACAACAACAAACTACACACCAATCAACAGCTTATTAGTGAACAAAAGCTTCAACCACATCCACTTCCTCGAAATCTAAGCTTCCAACCCCCATGTCACGTCAAAGATATTATTCAAAAATAAACAGTTGCAGAGTTTTCATTTATTACTTTAGAGGAACTGTAGATGAATGTCTTATAACGTGGCCATTTTTTCAGTTAGTCCCCCGACTTAGCAGCATATGTCCACAAAATATGAAAAATCCAACATTATATATGTAAGTGTACCTCTTCAACTGCCTTCTCCTTGAGGCGTTCTGAATACTTTAATGCTTTGATTTCTGCTTGCGATTCTCCCAATTCTCGGTCTTTCTCTGTGCATTGCAATATTATTTAATAAGAATCCACAGACCAATATATACTGCTTTATCACTGGGGAAAACATATTTGTGCTAAATCATGCTCTCCTTAAATTAATTAACCTAAAGGCTAATTTGGAGTTCAGAATCTTCAGGAATAATTGAACAGCACAAACTTCAAGTGTTTGAACCTTTCCAGCAATTTTACACCATACTAAATGCAAGATATTCTTGGGACCATGTTTTCTGTTCATATGGAGAAAGAAAAGCATATGGATATTGCCATTGGTGAAACATTAGTGGTCCTCACTGCCTTCAATGAGAGGGCTGAAATGTAACACATATCTTTATTTCAAGCACAGACTATTCACTTTAGCATCTAGCAATTTATCATAAACAGCAATTTTAGATTATATATTTTCACAACTGCGGTACTCTACAAGGACCATTGCAGCCGAATGTTTCACAACAAATCCAAATCCGCAATCTTAAAATCTCAATCCAATTGCTGCTCAAAATCCTTACTTAGAAAGTTCAACAGATCAAGGACCACAACAACTAAGGGGAGAGAGGATGAATTGGCTTGATGAGCCGATAAAGCCAAACAATATATTTCTAATTAAAATAAATGATAGGACGCTCAAAATGTGTGCAGTGCACTATCTTTAATATGGAAATGATTCAAATCAAATAAACCCCATAAGCAACATGCAGTGGGGACTAGAGAATTGACTTTACGTTCACTCATTCAGAGCAAAAGGTCCACAGCCCACACAACCAACCACATGCTGCACCCGTTTCTTTTTCTTTTTTTCTTTCTATCCCTATCTTTAGCTATACGTAACACAGTCGCTACCTGTATTTAACAAGAAAATCTAGCTTAAAATACCCTATGCCCACAGCACATAATTAGACTGCTTTATTTTGGTACTAAAAATAACTTTAAATATTCGACTTCAGATCAAGAAAACATTAATCAAAATGCAACTTGTAACCATTCAAATGATCTTGATAAAATAAAAAGGATATTAAGAAAAAAGAAAGCTATTCCGCTCAAAAAAGAAAAAGAAAAAGAAAAAAGAAAGCTATTATAGCACTTCCAACTGAAGGGAGGAAAGAATAACCTTTTCGAATGAGGAAAACATCATATTCATATTTCTCTTAGTACAGTATGCTTTCTGGGTAAAGATATCGCGTTGTGTTAATGCTCAAGTAGATTACCGGAATGATTAACTAGACCACAAATTTATCTCATAACAAATTAATTGTTCAACTCTGTGCTAGTGGTTTAAATTTCGTATCTTTAAAATCAGAATTTAATTATCAGAGCCCTAAAATTGAAAAATGAAAATGTACGCCATTGGGATGTTGGGGAAAAGGGCCAAGAAAGAAAAAAAAACTGATTTTCAACCAAATTAAGTGCCTTTGACTTGCAAATCACTGAATTGGCAACATAAAAGAATAAATTAAATCGAGATACCCGCAATAGAAAAAATAAACTTTAACCAAATTTCAACCAATTCCACCGAGAAACAGAGATAGCATTCAAAATAATCAGCAGACGCGAACACACAACGACATATACCTCGAACTTCGTTTTCAAGGCGAGTGAGCTCGACGCGCACGGGATCAGAGCCATGCAAGAGAGTAATGATGTCATCCGCCTCCGAGCCAGCTCGGGAGATGGCGGCAGCTGGCTTCTTCTTAGCCTTGAAGGAGGCCGACGACGTCAGCTTGGGCGCCTCAGCTTCTCCATTGACGCCATTTTGATAACTCCCCATCTTAATCACAAAATTAGACTCACTCGCTGAGATCGAATTGGAAGCTACAATAACTCAATAATCGAAACCCCCCAAAAATCGGAAGACTGTTTCGCAGCACAATAAGCTCCTGGCTCGTTTCTACGGCTTCAGAAAGGAATCCTTGGTCCTGTATGTATATGCGTTTGCGCGTCCGTGTGTATGTCAGCAGAGTGTATTTATTGTATCTGCAGAGAGAGAGAGGGTGTGGCAGTGTGTGGCGTAGAGTGAGAAAGTGGTGGAGAGGTTTGATTGTGGGGTTTATATAGAGAGAGGGAGAGGCAGTTTAGGCGGGGTTTTAATGAGGCAGCCCAATTACCCAAATTAATACGGGTTTCTATCTTCTGTGTTGCATCTCCACTTCATTTCATTTCTCCTTTTTTCCTGCTCCACATGGCCGCCAAGCACTACTTAATGTCTTCTTTTTATTTGCAAATTTATCTTGAAAAATAAAATACTAGTAATAAATATTTATTTGTTTTTTCTTACTTTTTTTATAAAATAAAATTTCACATTTTTCTCCTTCTTTAAACTTCAATTATAATAATAGTACGATTTTCAATTTGATTTGATTTGATTCGTACAGTTTTTAAAAAATCAAATCTAAACCGTAAATCATAACTTTTTAAAAATATAAATTAAATTATATTTTAAAATCATAAATTAAAACAAATCACACGCAGGTTGACCCAATTTGATTTATGATTTAAATATAATTATAAATATTCGTATTAAAATGTAAATTAAATGTATTGTGGAATATATGTTACCGTGACATCTTTATGAATAACGTCATTTTTCTTATGAAGATGTGTCTCTCTTTTTTTAGGAGTCGTGAAGATGTGTCTGAAATTGCCGCGTGGATTTTTCTGCTGTTAGAAAATTGGCCTTTGGATATTATTGAACGTTGTGCACTAAACTGCTAAATACTATGAAGATTAAAAAGCGCGACATTCATCATTATGAAAAGAAAAGTTTAAAAGTCGTGACATTTTTTAACGTTATTATCTTCTTAAATTTGTTTATATTTCCCAAAGTCTTAAATACGCATCTTTTGTGTAAAAATGAGACATCTCGAATTTAATCCCATTAGTCATACTCATACAATAAAGTGATAAAGATTCAAGTAGAAACTCAAATATGTATATTCCTTTAACTCAAAATAATATAACGACTAGTATAAAGTATACTTAAATATATATATATATAGAGAGATAGAAAGGTTAAACAAATAATGATAAATATGTAGAGAATAGAGAATTAATCTGGAGCATCCAAATCTGCCAATCCAAGGGTCCGATTTTCTTTTAATTATTTTCCATAATTATAGCCGAAAAGGCTACATATATATGTAATTGAACAATTCTATGCAGCCATTAATTAAGATTTACAAATATTTAATTATCCTATTATTTTGGAAAGATTTTATTCATCCATATCTTTTAAGTTTTTCTATCGGTGCAACCACGTCTGACATCTTTCACGCTAATCTGTTAAAACTTAAGAAAAGTATACACAATTGACAACTTCAAATTTATTACTCAGGTGTTCATAATTTTTTAATGCTTGTTCGAAATATTTTGATCCAAATTTTTTTCACGCTAATCTCTTAAAACTTCAGAAAATTATACACCGTTGACAACTTTAAATATATTACTAAGGTGTTCGTAATTTTTGTACGCTTGTTCAAAATGCTTTATGTTAACTATTTTATGTTAGTAAGATAAATTCAAATAGTTTTTTTAGGTGTTCGTAATTGTTTAAACCGTGTTCAAAATATTTTATATTAAAAAAATGAAAAAAAAATAGATTTCATAGCAGAAACGAAAATAAAAGCGATTCGTCAATAACATAAATGAACATAACACAGTTTATAAATGAACAAAACATAATATCTAAATGAACAGATATATTCGGATTTATTGGACGCACCCAAAATTCTAAAATTGCTCATTCAATCCGTCGAAAAGAAAATAGAAGCGACGAACAGAAAATATCAGTGCAAAATTCTAAAATTGCTCATTCAAAGTCATGGCTGAACACGACCTCCTTCCACACTCTGGCTTTCGCATAAATCCGCTCACAACAAGAAATATATGTTCAGATTTGTTCCCTTTTTTAGGCTGGTTCAAAGTGGAGCCCTAATTCTCTTCTCTTCCTCACTTTAGTGCCTTGGCCATGAATTTGCGATGGGATCGCCGCTGCTAAGTTCTCCAGCGCCGCCGTGGATTAGATGTTCCAGTGATGTTGTCTCATCTCTCTAATGAAGCCAAGGTCGCGACTGCTTCATCGATTTGGGGAGAGGGGGTCCGATGAGTTGCAGATCCGCAAATAGTCATCGTCCCTCTCTCTGCAATTCAGTGACGTCGTCACCCAGGAGTGTTGAGATGTCGTCGCCTGTTTCTCTGTTGCACGCCCCTCTCATGGGTCTGCCGTCCGACGACTCGTCTCTTCGTCTCCTCGAAATCTCAATCGAAACTTTACATTTTGCTAGTAGGTGGACAGTAAATGGAGGAGACGAAGACAATAAATGGGAGTAGATCTCGGGATTTGCAGTTTTTACTAATTTACAAAGTTACTCAAATGCCCTAATTGTAATTAAAATATAATTTCAAACAATTGTTATGCTAATTAAAATTTGGTAGCATATTTGGTTTAAGCCACACAATTGAGTAGTTTTAAGGGATGAGATTTAATCTCTATTCTCTCTCTCTCTCTCTCTCTCTATATATATATATATATATCTAATTTAACACTTTATTTGAGGAAATACGTTGACAATTTATAGACCAATCAGCCAAACCTTAAAGTTAAATCCAGCACCTAACAAAATGATGTGTCGGAATTTTTAAGGAAAAATAACAATCTGAAAAAAAATAGGGTAATAACGTAATCATTTCCTACTCCAATGCATGCATATTTGCAGCATACGAAATTCAATATGCCCCACTTCTTTTAGCATAAAATTAAATCTCACGCAATTTTTTCACAGAAAAGCATATGAACAAGTCATTTTCTAACGATGACGAATCGGTAATGTGACATAACAACGGCAACATTTTTGTTCACGATGATCGGTCGCAGCTCACAACAACTCGTGGTCCATTGTCTAAAGTTGCTGCAATTAATTTACCGTTGCAGTTATCAAATAAAAACAACAGAAGCTAAAGAAAAACAATAAATGTGCTTTTGCTTTAATTGATTAATGCCAAAAAGGATATATTAGACAATAAAGAGGGAAATAGTACCACTTAAGCAATCGGTCCTACTTCTGTAATCACAACTTTTCAGCTTTTTTTTTACATATATGGAGTATAATTTTTAATCTCGTCGTAATCCGATTTATCTTCCAAGATGTAAACTAATGATTTAGTTTGATGAGGTCTTGTTTACATCACATTTTTGTGTTTTATGGAGTATTGTATAACGAGTATTTTATTAAATATGATTATGTTAAAATATGTAAGTATGCAATTGGAAATTATTTTCAAATAAATTGGTTACTAAAAAAATTTGATAATGAGAAAAAAGTCTCAATTCAAACAAAAAACAATAAGTTGTTTACATTTTTTTACAAAAGTATGCCATTTGATTTTCTTTAGATTTTTTTTTTCTCAATTATTGTGATGAGTAATGACTAGCGTATCATGATACTATGAAATTTTGTCATCAATAAAATCCTAGCCCATTATTTTGTTCGTATTATAAATGATGAGACATTTTGAAGAAGTCAAGGGGTACTAAACCAATTAGCGATCGTTAATAATAATGAAAAGAGCAAGTTACAATCAACATTAGACGGATCATTATGGGACGATTAGTTGAAGAAACACAATCATGTGCTTAAAGAAGACTTTAAATGGGCATAAATGTATGCATCCAACACAATAAACAACTATATATATTTTGTACTTATATATTATAAAGTGTAATAATTTATGTGTCCACGTTGATCAAACACGAATATGATTGATTAAAGATGTGCTCGACATAAATACAACACAATTTATACAAACATAAGTACAAATACATACAGACACACAAGCACAAAAGTGACACGATAATGATACGTCCAATTAAAGCATCATTTAATACTTCATGTATTAAATGACGCAATTCCTAACTATGAAATAAAAAATATATAAATATTGGAGTATCGTGTTATACGAACACGACACAATATTACCATGTTTTTACTGTATTGACACGGTCAGACTGGACACTAATTAGTTAATTCATGCATGATCATATCATATTTTGACGTGGTGCCAAAATCAGTCCCAATATTTAAAAATTATACCAAAAAGTACTTACGAAGATTTTGAATCGTTGTGTGTATATTCATAATCATGTCATTCTCCTGAATTCTCATTAAAAAAATTTGGCATATTTTCAAAATTTATATATACATAGTAATCATTCATAAAAATATAATAATCATATTTTGAAGATCCGGGCAGCGATTAAGTAGTAGTAGTATGATTTTGGGAAATGATAGAGAATGAGAGGTATCCAGGCAGCATGAATGAATCACGTGAGTGATGATCCAAAATGAAGGGAGTAATAATGAAGTGGGGGAGAGCAACATGCTAACTAGAGTGGGTGGAGGTACATGGAATCATAGCAGCTGGAAAAGCAGGGGCAAAATTGGAAAGCGGGCAGGGAAAGCAAACAAGCTCACATGCCAGAAAGCGTAGAGAGGCGCACATGCGATGCCTTGAAAACAGAAAGCGTCATTCCTAATTTCATGCCCCAATTTTGGGTCCCTTTTTTTTTTTTTTTTTTCTTTCTATTTCTACTATCCTCATCCACTTATCCTCTCCCACACGCACTCCCAAACTAACCCCCACCATTTATTTCAATTCAATAAATATTTAATGTAATACTATCATTTACTTACTAACATTTAGTGTAAAATTGGGATGTCGAAAAATGATAGTACTAGTATTTGGTTATTGTTAAATGTTAATGATGACCTTCAAGATTTTGAACACACTAGTACTAGTCATAATTATGTGACCGAGTGCTAACAAATCATGTGTCGAATGATGTCAATTTTTTTGGGTATTTGATAATTGGAATTATGCTAGGTGACGTGAGTTGTTGAAAGAGTGAAAGTTGAAAACTCATTGCCGAAAATGAAATTGCATTTGGACAACGGCTAGCAACTTTAATTGCTATTAGAAGTATTATGTATGTCATTTGGTTATCTAATTCGAACACCAAATTTGAAGTTCAAAATAAAACATAAGCTCCTACCCATCCAAAGCCAAACCAAAAAATAAAATAGAAACAATAATATTTCCGACAAATAGATCAAAATGTTAAGACATTCGCATAATTGAGAGATGGATGATTATTAGGACGCGCATGCTCCTCATTTGTTGCAGATGAGAAATGCGTACGGTAAGGACCAATAATGGACAGTTCAGATATTGTACAGTGTTATATGTATTCTGTGGGACACAAAAATGGTATAGCTGTGCTTAATGTATGATGGAAAATATAGTGACTAATTATTTGATAGACAATATTGCGTGAACCATTAAAGACACAAAAACACTGCAGGTGGAGATTTAATGGAAATATTAATGCATTTTTTTCGTAGGACCAGTATAAACTTTTCAATAATTGAAACCAAACTTTCGAATTCTCACAATAACCATATTTTCATCAATTTTTCTTTCCATCAAAATTTAAACAACTTGGCCTCATGGCATTGGCAAGTGATTAATTTAAATATTGCAAGTGACAGGCGAAAACAAAAGCTCAGAGATACAGACTACAGTGTGTGTGTGTGTTTGAGAGAGAGAGAGAGAGAGTCAAAGCACTCATGTAATTATAACTATTCCAATAATGCTTAGAGCATCCGCAATGAGGACCCGATAAGGGGGACTCGAGTCACCCCCAAGATCGGGTCACCCACTGCAGCCTCAGGTGACACGAGGCGGACCCGATAGAACGGGGCAGACTCGATGGGTGAAACGGCGGACGCGTACTTTGCACGCGACGATTTTAAAAACAATAATAATAAATAAATTCGAATTTTGAAAAATTTGGACGCTGGATTGGACCGTTTTTTTTTTTTGTTTCTTTCCAAATTTTTGGTCAATTGACCGATTTTAATTTTTTTTTTCTTTTTTTCCTCTTCTATAAAATCTCCTCTTCTTGTCCTTCTTCTTCATTTCTCATATTCCACTTCTTCTCTCTATTTCTCTCACAAAAAAAAAAAAATGGATCCACACAATCCTAATTCGTACGATTCAAATTGGGTACCCAACCTCTCCGATGAGTACCACCCCGATTTAGCCGGTATTAACTTGGAGGAGGAGCCTCGTCCAAGTGAAGGAGGTGTCCCACCGGCCGCCGCCCACAGTGCGTCGAAGCTAAAGAAAGGCGGGCGGCGGAAGGCTATGGCCTTCAAGGAGAAAGCGTCGGAGAGAGAACCGCAGGAGGGAAAGACCATTCGACACACATACACCCCCGAGGAGACGGACCTTATTGTTCGTATTTGGGCGGAGGAGATGAACGACTCCATCCGGGGTGTCGATCAAAAAGCGAGGCCTAGAGAGGGTGAACGCCGTCCTCTGCCTTGGCTTGAAGCCCCGCCAAATAAAGGGACACTTCGCCCGAGTGGCCCATGAAGTGAAGTTGTGGGAGAATGTTTGGGTGGAGGTTTGCGCGAAGTGGCCTTCCGGACACTCCGACTACATGCTCCAGCAAAAGGCCCAAGTCATCTTCCAAGCAAGGAGCCCAACTAGCGGCGCCTTCAACTACTAGAATGCATGGAGGCTGCTCCGGATCAACCGGAGATTCAAGTCCATGTACCTTGAGGGCGACATCCATTCCTCCAAGAGGACGAAGACGTCAGAGACAGGGGACTTCACTACCTCGGTGTCGAGCGAGGAGATCACGTCTTCCCGGCCGACTGGAAACAAGGCGGCGAGAGCGGCGAAGGGGAAAGGAAAGGCGTCGCAAAGCTCCGGGCCTCCATCCGAATACGTGGAGAGGATGAACAGGTTGGACGAGAACATCAAACAAATGATGGCCGAGGTCGCCAAGTCCAACGAACTCAAGCAGAAGATGCACAACGACCAGATTTTATTCATGAAGACCGACGACATGAGTCCAGAAACCTTCGCCCTCCACAAGCAGCGTTGCGCGAAGATCATCGCTAGGATGAGAGAAGCTGGAGATCTTTAGGATTTTATGTTTTTAGTTTTTAATTAAGTAATTTTAAATTATGTCTTTAGGTTTTTTTTTTTAATGTAATCTTTAGAATTTTTAAAATTTAATGAAGTTTAATTTGAAGTCAATTGTGTTATTTAAATTTCTGCAATTAAAAATAAATGAAAAATACAATAATCAAAACTAAAAAGATCAGGTCAGCTATCATGTCTGACCCAATATGATCCCCCTCTATCAGGTCACCCCCACTGGCCACTGCTGATGCTCTGAATGCATGTAAGAGCATCTCCAACTCAAGAGCCTCTTCAGGGGACTTCAAAGGAGTCATCCCCACCTTAGAGCCAATAATCCACAATCAGGAGCTCTAATTTTTTCATTTCCATTTTAACTCTTCAATTTTAAAATCTAATATTTCATTAACATTAAATTTCAACATTTTAGAATTCACGTTCCATTTTCAAGAAGTGAAAGATGGGAAGAAGAACGTAAAATGAGAGAAGAAGATGATAAAATAGGAGAAGAAAGAAGTTTTTGATATAGAAAATGAGGTGGAATTAAATCGTTATAAAAGAAAAGAACAAAAAGAAAAAGTTAAAACTACGGTTGAACGTCTCTTTTCATTAATTACTTTTTTATTTCCTAAACTAGCCGTTGAACCACCTAGTTATTATTATTATTATTTTAAAAATGCACGCGCCTTACAAAATTTTACAAAAGTGGGGGGACTGCACCGGCTCTAGTGCTTCGGCTCGAGAATACGTCACAAGGAAACTACCCTTGTAGAAACTAAAACATACGAATAATAACCAAAGTATTTTTAAAATATAGTATGTACCAACAAACATAACTAACACTGAGATGTAAAATCAGGTAGCAGAGAGTTGGAACCAGTTTACTTAGTGATACTACTACATTTAAATAAATTCAGCCATATATTGTCACCTCATTCTGCATGGTGCTATCCACAACCCACAATCTCTACTCGATGGGAATGCCCTTTTCGATCCACAGAACTCGGGTAATGTTTATCAGGACATATGATATGATGATATCGACTCCACAGAGAGGGTGATGACAAAAGAAGACAAGAATACTCACAAGGCCAAGTTATCCTACAAGAACGAGATACCAATAAAGACAAAATATCCAAAAAGTGAAATTGGGACAGATAGTGCTAGCTAGCTAACAATCAATGTCAAACACAGACACACCAAGTGGCCAAAATGCATGTATATATATCTCATTCGTGCTTTAGAGCAAATGGTATCGATAATAAAGCAAGCTAATCCATAGAGGTTGTAATGCAAAGGTTTAATTCATGAAAATAAAGGTAATATCCATAAAGAACAACATAAATTTTCAAGATCAAGAGACCACTAAATAAATTCAATCAACAACTCCAGCAACTCTCAAGGCAAGCTTGCAGTATAAGCTTAAGCTTTCAGAGCCAAGCACTAGCTGTTTGAATGACGCATCCTGATATCTTTTCCGGAACTTAAACAAGAATAAATTGGTCATGCAATTTGGACCTAACTTGATTTCTTTCTAAATTCCATATGTCACTACATGAATAGCCTAATTCATCCTTCCTAATGCAATGTGACGCTTTCATATTAGTAGGGCTGACTAGGACGGGCACACTCCACATCATAACAAGAATCACATCACTTATAGAGAGAGAAAGAGAGAGATGCAAAAAAGTATCCAGCCATATTAGAATACAACGCATTAATTAATAACGAGTCATAGAAACATCACAAGGAAATTATTTTATCAGCTTCATGTGAATCTACATGGAGACCCTGTGACTGCCACTCTTGTGAGTGAACCTAACAATATAAAACAATCATATCCTATAATACATATGCTGTTAATCCTCACCTCTAAAGTTGTTCTAACTTATTGACTAAGATGATCCAACAGTTCCGGTAGACGCTGCTTCACGTTCTTGGCGCCGAAGTTCTCTCTGTGTAAATCCAGCATCACAAGTGAAAATATAAAAAAAGCAATGGATGACAAAACACTGAAGTAGCACTAAGCTTCAACGCTGCACATGCAGGATACAGTACAGAGCACTACCATATAACAACAGGTATTGCAACATAATTGTTGACATAGAAAGATCATGTGCAGTAGAGCATGAATAACAGTTAGAGTGTGTCTCTTTAAATGGAAAACACTTGCCAGAAAACAAAAAATGTTGCACAATAACCAGCCAAGAAGTGGAGTCAATGAAGCATATGTATAGCAAGTATTTGGTGAATAAATACAGCAGAAAATATCAAATGCATCTTAATAAAGGGGAAAACTAAATGAGATTAAAAAATCTAGAAATTCCATAAAATTGACAGCAATAATCATATCACAGCATACATCAAAGACGTATAAACTTCAAGAAACGTACCCTTCTTTCCCAGTATGGGAGGAAGCAAACGAAATCATAAACAGGCCCAAGTGTTGGAAGCAAGAGAGCATTTACCCCAGTGAAGACCAAGAGTGCCGTCATAGGTCGAGTTTTGTGTGGCATTATCGTCTAATCTGTGAGCAAACAACTCAAATTTAGCCAAGCTTAAATGAATGAATTTTAGGCACACCTCCAGAATTTCCGGCAGATTACACAGACTCGCATCATCTCTGCTCAAAATAAATGTCACCACTACTAACTCAGCTAAAATTCAGCTCAACCGAAATTCAACTATTCACTCATGATTGTTGCTGGAAAGTACAACAATAGAAATTAAATTCAGCAACGCACACACAATTTATCCATACCTAAAAAACATTCGACATCGTAACAGTTCAATAGACATCCATATATAAATAATTGGATCGCCATACACAAAATCAGAAAATAAAATTCATCATTTAAGAGGAAATAAGCTGAAGAGAAAAAATACACCGCCATAAAAAAATAAAAAAAGGAATAGAAAAAGAAAAACAGTCGGCGAAAAAAAGAAAAGAAAAGAAAAAAACTAACCAGCGGTCTTGCCCCTCTCGAGTTCCAAAGGAAGAAGAGGACCAAGAGGTTGAAGTTGAAGAACGATGATTTGTATAGAGAAACTGTTATTCTGTCAATCTGAAAATTGCTAGTATTTTAGTTGGTGACGAAGCAAGGTTATAAATGGGCCAAAATGTATTGTTAACGAGAGGCCGATGGGCCCAATATTTAAGATGAAACAAATGGGCTCTTAATATAAATTGAAAATATAATTATCGATTTCCGAAACTATTTTGGATAACAACCCGTAGATAGATAATTATTATCGAATCCGAAACTATTTAGGTTCTGAAAGTAACATATTTATTTGGTTTCCAAGGTTCTCTACGACTATTTTTTATTCAAAAATTTGGAAATTAGTTCCAAAATTTCATCACTATTTTCTTTTGCTTTTTAATTCTCGCCTCAATCCACTAAGAGGGTCTCTGACTCTCTGGTGCGGAGACTCATTCAGAAAAAACTGTGAATAAGATCGACCGTTTCCTATTCTCAAAAAGAAAAATAAAATAAAAAATCTCAATTGACAGTTTCATCTTTTAGTTAAATAAAATAACATAAAATAGTTCTTGCCATGATAATCATAAAATAGATTGGCATTACCTAAATTGAAAAGGAAATGAATTTGAACCCTAAATCCAGTAATGTAGAATCTGACTTTACATGTATCTCAGTATCTATGAGTAGGAGTGAAGTGTAGCTAATCCTCTGATATCATCACACTAACAAATACAACCAACCATAACAACATTATTGCTATCTCTACCACTTGACAACAACAACCATAAAACACCAGAAATTTCACACCATATTTTACAAAGACGAGCCTGCAAAGTCCGGCAAGGGTGGCTGCAGCCGCATCCACCTTCAGACGAGCATAGTTGTTACATCTTACTATCGCGTGTCTGGACGAGCAGTGGAGTTAGGTGGATGAGTATCGAGGTACCTCATTCGCGTGGCCTAGCTAGCCAAAGAGAGCTAAGAGCTCGGAGCCTCGAGAAGTAGTCGTGTATCAAGAGCTGCGCCCTAGCCGATTGTCTGGTTGTCAGTACCCGGTGCATTTGTTGCAGAGTTTGTTGCCGTAGGTTGTCGGCCTAGACAACGAGAAAATGTTATCAATCCATATATGATCAACCAACAATCCTTTTTGGAATCATTACTGATCCTCTTTTTTTTTTTCAACAACTCCTGGGTCGTTACCAACTTATGTCCCGACCTTTGAGATATGTAAAAAGCGAAAGATCTTTCAATGTCGTCACATTTTTTACTTGGCACGCACGAGTCCCACGTGTAAATACGGAACCAATTTTGAGTCCGGTGTGCCAAGTCAAAAGTTCGACACTAAAAGTTCGGTTTTGCATATTTCAAAGGTCGGGACATTTTTAAAAATCACGCCAAAGACAAAAAAAAAAATTCAATCACCTGCCGTAGGAAGCCCTCGAGAGTTCCCAACTTCCCCATCGCCATCGCCATCTGGCCCATATAATTCGCGACGTTTCCAGACGAGCCCTCGGGCCCTGAAGTGCCATTGGCTAGCGTCTCAGCTAGTGACTGCTGCAATGCATCCATACCCTGCGAGAGGGCATCCTCCGCTTGGTGAGACGACTCCCGAAGATTGTAGATCCCCGTCAACTGCTGCTCCGTGAGTGGCTCCAGCTGGTTCACGAGAAGCTGCACGCGTATCATCATGTGCCATTAGTAATGGGAAAAGGCGAGAAACGAGCGACCTACAACGGAGTGGACGCACCTTGAGAAGCTCGGAGGGGCGGAAGCCACCAAGCCACATGAAACACCTCTCCGCTGGTGTTTTCCACATTCCTGACAAGATGTGGAACACATCAGCCTTGGCTGCATTCGTCTTCAGCCTGAAAACGTCGTTGAAATGTGTCGTCACACTATCCACGATAACACGAAGTTCCGTGTCACTTGCGTGTGAATTGACCGCTGTCCTCAGCTCGTTAACTAGTTTGTTCTGCTCCTCCGTCCACCGTGCATACTCAACATCAAAAGCCAATGCTCCTGCACCATGTAACTAATCGAGGTTAAAAATCAACGTGCAAACTTAAGTAATCACGACTACGCAGTAACAGGAATCGAACCGTTGGCACTCCCCGAATGGGACTGATCTCCCGAGTTCGAAATGAAGATGCCCTGCTGACGTGCTCGTTGCAGTTCCTGCTCGAGTTGAGTCAGCTTCAGCCTGCTGTTTTCCAGCTGCTGAACGTAGGCCTAGGAAGTAAACGAAGCCAGTAGGCCCTACCTTCGTTAATCTAAGTTATAACAATCAAATCGCAATTTCTTAACAGAATAAAAAAACAGCAAGAGTTCAAACTTCAGTAACCACGAGAAAACCTACTTTCTTCCTCAGTCTGCTTTTCCTTGCAGCTTCTCGGTTTTGTGCAAGCCTTCGCAACGTCTGCATATCATATCATATCATATCATATCATATCATATCATATCATCTTTAGAAAAATGAGGACTTGACAACTAGTACTAAAGGAACAACCTTCTGATCCGAGGTTTTTTCTTTCGATTTATCACTGGAATCTGAAACCGCGACACCAGCAGATTGACCCATATCAATCTGCAGAGCAAGGGCAAGCTCATCAGGCGCAAGAATACAACAGCAACAAATTTTTCTCTCGAGCAATGAAGTTGATTATCTACTGAGTTTGTAGGAAGATTAGGTGGAACAAATCAAGATGATATGATGCAACTTGTAATTTACAGCCAAAGACAGAAAACTTTTTTGCTCGACTCCAATCACCCAGTACAATGTCGAAGATATGATTAGGAAGAACCTTCTGGCTTTTGTCGTCTGGGTCCAAATCAGTTGAAGTGTCGGTCCGGGAACTAGATTCTGCCATGTTCGACTCTCCCCAGTTTTCGTGTTGACCACTGGAAGTAGATAGTAGATTTGGCTGTGGTCCCTTTTGCAGTTGCACTGGTTGAGAACCCAGTAGAGCTGCCGAAAAATTTGTGTTGGTTGAGGCATAAGTCTGTATGACAGATAGACATTAGATATGAGAAACTGAAGACGCTTGGAAATGAGATACGAATCCCAAATGAAGTGATGAATCATATTACCTTATTGAATAAACCGGACTGGAGATCGGGACCAACGGATTGGCTATTCATACTTTGGTTAAATACTTGACCTGAATTGGGAAAACATGTTAGGAACGGATACATTATCGAAATCCCACAAGACAAACGGGAAAGGTATATCATAACCTAATATAAATAAGATGTAAGCTTGCTGTGCTACTAACTCTCAACAAAGGAAATCTGATAAGATCAGCCCTGGTGAACATAGATTCAACTTATTCAATAGTTAGAAGTGCTTGCTAGAGTGCTCAGCGTCCACTGATATGATTGTGCGGACTCCCTCGTCTTTTAAAAGGCTAAACTATAGGTTATTTGCAACTAGCTTACCCATAGATAATTAAATGTGCATCATCTCAAATGCTCGATAAATCCTCATGTCGAATCCACAAAATATTCCAATAGATTTTAGTCTAACAATATGTCACTGAAGCTTGATGGATGAGGATGCAGAAATGCTAGGTCTACACTAGCAACACAAATAAAGAAGAGTTAGGAGATTTACTTCGGCCGACATTATTAGCAGGATCTCCAATCCGAAACCCCAGATATTGCTCGAGGACCCCAAAATTTGGAACTTGTGAAGATTGAGTTGCATTTGCCTCTGTACCCCTGCAGTGAAAAAGCTTTTAGTTTCACTTAAGCTTTTATAACTCTTAAAGAAAGAAGGATTCTTTTTGCACGATGGTTTTCTCGGAATAGAGAGTGATCAATAGGGATCTGACCTCTTGCATCCTTAAGCTGCTATTAGTGTATAAAACAACTCTTATTTCTAAATCTACCGGAGTCCTAAGCCTACGCGAATGTGCAGTGCAGGGTTAATCTACCATTTGAAAGGACAAGCCAAGGAGACGAAGATTGACTATGTTTCCAGATCCCCCTTCAAATCCACCTCAAGTTGCCTATCTTTATTTGTTGCTCAATTACAAGCACAAAATGGAACATGGTTTGTAACTTAGAGCAAGAAAAAGGAACATCCAAACAACACTAATGCAGATAAAAAGGACTTCTTGAACTGCAAGAAATTTGATCCAATTATGACTACATCAATAACTAAACTAAAACTTGGGAAATGGCAATGCCAAATGAAGTCCAATATAGTTATACAATAATTAGCAGACAATCTAGTACTGCAAGTACAAAACCTTTTAACTTTGTTCCTTTTTCATCCTGACCACCCTTTATCTCTCCCACCCTTCATAACTAATGTAAACAATCAGCTCTCTTTCTAACTACACAGATTCTTTGGAACTGAGAAGTAAATCAAAAGGAATCCTCATAAGACCGACATCAATAACCACAGTACAATCAAAAAACAGAGAGAGAGAGAGAGATTACATGGGATTGGAAGCAGGAGTCTGAGAAATGAAACTTGGCATCCCTGTTCTGTTATCCTCTGCACTAAATTTGATGGTTTTACTACCCATAAATCACCATCACCACCTCAAAAACTCAAAACCCATAAATAGTAACAAAACAGAATCTCTCAAAATCTAGTTTTGGCCCACAAATTAGAAAGTCAATTTATTTCCAGCATAAAAATCGAAACTTTGAAAACACGAAGACAAGAACTCCAAACCCCAGCTCAAACTCAAATCAAACACGCAAAATATGCCTTTTCAATAAATCACAAAACCCCATAAACCCTTTTCATACAAGCTATGGAGTCGAGGAACCCAGATGCTGATATTTAGTCAAAGCTCGAGAAAACCCAGAATCTTGAACGCACGAGATTGGAAATTGTTTAGTTTAATAAATGGATTGGATATTTGAATAGTTTTCTTTGATTATATCTAGAAATTTCTGAAGGGAGAGTGTTCGAGCACAAAATTCCAGGGTCCCAGTTGTGATTAAGCTTCTTTGTTTAATGATCTTGAACAATTGTTTATGGCGATTGAGAGACGTGACGTTCAGATCATTCCAAGCTAGGCGTCATTTTCAGCGGAAGCATATTTTCCACTTTTTAAAGCCTCCCCCCATTTTTTATTATTGCTTCTTGCTATTTTTATTATTCATAGTGATTATTGATTTGTGGTGCGACAACGTCCTCAGCTTATAAGTATTTGCAGTTGAGTACACCTATTTTTATAAATTTTGAAATTTATTTTGTTCAACTTTATTCGCTAATTTCAAACTTTATTCCCTAATTTCGAATTCAAAATAAATTCAGTGTCTTGGATATAGATTTGGATTTAAATTTAGGAATGTGTTCGATTAATACTGACTCATCCTACGATGCGATTATATCAAAATAACTCTTGAGTTCCATATATGATAATTTTTACTAATTATAACCTTAATTATTTTATAAGTTATAAACACGGTAATAATTAGATGCTTCAAGGCCAATTAGATGGTGGATTCAAATTTAGTTTTGTCACACGAAAAAATATTGACCCTCTAATGATTCAAATTTATATGATGCTTCAAGGCCAATTAGATGGTGGATTCAAGTTATAAACACGGTAATAATACCCCTTATGAAAAAAATATAGTAATAATATTTTTTGTATGAAATTCTGTATTGTGATTTTACATTAGTACAAAATTTGATATTATATTCACGAAAGTAAATTTATTCACATTAATAATGATCCAAGTATAAATTTTGATTTGAATTCAACTACGAAGATTTGCCTAATAAAATTCCGACAATTCAAAAAATTTAATATGCAATTGTCTTTTAATTTTAAGGTTTCTTTTTTGCATTGTTTTTTAGATAGTAAGGCAACCCTAACGAAAACAATCGTTTCTTTAAGTTTTATATATATATATATATATATATATATATATATATATATATCTTTTTTTTTTTGGATTTTTTAAACTTATATTATAAAAGGTGTCCATATGTAGAATACTTGAATTGTTTTTTGATGAGGATACGAGAAACTCACAAAAAATTAACAACATTTTTGTCATAAGTAAATGTAAGGATGGGAGTTTTGTGGGTACTGTTGAGATTTGAAAATCTGATGGGGGCTCATTGCTAATTTTAGATATTAGTATTGTAATGGACACAATAATTAAGACTTGACTTTCCCTTTCCTCCGCCGCCTATCAGGAACGTTGACACATACTCCTAATAATTTGTCTTTTTTATTTTATTTAAATGACCATCTTGTCCTTTGTTGTTAAAATGTGGTTTAATCACATTATATCATTCATAGTAAACAACAAATATTTTATCTACTTTAAAATGAAAAATTTCAGAGTTCGAATAACTCTTCCAAATGAGTCCTATTCATTAACAAGAAAAACTCACAAATCACATTAAAAAAAAAAAAAAAGTAAAGGGATTATTGCAAAAAATACACGAATTTTAAAAAAAATTGTAATTTTCACCTGAACTTTTAATTAAGTCAAAAAATACATAAATTTATATTTTTGTTGTAATTTTCATCGGAGTTTGACTTTCGGCGAAATTAGAATTCAGTTGACAGTCAGAAGTTTACCGGATGTTGGTCTAATTTCTAATGATGAGGAGTATTTAGAAGTTCAGATGTGTAAAAAGGCAAAAATTAATATTTTTGACTTAATTTCGAGTGTCAATTAAGTTCTAATTTCGTTGAAAGTCAAACTTATGTGAAAATTGCAATAAAAATATAAATTCATGTATGTTACAGCTTAACTAAAAGTTCATGTGAAAATTATAATTTTTTTTAAAGTTCGTGTATTTTTTGGACATAACATCAAAAGTAAAACTAGGGGTACAATTGCGGAAGAACCCCATATTATAGTGTGTGTGTGATGAATTATTATAATTCATACTATATGTGTCAAGTCTTCTAATATGTCTAATTTTATTGGATGATGCTAGTACTTGTAATTTTACAAGTATTTTGATTGGGTTTGAATTTATAGCTCGACACGTTAACCATATTTGTATCCTAACATTCAAACATCATTATATTTAAGGGTCATATATTTGTTAATATTCATAGATGTCTTATTTAATGATCTATTTATTGCTATTCACCTATAAAATAGTAAATTTTATGTCATGGCATAAAGCACAATTTTAACATAATTTTTTTTTTGTGCATGCATGTATGGAGTAATTATTTTTTATGATTCGGTAAGTTGAATTCACATGATATTGGATTGACTCAAGGGCTAGTGTATTTTTTTTTCACCCTTTAATTACATGCATACAAGATATTCCAAAAGTGAATTACGTACTTATTCAAATTTCTTCATTTTTGTTTAATCAAAGGGCGAAAGTGTAATTGAAAATCTCATGTCAAAGCAAAGAAACCAAGACGATAAAAGAAGTCAAAGGTTATTATTACATTCAATTAAAGGCTCATTATTATCACAGTTAATATTTATTTTGTTAGTGAAGACATATCATATTCATATGTATCATGTGATCTGCCATGGCTTCATGAATGCAATATGGTCGAGGTCGATCGAATAGTCCAAGGAAGATACACAAATATTCCTCCTCCTCCTCCTCTCTCTCTCTCTCTTTATATTATGTGTCCTTTTTTTATTCCTAATTATTGTATGAAAATTTAAAAATTTATCATTAAAAAAATAAAATGGGAATTATAAATCATTTTATCAGAAAATTTAAAATAAAACACTTATTTAAAGATAAAATTTAATTTCATACTTAAAAAAAAACAGAAGTAATAAATTTCAAGTCTGCCCATAAAAATAACTTATATATTCATGTAGAGTTCAACAAAAGAGCATGTTATACTGTACCCAAATACATAAATTCCCGTGTAAAATATTTTGGGAGTTGTATTTAATGACAAAAATCATAGAACAGTTTTATACGCTGAGGAAAAATAAATATTCAAATAATTTTGCAGAAAATTGTGCATATAACAATTTTTTGAAAAAGTTTCGATACATCAACTTATAAACATGCATGTGTTCAATTGTATTAAAGTGGAGTATATTATTATATGGGCTCATTTAAAGATAAATGTGTATAATAACGTTCAAGAGGTGGTATCCTGTACACCTGGGTGTATCGTACACTCGAGTTGTATCCAACTCGGATCCTGATCCAATTGGACTATCCTGATCCATTTTTTCTTGAAATGATACTAACACTAATACAGAATGACACTAACACTAACACGATCTTGGAATGACACTAACACTATTTTGTTTTACAAATGACATTATTTCAAAAATAACACTAACACTATTTTATTTTACAAATGGCATTATTTCGAAAAGGACACTAACACTATATTAAAATGACACTAACACTACGTATAAAATGACACTAACACTATATTGAAATGATACTAATACTACATGTAAATAACACTAGCACTATATCGAAATGACACTAACACTTGACATTCGGGTAAGATACTTCAATTGGATCAGATTCAAATCGGGTTCGACTCGGTTGTACAAGATATTTTGTGTATGTTCAATTGCAGGTCAAATTTAAATTGTATTAACACCCTTTATATCAAACTGTCTATCACTGAGAGATAATGAATGATTTTAATGAGAGGTCCGGGTAGGTAAGAATGGAAATAGCCATTTCTAGATATAAAATTTACAAGTTGAGTGGAATTAACCATGTCTAGAAGTATTAAATTTAAGTTATGTTAATTTATTTATTATAGTAAATAAATACGGTAAACAATTTCTTACTAGTAATTATTGAAATCATATTAGAAACTGTCAATTGAATTGAGGTACGACTCAATTAACATACAAATGATAATATGGGCCTTGGCCCAGCAGATCTATTATAGCTAAGGCCCAATGGGCGAGTCCCGGAATAATTTGAGCCGAATAGAATAATCAATATATATTAGATTCCCCCGAATTTACAGTTATTAATCAGCTTAAGTATCTCAAACTAAAACTCATAATTATATATTCTTCAGTATTTGAATTTCAAATTTCTAGATAATTCTCAAGAGATTGAATTTACAATGTTCGTAAGCTTAAACTTTATATAGTAATTGGTATTAGAGTCGATGATTAGTTATAGTATTACAGTAATTATGATCTAATTGAATCTGGATCTCCTATATGATTCCATTATATATACACTAGAGTAGTTACCTTACCTAATTGAAAGCGCATCACATTCACAATCAAATTGATTCTCAAGAATTATAATTAATGGCTTCGCAGCTGCCGTCATATTATCCATTCAACGAATTTACGCCGCCGCCGTCGTATCCGCCATTGGCCGCCGGCTCTCTCTGGGTCGAAGACTATCCGCCTTATGATCAATCGTTCGAGTTAGACGGCGGCGGCGGCGGCAATTATAATCCCGGGTTCAAGTTCCGGCCGACCGACGAGGAGCTGATCATCCACTACCTTCAGCCGGAGTTTCTTAATGCCTCTCTGCCGCAGACAAGGATCATCAATCATGCAGATATCTACGACTACGAGCCACACCAGCTTTCTGGTATATACTCCTATATTTTATGCAATTTTTCTTTTTTTTGAAAAAGATTCTACGTGGGTTTTGAATCTTGATGACTTTCGACACTTCTTTAGAAAAGGAAATTAAAAGAAAATAACAAATGCATGATAATCTTCAATAAGTCCGTACAGATTTCATTAACCAACGTAATTACGTTCGGTCAAGTTCTTAATCAATCACAATATTTACAACGATGGGAAGGTTCCGTCATTAACTCGATCGACGTCATGATGAATTTGGAGTATGATGAGTAGGAACGTAGGTAGGTTTGGTGAAAATTTGTTGGTAAATTTTTTCTTATTTGTTGAGGGGCATATTAATTAATTAATAACGTAAGTGATCGATGTTGAATTGAATTTGCAGGTTTGGTTAACGAAGATCATGGAGATGGGAAGATGTATTTCTATACTTGGATAAAGAAGATTGGAAAATCCAAGACAGATCGAAGCATAAAATCGAAAAAGGGGAATTGGAAGCCAACTCAGGCCCCCAAAGAAATCAAGGGTAGTATAAGTGGAAGTATCATTGGCTACAAAACATCTTTTAAGTATTATGAAGGCAAACAGAAAACCCAATGGCTGATGCAAGAATACAAGCTCAACACTTCACACCATTCTTCTCGACAACTTGTGCTCGCAGTAGTCTACTTTCATCGCCAGAAAAGCAGAGACGACAACAACGATGACTGCTGAATTCAAGCACCACTTTAATCTGTTGATTTTGGCTTTTGATATGATGGCTTGCGGAGGGGTGCTGACCTAGTTAGGATTCAAACAATACTTTTATTTATGTATATATTCAAGCAAATCACTACGAATGTAAATTAGCTCATGTTTGCCATTACTCTGAAATGGTATAGTATACATGAGTGGATTACAGGAACCAAAATTTATAGATACAAAACAACATTTTTCAAATAATTTGCCAGTATTAACAAAATAATGAAAAAATTAACACCACAGACAGATATTCTTGAAATAACAAAGAGCAACAAAAATTAGAGAAATTAAAGTCAGCAGTTGTCTCCTTCCCCTACTTCCCTGGTATAAACAGGTATTTGCCATATTTTGGTGTTCTTTTTGGGATCATCTGTGAGGCTGAGGTCTGTATCGTCTTCTTTGAACGTTCGAATGAAGCTTTTGGCTCCCATCATAATAAGCCTCTCCACCATGAACAGCTGGTAATTGTTCTCAATTATTGGATCCAAAAGACTGCTGTAATTTGATGAATAGGCCAATTTGTACCTGCAAATACACGAGAATATGAAGAGAGACGCGAGAATGCATCCTTCCCGACTGCCGCTATGCGAATGAGATGAAAAGAACTCATTCTTGATTAGAGTAGAGCAATGAGTAATTAGGGCCAAATGATCAAACATAAGTAGTTTTGCCTATAATGGGACATCTTGGACTCTTCCTAACTATAGATGGATTTGAGTTTTGAATGTATTTACATTGTAGGAATTCATTAGAGAACTGACATATATAAGTCGGCAGAAAGTTACCTCACAGATAAGGGCGAAAAGAAGCCGGGAGTCCTCTCATTGGATGCAATGAAGAGGGTTCGACCCGGGGGGACCCATTTGGAAATTCTACAAAGAATGAACTCAGCACGTGTATCTCTGTCGAGATGTGGATGTAAGCTTCGATGGACACCAAATCTGTCCTTCCTAGTTTTTATCTTATCACCTCGTCGGACATGGATAGCATCGTAATCCCCAAGATGAGCCTTTATCTGGTTTAAGCAGCATTTCCTATTATAAGCAGAAACTGACTTAGAGAAAAGTAGCTAAATTGCAGTGGATTACCTTTTCCGCTGCATCTCGTAGCTTCTTTGCAGCCATTGATGGAAGAAAGGAATACGGCAACATAATAGAACTGCGGTTGTTCCGATCCTTGCACTCCATGAACCTGAATGACTACCATGATTAATACCTACACAGAAGTTATCAAGATTCAAAAACTAATAATAAGAAGAAGAGTAATTGGATCATAAGTAATTGTTACCTACCATGAGAGTGGACTGGCAGTTCGATTTATGAGTAGAAGATTTGAATACATTTTTTTCTGTTGGAGATCAGTTCGACTAACTCCTCGCACGTGTGCTATCCCTCTGGATCCCAGTTTCATGCTTGTAGTAAGGACATGGTGCCACGTTTTCGAATTATCCAAAATCACAGGCACTGTGTTGGACATGAAATCCAGATCATACAGGGAATCCATACCACAGGAGTTACCTGCCCACCTATAAAGAAGAAGATCGGTTACATCATTAGACAACAGAAACAACATGTTTGTAGCTACTGCAAAGAACTCAAAGCAAATTAACAGGGTTAGTCTATAATAAGCAAACATTTTTCATAATTTCAAGAAATGACGAACATTCCCTAATTCTGTATATGTTCAAGATATGCAATTACTTGAGTTAAAATCAAACACTATCTGAATCTATCTCCAAACCATCATTCAACATTACAAAAACCCGAAAAGATCATATTCTGGCTTAAGTACACTACTGAACCGCAGAAACGAACTCACCCTTCCTCAGAAACCACATTGCCAGATTGATGGAGAATTCCTTTCTTATTGTGTATTGGATTTATACACAACCTGGAAGGCATTACGAAGGTCCTGCAATCGGAGGAGAAGAAAAGTTTAAAGAAGATAATTAGTCTGAAAGCACACTATGCTGCCAAGAAGGGTGTGATTTGCATGACTAAATCCATTCTCCGAGAGCCATCAGCCTCCAAGTAAAGACGTCCAACATTATACCACACGAAACGTCCTTAACTCAAGATACAGATCTAAAACAACTCTGATCTTCTTACGTCTTAATAGCTAATAAGTAAGATAAAATATTATGAGTTTCGAGCTCCCTAGATGAACTTCAACCATTCAACTCAGTTGTTAATAAAAGAAATAGGCATGAAAAGTGTCTATCATTTTCATTGTTTATTGTTAGGAAACAAATTTTTATTGCTGTCATGTTATTACACAAAACAGAAAATTCACCTATAGGCATCCCAGATCTAGTAAGTTTACTCACAAGTTAAATGGTCATATGAACTTCACTATAGCTAGAAAATCGGAAATTGCAAACCAAAATCGAAAACCATCAAAGAACCGAATAAGGTTGTTCATCAACAGAAACCATGAGTGAACTAATCACAGCCAAAGTTTAAAAAATTTGCAAGAACAGAGACCTATAATACTTCCTAGCAACAACATCATAGCCTATCCAATATAGTAAACAAATAACATCAAAACCTAAATAAACTGATCAATGCATAACTCTGCAAAAGTAGAAAGTGACTACTGCAAATCCCCAAATCAAGATTCACAGCAATCACAGTTCAGCTGAACTGATGCAACTATCCAATATAAATGAACAGAAATAAAATCCCATAAACTCAAAACTTCACTAGAAATCCAAATTACAAATAAATGCAATCTCTACAAGCAAAAAAATACACAATTACCTGCCCAGAAACAATGCCTCCTCAAGGGCACACCTAAGGCTGGACTCTTGGTGCCCTAAACCCTCGCAAGAGTCGCAGTGCTTTCCGGGGCAGTCAATTCTGCTCCCCCAATACAAGTACTTGTCGTGCAAAGTGTGGCGATTTTGGGGTACGATATTCTGTATGCTGCCGGGCGCCGAAACCAGAGACGACACGAGGTACAACACTGCAATGCACGCGATCGAAGCTGTGAGTATGAAGATTGAAGATCTGGGCTTTGTTAATTTCGCTTTCGGGTGGATTTTGTGGATCGCCATTGAGCTCGAGCCCTCCAATTTTGTTCAGTTTATGATGGCGGAGACCGGAGAGCATAAAGCCTCCATTTCTTTAAAGTTCGTTTATTTTATCCCTCACTTTTTTTTGCCCTTGTCAATGGTTGACTACTACATGTGATTTGTTGTTGGATTTGGATCTGTTTCTTGATAGCTTGATTATTTTATTTGTTTCTTTCGTTTTTTTTTACGTTTTATTGGAATTCACACCAAAAAAAAAAAAAAAGCGAAGAGGCAAAATTGATGCAATTTAATTTTTATGAAAAAGTAACAATCATAATTTAATTTAATTTAATTTTTATGAAAAAGTAACAATCAATTCGTGGAAGATTAGAAGCTAATTAATCATCATAATGGTCGAAAGATATGTATCCAACTGAATAATAGTGATTGCTTATTAGCAAAGTTATGCTTAAATTTTTAAATATCAACAAAACCCAGCCTTGTGCTTTACGGATTTTGAGAGCCCACCCTGATATTTGGTGACCTCTATTCAATATGATACTCACATTTGAAATCTATTATATAATAGGATTAAGCCTTAACCTATGTGGCATATCTAAAATCTCACCATTTCAAAATTTACCATATATAATCTACATCATTTATTAATTAATTAACTATTACATTCTATATAAAGATTCATTAATCATAATAAATATAATTAATAATAAATATATATATATATATATATATAATATTAACATTACATATAATCTAAATTAATAAATTTTATTATTTATTTTTTCTAGATAAAAATTAGATTTACATGTCTGATAAGAAAAAAATTATAATCTATATACGATAAATTATTTTAATTGAATGTTAGTGATTAGGTGCATATTTGTTATTAATTTTATATTTCTCAATAGCGTACATATTATATGTATATGTTGCAATATATTATATTGTATGAATATATATATATATATATATAATATTTATATTCTTAATTTTCAATAAAATTAATTTTAAATTAAGTTTGAATTGAGACATGCACGTATATGTAAATTATAAACGGGTCCGATCATTGATTTACATGTTTGCATAATAAGGCACAAATTCTATAAACTGATTACTTTAAAACAAAATCTTATTTTATGTCTATCAAAATAATTAAAATTTTATTTATATTTTTTATAAAATAAATCCATACATTTTATTTATATAGGGAAGAAAAATATATTTTTCATTTCTGCAAACTTTATTTGTTTATGTTCGTCCAATAATAATAATAATAGATAAATTATGAAATTAATAATGCATAAATTAAGAATTTAGATAAAGAACAATAGAGGATATGATGTTAAAATATATTAGAAATCTTTAATCATGTATCAAATTTATAATAATCTCAATCGAATGAAGAATCGTATCATTCACCTCATTTCACATTGAGTATTTTTATAAGATTTCACCAAAATAAAACTTATACAAGATCTTGCTCTCCAAATTAAAAATCTACATTTAATTGACGGAATGATTGAGACTAATACAAATTGAATTATTTTGTCAATTTAATTTGACCAAATTTATTTAATTAAATACATGGTCTAATTAATTTAATTTGAAAAAATAAATTGGTTTGATTAAGTAAATTATTTCTTCAATTTAATTTGATTATAAAATAATATATTTTGTATAAAATTTTAAAAATAAAATTTGGATTCAACATAGATTTTTTTATGAAAATCTATCAATTAAATTACTAAATAAATTAATACAATTTGAATCTCGTGTCAACTTTCTTAAGCTACACACAAGATGATTTTCAAAACTTAGTTATGGTCTTTCAAACTTCAAACGAGATAATGTTCACGAGTCAATTTTATTCTTTCAATTTTTAGACGGAATGATGCTCGAAACTCAAGATTTGAAGATAATTAATGTTCACGAGTCCATTTTATTCTTTCAAATTTCAAACGAAATGATGCTCGAAACTCAATTATGATATTTCAAACTCCACATGAAATAATGCACAAAAAATTGTCAAGATTTTTCAAGCTGCATACAAGATGATATGTTTAGAAGTTAGTTATGATCTTACAAGCTAAAGATGATAATGATCTTTAAAGTTACACACAAGATAATTCTTGTAACTTAATTGTGGTCATTCAAAGTTCAAATGAGATGATACTCACAAGTCAAATTTATTTTTTTTAAACTCCAAACGAGATGATTCTTGGAACCCAGTTATAATATTTAAAACTAATAATGCATAAAAATTTGTCAAGATTTTTTCAAGTTCCATACAAAATGATGTTTACAAGTTAGTTATGATGTTAGAAGTTCCAAATCATACAATCTCACAAGTCAACTTTGATTTTTAAAGCTTCAGATAGTGATGTTAAAAAAACTTGACGCATAAAAGTTCATTTTTTGTATTTTAAGGTCTAGACGAGATGATACTCAAAAGTCTGATGTTCAAACGTTAGTTGTCGTCTTCCGAAATTTAGATTATGATATGATCCTACAAGGTTCAGACGAGATGATACTCAGATGAAATAAAATTATAAAAATCAATACATTTTTCAAAATATTATTAAATAAAAATTTACATAAAAAGAATAATTATTATTCTAACAAAAGGTTAACATTTAATTGAGGAATATGATTCAAATTAATATAATTTCAACTATATTACCTTAAATTAAATAAATTTAAAAATAATTTATATAATAAGATAAAATAATTTCCCGTCGAATTTCGACGGGTTGCGCACTAGTATTGTTGGCTTCATTTCCAAATTCCTTTTCTAGGCATTTATGAGATATTTTATGCGTAGATCACCTTGTTTTCAACAAATTAGTAACAAATTAATGCAGTATGTAAGGGTATTCTGCTTTAGGATTGCAATAAGTTGGTGGATTGATGAATGTTGAACACGGTAAAAATAAGTTTGTTAATAGAAGTATAATGATTTACTAATAAAACAAAACCTGAGTTAAATATATAGGTGTAATTGGGCCTAAATATACATTCATCAGTTTTAGTCTTCCACATAAACTGAATTTTATAGTATTTCAAAATACACAAAATTTCAATTGTTATGATTTTTCATACTATCATCAATTAAAATCCTAGATAATGATAAGGCAAACGCTTAGAATATCGGCATGAATTGTTATGATTTTAGTTTTCCACATAAACTAAATTTTATACGATTTCGAAGTACACAAATTTTTAATTGTTATGATTTTTTATACGTCAGTTAAAATCCTAATTAAATAATGATAAGGCAAACGCTTAAAATATTTTCATGAATTGTTATGATTTTTCATACAATCATCAATTAAAATTCTAAATAATGATAAGGCAGACACTATCTATGATATCGGTGAGTATCTATGTTAGTTAGTAGTCACAATGACACTAATGTAACCATGAGAGAGAGAGAGTTGAAAAAAACTCTTCATAAAGTGAAAGAAACAAAGTACATAGCAATACACAACCAACTCAAAATCTCTTCAGCAGTGAGCTGTTTCTCTTTTATCATCTACTCTCATATCTGTACAATCCTCAGCCAAATATATTACAAGGACAAAATATATACTGCACCAAGAATGCAGAAAAATGGCTATGGCTTCTTTGTGCAATTCTAACATTCTTTCCATGCTCTCTCTATCTTGTCAAGGCATCCAAATCTGTCAACACCACCATAAGCAGGCGTGTAGCTCGGCTATCATTCAAGCCTTCTGAAGTGATCGGGAAGAGATTCCATGAAGAAGTCGAACAAACCCCAAGAAGCTGAGCTTCCCATCCCCGTGCCTTATCCAATCCTTCAGCACTACGTGGACAGGAACGGATGGACTAAGCCCGAGTTCCTGTCAGAAAAAAAAAGAAGACGAATGTCAGGAATTACTTATAGAGGGCGCGCAAGAGACAGAGAGAGCATACTGAGGCGAGTTCTTCTATCATAATAGGCCTGTTTCCATCCTTCTCGAAGAAATCATAAGCGAGGCGTGCATGTTGCTCCCAGCTCACTGTCACTTCCAGCTGATATACGCTTATTGCTGCCGCACAAAATTCTTCAAAATCCATTTTTTTGTATTGAAGAGAACTTATCTGCATAACAATAAAAAATGACTTCCATTAACTTCCCATTTAGGTAATGTTGTTCCTTCATGAAGAAATGCTCTGGTAAAAATGTCTTACCACGTTGACATATTCTAGAACCCGCGATTCCTTCATCGCATCAGTGGAGTTCTTTGCAATTGCCTGTCAACATTCATTTAGTAGGCTGAGTACAATACAAGACAAATCGATAGAGAGAGAGAGAGAGAGAGAGAGAGAGCTTACTGATTTGAAGTTCTGAAGGGATATTAATCCACTTCTGTTTGGCCCTAACAATGTGAACTGTTCGCGAAGATATGTCAACTGTGGAATTGTGAGTGTTCTTGCAAGAGCCTGTTGCAACGGCAGAACGCGTAATATTATTATGCATATCCACCAAAAAAACAAAAAATGAAAACGCAAGCAACCTGACTTCTAGAGTTTATGAGAACAACCTCATTTTACACATTAGAGAGTTTAGAGAATCACAAATTATGTCACTAAAGATTTTTAGTGTTTTTCTTAAACAAGAAGCAATTGCATTGAGGAATTAGCCCAAAAACATCTTATGATAAAATGATTCTTTGAAACAGGATTCCCAATATACTGAAAATTTACATACCCCTAAAGCAGCCTTCCTCAGAGAAGAAGAGCATACGTAAGCTTTTACGAGCTTATATGCTATCATATCCAGAGGAATCTTCAAGTCTTGGATACTGGCCAGCCACGGATGACCTAAAGAGCATGAGCCACCGAATTAAATCAAGTTAATCTAAAGGCTAAACAATAATCTAAATGATTTCTGTTGGCATCTGCTATTGTTTTACTACTTACTAAGAGCCTGGGCTGCTGTTAGCCTTTTACGATAATCCTTGTTCAACAATCTTTTCACGAAATCTACAGCATCCGGAGATGAGGAAGGCCAAGGGGCTTCATCAAAGCTCGGGTCAGCCTTTAGAACAGCTCTGAATATTCCAGATTCTGTTCTCGACCAGAAAGGTCTGCTTCCACAAAGAAGTATATAAGCAATGACACCGATACTCCACATATCAGCCTCCGTTCCGTATGATCTGTGCAAGACTTCAGGTGCCACGTAGTAAGCACTTCCAACAATATCATTCAGCCTTTCATCTGCCAAAAATGTCGACCATCAAACTCAACTCACAAAATTAGAATAAACATACCAGCATGACTCCAGTAGCAATAGACTGAACCTGGCTTTACATAATCAGAGAGTCCAAAGTCGATGGCCTTCAGGCAGGAATTCTCGTCTTTTGAAGTAAAGAGAAAATTCTGAGGCAATGAAAGAAATCACAGTCATTTTGAGGAAAATGGAAATAACTTTCTCTATAAATAAAGAATTAGCACTTCTATATAACTCTATATTTTTTTTCATTTACCAACAAATGATAAAAAAAATTCAAGAAGTTAATGCACACATTTATTTTTAAGACATATTTCTTATTAGAGCAGGTTATTATGCGGACCTTACAATATTTTTAAGACATACTGTATGTCTTATTAGAGCAGGTTATTATTAGAGCAAGTTATTATCCGAGAATGTAATTTAGTTTCATGGAAGGGAAGGCATAACTGGGTATTCAGGAGTAGTACCTCGGGTTTTAGGTCACGGTGGACGACACCCTGAAGATGGCAATAGGCAACCACATTTAAAATCTGTACCATGATGGTTTTTGCATCTTCTTCAGCGTATTTGCCACCCCTGTAGCAACAAAAAAAATAAAAATAAAAACTCTCTGGAAGGATAAGAAGCGCAGGAGAAGTATGCTAAAAAAGATGAGTATATAATCACCTAGAAAGTATCCGATCGAGTAATTCTCCTCCTTTGCATAACCTGGATGAAGCAAAAGGATTATAGAGATGACATTCATGACTTTGATAGATAATTATTATCTTGTGAGGTACAAGATAATTTGCTCTAAAGAAATGTAAGTTGCATTCTTCAAGTTTTTATTTATATATAGTATTTATGAAGCCCTTGCTGGGATTTTACGAAAGCACTCCAAAAGGTGCCGGTCAAGTATTCCCCAAATGCATGATTTAGTCTCGTCTTAATCCTGATCCTTGAATTCTGAATAGCATAACCAAATATTTCTGCCATTTATTTCAAATACTACAAAATCATGTGTGGTTAATAACATTGAATAATCAACATACTACATCAAGCATTAGCATACTACATTAAACCTTCAGAATAACCCCAATATGTGAAGGAAGAAAACTCGAAAATGTCATCAGTAAACCATTTATGTTGTTTGAGAGATTGATGAGTCAAGTTTACACAAACTACTGCCATATGCAATATCACAAAAACTGAGATTAACATGCTTACAAGATAACGTGACAATGTAAACTCTGTTTTCAATTCAGGATCATATGATATATACAATTAGCCATGACCAATCATTGGAACAATGACAAAGCAAGAAATATAACAGAAGCAGTGCTAAGTCTGAACTTACTCCATCACTACGTATACATTGTCTTCATCCTCATACGCCTCGTAGAATTGCACCAAGTTTGTATGCCCTGTTAGAGCTCGTAGTATCTTTACCTCCCTTCTAACGTCCTCTATTGCGATTGCAGTAGTCATCTGCACAAGATGAACATTATATACACAGAATTATGAATCTAGATATGCATTGTCATTTGGAACATCAAATATCAACCACACACACACACACATTTCTCCACACAAACCAAAACCACTTTGAGTCATCAAGAACAAGACCTTTGATTTCAGGATGACTTTAACAGCCATCACAAACACACACACACACACACACATTTTTCTCCACGAACCAAAACCACTCTGAGACATCAAGAACAAGACCTTTGATTCTGGGATGACTCCAACAGCAATCACACACACACACACACACACACACACACACCGAAACCACTTTGAGCCATCAAGAGCAAGACCTTTGATTTTGGGATGACCTTAACAGCCACATCCTGCCCTTTCAAGCCGCCCTTCTTCCCTACAGCTGCTGAGGTGTAACCAAAATGCCCCCTGCCGAGCTCTTCCCCAAAAGTATAATGGCTTGTGAAATTCTTGCAAAACCCAAAATTCTTGTCCAAACCAACAACCTCACACTCACTCCCCTCAGGAATGGTGGCCTCATTCGGCTTCACGGAGCCATGCCGCCGAGCAAGCAAGGCCTTGATGTGCTTAGCCGGCGACGGCGGCGGAAATGGGCGCTTGAAAAATCGCAGAGGAGTTGAAGTAACACTGCCGGAATTCGCCGGCGAATTCTTGAACGCGCTCGGCAGCGGACTCGGGCTGTAGAACGGAAACTTGGGCGTTTTGCCGGTTGAGGAACTGTCATTTTGCACGTGGACACCCGGATTTTCAGACAGGTTTTGCGGCGGCTCAGTGGGTTTTCCATGACAGAGTCCCATGGAATTGGGAACCCAATTTTGAGGAGATTAGTTAGGAACCAAACTTGAGAATTTTTCAAGAATCTGATCGATGCGAATTTCAAAACATTTGAAGTTGAAGAAAAGTTGATTCAAGATCAATTTGAGCACGATAATTATCAATTTTGGACAAGAACTCAACAAAGACAGGATCTTCAAGCTTGATCAGCATTTCAGTTCAAGAAATGTGTGGAAAATATACACTTCGAATCACTCATACACTAATAGCAAGAGAACACAGTACCCTGAGAGAAAAGATGAACAGAATAAAACAAAGATAAACAAGAAGGTAAAGAATGAGAGAGGAAAAAGAGCGCAAAAGCGAGAATAGATGCTTAGCATAGGATGCAAGAAAAAGATAAGTAAAGCAAAGAAACCCATTCTCCTTTGTTCCTCTGCTTTTGCAACTTTTTTTTTTTTTTTTTTTTTTCAGTATAAAATTTATTTACCACCTTTTCATTTAATTGTCATGGAATTATTTCGTTTTCTTTAATTTTCGGTGGTATGTGGAGAAATGTCATTTCTTTTTGTTTGAGGGCCTATTATTAATTGATGATCACGGTGGTGTGGTTTGAATACTTCCACCCTGTCCTTATTGAGAGAGAGAATTGTTGTGTATTGTATAGTTTTTCATGTGTAAACAACTAAACATCAACCAACAACTAAGCAACCCAACCCCGAGATACATACATATCATATGCATCGTTTTTTCTTCCACGATATTGTGGATGAAAAACATAAATATTAAAAAAATATTAAGAGATGAATATAAGTGAAGAAAGGGATCCATTCAAATTAATTTATTAAATAATTTTTTATATATCACGTGTGAATAAAAATAAAAATATAAGCGTATGTATCCTAAGGGTGGGATTCTAGAGAGAACGACACTATTTGTGAGAACGTGAGAACCATCAAATGTAATGCATTCGCTGTTAAAATTAATACACTCAAAAAAATAAAAAAAATTGCTCCCTTCAGGATTCAAACCCAGGATCTGCATTCATCCAACAAGATGATGCATCCACCGTAGATCTTGATGATCGAATGGCTGAAAATGATTCCCTGCTCTTCTTTTATTTAGTGGTTCTTTCTTGAACCTCTCCCTATATCCTAAAAATAATTTGTTCCTTTGATCAATAATCTATTTGTTACGTAGTCATATGTCCTAAAAATGATTTGTTTGTTTGCTCAATAATAGATTTGTTACAATAATCATGTTTTTTTTTATGTTACAAGAGGTAACATAAATACGTCGCCGCCTAAAGTGGAACCATATCATCAAACAATATAATACAACAATAATACATCACCATCTAAAGTGGAATACGTCGCCGCTAAGCGGGATTGAACCCAAGACTTCTCACAAATGAGAGTCTTGTTTGATGAGGAGTAATATGTGCAGAGCAGATGAATGATCTTTACCAGAGGAACGGACCTCGCCAGAGGAATGGATGTAGTCAGAGAAATGGCCGCCTGAGGGCAAATTTACTAATATGCCCTCGACCACGCGAGTAGTAGGGCTGGGAATCGGGTCGAGTTCGGGTACCCTACCCGAAAAAATCGGGTACCCGAACCCGAAAATACCCTAAACCCACTACCCGACCCCGACCCCGAATTTGAAATCGGGTACCCTAATACCCGACTCGGGTATTCGGGTACCCTAAATTACCCGATCTGTAGCAACTTTCAAGAATCAAAATCAAAATCAAGAATCTGTACAGCAACTTTCAAGAATCAAAATCAAAATCAAGAATCTGTACAGCAACTTTCAAGAATCAAAATCAAATCTGTACAGAAGAAGAAGCAGCAGCGCCTGTTGGAGTCGGAGGCGGTGCGGCTGCTGCGGGGCGAAGTCGTAGGCGGCGGCGGAACGACGGGAACGTCACATACATACAAGGGTCTCGGATCTGGGAAACGGCTGGGCGGCGGAACGGCGAGGGTCGAGGGTATCGGAAGTCTCAGATCTGGGGGCGATTGGCGAGGGTCACGACGTCACGAAGACGGGAGAGAAGGTGGCTGAGCGACGCTGCTGCTGTACCGCGACGGCAAGGCGATGCTCCGACTGCCTCTCCCTTGAAATCGAAGGAAAGGGTTTAGGATTTTGGGGATTTCCTTTTTGACAGAGAGAGAAGCAAGATAGGGGAAGGGGGAGCCGCGACGGCGACATAGCTTTCGTCGCCGGCGATGGAGAAGTGGCGAGGCGGCTGGTGAGAGAGAGATGGCGGAGAGAGGAGGAGAGAGGGGTGTGTTTTGAGAGAGAGAGAGGGGAGGCGTAGAGAAGGAGAAATAACTTATGAAATTTTGGGAATTGGGATGAATTGGGAAACTGGAAACAGAACAGAACTCGGTTGGGATGAATTGGGATGAATAAATAGTTTAAAATTTATTAATTAAAAAATCGGGTAATTCGGGTATACCCGATACCCGATCGGGTATACCCGATACCCGATTTTTTCACAGCCTAAATACCCGACCCCGACCCCGACCCCAATTTTTTCGGGTATAGGGTACCCGATACCCGATTTTTTCGGGTCGGGTATCGGGTACCCGATTACCCGATCCCGAAATTCCCAGCCCTAGTGAGTAGCATGTTTGGCTGTGAAATTACTATTCTACCCCTAACATGTAATCTATAAATACTCATGTACACGCACTCTGTAAAACACGCTATCTTTACTTTCAATACTACAACAACTTATTCTCGTGCTCTCAGCAATTCAACTACTTTCTCTCACTTTTTCGATCAAGCACTAGGTATAACTTATAATTCAATGATAATTTACCGATTAATTCTCCACCTGTTCATTTATAATTCACCATTGTTATTTTTTTTTTCAAGCGTCCTTATATATGCGCAGGCGTTATTTGTTATTTCCCTTATTGCTGTTGTCTTATTATTAATTTTGGATTGTCCACTATTATTATTATTAGTATCTTATTTACATAAAAGGTACTCCTTTTGTTCCGGTCCAATAGGCTCATTTCTTTTCAGGACGGAGATTAAGAAACTTACTTTTTAGGAGTAAAGTGGTGTGGTCTACACCAATTAAGTACATTTTCTTTACTCAAAATGAAAAACGAGCCTATTGGAGTGAGACGTCTCAAAAAGGAAAACGAGTCTATTAGAGTGAGACGGATGAAGTAATAACTAACTATTTAAAAGGTGTGAGTTGTACCAGTTTTAACCAATTTACACTTTTTTTTTTAATTCTTGTGACCAAAAATTTAGGGTTTAACTGTAACTTACACCCCAAACTTTCAAAACTACAACATAATAGCCTAAACTTTGAAGTTATTTGTAAAATTGGTATTAACTTAAAAAAATACGAAAAAAAATTACTTAAATTGGAGTCATTTGTAAAATTGGCACGAACTTTAAAAAATACAGAAAAATGGCCTACACTTTTGAGTCATTTGTAAAAATTACCCGAACTTTGAAGTCATTTCTAAAATGCCCTGAACTTTAAAATATACAAAAAATATTCTGAATTTTGAATATTTGTAAAAACTGCCTAAACTTAGGGGGGTGTATTAGTTCAAGACTTTAATAGATTTCTATAGACTTTTAAAGTCTGGGTGTATTAGTTTAAGACTTTTAAAAGTCTATGAAAATCTAGGTGTATTCGTTCAAGTCTTTTAAAAGTCTATAAAAATCTGGATGTATCCGTTCAAGACTTTTAAAAGTCTATGAAAATCTGGGTGTATTCATTAATCTATGGAATTTAAAGTTGGAATGACTTTCATTGATTTTGTTGAAAAAATAGGCATGGACAAATTCGAACACAGACCACGAGAATTCACAAATCCTGCGAAATCCCCGCGCTCGCTGGGTGCCAGCGCCCGCGGCCAAGAAGCCAGCAGCCGCTGGACCCTAGCGCCCGTTGCCAATAATTCCAACGATTGCTGGGGCGCCGCAGCCGCTCGAAATTTTGGAATGGGTTGGGTGGAAACTGTGTGCGACGACGTGCTGAGAGGCCATTAAATACACACAGCACTAAACAAGCAGCACGTGTTCTGCCTTTATTAACTTCATTTCTTATCTATATCTCTTGCTTCTCTCACTCCAATTTCAGGAACCCTTAAGCCATATTCATCTGCGGACATAAAACATTGAATGAGGATAAAAGCTCCTACAACACCATAATTTGTAGAAGATATCTCAACTTCTTCAGTCAAATCATTAATCATAACACAAAGTAAATTAAGAAACAATTTTATGCCCCATAAATGAAGAACCTCCCATATAAAAAATGCAAAAGAAATGCAACCCAAAGACATGAGAAACTCAGCAAGTATTAACATTATGCAGCAATTAACTATATAATGAGCATAGATCAAGAAATAACACTTACAGCCATAAATTTATCTTAAAGAAAATCAAATTTTGAGCGAAACCTGAGCGGCGGTAGATACTAGAAATTGAAGTGGCGTGTGAGCGGAGCGGCCGTGAAGATTGAAGTGATCAGTTGGGTTCCTGAAATTGGAGTGAGAGAAGCAAGAGATAGATAAGAAATGAAGTTAATAAAGGAAGAACACGTGCTGCTTGTTTTGTACTGTGTATTTAATGGCCTCTCAGCGGCCGCTGGGTCTCTAGCGCTCGCTGGAACCCAGCGATCGCTGGGTATCCAGCGCTCATGGGCCCCTAGCGGCTGCTGGAAGTGGGTCTAGCGCTCGTTCAATTCCCGCACTCGTTGGGTTTGTGGATTTCAAGTCCAAAAATATCACGCCAAATTCTTGCTAATTCATTAAAAATCCGACCAAAAATTCATTCAAAATCATGAAGAATCCGTGAGAATTCTATAGAATTTTAAAATCCATCGACTTTTAAAATCTACATAAATCTTGAACTAATACACCCCCTTAAAGAATTCAAAATGGCTCGAACTTTCATAAATAAAAAAAGTGACTTGACGACATAGAAGGCTCGAAGTTGATCTGAAAATTATGTGAAAAATCTCTATTTGTGCGTAATTAGGATTTTATGAACTCGATGTTTAAAGAATTCGTATTGTCAATAATATTTCACGAGAGAAAAATTGTTTATGCGAGATTAGAATTTATATGAGAAGAGAATTATTATATTTTGTTAGGAATATTCCAAGTGAATTTATAATTTTCACGTAACTTTCAAACGTTAATTTTGGACTTTTCACGTTGTCATAATTTGAATCTGAAAGTGTAGGCTCATGCAAGTTTTATAACTTTTATGAAAGTTAAGTTCATTTTCTGTATTTAATAAATTTCGTTTCATTTTTATATATGATTTCAAAGTTCATGCTACTCTCTTCGTCTACGAAAAATGGGGCACAATTATTATTTTTGGCGTCCATAAAAATGAGGCACTTTCCCTTTTAGTACACGGCCCTATATTGTTTCCTTATCTTTTATCATTACAAATACCCCTTATTTACAAAAAATCACCTTTAATTGATTCTCAACCAATCATTTCATACAATGGTGGAACTCTTTTTTCACTATATAAATCATAATCATTTTATTTTTATTTTTTTGTATTTTTTTAAGTTCATGTCATTTTTACAAATGATTCCAAAGTCCAGGCCATATTTACAAATGCTTTCAAAGTTCACATGATCTTTCGTATTTTTAAAAGTTCATGCCATTTTTACAAATGACTTCAATGTATATGCTATTCTTTCGTATATTTTAAAGTTCGGGCAATTTTCACAAATAACTTTAAAGTTGGGGCCATAAATTACAATTAACTCTAACCTAACTTCGCAACTACTAAATCTTCATTCTATCATTGAGCGCCATCGACAAGGTTGAAGTCTCCCTAAGCAGACATTTCAAAAATTTGGTAGGTGTTTATATGGTTTATTTGTTCGTCAAATAAAACCAGAATTTCTTCCAAAATCCGATGGGCTTTTCGTGCCCTAATGCTGCTGCTGATTGAGAAGTCGTATATGCATTCCACCCATCATCTTTTGCTCCTTCAACGCTATCACGTCTTCAGTGCCTATCAGTTTGACAAGTTTTCTTTGATCTAAACGATCAAAAACCCCTCTCAGAACAAACCCCTCTCTGACCTAAACAAGTTCTTGTTGTGCTGCAAGATCCAGCAGGAGGTTGTCTCTCGTTGCCTCAAATGCCATAAGTATGTCGTCCAACTCTCAAAATTGAATCAGCGGTGCATTTTGTTACAATTTGATTTTGGATATTCTTGATAATTGTGTTGTGTTCCTTGTGCTTTTGGTTGAACGAAATCGACAAGTGCAAGATGTCCGAGCCACAATTTCCTACCTCGAACCTTTTAGCCAAATGTGAAGAATGCCATATTATATCACGACATGATAACAAAGTCTCCATGCCATTGATCATTCAATCTCAATATACATCGATCGCATGAACATGCCAAATGAAATTCAAAACCAGAATTCTAAAAAAAAAATCAATTTGAACTTGGTTTAACGAGGAGCATATAGCACCGTAACAGATTCTCTATGACATTGATCATTCAGTCTCATTTTACATTGATCACGTGAACATGCCAAATGATAAAAATCTATAATATTCAAATATAAATATTGAATATAATTACATCAAAATTTAATTTATTTATGTTATATAAAGACCAAAAAGTACAAAAACAAGGTGAAGACTGTAGAATGGAGAGTAAATGACAATTATTATTTTACGCATATTGGGGCATATTAGTCAAATATTTATGGGCCAACTCTAGATGGTATGGGCCTGACGACGAAGTTGACTCATTTATCTTGGGCTCAGCCCATTCATTATTTTTTATTTTATTTTTTTATCAAGCTCATTCATCATTTTCTAATAATCTCATATGTATATCATTGTTTTCTTGCTGTAAATTTATTTTAGATCTATAGTTTTTTAAATATGTTATTTTTTTTATTACAAAGCCCGGCTTAATTAGTGAGATTGGATGCTTCCCCGATAACTAATAAATCAATAGTTGAAGTTACATAATGCGTGTGAGTGTAGGCGTAAGTGTATATATAACACTCAAACCTATCTCTTTTTTTTCTTTTTTTCTTTTCTCAAAAGTAGTTAAAATTACGACAAGAATTTAGAAGACTACATTATTTAAGACACAAAAAATAATACAAAGATTAAAAATAAGAGGACATTTACTATCAAAAATAAAATTGACAATATACACAAATTATGGATAAAGCCAAGTTTGTTCAAATTATATAAATTATCAAAAGTTGTAATTATTAAATTTCAAAGTGCTTATTCATCTTGCATGTAAATAATGAATTAACTTATAGTACTATTTTTATTCATCTAAACATATTAGTTGATAATAAACACCCTTGTATATATTTAATTAATCAAAATTGAGATGTGTTATATATACACTTATAAAAATTATTTCTTACAATTAGATCTGCCTAATATCTAGAATGGAAATCTCTTCTGATACTAAAATGAAATCGGCTTCAAGTCTCCAATAGTATTTTTGCTTTACCTCTGCATGTTTGTGGTTTACGATTGTTGGACATAAATATCTAAGATAATCGGTGCCATAACTGTGTCTTATAAGCGATTAATGCAATTTTTTTTTCACGATATCAATTAACATAATATTTGATCTAGCAAATAAAAATAAAAAAAAAAAAACATCAACTTTTAGAAACTATGGAGAACAACAAATATTCAAATAATAGAGAACATTGAATATGTCAGTAATTCCTCTTGAATGTTAAACGTTCGTAAAAGTCATTTTGTTGAACATGGCGTGAATAAATGCTGAATTTTTGGGGTTCTGGGATTCGACCCCCTATATGTTCAACATAAAAATATGTTGAACATGACGTGAATAAATGCTGACCGTTAGATTAGATAAGATCAACAGCTGAGATTTGTTATCTGTTTTTTGAATATTTATTGTGTTCCATTGAATTCTTCCATATATATATGTCTGTGTGTGTGTGAAAAATTGATATATTATATCAAAAGAACAACTTGAAATAGACAAAAGTTGTTTTTAAGCAAATGCAATATGTCTTCCAGTTTTCAGAAGCAAAAGTTTCTTACTTTACGTAGTTCACTTGCCATTTTTTAGCTTGTATGATGAAACTCATACTCTCTAAATTCATCAAACAATAAGATGAGTCTTTGTAAATGTGTAACAATTTTAACATCCATATCTTCAGATTGAATAAATTTATCCATTGGCTTGTTGTGCCTACCCCTAGATACAACCCTGAAGATAACGCAGCTATTGAAATTCATTGGTCAAAAACACTTGACTAGCTTAATGGAGCGGTAGTGTTTAGCTACATATTCATCCCTAAAAAAAGTAGTTTAGAATAAGACGACACATATGTTAATAAAAGTACTGTAAGTGGAGAAATAGAATAAGCTAAATGGTAATGTTAATAATGATAATTGATTGAATTATAAGTGGAGAAATGAGACACCATGTGGTAAAATAGGTAAATAAGTGAATGTATTGATACTAATATGTTATGTATAATGTCTATGAATGAAAAAAGACTATTTTTTGTGGATATACCAAAATAATAAAAATTGAATAGTTTTTAATGACGGAGAAAGTATTAAATTAGAATTACGAATTATAGAAACATAATGAATTTGTGGTGGAAAGTGATAAGTTAAACAAATAAAATTTTCGCTAACCCAAAATCATAAATTTATTCTATAAAATAATAAAACTATCACAAATCTTCATTATCCAAAAATTATATATAAAACATTAGTTTTATTTTACTCAATCTTCTGAATCTTGAATGGAGTTTACTTAAAAGAATTGGGCATATATGTAGCATTTTAATGGGCTAGATGGGAGACCCATTTAACATAATAGTATTATATATATCGGACATTTTATTGGGCTTGGTGGATGGGTCCACTTTGGAAGTCAGATTGGATTATTTCTTTACAATATTTCTTATAGGGACATTTGTACGATAGTGACACATACACACACATGATACTCATAAATATATTATTAAAATATTTAATAAAACACTTATCATTTTTTTATTAAAATATTTATACATTCGCACTATAGTATTGTACTCGTCTCTCAGACGAGTACTCAGTTAAGAATATAACGTGTTTTAAGTAATAATTGATTGAATGTATACTAATGGAATAAAAATAAGTTGTGTTGTGAATTGTGTGAGATATTCATGTAAAAAATGAAGTATTTACGTCTCTATATATACGATTGTTGTTAATAATAAAAATTAGAAGAAAAAAAAAGGAGTTAACACTGTTAAATGACCCAATTTAAAAATTACAGTCACAATATACCTTAATTATGTTATTAAGTAATTTTTGCACTCTCCGTTAAAATTACCTCCAAATTGAAGTTGTCTTGGCAGCCGAAAAAGTTGATGAGGCACCATCGACCGATATGCTAAACGACAACGTTTTCTTTAATAATAAAATATCGTCGTTTTATTTTAATTTAAATTATTTAGTTGTAATTAGGATTCTTATATTCTTAATAGATTATTAGGGATCTAATGCCCGTAATTTATCTTAATTAGAATTGCACCTTGCCCTTGTGGTCACCTCTCACATCATCTGCTCTCACCTACGCCGTGAGCGGCAGCGACACAACCAGCAAATGCCCTTAACAAATTTTAGAACTTTAGGGTTAAGGTTAAAAATTGAAAATTAAAAGCAGAGGGGGGCTGGGGCTTAAGGTTGAAACGATTTATAGGAATTTAAAGCCGAATAAAAAGCTACAAAACACGAAATCGAAAGCTAAATTGCTGAGAATACGAAATCGAAAGTTCAATCGCTAAACAATTGCTTAAAACCCTGGCCTGAACCACAAAGTCTTTGAACCCTTTCTTCTAGATGTCAATCAAATCCTCCACCACAATTCTCTCAACGCAAACTCGTTTGGAAACCACCCGTCATCCATAGATCGTGAATCTTTTTCTGCTTCGATGGCGCGAACTTACCGAAGCTCGAGATAGCTCTTAAAGAGAAGAATTTCAACGCCCAAATGAAACGACGTCGTTTACTGAAGAACAAAACGACATCGTTTCATTATACATCATTTAATATGATTATAATTGACACATATTGACATGCCGTACTGATTTTAAGTCAAGTCATCAATAAAATTTAAACGTGGATATATTACTTCACCGAAATTCTTCGCCGACTTAGGGTGTAAAAATTGTTTAATACTCCTTCCGTCCACAAAAAAATAGTTCTAATAAGGGACGGTATTGATTTTAATAAAAATAGTTATTGTATTGTTGATAAAATTCACTTTTCCTTGGTTTTTAATGTTTTTATGATGTTAATTTTATAGGGAATTGAGTGTTTGATGATTATTTTGTACTTAAATTGCTTAATCTTGTGAAATATGATACTTGCTCGTACTTTGATGAATTTTACAGAAATATGTAGTTGGACTATTGATCTTAATGAAAGTTGTAGTTCGTCTCGATAAGAGTTCGTGGGTGAAAACGGTTTACAAATCTGAGTTCAGACGAGAAAGATATGGCCAGAACAAGAAAGTCGCACGCAATAGTGAATAGTGTCCGATGGGAAATTTCCGAATTTTTGGGATTTTCAGATTTTATCAGTATTTTCGAGTTCTATATTGTATTTATCTTCTGTGTCTATTTATAGGTTTTCTTTTGACCTATTTAGGGTTCTCAATTTTAGTTTTAAGTTCTATAGCTTTTTTTTTTTCCAGTTTTTAGAACTTGGATTGGATTTCTGCAAGGATTGAAGATTCAAGATCATTCTTTCATTTTTATATAATTCAGTTTTTTCAATTGTTGTCTTTTTAATTATGTTTATGTTTTATTTTACTATGTCTGGCTAGTTTCTTTATGTGATTTTAGGGCTTGTAAATACTTAATTAGATTCATGTGATTATTTTGTTAATATCTATTTGCCTTCCAGTTTATGATTCATAATTTCTGGTGTTTAATTTCTTGTACGTGGATTATCTGGCCAAAAATTTGCATGTGTAGCTATTCACTTTGAGGCCTGACGGAGATAACTGTTTAACAGATTCAATAATGTATGATATGATTTTAACCTTGAGACCTGACGGGGATATGTGGATCATAGGGAGCTATTCTTAGGAGCTATTGGGAGTTAGTAGATTATCTTGAGACATGACGAAGATAGATAATTTATTAATTTACGATCTTTGCTGCTCTGACGAGAGTAATTGATTAAATGTGTGATATCTCATCATAACTGGATAAAACTGGTAAATATGATTGATAGGTTGATTGTGTGGATTTAGTTAACTACTTTACTACCCTAGGATCAGTTGCTTTATCAATTGATTTCTTTACCTGAATTTTATTTGCTATTATTTGCAATTTAGTTTTGATTAAATCTTATTCCTATATTGATTGCCTAAATATTGTGATGGTTTAGATTAGGAGTACTTATAGTTATTCGTTTATCAGTTCCTGAGGATACAGTACTCGGTTGCTATTTATTACTCCCTCCGTCCCAAAGGAAATGTCCTAATTCTTTTCGGCACGGAGATTAAGAAATGTGTATAAAGTAGATAAAGTGAGTTGGTGAAAATTATTTAAATATCAAGTATAGAGAGAGTGTATTGCCAAAAAAGGAAACAAGACATTTCGTTTTTTTTTTTTTTTATCAGGAAAAGAACAAAATATATTAAAAACTGGTACCAGAGATACCAAAGTCATAGGCTACACAAGAGTGACCAAAGGACTGGTAAGGAACCAAGAAGAGCAATTGGTATCCCACTCACAAAAGTTAAAACACTTATTCCAACTCCACATTCTAGCAATGATCTCCAAGATTAAACTAGATGGATCCCCTCCCTTACCTTCGAATCTGCTTGCGTTTCTTTGTCTCCAGAGAATCCAAATAGTGCACACCCAAAGAGACTTCAAAAACTTAGTGCACTTCTTCCCATTGCCAAGCTGTGAAAACGAAAGAAAATGTGCTTCCAAACCTTGTGGGCGAACCGACTGTAAACCGATCCATCTCATGATACCATCCCAAACAGCGGAGGCCTTGGGACAGTGTAAGAGGGTATGGTCGACAGTTTCAACTGGTGAAAAACATGCGTTGCAGTTCATTTCCACATCATCAATCACAATGTTTCTCCTTCTCAAGTTATCACACGTGGGAAGTCTCTTCCGAAGCGCTCGCCAAGCTGTCACTTTAGCTTTTTGTAAAGCTGGGGCATCCCACACCATCGCCGCTGTCTTCGAACTGTCATTTGCTTCCGTGCCGTCTTTCCTTTCTGCCTGCAAGCAAGAGTAAGCAGATTTTGTTGTATAGATGCCATCTTTATTCTCCTTCCATGTCCATCCATCAGTTTCTCCTGCATGAATTACACAACCAGAAATACACAGCAGTAAAGAATTAACTGACTCCTCCTCCCTCTCAAAAAGTTCCCTTCTCCACCGCAACTCCCATTCCCACTTCCCGTTCTCCCACCTCCCCATATCGCTGACAAGCGCCTCCTTGTTTTCGCAAAGGTTAAACAGTCTTGGAAACCTAAAATAAAGAGGTCTTTCCCCCGCCCATTTCTGTGTCCAAAATCGTGTATTCCCCCCATCCCCTACCCTTCGACATAAGTTATTCACAAACCAAGACCCCACCGTCCCTTTCCCTGCTGCCACGATCTTCTCCCACCACCCTGTCCCTGCCCTCATCCTCCTTTCGCACCTGAACCCATCCTCCCCCCACACCAACTCCCCATATAAAGATTTAACAACTCTAACCCACAGAACTCCTTTTCCATTCAAAAACCTCCACATCCATTTCAAAACCAACGCGTAGTTAAACCATTCAACGTTCAAAAACCCCAAACCCCCTTCACTCTTATTAAGACACAAATCGTTCCATTTAACCCATGGAATCGAGGTAGAAGAAACACACCCCCCCAAAGAAACCGACCGAAAATGGAATGAAGAGATTTTACCGTTGATTTCGGGATAAAGGTGAAAGAGAGTTGGTAAGTTGGAATAGCTTGAAGAACCGCCTTTACTAACGTGATCCGCCCGGCCAAGGAGAGCTTTCTGTTCTTCCACCCCTCCACTTTCTTCTTCACTTTTTCTACCACAAAGTTCCAGTTCACTACACTTTTACAATGCCCCCCCACTTTGACGCCGAGATAAGTAAAAGGAGTGCTTCCGGTTTTACACTTCAGAAATTCTGCCATGCTAGCCACGCTTCTATCATCCACCCCAATACCCATCAAGCAGCTTTTAGAAAAATTCACCGCCAAACCCGACATCCATTGAAAGAGTCTCAGGGTATATTTAATCGCAGCCACATTCCGCTCCTCATTCTCCATGATAAAAATTGTATCGTCTGCGAATTGAAGGTGGGAAAGCTTGACTTTTCCTCTACCGATCTCTGCCGGCTTCAACAGTGAGTTTTCAACTGCCCTATCAACCAAGGATTGCAGTCCTTCAGCCACGATCAGGAATAAGAACGGGGATAAAGGGTCTCCCTGTCTCAGTCCTCTTTCCATCAAAAATTCTCCCGACGGTGCCCCGTTAACCAACACATTTGCCGACCCCGAAGATAAGCATCCTCTGATCCAACTCCTCCACTTTTGATCAAAATTAAATCTTTCCATCATGATTTCGAGAAAATCCCATTCCACGCAATCATACGCTTTTGCAAAATCAATTTTGAAGATGAGCCTCCCTTTTCCACTTTTCTTTGCCTCACTGATTGCCTCGTTCAGAATCACAACCCCGTCAAGAATATTCCTACCCCCAATAAAAGCACTCTGGTTTTCCGAAATGATTGAATTCATCACGACTTTCATTCTCCCGGCCAACACTTTTGAGAGAACTTTATGCAAGCTACCAGTTAAGGAAATTGGACGGAAATCATCAAGAGAACATACCTCGTCCTTTTTTGGTATAAGCACAATGAACGACGGGTTGCATCCACGAGACAGTTTCCCGTTCGCGTGAAAATCTTGCATTACCTTGAAGAAGTCATATTTGATGATATCCCATGATTTTTTCCAGAAGGTCGTGTTGAAGCCGTCAGGTCCCGGGCTTTTGTTCCCTTCACAACTCCACACTGCTTCTCTAATCTCCTCTTCCGAAAAAGGTCGAATCAGCCACTCCTTATCCTCATTTGACAGCCTTCTTGCCGTGAAGTCACAGGGGATTATCAGCATAGTTCTGTTTTTCTTTCTGAAAAGTTTTTCAAAGAACTTCTTGACTCCATCTTTGACCTCATTCGGTTCATCCACCCAATGGTTCTCAATCCTTAAACCAGAAAACTCATTTTTCTTCCTGCGCCCTGCAATGGCTTTATGATAGAATCTTGAATTGAGATCACCTTCTTTTAACCAACGCACCTTTGATTTCTGCTGCAAAAGGCTAATTTTCTTGCTTGTTTGCAAAAAAAGGTTGGCTTTGGCTTCATTTCTCCTCATAGCTTCACCCTCATCCAGGCCGAAAGTATCATCCAGAACATCCCATGAGTGAAGTTCATCTTTTAAACCGGTGATGATCTGCTCAATATTGCCGAACGTGCTCTTGTTCCACTCTTTTAAAGCAAACTTAACTCTCTTAAGTTTTTCTTTGAAGACGAAGGATCCCCATCCTTGGATATCTGTTCCATCCCAAGTTTCCTTGACCTTCTGTAGGAATTCGGGGTGAGTGGTCCACGCATTAATAAAGCGAAAAGGTTTTGGCCCCCAGTCAACCACTTTTGTTGTGAGCAAGATTGGACAGTGATCCGACATCGATCTTTGGAGCCCGCGAGCTTGGGAGGCCGGCCACACTTGAAGCCACCGATCATTAACCAGAAATCTGTCAAGTTTGCTTTTACATTTACCATTTGGTTGGTACCACGTAAATTTTCTCCCCTGAATTCTGACTTCCTCCAACTCACTTGTCCTGATAAAGCGATCAAATTTGTTCATGTCAGAGTTACAACTGATTTCTCCCCTGCCTTCCCTCTCATCCGGCCTTCTAATTGCGTTAAAATCCCCCAGTACACAGAGACACGTGTTCTTATTTTGCTCCACCACTGTACTAATCAAATCCCACAAAATGTTTTTGGCTGCAGATTCCATCGGACCATACACATTAATGAAACAACATGCTTGATCTTCTGGTACCCAAACCCCTTTTACAAAAACCGCACCCGGAACATCCCAAAAACTAGATTCAACAAACACCTCAGACTTCCAAGCACAAAGAATCCCACCTGATCTCCCTGAAGAATTTCTAACTGCTACACCAAAATTATTAGCACCCCACCACAAATTACAATAAGAATTGGAAAAATTCTCAATCTTAGTTTCCTGAATAAAGCATAAATCCACCTTTTGCGATCTGATAATTACTCCAATGTCATGTTGTTTTGCAACACTCCCCAAACCCCTAGTATTATATGAGAGAAGATTCATGGATTACCAGTTTTTCCATCGCCCTTCTGTTCCGTCGAACCATCGTCATCACAAATTGTTCTGATTTGCTCCGCTACTTCATTGTCGTGGAGATTGCTTGTAAGTCCCAGCTTCTTTCCAAACTTCCATGTTTCCAATTCTTCCTGCATCTGGATTGCTGAATTATCTTCTGGAATTGGTTCATCCGGTGCCTCCTCGAGAGGCTCAATCTCTCTTTCCTGAATTGCATTCGGCTCAATTTCCGCAATGAAGGACCCCCATTTCTGCCTCTCGGTTTCTTTTGCTCGAGCCTTCAAAGATTTGGAATTTTTCTTGGATTGTTGTTTTCGTCTCTGCTCCGCCCTCGATCTGAATTCCCCTTCTTCCACATCGCAACTTCTTGGGATCACCGATTGCTCGACGATACTCCGATCGTAACTTGGATTCATACCCGATTTCCTCTTTGAGGGTTCAACTGGTGTTGAGGTGTCCCCCTCCTCAGATGTATTCTGAACAAAAGAATCCTCTCTGCTCTCGTTTGAAAAATCCTTACTCGAAACTTGGGTGGGCCATTCTTGCCTTGGGTTCGAGGGTTGGGCATTTGGGCTTAAGGCAAGGGCCTTATCCACCATCAACGCATGATTTGGGCTACCTGTGGCGTTTTGGGCCTTAATAAAGACGGAAATGGGCTTTTCTTTTCTGCCCTCTTCTGTTCCACCGACTTGCTCTTCAACACAGATTCCTTTGTGGCCCACACACGAAATCATAGGAATCGAGGAAACTCCACGCGCATCTCTTGAACCCGTCAATCCATCATGAGGTACCTCGGGACCGTTAGAATCAGCCGCCAAAGACGCAGAATCCAAAGGGTCTCGATTCTGGGTAATCGAGACATCCTCGTTCTGTCCTTCCGAGACTCTTGGGCTGCCAATCTGTGCTTCCGCCGGAGCCGTGGAGACTTCGTCCAATGACCATTCCGAATCCGAGAACGGATCTACACTACCCCTATCATCATTCGTCGTGAGGGAGCATTGGTGTGGAAACTCTTCGATCCTTATCTGGAAAGAAGCTCCATCAATTTTGCACTGCACCAAGCGATCGATCGAGGCCAATCCCGTGGAGATTTGGATAGAAGCCACGTCTAATCTTTCTCTGAATCGCGTGCGCTCTTCGATTTTAAGCACCAAACCAAACTTTGCACTTACAATCTCAAAGAATCTCGGACACCATGCATGTGGAGGAACACCAAGCCATCTCGTCCAAACCACCCTTTGTTGATTGACATCCACATGCTTCCACGGTCGAGTCCATTGAAACCAGAACTCACACCATTCATGGAGCTCCGATAAAATAGTTTGTACAGGTTGCTCACTAAATTTGTGGATGAGGACCAGATTACCTCCCATCGTTACGACTTTGAGTTTACCGGCGCATTCACTATTGATTTCTTCTCCAATATCTTCCCATTGAAATTCAGATTTGAGATATCCTGTAAATGACCCGTTAAGCCATTCCTTTTCATCCTCCATAGCTTGGAATTGGAGCACTTCGTCGCCCGGGGGTTCATCACTTTTAACACCAGTAATGATATCCTTAAACGAAACCCCTTGAATTCTTTCCCCAACCGGAATTGAGTGAGCCGGTGGTTTCGCCGAAACAATCCTTTTACTGATTACTGCATTCTCCTTCGACTTCTCAAACCCTTCCCTTCTGAATCTTGGGACGAAAACTCGTAACTTATAAGTACCTATCCACAAACAGTTCAGCTCCTGAAGAAGATGTTGACGGTTTTCCGCGTTCGAGAATCTAACAAAACCAAACATCTTCCCTTTCTTATCCCGTTTTCTTGGACAGAAAACATCAGCCACCTTTCTAACTTGCCCGAACTTGTGTTTAAGAAAATCCACGCTGCAGTCATCAGGAATGTTTGTGAAGAAAAAGGTAATCGTCTCCTTTTCACGTGCCTTCCACTCATTCTTACCATCTGTATTGCCATGCAAAAAGGATCTCGTAGCTGTCTTCCTTGAACCAACTCTCCATCTCACCGGGTTAGGGTTCCTATGGTTTGGGAAGTTTTGATGCCTCACCGGATTGCGCTCGGAAAGGGAAGATCCTACCCCTCTCTTCCTCACTTCTCTCCACTCACAAGACATTTCGTTTGGGACAGTCCAAAAAGAAAAACATGACATTTCATTTGGGACGGAGGGAGTACTATAATTGCGTTGTGTTAGTTGCAGTTTTAATTGCTAATAATTTAGTGATCAATTGTGAGTGTATAAACGATTCCACCCAAAAAGTACCCCCCCCTTGTTCCATTATTATTGGCATGTGTTTTCTCTTTAGGGTGTCCTATTAATATTGGTCTGTTTCTATTTTTTGTAATGATTTTACACTACGGGTGCGTTCACTTTGATGGATATGAAAAATGAAGGATAAAAAAATTTAAGGCTTTAAATGTCTCTTTTCTTTTTCCACATTTTACACAAAATAGAAGTTCACTATTTTTCTTTCCTTATTTTCACTTTAAGGAGTGATAATATTATCCTTCCATTTTGGTGTGATAATATTATCCCTTCTTGAAGTGAAAATAAGGAATGAAAAATGATAAACTTCTCTTTTGTGTAAAATATGGGAAAAGAAAAGAGACATTTAAAGTCATAAATTTTTGTATCTCTCATTTTCTCATGATAAATTTATTCATCAAAGTGAATGCACCCTACAAATAATGTGGTCTCACACACATTTATATATTTTTGCATTATAATTTTATTTTTCTAAATATTCGTGTAAAGAATAAAATAAAAACAATAGGACAAAGGTAGTACCACATCCGTCCACGAAATGAGTATCCATATTTTCTTTTTCGTCCGTTCATGAAATGAGTACTCATATTTATAATAATAATTAATTCTATTATAAGTGAAGAGTAGGACGAACTAATAAAAATAAAAATAAACTAATTTTTATGGCCACTTACTGAAATTTTGAAATTGAAGTAAAATCCGAAAATAAAAATAGCTAAAAAGAATATAATGATTATCCTAAACTGGAAATAGAAAGAGGCGGCGGCTAGGTGACAGCGAGGGGCACGCCAGGTCCCGACAACGTTGTTAAGCGCGTGACGCCAATTGTCGGCTAACGCCCCCGCGGCCCCTCCACTCATCATTATATTTGTAGGTCTATTTACACTAGCCAATATCACTGTTTTCACAATTTCTATTTTATTTTTCATTAAAAAAAAATACTATTATTGAAGGTTCTGCCTTTTAGATTCAACCTAATGTTCTTCTCAGAAAAATTAGAATAAGAACTAGAAGAAAATAAAAATTTGTGAAGTCGAAGATCTTCGATTTAGATTACAAAACCGATGGCTAGGATAAGCTCTTTTCAAATAAGAAGCACGAATTAGGGATGGTAAAATGATTCCGATTATAATAAAAAACGAATCGAAAAATCGATTAACCATTAACCGAATTTTACAGATTCAGTTCGGTTTTCGGTTATATAATTTTTTGTTAACCGATTAATTGATTTAACCGGTAACAGATCAGTTAAACCGAATTAACCGAGTTATAGTATTATATAATTAATTCATTTATATTTCAGTATATTAGTTTGCATAATTGATTAAGAATGCCCAAATTATAAATATGGTTATTGGCTTATTGCCCAAAGTTTTTTCCCAGCTCGCTGGTAACAAGATTATGATGAAAAACTCAGGGGACATTATAATTTATGATTGGAAAACACAGATTACTCTGTCTTGTTAAGCTTTTTGTCTAAGAATTGGTGGAAGTGAGTTAAATATGAACTCAAATATTTCTACTTTTTTGTTGTAGAATAAGGATTTTGAGGGGCACAGCTTTGGTTTTGATGCATTTCTAAAGAAATGTGAATGCTAGCAGATTTTAGCAATGCTTGATTTTATTCGGTTAATCGATCTAATTAATCAGATCGGTTAATCAGTTAACCGAATCAAAAAGTGATTCGATTTTCAGTTAGAAATTTCGTTGTTAATCGGTTTCGATTAATCAAAAAATCGGTTCGATTTAATCGAATCGGACCGATTACCACTCCTAGCGTGAATCAATTGTTTTTTTTCAAAAAAAAAAAATCTCAGTTGATAAATGATCATTTTTTCACGGAAGTTGGTAAATATTTATAAATAAACCTTAATTTTATTATAATTACAAAATTGACACTCAATTTTGAAATCGATTTGAAACTCATTTTAAATTGAAAATTACCATTTTAATATATTATTATAGATTATACTCCCTCATTCCCATGAAACTTGAGCAAATTTCTTTTCAGCACGGGTTTTAACAAGTTGGTATTTTATATGTTAGGTGCGGTAGGTGAAAAAGTAAAAAAGTGAATAAAGGGAAAAAAAATTGCCATATAAGGAAAGCGCTCTCAAATTTTGTGGGACAACACGAAAAGAATATTGCTCAAGATTTGTGGGACGAATGTAGTAGGTGTTATGCTACTATTATAATCACATTTTCATACCATATATGTGGGACGGATGGAATAATATTTTAATCAAAGTTATCACGCTAAGGTTAGTTTTTAAGAGAAAATAATTTTAGATGTACACACTTTTATATGGTGTGTTGGCCTAATGTTAGGTGGTGAATGCTCAAATACTGAGTTGGTGGATTCGAATCCACCATTGTGGGTATGGTCTTTAAATTTTTACATGTACTCGTGTAATTTATAAAAAAATACTTCATCCGTCCCAAAAATATCTTCCTCATTTTCCATTTTGGGACGTCCCCCAAATAACTTCCTCTTTCTTTCTTTCCATTTTTGGAAACCTACCCCACCACTAATAATACTTTATTTATTCTTACTTTTCACTTTTCACCACTTTCAATACTAATTATAACACTTTTCACAACTTCCAATAATAATTATATCATTTTTTCTCCAATATCAATACACTTTACAAATTTTTATTAAAACCCGTGTTGTCCCAAGCAGGAAGTCATTTCAGGAACGGAGGAAGTATAAAAACTAAAAAGAGTCACATGCAAAATTCCATCATTTTTGTGTAAGAAATCATGATGATCCTATTAAGTTCATTGCTGTCCATACAAATTAGAGTGAGATGATGATCAAAGCATAACACTAATTACAAAAATCCATACAGCCACAATTTACATATCCCAATCACAACTAAAACACCAAAAGAAGAACTAAATTAAAAGTGCTCATAATCATCACAAATTAGGGTTTCAATTCCTCCATAATCCTCTGATCAAACATCCTTCGCCTCTTGGATCTCTCTTTACCAGCATAATTCGATCGCAAGATCAACGACTTCAATCCCTCCCTCAACAACGACGCAGCCTCAGCCGTCCGATCCTTGTCGCCGGCCAAGATCATCACGTTCCGAATTCTCCCCCCCATCGTCGCCATCTCCGCCCTCAGAGGGCTCAGAGACAGCGGCTTTAGTATCTCGATCAGCTCGGGTACGAGGTCGGCTCGATCCTCGCAGCAGAGAGTCGCCTTAACCAACGATTTCCCGTCCAGGAAGTCATCGTTTTGGAGGACCGCGATCTCGTCAGCCTCCGACGGAAACGTTTGATCGAGCCGCGTGATTTCTGAGGTCTGCCGCTTTAGATCGCGCACGCGCTCGACCACCATTGCAAGCAGCGAAGCTTTATCCGTCTGCAAATGAAATCGCGATCGTCCAAAATTAATACGGATTTGAAAGCTAGAAAATGAGGAAATGAATTTAAATTACTTTGGAATTGCAGAGAAGAAGTGCTCTTAGCCGATCAAGATGGCCGTTGATTCTCTCTCTACGCCTTCTCTCAGCTTCCTTATGGTTTTCAGAAGCAGCAGCATTTCGAGCTTCATTTTTGTCACCAAATTCCAATGTTTCCACGGGGTAAAACGACGAGCTCTCTGTCGCCGGAAAACCGTAGTTTAGTCCATTTCCGGCCAGCAGCTGCTCTAGGGAAGAAAATCCTGGCGAGTTTTCCGGGTGCATGACGTTTCGATTATCCTTGTTTTTGTGGTGATTTTTGAATGGTGAAGGATGATAGGTTAAGGCTTATGAGGTTTGGTGGTGGGAACTGTTGTGTTTCGTATAATATCAGACCTTTTTCGGATGTTTTCCTTATTGAAATGATTAGTTTTTGAAGAATGGTCAAATTACATGTCACGCGTGTTTGCTTTTTCAAAATAATTCATTTGTTTTTATGCAAAAAGGCGTTGCTACTTTTAAAAATCTTTTTTTTTCACTTATCTTGTTTTATTTTTGGTACCACTTGACTACTATATAGAGTTTATGTATAAAATTATTTTTTCATTATAGAAAATGTATTAATAAATGATATTATTAGGAGATGAAATAATTGTTCGTGGATTGATCAAGTCACAAACAATTTTATGATAAAATAATTTTTTTGTGATAAAATTAATTCACATCATTCTCGATGTGACTTCATAAACTTTAAAATGTTTGACAATAAAAATCATAAAAAGCATGTGAGTGCTGCAGCGTCTCCTCAAAACATTATGTTTACCTTTATAAATTTGAAATTTAGTAGATAACATGAGCACATATTTCTATTGAGCCGGAGTTCAAAATAATTCTTTTTTTTTTTAAGGGGAGTTCAAAAGAATTCTTGCTCACATGTTATATATTCGAATTTTACAACAGCATTAATTAATTGAGCATTCAATAGTAATATTGAATAAAGTTACGATAATTTCGGCTTTTATTAATTTTTTAACAGACCGTGGGCTGTACAGCTCATATGGCCCTAAATGCTGTATGAAATTTGTAAAAGGTAAACATAAAATGGGCCAAGTAGCTCAGGTGGCAGCCCATTAACCAAATAACCTTGTTTTTTTTTTTAATGAATTTGCAAATGCTTGATTCTGGAAGTTTTGGCGTATTATATGGTATTCAATTTTAATAAAGTAATAGTCAACTAATCAAGTACTATCTGATTTAGTCAGTAGTTTTTATAATAGTAATAGTAATAGTAATAGTAATAGTAATTAAAGATCATTCAGGCCGGAAATTATTGTTTTTAACATTATTTACATGATTGTGCATTTTGAATGGGTCAAAATATTCGAAAACATATTTATTGCTGGTAATAGTTTCCCTATCATTACTATGCGACGGTACAAATCTTCCCCAATTATTCCGAATCATATGAAGCATGAAGAATATATAATAATGTCCCAACATATATGCATGAAAAAATATTTAGAAGTTATAACGTCCAAGAAATCATTGCAAACACATATAGATAACGTAGCAATGTTGCATAAACTTTCGTATTAATAATTTTAATAAGAGTTAATATATAAAAGTATCCACTTTCATATTGTAAAATTAAAATTTAGCCTATAAAATAAAAACATTAAAATATGGCCAGTTTTATGTAAAAGTACAAAATTACCCCTTACTTTAAAATTTAAAAAAATGGCCAGTCACAAATCACTCAATCCTCTTTCTCTCTCTCTCTCTCTATCTCTCTCTCGCTCTCACACACACACATCCACCGGCGAATTCATCCCTCCAGATCCACCTACATCTCGCCTACCTCCGCTCCCCCACCGCCGACTTCCGCCCCTCCTCCACCAACCTCGCCGACATCCTCCGCCGCATCCTTTGCCTCTCTTAAAATTCCGGTCGGTGGCGCGGTAGTCGCAGCAGGGGAAATCGTAGCCGCAGCTCTGCTTCAGGTCGGCGAGGACTTTCTTCTCCGTTTTGAGGTCTGCACTGCTGCTAGACTTCGCCGCGGCGCAGTCGCCTTCCGACGCGCTGTCGCCGTCGCCAATTGTTAAATCACCGAAGCCTTCTCTGTTGGCGCAGCCGCCGAGTCACGCAAGCCCTAGCCCAGCCCCTATGACGGTCACCACTCCTTCTAAATCGAGGATTTGCCGTGCGATTTCAGAGGTATACACTTGCTGCGATTGATTTAGATCCGAGTGACAATTTGGTAAAGCATTTTAGTTTTGATTTATCTATATATGAGTGGACTCCATCTCAAGCCTTTAGTCAAACAATTGTCACATAGAATGGCTGAGATGGTGATCTCAGCAGCAAAGTGCATACCTTCGATTTTTTTTGGATCAGCTAGGGTTGGGTTTGGTTTGGAGTGGTGGAAGTCGGTGTAGCATAATTTCTCGAGCACGACGCCAGATTTTTTTTTCTTCATTAAAGCTTAATTTACTTTGAGTATTTTGTAAGATTTTGTAATATGAAATTGGGCGTAGCTCCACTGCGTATACCAAAATCTCTACTAATTAATTACTACACCTCAAAATGGAGGTAATTGATGGTGATGCAGTTCTATTAATTAATTATTATTGTAATTTATGTTTAGACATGATTTGTCACCCAATTCAGTGAAAATTTTGGAGAGATTCTGTGTTTTGTTGTATTTTGATTGTTGATTTAGAGGAATTGATGTATTTTGATGGTAGATTGAGTTGTTGTATTTTGGTGTTGTACAGCAATTTGATTGAGCTGTATAATTATTTTTTTAATGTTCTTAAATTCACAACCAAATTTATGAATTCACAGCAGCTTAATATTTTTGAATTCACGATCACATCTATGAATTCACAACTAGATTTAAGAATTCACAACCAGGTTGATGAATTCACAACTTAATGTTCTTGAATTCACAACTAGCTCGATGAATTCACAACTTAATATTCTTGAATTTACAACCAAATCTATAAATTCACAATCAAAATAAATTACAGTTTTAATTGTGAATTCACACTTTAAAAACTCAAATTCACAACTACTTGAATTAACAACCAAAATAAATTCTAGTTGTGAATTAAATTCAGGTTGTGAATTCGACTGATTGTGAATTCACAACCAACATAAATCTGGTTGTGAATTAAATTTTGGTTGTGAATTCACAACCAAAAAATTCTAGTTGTGAATTAATTTTTGGTTGTGAATTCGACTGGTTGTGAATTAAATTTTGGCTGTGAATTCGACTAGTTGTGAATTCACAAACAAAAAATTCTGGTTGTGAATTCTCAATTCACAACCAGTGTGAATTCACAACCAAAAAAATTTGGTTGTGAATTCACATTGGTTGTGAATTGCGGGATTTTTTAAAGGGGTGATGTAAAGTGGCCATTTTTTTAATTTTTAATGTGGAAGGGTATTTTGGTAACAGTGGCCATTTTTTAATATTTTTATGTTAGTGGACAATTTTTAATTTTACAATATGAAAGTGGCCATTTTAAAAATCCACTCTTTTAATAATCCATTTATAAATTTTTAATTTTAACTATATACTAATCACTTATAGAATTATACATATGACAATGTCATGTCCATAGATACTCTCATTCCTAATATATTATAGGTCAAAATTAAACTAAGAAATAAAAATTAATATATATTTTTTAAATCATGCATACTTCCTTCGTTCCACAAAAAATTCATATCTCACAACGTATTAACTTTCTTGTTTTGGACCCTACTCTACCACAAGCCTTTTATTTATTCACTTAACTATGTTTTTATTCAAAATATTACTCCCTCCGTCCCCAAAATAAGTTCATCTTTTTCCATTTTGGGACGTCCCCCAAATAAGTTCCTATTTCTTTCTTTCCTTTTTTGGACATGATTAATTACACTTTTACCCTTATCTTTTAAACATATCTACAACAATACCAACCATGGCCCACCATTTAATTTTCTAATAACACCAAATTATACCTTAATTAAACTCCTAATTCGATTAACCTAACATCTTTCATTTAAACACTAAATTAAATAATCTGTATATACCCCAAACCCTAGTCTCTCTTCGTCTCTGAGCTGCCGTTCATCCCCAAACTCTCTGTATCGATTCTTCTGCCTCTCTTCATTTCCTTCCCAGATTCAAGATCTATGGACGAATCTCACACAAGAAATGAAGAGGACACTGTTGTGCCTGAAACACAATTCGATTTGTGCGAGGAGGACACTATCGTCCCCGAGACATAAGTCGATTTTGGTGAAGGTGGCGCAACCACCGTCGTGGGTTGGGGCTTTCCACCGTCGATGGCTCGATCTCTGTGTCGGGTACAACCCAGGCGACCTCGACCCTCCAACTTTCGCGCGGAGAACATAGTAGTCCCCGAGACACAAATCGAATCGGGTGCTGGTGGCGCAACCGCCGTCGCGGGTTGGGGCTTTCCACCGCCGATTGCTCCATCTATACGTCGGATTCAACCCGGTCGTGCTCGACCCTCTGACTTTCGCGCAGCCGATGAAGCTGCTCGCCCCGTGGCGGCTTTGGATGCGCCACCACAGACCACTGTTATTGTACCATCGGCTACTCCTTCTCTGCGTCGGTGGGGCGATTTCCAGCCAGCTCATTTTATGGCGCTGTCCAACGGTGGAGTGCGCCCACCGTGGCCCCTAACTTTCGACCATCCTCAATCTGCTTGGGATGATCTAACAGGGGAAGAAGTCGTGACTCGCGGTCCATGGGCATCTCCTCGTGATATGCTAAAATTACTCTTCGATGAGTAATTTGGTGAGATCTAAATGCTGTGGTTTGTGTGTGATTTTGCTGAGGTCTGTGACCTATGAATGCTATTGTGTGTGATTTTGCTGAGGTCTGTGACCTATGAATGCTGTTGTGTGTGATTTTGCTGAGGTCTGTGACCTACTCCCTCCGTCCACGAAAAACATGCCACTTTGCTTTCGGCACGGGTTTTAATAAAATGTGAGTGAAGTTGGTAGTGGAGTAATGGTCCCACTTTAAATGTGAGTGGAATAGTGTGGACCCTACTACTAAAAATGGATGTGGCATATTTTTCGTGGACGGACGAAAAAGGAAATTGTGGCATGTTTTTCGTGGACGGAGGGAGTATGATGTTTATGTGTGATTAATTTTGAGTAAATGAAACAGATGCTACACTTGTTGGGTTGGATGTTGTGTTATGTTCTCTGTGATGAATACACTGAAACAGATACTACACTTGTTGGGTTGGATGTTGTGTTATGTTCTCTGTGATGAATACACTTAAACAGATACTACACTTGTTGGGTTGGATGCTGTAATTTAGTTGCGTGGTCTATGATGAAACAAAATCTGAGACTTTAAATGCAAACTACATTTATAGCAACCCCTGAAACAAAAGTGGTATCTACTAGTTCATGTACAGGTTTAATGACACACCAAAAAGAAATTAAACCTATCTGAACTAGTTCTTAAAACAAAAGTGTTGTTTGTAATGTTTCTAACATTTTTCACATACGAAAATGAAGCTTAAGTGAGGTAAGGTCATAGCCATAACCTGAATCATTTTCTGCCATATTTATGTAATCCAAACTGTCTCTCACAAGCTGTGGATCCACTTCAATGGATTCTGGTAGTTGCCCCATCCTTTGAAGTCTGCTCTTGTTCATATGTGGTATCTTGTAGTCATTTCCTCCTTTCACCTTGAGCATTTCTGAGTAACAGCCTTGCAGAGTCAAGAAAACATTGTTAAGAGTTTGTGGTGTCAGTTCTTCAAATGCCCTCACCACATTTGCAAGTAGATCATCCACTGTCTTTGCTGTGTTATCATCTTGTAGGCTTTGAATAGCTCTGAAAAAGCCTAAGTCATTCACATTTGTGTCGGGAGAATTTGGAGGTTGACAAATGAGTGTCATTTTGAATCCATCTGTGTTAGCTGCTGCTGCGAACTCAGGGTCATTGTTAAGAATATGTGGTCTAGCATTGTCTTGCTGTATAAGAATGTCCTCGGGCTCTGTACTTGGCCATTTAGCTTTGATAGCTGGGATGACCTGTTAATAGCTAAGTGATGAAACTAATTTCTGATAGCATGCATAAACAAATGTGAATCTTTGCAAGTGGTGAAACTGAAAATTGAATGCAGTTGGATACCTGTGATATTATGCACTCCTTAATCACCTCTTTGGTGATTGATTGGATGGGTTTTGTCTCCAAAGTCCCTTTTGCCCTGTTTTTTGAGTTTCTTTTGGCTGGTTCCTTTACAGTGAAGGGGAAAATTCCATATTTCCCATCAAATAACACTTCCCCTTCACTTGAGAAGTGTGGTCTTCCAACCACAGACATAAACATAACCTTTGTTATGAACCTCTTGGATTGACATGACCTATGTGGTTCAATCTCATCTGGTAACAGGTAGTATCGGTCAGTGGTCTTGCTCATGAAAAACCATTTCTCGTCAATGTGGATAACATTTTTCATAGGCTGGAATTTAATTGATTCAGCCTCACATTTCAACTGACTCAATGCAAATCTCATCCTGCATAACTTGTTTGCCTCAGAAAGTGATGGTTTGATTGCATTTGTGTGGGGCCTGAGCAATTTTTGCTTAATCCATGTGCCAACACTTGATTTACTAACCTGTAACTTCTTGGCCATTTTCCTTATGGTTGATCTTTCAAGCACAGATAAGTTCTTTACCTTCTCTGTATCGATTTTCAGTTTGTCTTTGTGTGTGATTCCTTGCCTTTTATTCTTCAAATGCACTGGAATACCTTGTTGAATTTGAATGCAAATTTCATGCCATATTTTTCTAACTGTTCTCTTTGATACTCCATAATTCTCTGCAGCTTCTTTGTGAGCCCCTCGCCTGATCCGTCCATCGCCTTGCTGTTGTTTCATTAACCATTGAGCAAGGCTGTTTTTTTGGTCCATGGTGAGCTTCTTGTGGGCTGACAACATTTTGAAGAGAAGAGAGGTTCCTGTTCCAACCAGAAGTGAAGACCTGTTTTTTTTGGTATTGAATGCAGCTTGAGTAGGTAGATTTTGTTTTTTTAAATTGAATGTGTTGTTTGTAAAAATGTGCTGTAATCACCTCTTTAATGACGCGAGTTGTACAAATTCCCTCCATTATTCAAAATTTGGTGGGAATCTCAATTTAGTGTGTAATTCTCTCCTTTCTCGAAAATGGAGCCTTCCTTTATTCTGAATTTAATTTCCCACCACTTGAATTTATAATCGGTAACCTCAAATTGATGAATAAGGAATTTGGAAGTTTAAAACAATAAAAATAGTGCACTGCCACTTGTCGAATTTAAGCTAAAACAGAATTTGGAAGATAGTTTCAGGATTTCATTTAAAACAGAATTTAAATTCATTTAAAAATATTTCAGAGTTTTACTGTAATTAAATTTAAAAAGGTTTTAGATATTCAAATGTCAAGAAATATTAAATGTTTAAAGAATTTTGGTTTTAATTAAGTTATCAATTAACAAACTTTAATTACCACAACACATCATTACAAGTGGGCCAATTTCTCCACTATCAATACACTTTACAACATTTTCTTAAAACCCGTGCCGTCCCCAAAGAGGAACTTATTTTGGGGACGGAGGGAGTATATCACACGTGACCAACCACAAACCTTTTAATTTATTTTATTCATATTATTTAAAAAGTGAACTTTTTTATTATTCATAACATATTCAATTAATATTTCTTAAAATTCATATCATTAAAAGCAACAAATGTTTTTATGAAATGAATGGCCCTTTTCAACTCTCCAAAAAGAAATGAAAATAGGTAAAAATGCGTTGCCAAATTAATTTTTATGTGTTTCGATGCAACAGTATTGTTACATCTCTCACTTAGACTATCAATATTAACAACTATTCCAAACACCCAACCCTAACATTTTCAATATTTAATTAATTTATTTATCTTTCACATCATGAATATTCATCCAATCCAACCACATTTGTCTTGAGAAATTTATCAATGACCTCTCCAACTACCCAACCATAATATTTTATATGATTATTAGGTGTAATTTTTAAGCATAAGAATTACATATAAATATAAATAAAATAAAATATTATAATTATAACAAAAAATGTTTTAAAAAATATAGCAAATGAGGTGCAACAATATAGCAAATGTTGTGTTTATATATAAAGGAAAACATGTTATGAATATCTATAATTGTTTTGTAATGAAATATGTCAAAGATATTAAAATATATTTTAATATCTAAATTAAAAAAAATACAACCAATAATTTGAGAATAAGTGTCTTATTTTTATTTAAAAAATAGGCCACACAGTGCATGAAATGGTTGCTGTTATTTTTAGACTTAGGCATAGGGTCGGGTTTGTCGACTCTCAAAATTGATACATAAAGAGCATCTCCAAGGGTTCCTCTGTTGTAGAGGGCCCTTAACTCTATTATAGAGTTGAAATGTAGAGTTTTTGAATTTCTATCTCTAAAAATCAACTTTACATTTCCCTCTACAATGGAATATTCCATCTTTATGCTTTTTATTATTAAATTATATTGTCAATTTAATTATTATATATCATATATATTTATATTCAATTAAATGTAATTCAAATTCAAAATAAATTAATTTAAATATTTTTGAGAAAAAATAATTAATAAAGTGCTATATTTAAATATTGTAGAACGATTAACTTATTTCAACAACATAAAAATCAAAATTGCATAATACTCTTAGAATTAAACATTACATAATACTCAACAAAACATAAATTACATGATAAAATCAACTAATTTTCTAAATTAGAAAACTACTCCCATATATGGTCGACTAATGCATCACGAAGTGCAAAGTGAGCCACTCTACCTTTGATTTTTTTTATAGCGTCCAAGAAATTCTTGGAAATGACTTGTTTCATTTGGCATTGTTTCAACATCTGAAATTGGCACTTCTCTTGCAATTTCAATTGGTGCAGACAGGTCACGTTCATCCTCAACAATCATATTATATTCTGCAAATGTTTCTTTTTCCAGTAGCAGTCTGGATTTGCAACAATTGCAAATCGGCTTTGAAGAACTCCGAATGCACGATCCACATCTTTGCTACACGATTCATGTGTCAATGCAAAAAGAAAAAAAAAATTGACAGAGCGTGGTTCATGAAAAGTTTGTACAAGTGTGGACCATTTGGGGTATATACCATCTGCTAAATAATAGTCCACATTATACTCTCTTTTTTGTTTGACATAATGTGCGGGTGGAGTGATACCTCTAGCAAGGTCACTAAAAAGATGAGATCTTTCCAACACATTAATATTATTATTGGATCTTGACATACCAAAGAATGCATGTCATATCCAAAGGTCATAATCAGCAACAATTCCAAGAATAATTGATGGAGAGCCACTACGACCGGCATACAAGCCTGCCCAACCCGTTAGACAATTTTTTTCACTTCCAATGTATACAATCAAGACTACCTAACAATCCTAGAAATCCACGTTGTTTACCAGTATAAAGTAGTCTAGCAACATGATTAGCATTAAGAGATCTTAGATATTGATCAGAAAATATTTCCACAATTGCACAACAGAATTTCTTGACATGTTTAATTGCAGTGGACTCACCAATATTTATGTACTCATCAGTAGCATCTGCTGGTACCCCGTACGCCAATATTCGAAAGACAGCTGTTATTTTTTGCAATGTGGACAAGCCCCATCTTCCTGTGCAATCCATGCGTTGCTCGAAAAAACCATTATGATTTTTTACAGCATCAACTAGGGCTGGGAAGTTCGGGATCGGGTATCGGGTACCCGATTACCCGACCTGAAAAAATCGGGTATCGGGTACCCTATACCCGAAAAAATTGGGTTCGGGTTCGGGATCGGGTATTTAGGGTGTTAGAAAATCGGGTATCGGGTATACCCGAAATAGCCGAATTAAGCTGTAATCCAATCCCAATTCCCTGCCCTTGTATCGGGTATTTAATTAAGCTGCTGCAGCTGCCAGCTGTAATCCAATCCTTCCCTACCCTTGAATCCCATTTCCCAAGTTCCAAATTCCCAATCCCAGCAGCGCGGCGCCGATTGAAATCCAATTCCCTTCCCAGCCCTAACTCCCGCATGTACTGTGTTTCACTTTCCCAAATCAATTCATCCCTCCCAAACCAATTCCCAAACTGAACTCCCAGGTCCCAGCCCGCCGGCCCTCCTCTCGCCTCTCACTCCAGAGTCCAGCCCCGCCCGGCCGCCCCACTCGCCGTCGCCCCTCGCCCCTCGCCAGCCCAGCGTCGGCGCGTCGCGACCCTCGCCACTCGCGACCCTCGCTCCTCGCCCCTCGCGACCCTCGACCCTCGCCCCTCGCCAGTCGCGACCCTCGCCCCCAGATCCGAGACCCTCGCCCCTCGTCGGCGCTGCTGCTTCTTCTTCTTCCTCTTTTTTTTAAAATATGTACAGATTTGAAAGTTGCAGATCGGGTAATTTAGGGTACCCGAATACCCGACTCGGGTACCCGAGTCGGGTATTAGGGTACTCGATTTCAATTTTGGGGTCGGGGTCGGGTATAGGGTATAGGGGATTTTCGGGTTCGGGTACCCGATTTTTTTGGGTAGGGTACCCGAACCCGACCCGATTCCCAGCCCTAGCATCAACAATGCGGAGGAATAGACTTTGAGACATTCGGAAGCTTCTACAAAACATTCCTTCGTTGAATGTTGGATTTTTAGAAAAATAGTCGTTGAAGAGACGATGAGCTGCTGCTTCTCGGTCACAATAGATTACCTTATGACCAAGAACTGAACCTCCATGAATTCTTTAAGTGACGTTGGAGGATTTGGAAGTGATCTTGGACCTTACTAGAGTTTATTGTATTATTAGTTTAATGTTCTTGTATTTTTATGTTGTTGTAATTTTATGCTATTGTGTTTTTATATTGTAATTTATGTTATTGTAATTTATATTAATGTGTTTTTATATTATATTTCATGTTATTGTATTTTTAAATTTTATATAATATATTTTAAATATTGTACATATTTATGTTAATTTAAAAATAAATAATATAAAAGCTCATAAATTAAATTTTATAAATTAAATCACACAAAGATAAGCATTTTCTAAACATAAAACAAAGAACAAATATAATAAAACAATAGAAAAAAAAAAGAAAAAAAATGAAATTAACAGTGCCCGCTACATGAATGAAGCGGGCACTGTTCATTAACTTCAATTTAGCGAGCGTTAGCGGAATTGTTGGGGGAAGACTCAACTCTTAAATAGCGGCTGACTCCATTTAAGCATAGCCCTTGGAGATGCTCTAACACGTTGATTTGCTTATAATGTGCTTCATAACACGATCTAATTTCAACTATGTTCTATAAAAATAAAATAAATAAATGCCCGTCGTTCCAATTTATATTTAAAATTGTACCTTACCAAAATAGTTGACAATTTGTGATTCACATAATTCCAAAACTTGCGAAGCTCGTTATGTAAAACTTAATTTAAAGGAGTGATATAATCAGCACGCCGCATTAATCACAATAATTAGCCAACACATCACATCAAATATGATTTAAAATTTTTCTCCTAAGTTGTACTACGTTGAATTCATGAAAAACATGCAATCAAGGAAAGGCGGAACCTACCAAGTTTGGATTACTAAGCAATTAGGATTTAAAAGTCGAAAGATTAGCTTTAATTTTTGTCTGCTTTGATTGAGATGGGTGTCGATTAATTCCCACTGAAAAGCACTTTTTAGCTTTAATTAAGCTGCACGAATTAGTCGCGCAGATTAAACTTTACCTGAAAACGGGTTTTGGCTTTTAGCAAAGCTGAAAAGATGGAAAAAAAGAATTGTTTGATCTGTCTCCATTAACCTAATTAATTAATCGCACACGATTATGGAAATCTGACCTTATTTTAATTTTTTCTAACGGGCAAAATAGGTACAATCGCCACTCTCAATAGTCCAACTTTTTCACATATTTCTACTTTTTATAGATTTTTTATTATTTTTAATTGATATTTAAATTCGTGCCTTCAGTAAAGGATGACTCGATTGTAGTACGGGAAAAGGGAAAAGAGAAGAAAGAAATAAAGGAACTAAAAGATAATTAATTATGCGATCCATACATTGGAATTTAATATACTTTTTCTACTGCACAATGGTTACAAATACAAACATGCTCAAGGTTTTAATATAACTAACACCTCTATAGTTTTGAGTATGTTACATATAATTTTTTTTAATTATCAATTTTACGTGATTTCTATGCTAGCTATTGCGTAAAATAATAAATTAATTTAATACATATTAAAAATATCAGCTGCGAATTATCATGAAATGAACCTTAAAAAAACTTCTTTCAATTTTTTTTTTCACAAATACCAAATATTTGATTTTCTTTTTTTGAATTGAAATATTTGATTTTCGACTAAAACCAATAGTCTTCGCACTTGATTTTTTTAAAGATAGTTAGATTATTTCATTTTCATTAGTGCGTGAACTCTTTTCGTTTTAGGCGTCCCACTTATCTGGAGATTTTTTCTTATTTGACAAAAGTTTTACCCTTTATTTATCTTTTCATTTTTTTTGAAAGGTAAAATAAATAAAATTAAAGATGAATGAGTACAAAGGCTACTCAAACTCGTACAAGGGCCACAACAGGCGAGACAAATAACAAAAAGAGCTTACGACCACTTGGACGGACAACAACTAGAAGGATCCAACAACCAATCGTGGAGTGAATAACAAAACACAAAACACACATTTTCACTTTTTTATCTACACACAAAACACACATTTTTTTAATTCTCGTACCAAAAAAAGAGTCTCATTATAACTAAGACGGAGGGAGTATAAAGAATTATCAATAATTTATTAATTAAAGAAAAACATCTAACTAAATAAATTGTACTACTTAGTATCCATTCTATTATTTCAATTTCAGGCCAAATCAAATCGAACATATTGTATATTTTTTTCAATTAATACGAATCGCAATTAGAAAACCATGAAATTAGATTGAATTGGTCGACTTGATTTTTCAAACTCCAGCTTAGAGGGTGTTTGGTTGAGCTTATAAGCTCTTTAAAATAACTTATAAGCTTCTTCAAAGTGTTTTACAAAATAAGCTCAGAAAAAGCTTATAAGTTGTAAAAATAAGCTCTAATTAAATGCTTATAAACTCCCCAAAAAATAAGTTTCTCTATCCCAACTTATTTTTTCTCATGATCTTATAAACAACACTCATTTTTCAAAAATAACTCAACTATGATTTTTTATTTTCATTATGTAGCATTCTAATTTCATACTATTTTTTTTACTTTCTCTCTCTAACAAAGATTTTATTTCTCTAACTAAAAATTATCTCTCTAGCTTATAAGCTCAATTATCCAAACATTTTGACAACTTATAATCTCTTAAGAAACTACATCTTATAAGCCCCAAGAACTTATAAGCTCTTTAAAATAAGCTTAGTCAAACACTCTCTTAGTTTTATTAGTTTTATCTGACACGGTTTACATCCGCCCTACATTTAAAACATTTCAAAAGAAAAACATGTACTTCATTCGTCCATAATAGATTTGCCACAATTTTTTTCTTGGCATGTTCACAAAAAATTTGTCACTTAATTTCATTTATAATAGTAGTGGGATCCTCATTCCACTAACAACTTCCTATATACTTCCTCCGTCCCATAAAAATATGATTTACGGGAATTTTTAAAATATTTGACGTCCCATATTATGAATATTTTTATGGGATGAATGAAGTATTTTGTTAAAACTCATCTCATTTAAAATGTGACAAACATTTTATGGAGGAAGGGAGCATCAACGCATCACGTAACACAACGTGGTAACTTAAAATTAGCATATTAGAGCTAATTTTGTCGAGGTGGCATACCCTGAAAATAGAAAGCAGAGAAAATGCAAAAACAGCTGGGCCACCAAACGCTGCCTTATGGGAGACCAGCACGGCAATAAATGAGCCGACACGGCCTAAAACCTAGCTACCTCCGCCACCCCTCTATTAATTCTGTCGCTCTGGCACCCACCAAAATATTTTCGTCTGCCAAATCTCACAACACACTCAACTCTGTGATTGTACGCATCATTCAATGCAAGAAACACTAAAACCACAAGCAAGAAGCTAATTCTGAGACCAAAATAATACAGCCTTGAACAGCAAACATTACTTTCACCAGAAAATTATTATGGCTCACTTCAGTATGTAATGTACTTTTTATTCTTTTTTTTAATTAATATAGTATTTTTTTCATCAAAAAAAAATTAATGTGAAATTTATTTGTCAAAATTTGTTACCTAGAGATATTCTTGTTAGGTAAAATCCTTTTGGACTCCATTCAAATCAAATAAAAGTAAAAAACACACACACAAAAGTAGTGGGATCACAACGCTAGAAACAAGCTCAACTTTCTTCATTGAAAAGAACAAAAAGTAATAAGAGAGGGGCGCCAGAGTTCAGAAAAAGAAGAGACAAAAAACAAAATATATTAACTTCTAACCCTACAACTATCACTACCACTACATACTACTTGTCTAATGATGTTTCTTTTTTGTGGGAATTCTTGATATTTGGGGTGCCTTTTCTGCAATTTTTTTCAATAATTCTTCTAATTCTCTCTCTTCGGTTAGAAGCCCAAAAAATTCCACGGCAAAATGCGTTAGTTGTGTGCAGTTTTTTTAGCTTTTGCTTCATCTGAAGAGCCCCAGCAAAATGTAGTAGGCAAGAGTGATTGGAAGAGCTATTAACATCCCAAATATCACACTGCAACAACAAATCAAATATTATTAAAATAAATAAATAACAAAACTATCAAAATATTATGACTGTAAGAGAAAATTGGTAACTAACCCAGTGCTGAGTATATCAGGCTGGACATTATACTCCTTAGCGAAGACGAAGGGAACAATTCCCTGCGGCAGAGAAGCCTAAAAAAATTCCAAAATTACATCAAAATTCACGAGCTAATGAGACAAATATTCATCTTCCAAGGAATGACAACAACAATATGCTACCTGAACAATTGCAATATGCAAGAGAACGCCTCGAAGCCCGACAGCAATCGAGGCAGCAGCCATGACTGCAGGGCCGGTGATAAACCGGACGGCCATGGAGAAGGCTGCGACAGATTTCCCACACGCGATGATCTTAGGCTGCAGAGCCATGAACAAACCTGCAAACCAACCACATTATAAAAAGATTAGATGCAACATTCTAAAATATCGAAAATCTTGCACCAAAATTTTGTCAATCTTTGCTCACCAAGACTGAACATTGCCATTCCAAGACCAGCATCAGACAGTATAGCAATTGACTTTGCAACGATTGCAGGCATCTCAACATGCCATCTACAACAAAACACAACACAAAATGATCAATATCTTGAATCCTTAAACAATTAATTGGTAATACTATAACTTAATTTGAGTGATGTCATTTACTTGAATGAGACCAAGGACCACGTTAGACCAATCAAACTCGAGTAGGTGTTGGGATTTCGGATCAGTTTCCGCCACACCATGATCAGAATAAGCCTAGTCATCACACTAGTAGGGGGCATGGCCGTGGGCTTGGTGTCAACCGGAGCCTTCGGGTTGAGCTCTGCGGTCGAGCTCGACCCGAGCTTTGAGAGGACCGGTCCGTCCCGCTCGGCCCCATTCGGGCCTGGTTTATTGCCGAAGCTGAACCCATCCCGACCAAAATCGTCGTAATCTGCATTTTTTGATACATAATTCAGCATATATAAATAATTAAATATGAAGCATGTGACAAAACAAGACAAAACAGACCAAGAATTAAGGGATGCTGCAAGGTCGATAACAGGCCAAGAACAGAATTCCCCTTAACGCAGGAAACTCAACAAAAAGACAAGAACTGAAAACCCACTTCAACTACAAGCTCAAATAAAAAGGGAAGCTAAAGTCCAACAAAACACACCTCCCCCCTAAATGACAAATGCAGTTACATCAAAAAAACTCCCAAAGAAAAAACAGGCAATCATTAATCTCCTCAAAACAAGAGTCAAACACATCAAGAACCAACAACGCTACACGTGTCGCGTTTTGACCGAAAACAAAACAACGTACAACAAAACCGAGTTGTACCTTTGGGATGAGCTCCGATGCTGAGCTCCGTTCCACCACCATACTCACCGCCTCTGAACACATGAATCCCTCCCTCCGATACCGGCGACGCGCTAGAGCTCCACACAAACATGTGAAGATCCTTTCCTCCTCCGCCGCCGGCATCAGCTCCATTCGCTTTCTTCTTCGCCGCCGGCCCCGATACCGGAGAGAATATTCCGGCGCTCGCCGGCGCAGGGTACCCCGCATTAGCACGGGGCTGATTAACTTGATTTCCGTAACCGCTCTCTTCATCAAATCCTAAACTCCCAAAATTCGAATGCCTTGGGCTCACATTCTTCCCATTCACCATGGAGTAAAAATCAGTGTGATTAAAACTGGAGCCTCTCGGCGTCGGATTCCTGGACGATTGCAGCGAATAAATCTCCGCATTGGTGAGATTGGAGGGGCGCGGGGTAAGAGAGAGGCCGGAGTTGGGGCCGTGAGACCTTCTGGAGAAGATCTCCGATCTGGAGCTCGTGGATTTCCTTACGGTGACGTGGAGCTTCCCGTCCTCGCCGACTTCAGCTTCGGTCTGCAGCGGCTCCTTCCCGTCCAAGGAGATGATATCGGTGTCGACGCGGAAGGAGATGATGGAGCCCGCGGTGTCGGGGAACTGCTCGGCGATGAGCATTCTGGCGCCTCTGTACTCGAAGAGGAAGAGCATGAGGGTGTACCAGATGATGCACTGGAGCACAACGATCTGCACCATTAAGCTACCGGAGTCGCTGCCGTACATCCCCTTGAGCAAGGGGATGCCCATGACGAGCGTGTTGGGGAGCGTGGAGAGGGAGAAGAGCGTGATGGACCACTCCAGGGAGCCTCTGGCGCTGATCCTGGACCAGACGGCCAGCACGGCGAGGACGATCACCTTCTGAAGCGTGTCGGCGGCGATGAAGCGGTAGTTCATGGCGTAGGGGTCGTTGGTGGAGATGAAGTGGAAGGAGAGCAGCGGGACGGCGAAGAGGGCCACAAACCGGTTGATGCCGGAGCACTGGTCCGGGGTGAAGATCTTCCACCATTTCACGGAGCCGTAGGCCAGGATCATGGCCACGTAGAGCGGCACCACGGCGGTGAGCACGTGGTAGAGATCGGAGGCCTTGATCATGGCTTCTATTTCAGGGCAAAAAATGGAAGTTGGTTTTTTCAATTTTCCCGCCACGCGTTGGGGAAGGTGTGGGAGGAGGAATGAGCTGTGGAAAATTAGGGCATTCGAGTTTCAATGGCGGTAGGAAGGTAGTGCAGGAGTAATGATGGAGGGTGGATTTGGGGCCTGATTTTGGGGAGGTACTGCGCAGTGAGGAGATATAGGGGGAGGAGAAGTGAAATAATTTAAGGGAAATAAATGGCAGACAAAGAAATAAAAGCTGAGGGCTTTTAAGAAGCTTTTTTATAGTCTTTTGATGGGAAAGAGAAGAAAAGGACCGCCTCTGCGCCAGACACATTTATGCATGCATTCTTTTCTACGACTACTCTATGTTTTCCTTTTTTTTTTTTTTTTTTCATTTATCAGAAAATAAGCCCATACACTCGATTCGATTCAAGGGTGAAAACTTAAAATCCTCTTCCTTAAGTTCTATAGTAAAAATATTACTAGTATTTTATAAATATAAGTATTTTATACCCTATTTTTTAAATACTCTTTGATTTAATGAGTTTATTTGATTTTCTGTGAAAGTCTTATATATTTGATCGATTTGACAGCTATCAATCATAAAAGTCAACGATTTGACAGCTATCAGTCAAGAATACATATTTTTTTTAACATATAATGTAAAATAAAGGTACATTATTTGTTAAGAAAAAAAAATACTCCCTCCGTCCCAAACGAAATGTCCTATTTCTTTTCGGCACAGAGATTAAGAAATGTGTATAAAGTAGATAAAGTTGGTTGGTGGAAATTATTTAAATATTAAGTATAGAGAGAGAGTGTATTGCCAAAAAAGGAAACATGACATTTCGTTTGGGACAGCCCAAAAAGGAAAACATGACATTTCATCTGGGACGGAGGGAGTATAATTTATAATTAAATATAGAAGAAAACGTATGGTGTGATGGTCCAACAAGTGAAATGAAACTCTTTATCGTGGACAAACTTCGTTATACTATTATATTTGATTCTTATACACTTATCAACTCACTTATCAACTTACAATGTGATGTGATTGTCTTAGGAGTCGGTGTACATGCATTGGGCTCGACCAAGCCCCCCATTAATACCGCGCCCCGAGCCCATGCCTGGCTCAGTCTTTCGCGTCCGGTGCAGAATCATTGTTGGTTACTTGAGTTGTGTTTGGGCAGATTTTTTTTTTTAAAGTTGAAGAGAAATGTTGAACAACAATCTTGTAGTATTTTATTTTATTATTTAATGTTACTGTCATTTTAATTTTCAATCAATGTAGTGTTAAGTTTTAATTTTAATGAAATTTATGTTATTAAATTGAATATTTAATTTAATTGAAAATAACATTAAAAATAAATATGCAAAATTTAAGAGCCCGGTTAGAGGCTTTCCAACTATGGGACATGAGCTCTTAAATGATGATGACCACTTTTAAGAACTCGCATGGATTCTCCACTACGAATGCTTATATACACTTATCAACTCACAAGCTTCGTTATACTATATTTGATTCTTTAGAGATCTTATAAGATGTTTTAAGAGCTTTTATAATGCAATATTTTAAAGAAGTATAATTTAATAAAATATTTCAATTTTAGAAATTAGAGAGAGATTTACGAGTTAGGGAGAGACTTCTCTTTTTAAATACTACAAAATTATAAAATTATGATAGAAGTAATCAATTATATTAAAATTACTTTTGTGAAATAATTGTTGAAATTGAAAATAAGAATTAATAAATTTACTTTAACAAACAATTCTCAAAAACTTATAAACTTAGTCAAACACAGTCCAAATCTCGTCTTGAATGAAAGAAAAAGGAAGTTAGTGTGAGAGATAGGGGCAATCTGGCCCTTAAGAAAATGAAGAGATGGAACTATTTAGCATATGATGGTTAACATGCGGCACCAAGGAAAGCTTAATGTGACTGTACAGCCTCATGATAAATTTTCATACATATAATATATACCGTTACGGAAACTAAATATTTCAATTCATATTTTGATTTGAGAAAAATAAATAAATGCATATAAATTAGCTAGCACTAGCATTTCTTTTCCTGAAAAACATAGGAAGCCCACCAATCAGGATCACGCCAAATGCATAATGAGGTTTTATAAATAGGTGGGAATCACGTACAAAAGATGGTGAATATTTGTAAAGTGACCACACATACATATATTCAAATAATACTGTTACATATTATATATACAAGTGAGGAGAATATATAAGCTTATCACTTGGCTTTTTACCGATCAAATTTCGTGCATAGTATTTTTTTATATATAAATTAACAATTAAACAAAAAAAAAAGTAAAAATTACACTACTATGGACTCGAATCACCTACTGTTAGACCAACACACACACACAAAATATTAACAAAAGTTTTGAAATGGGTAATTTCGTCAGTTTTTGCTTACTACTTAGAGCATCCGCATCGCATTACTCGATGCCTCTTACTCGAGTAGAGGAGGCATCGAGTAATGCGATGCAGCCCCTTTCTACTCGAGGAGTCCACGATAGCTCGGGTAGCCCACGAGCGGCGGTATTGCGGGCGTGTGCTATGCACGCGCCGAATAAAAAAAAAATTGAAAAATTAAAATATTAGATTTAGAAAATTGAAAATTGTGACCGTTTGGCAATCTTGGAAATCGGTATTTGACCGATTTTAATTTTTTTTAAAATTAATGCAATTTAAATTTGAATTAAATTGTGTTATTTAAATTTAAACATTTAAATTTAAGCAATTAAATTTAAATGAAAGCATACAAATTAAAAATAAAAAAAATCAAGTAGGCTATCAAGTAACCCCAATGTGGCCTGCTCTACTCAATGTGGTCCCCTACTATCAAGTAAGCTATCAAGTAGGCTATCAAGTAAGCCCAATGCGGATGCCCTTAAGTCGTTTAAGAAGCTCTTAATTATAATCTTGTACATATTCCAGACTTTCTTATACAGTAAACACTAAACAATAACTTACAATTAACACAATAGAAACTTTGAAATTATATTCATAAAATACTAAGTGCTTGTTTAGTTCAAGTAGAGAAATTGAATCAAATAAAGGGTATGAATGAAAACAATAATTATTAATATTAATGAGTGTTTAGTTCAACAATGAAAATGAATCACTAATAAGAGACTCTTTTTTTTTCTTTCTCCTCTATTTTGAGACGGTAACAAATTAATTGATTAAATTACCCTCAAATAAGGGTAATGATTAACTTGTTATTCAAACTAAACAATATGTAATAGATTTAATTAATTAAATTATTTTTGAAGCTCGAACAAATCCCAACCAAATATGAGCTGAAACTAATTGCATATAATAACATCACTTATATAGGCGATTTTTAAATCTTAGAATAATAAAGAGCATGATTTACAACATCCTCCAAATTAAACTGACCTTACTATCTAATAGACATGTCATCTTCAATTTAACTATACAAATTGTAAAAATCATGTTTTTTATGTCTCGATTTGAAAATCACATTTTACACTAAAAATTGAGTGTGTGGAAAAGTCATAAAAGTTACAGTGACGTCATTAAGATGATCGATTGGTTAGTCCACGTATACTTTTTAATAGTAACGGCACTTTAATTTAATCTGAAGTAAACCAATATTATAAATCGTACAAATTATAAATTGTATTTGAAACTAGAAATTGATGTGTGCAATTAACCGTAAAATAAAAAAAGAGATGAATTGGGGAGACAACACATAAACAGCATCAGCTTTCATTCTCCATGAAAGGGATAGAGCAAACAGCATCAGGGAGAAAAGGAAAGGAGCCTAACAAAAAAGCAAAGAAAGGAAAAAAAGAAAAAAACATCAAACAGAGAAGTGTTCAGAGTGGGCTTGAGAGGGAGCCATTACAAAGATTCTTCTCCACTTTGTGTAAATTTAAATAATTTTTAAAATTTTTATCATCATTTTAGGTTGTCTTTGTGAGTCATCAACATTACAAATGTGTATTTTATTTTGTTTATAACAAAAGATTTTATTAAAGGACCCACATCAATAGTTTGTCACTTTCTCTTTCCTTAATTCATGTGAGAGAGTGATATTTGGGCACAAAGTTGCCTTTCCTTTTCTATTGTCAGCTGCAAAAGGTTCCTGGAGGGCATGAGATGAGGTTGTGGGGATTGGTTTCCATTTATTTTACAGCATTTCTTGTTTTTCTTTTTCCCTTTTTCTTCTTATTTTCAAATAGGAAATATGAGAATATTGCTTTCAATCATGTCACGAGATCCCTATGTGGGACGAACAACACAAATTGATTAGTAGTATTAAAATAAGGTTAGTCGGACATGACTAATTAATTAAGGTGCATAATATATTTATAATATTGCAATATTTAATTTGATACAAAATATACGAGTTTTTTATAAATTAAAATTTTAAAAATATTAGTATATAGATTTGAGTGATTGCATATACACCTTCTTAATACATTTCAGCTGAACATATCACCATCATAATTATATTTATATATTCTTCGTATATCATATTTTTTTTATTTTATTTTATTTTATTTTTTTTATCGGGCAAAGTCATGTAGATGTTAGTTCCTCATCCACTCCAAGAACCACATTATCTCTCCATTCACCAAAATCCACCTTATATCTTCAATATCCAATTCGCTCCCAAGAGGGATCGAACCCGGGCCACTTCACTTAAGTGAGGACCCGGTGGCCAGTGGGCTAAGCCCCCTGGTTCTTCGTATATCATATATTTTGCAGATATTTTAATGTATTGAAAATTTATGTATTCTATCAATATGATATATAATATATTGTAAAAGATATCTCAATTAAATATATCATATCTTATCCAATACCACGTATCATACGAATCATAATTAGTAATATTAATTTATGCAAATATATATATATATATATATATATATATATATATATATATATAGGGGCCGCTCCAATGAGACCCCCTAATTTTAGTGAGATCTAGGGCACGATCTGGTGCGTTTATTTTATCAATCCTATGGCTGATATTGTATCTGAAGGGTGATTTTTTTTCGCAGGGTTCGAATCCTGGAGGGAGTAGAATATTTTAAATTTTGTTATTCATCAGTATATACTGCATTGTTCATCAGTATATGCGGCCCTGTTCATCAATATATATGTCTTATTCATTACGAATTTTTTAAATTTTATTTTTCATCAGTATATACATCTTGTTCATTAGATATACGTTTTGTTCATTAGTATTATATGTCTTATTCATTGTACTCATGTTACACGAAAAATAGGGGGTCTCACTGGAGCGCGCCCCTATATCCTATATATATATATATATATATATAGGGGGCCGCTCCAATGAGACCCCCTAATTTTAGTGAGATCTAAGACACGATCTGATGCGTTTATTTCATCAATCTTATGGCTGATATTGTATCTGGAGGGTGATTTTTTTCGTAGGGTTGGAATCTTGGAGGGAGCAGAATATTTTAAATTTTGTTATTCATCAGTATATATTACCTTGTTCATCAGTATATATGTCTTATTCATTACCAATTTTTTAAATTTTGTTTTTCATCAGTATATACATCTTGTTCGTTAGATATGCATCTTGTTTATTATTATTATTATATGTCTTATTCATTGTACTCATGTTACACGAAAAATAGGGGGTCTCATTGGAGCGCGCCTATATATATATATATATATATATATATATATATATATATAGTGCGGTTATAGTGAGAACCACAATTATCGTGAGAACATAAGAACCAATAAAATTACTGCATCTACTATACAAATTAATGCATCCGCTATTAAATTTAATGCATCCGAAAAAAATATTTTTTTTGCTCCCTTCAGGATTCGAACCCAGCACCTGCATCCATCCACCAAGATGATGCATCCACCGTAGATCTTGATGATCGAATGGCTTAAAATGGTTCTCCGTTCTTATTTTATTAGTGGTTCTTATTTGAACCTCTCCATATATATATATATATATATGCTCCCTCCGTCTCTGAAATAAGTTTCTCTTTAAGGACGACACGTGTTTTAAGAAAAATTGGTAAAGTGTATTGATAGTAGAGAAAAAAGTGTTATAATTAGTATTGAGAGTTGTGAAAAAGTGAAAATTAAGAATAAATAAAGTATTATTAGTGGTGGGGTAGTTGTCCAAAAATGGAAAGAAAGAAAGATGAACTTATTTGGGGACGTCCCAAAAAGGAAAAAGATGGACTTATTTCAGGGACGGGGGAGTATTTATTGATATAAGAAATAAATATTTTAAAATTTTAACTAGAATATAAGACATTTGGCCTATAAATTAAATGTTTGGATTGTAATTTTGTTAGTACATGTGGGAATGTGTTATCTGTTTAGATTTGGTTCGGATATAATCCGTCTAATAATTCTTTGTGCCCACCTATATCCCACTATTTAAAATTATTAAATCATAATTGCTATTTTCATTTAAATTAAATGTTAAAAAGTAAATATAAACTCTAAATGAAAATAATGAATCTTAATTAATACAAAATTAAATTAAAAGACGATTATCATAACAAGCGACTTTACTTACGTACTCAAACTTGTTAGTTAAATTATTATTATTAGATTTATTTTTAAAATTAGTATATTTTTCAGGGTGCGTTTACTTTGGTCGTAAAATTTTCATTGAAAAAGGATGAATAGGAAAAATGAGAAAATATTTATTTTTCTCACTTTTTATCATGTCAATAATATTTTCACACCAGTACCTAAAGATAATATTATTTAACAGTGGATAGAAAATATTTCACTTTGTCCAGAAAAAAAAAATCTATCACAGCAAACATGTGAAAATGGTGGGAAAAAAAATATGAAAATATATGTATTTTGTCATTTTTTAAAATCAAAATAAACGGACTCTTAAGTTTCAATTATCATGACAAGCGACTGATACATTTAGGGCTCATTTGTTACGTAAAATTGGAGTGGGATAGATATCATACATTAATGTTTTGTTTGCTTCAAAACTAAAAGTCTTTGATAAAATAAAACTCCGTAATCTATAACTCACCTATGAGTGAATTTGTATCACACCTCAAAAGCTTGATACATAATCCTAATCTACATCGCTCACGCTAATATAATCTTCTCGCATTTCCGCTATTCATTCACGTTGTTCATCTCACAATTGGAGGCTTGCAGCTTGATTAGCACATCGTTACATAACTTACATGAATGAATTTTTTAATTTAACTTTTTTATTAGAAAAGAATTATGATATTTAATTTGTTTATTTTTATTATGCAGCTTGATTAGCACATTAATTAATTGACGTGCGAATTTATACATTTGATTTTTGATAGAAAAGAACTATGTTATTCATGTTTATTTTTGTTATAGTTATTAATTCTTGATCACAAGTATTATATAGACTTATGTTATTATGAAAATATTTTTATCTATTCGTGTTTAAAGTTTAAATGTGATCTTTAAACTAGAATGGAAAAAGTGAGTTTGCAGACTTATTAATTAGTTCGATGTTTCTATCGTGCATCATTTGATAAAAACACGTTATTGTGTATTTTTCATTGGTTCGCTGCAGTACACATTTCTGTGGCACAAAAGTTTATAAGGATATTTTAGAAATTAATTTTTTTTAGAGAATATTAATATTTTTAATTAAATAACGGGTTATAAAACGTACAAACTTTTTCACATTCAACCAAACATAAGTATTAATATCATACTCCATCCGTCCACGAATGAACTTCCTATCTTTTCTTTTTGGGACGTCCACAAAAAAAACTTCCTACCTATTTTTGAACTATACCCCACCACTTATAATTACTCTGACTTTTCACTTTTCACAACTCTCAATATTAATTATAACACTTTTTCACCACTCTCAATACACTCAACTACATTTCATCCACTCTCAATATATTCAACAACATTTTTTCTTAAAACCCGTGCCACTCCCTCCTAGGAAGTTCTTTTATGGATGGAGAGAGTATATTATAAAAGACATCCAATCAAGTATATCACACCTCATTCCATATTATGTGTCAAACGAGTTCCTAGGGAGCGTTTATTTTGCTTTGATATATAAAATAGTAAGACTAATCACTTGTTTACGTAAATGGATTGAAACTTTAGAATTTTCAAAGGTTCCTTAACGTTTATATCATTTAAGCTGATTTTGTTTGATTTATATCTTATTAAAAATGAGTTATTGGAATAATCATACTCTTTAAAATAAAATATTTAATTATATATCTTATCAATTATGTAAAGTAAACGTCCTTTATTGAGTTGTATTTATGGAGCACAAGATATGCCAAGAGACTTTGTGACGAGGTATATATTTCAATAACTCCCTCTATCCCATGAAGTATGACCTAGTTCTTTTCGGCACGAAAATTAAGAAATTGGTATTTTGTGTATTAAGTGTGGTAGGTGAAAAAGTGAAAATGTGAATAAAGAGTATATTTTTTGCTATTTTTAGAAACTGGTCTTGCTTCGTGGGACATATCAAAAATGAAACTTGGTCTTACTTCATGGGACATGGGAGTTAATCAAAGGGTGTAATCAACCATTTTCCTATATTTTGCACCTTAATTAAAAGTTCTCTAAATCTTTTTTTTTTTGAAACAAAAGTTCTCTAAATCTTAAAAGTAAATACGAAATAATTACTATAATATTTTATGCACCAATTAGACGCTTCAATTCTCACTATCACGGGCGGCGCAAGTTTTTCACAATTCATGACGAATGTTAACTATATACTAATGGAGGATGAAAAAAAAAAAAACTTCACTTTACTCTCTGCATTTTAGCTTGAAATAAATGGTCGATTTTCCCTTCACCAAAAGGGTAAGTATTTTATACTATAAATAAAAGAACAAAATTAAATATGGAATATCTAACATTTTTGTATGAAAGCAACATCTGTCTACTCAATAACAGGAAATACACATGGACATTTTTTTTGTTTACCAAAAAATACACCTAGAGAATGTTTTGTGTTTGGCCACATATAATTTAATACTATATACATACTCCAATAACTTTGAGACAATCATTCCAAGCCCTAATTTGGTTCTTATTAGTTCCCCTGCTTTAATAAATAAATAAAAACTATAGTGAACCATGAATTTTATCCTCCATCCAACGCAAACAAACAAGAAGAAGATTCAATTCAACACCACAATACCAATCTTCCAAATAAGAATATTTCCAATACTATCGATCATTAGACTATATCACCATCTTTTTCGATACCAACACCAAAAGAGTGATGGTTAGAAAAGATAATAAGAATAATGCCCAATAAAATGGGCGTGGCAAAACCAAGCCAAGCCATGGAGAAATTGACAAACGAAACAATATGGTAACAATATTCTATTTTGTGGTCCTTGTAGGAATCTTGGACATGAACTCAAATATCTTCTGATCAATGGAACATATTTTGATTGGGAAAAGGACAATTTTTTCTGAAAATGTGGTCGATAAAGGGACTGGAAAATGTGCTTAAAAATCAAAGGAAGCAAAACAAAGATGAAAAAAAAAAGTATAGAGTGAGAGTGACAGGGCAAGTTGGGAAAAAAATGAAAGAAAACAGAGGAAAAGGAATAAAATCCCAAAATGCTGGAATAATTAGGGCAAAGGGGGGCAGGGAATCTAAATCAAACATACATCTGCGGTGAGGAGAAAAGCAAGCACGTGTCACAAGCCTGGGTAATCATTGAACGGCATGCAACAATGTACCCTTTTTAATGCATATGGTACTTACACTCGTTGCCCACAAAAAAAAAATTACTACTACTACTCCTATATATATATATATATATAGATATATATATATATATATAGGGGGCCGCTCCAATGAGACTCCCTAATTTTAGTGAGATCTAGGACACGATCTGATGCGTTTATTTTATCAATTCTATGGCTGATATTGTATCTGGAGGGTGATTTTGTTTTTGCAGGGTTCGAATCCTGAAGGGAGCAGAATATTTTTAATTTTGTTATTCATCAGTATATACTGCATTGTTCATCAGTATATACGGCCCTGTTCATCAGTATATATGTCTTATTCATTACGAATTTTTTAAATTTTATTTTTCATCAGTATATACATCTTGTTCATTAGTTATATGTTTTGTTCATTAGTATTATATGTCTTATTCATTGTACTCATGTTACACGAAAAATAGGGGGTCTCACTGGAGCGCGCCCCTATATATATATATATATATATATATATATATATATATATATATATGCATGGACTACCGTAAGAACACATTTTAAAATAAGAAATAAGAATAATTTTCAATGTATGAATTTTATATAGAACACGTATGAATTCGCTGTATCAATGTAGGAATTGTGAAAAATAATTTTTTATTTTACCTTTGAGATTTGAACTCAGGAACATAAATCCATCCAATAGGATTATGGATCAACCGTTGATCTTGATAATCTAAGGGCTGAAAATTATTCTTATTTTATATCTTAAGAAATGTGTATTTATTTTAGCCCTCCCATATATATATATATATATATATATATATATATTGCATTATTGATCACAATGATGCATCATATATAGGTAATTGAAATTTCACGTATGTTTAGCTTTTCTCTTGAATCCAAAGTATACTTAGAAAACTATTGCATCCTATTCAAATGAGAACGAAAGAAAGGAAAACGAAAATTTGTTATTTTGAAGCATTTTACTTTTTACAAGCTTTATATTTATCACTTTTACATCATCTTTTATTTTTTTCGATATAATATTAAAGTACATTTTTCATTAGAGCTGTGAAACGGGTTAGGTGATATTTTTGGCTACTATTCTATCAGCCCGGAAAAAACCAATTCCATGCATTGAACTTCGGGCCTAATCGGCACCACAGCCCGTATCCAAAACATTTGGACATATGAGAAGCCCAAAACATTTATCTTATTGGAAAAGGTCTAAAGTCCCAAACCATGCAAGGTAGTGTTATTGGGCTTATATTTTTTCTTAAAGATTGATACCAAGTAAAATTTCGACCATTTGTCACACTCATTTATTGATTGTGATTTGTGAGTATGTAAATATATACATTTGAAAAGTTGATATAGAAGGAGGTTAAATAAAAAGGTCCACCATTTATGGGCCTAACTTATTGTATTATGAAAGATGGGCCGAAAATGGAATTGTCATATTGGGCCAATTGTCTTGATATCTTGTGAGTTGTGATTCTCGTGACCACTTTAAAATTTGGGGTTATTGCCATAAAATACATCAAGTTTGTCAATTTTCTGGTTTATATCATGAAGTTTTTTTTTTTTGCCAAAAAATACATGAATTTATGATTGATTCTTAAATATCCCATAAGTTGTAATTTCGTCCAAACTCATCTGAGGTGGCAGCCGGAATTGCCAACGTGACTGCCGGAATTGCCAAATCATACATACACACACTTCTCTCTCTCTCTCCTCTCTCTCTCTCTCTCTCTCTCTCACACACACACACACAAACACACGCACACACCCACTGCGCCACACACACATACACGCAGCCCCTCCCCCTTCTTCCTTCTCCGACGACGGTAGCGTCGCCGTCGCCGCCGCCCTCTCATCCCTTAACCATCCCCCATCTCTCTCTCTCTTTCACCGTCTCTCTCTCTCTCACACACACACACAGACACAGACACATACACAAACACACGCACACACCCACTGCGCCACACACACACACGCGCGCAGCCCCTCCCCCTTCTTCCTTCTCCGGCGATGGTAGCTCCGCCGCCGTCCTCTCACCATCTCTCTCTCTCTCTCTCACCATCTCCCCAACCAGCAATTTCTTCAAAAACTCAACCAAAACCACCAATTTCACCATGCTCAATTATAGATCTGCAAATTGGAAAACTTTGGGTGAAGGCGGCAGAGATCGAGAGGGGAAGTGGTGGCAGCGGGGTTGGGGAAAGGGGAAGGCTCCGCTCACCGACGGGGGTGGGCGAATCCAGTCTTGTTCTTCTCACTGCTAAGCTTGGAATCTGTGGATGTTGTCTCGCCGTGAATTGAAGGATAAATGGCGTTTGGACGGCGACGCTGGGCAGGAGAAGATGGTGACGGGCGGCCAAGATCGCCGACGCGGTAGCGGTTGGGCGCGGTGAGGAGCGTGACAGAGGGTGGTGAGAAATGAGGGAAGAGAGATAGGTCGAAGGGGAAAGAGAGAGGAGACAGGGCCGCCGGCTCCGCCGACGACGCTGTCGTCTGATGACGGCGGTAGGAGGAGGACCGAGGGAGAGAGAAGGTGGAGAGTGAGGGGCAGCTGCTGCGTGAGGGGGATTGGGGTCGGGGTCGGGGGCGGGGGGAAGGGGAGAAATGGGACGGTGTGCTGGGGTGGGTGGGTGGGGGGAGTGGCAACTGGCAACACATCATCATTCTCAAATAAATTAAATGCCACGTCATTGCCACATAAGCCACGTAAATGACACATAAGTTTCGATTTCGCCGGAGATACTCGCCGTGGGATTTTTACCAACAAACCATAAATTCATGTATTTTTTGACAAAAAAAAAGCTCATTATATAAACTAGAAAATTAACAAACTTGATGTATTTTATGGCAATAACCCCTTAAAATTTCATCTAAAAATGTCTTTATATATTTTCATTTTTCCTATGAAAACATGAAAGGGTAAGTATTTCATTATATGGTCCCCTAGATCTAGATTCGTAAAATGTTGTATGTATTTTGATTTGAATATAATAAAAAAATCAATAAAATTATTAACATGTCACTATATTTGAATTTGAATTTGAATTATGATATGACCTATGCTTTATGAGTCTTAACAGGTGGAACAACATTATATGTATATATTTTACAATGAGACGACAGTGATGGGCGAGCTCCATGCCATGTTGTTGGACATCAACTTTTGTCTAAAAAAGATCTTGGACTAGTTGTGATGTATTCAAATTTATTGTTTGTTGTCTGTGTTGCACAATGCTTACAAAGAAATCAACTCTCTTTGCGATGAGTTATTTGAGATGTTTGCGCACATGAAGTTGTATTTTTATCATGTTTATAGGGATGTCAATTGGGTGGCTCACTTTATAACAAATTTGCTACTTGATCGAATGTAGTAATTTGGAAGTCGATTTTTTCAATTAACTTACATATATTGTTGATCTTGATATGAAATAATACCGCTATCTTCCCCGAAGAAAAAAAAAACAATAGCCCACGGCTAGAATTTGACAATAGCTCTTAATTCTAGGCGGCAAGTTTGTTGAGGTTTGCCATTTATAAGTTGGAATTTATCAACGCTATTTCAATAAAAAATAATCTTAACTTCCTCAATTAAATGAACATGCACTTGACTTGACTTGACTTTGACTAGCATGAAGCTTCTTCAAAATAACTACACATTTTCCTCTTTGATTCATTAGAAGTTTCCGATCATCACTCAGAAATTTATAAGGAAACTACTCTATGACGAAAATTGCACCTTTTAATATATGTGTTCGCTTGGTGTGAATTAATGTTAATTGGTCATGAGTTTAAAACTCATGTTAAACTCCATCATCAATCTGTAGAAGTCAGTCTCGGTTTCTTTGGTCAAATTATATGACCCAAACCATTTTATTTCACCTATTAAAATACAACGTGTTATCTTGGGTGTCCGACTTGGCCATAAAAAATGGTAGAGTAGACTACAAATAAAGAAAATAAAATAAAAGATTGAGACATCTGAAATAAAATAAACTTAAATAAGTGACATTAACAATTAATTAAAAAGGTGACGTGGAACACATGATCTATATGTGTATTTAATGATCAAGGAAGATAGCCGAATGGTGTGTAATTTTAGGTGTAGGGCTCAAAATTACTATTACAAGATGTTTTTGAAAATGGAATGGCGAGACTCACTATTGTGATTTGTGAGGTATGCACTTCCGACCCTTTTAATTTTTACTTTACTTTATTTATTTATTTTTATTTTATAATTTTGATTCATTTTCAAAGTAGGATTCGCCTTAGGTTACAGTAAATAATTTCTTTTTGTGTTGTAGGAGACATTCGTTCTCATATGTTTGGGGTTTATAACTAATTTCATTTTTTCTTAAAGAATATTTGTCTATTATGTACATCGTCTCACGTAATGTACGCCTCTCCTCAGGGATGGCAACGGGCCGGATTTGGACCGGGTCTGGCCAATACCAGATCCAGATCCGTTTTCATATACCAGATCCAGATCCAGATCCAGATCCGTCAGATCCGCGGGTCCACGGGTCCAGATCCATGGATCTACTATTTTTAAATTAAATTAAAAAAAATTCACAAAATCAACAACATCTAATTGCTATCATGAAAAATATAACACAAAATACTTTTATCTAATTACTTTTAGTTTTATTCTTTTGAATATAATTTATTTATTATTTTTAATTTAGTTAATATTATTAGTAAACTAAATATAAAATATAAAAAATATATATAAAATAAAACGGATCCATGGGTCGGATCTGGGCCGGATCCGGATCTAAAATTACAAGATCCAGATCCAGATCCAGATCCGTTTTCAAAACTGAGATCCAGATCTAGGTCCAGATTCAGATCCGTCGGGTCCAAAAAATTGAGATCCATATCCGTAAAAACGGATCTGGATCCACGGATCTGGACCGAGTCCAAGATCCACTGCCATCCCCACCTCTCCTACTATTTTTATTTTAATTCATTTAGTCAACGATGCATTAATTGGTTCATTTTCGTACAAATTCTTCCATAAAATTAAGTATATGTAATATCCAAATGTAAATGTGATTTATAAGCATATATAGAACCTGTCCGCATCCAATTAATTGGTGGTAGCCCTAGATTTAGGATTAAAATAGGTTGGGTACCACACTGCCAAGAGCAGCCTATTAATTGAATTCTTCATTCCACCCAATATTTCTTCCACTTACGCAATTTTTTTTTTAAAATCTGTAAATTAGATAAAAATTATAGGGCCTACAATTTTATAAAGATTAAAATTTTCAAATAAATCTATACAGCCATATTTTGATCACTCACAATTTAATTCAATAGAGAAAATTTTGATTTATTTAATTTCTTTTAAATAAAAATAGGATTTAATTATTTTATTATATTCTCTACATTGTACTTTAATTTTTTTTATTTTATCTTTTAATAAAAATAAAAAAATTATAATTAAAAAAAAGAAAGATAACTACAATATAGAGAATACAATAAAACAACTAAATTTTATTTTTATTTAAAAAAATAAGTTAAATAATTTTTTCATTTAAGTAATTTGTGAGTGGCCACAATGTGGCTGTTTAACAACAATTTAAATTTTTTATTTATGAAAATATATCATTTATAATGAAATAATTCAAAATAAAATACATACCACTTTTAATGAGACGGATGAAATACAAAGCACAACAAATGAAAACAATCTTTGATAGTTGACGTACAAATGACAAAAATATCAAAATGGTTGCCTCGGTTAAAAAATATCTTCTTGAGAAGAGTGGATTCGAGTTTTAAAAAAAGTAACTTGTGTATTTAATTTGGTGAATAATGAGGAGGTCTCAATTTTTTTAATAAATAGTGGGTCCAGTAGTGATCTTGCATATAAATATATTTTTTGAACTGGTAATTTTTTCTTCTCTTTTTTTAAAAAAAAAAAAAAAATCAAACGTTACACATCCATTATCACTTCTCACCATATTTGTTTATTCTCATTTGATTTTCTTCATATATAATGAGAATGCTATTTATGTAACATTTACAAATTAAGTACTCCATATGTCCATGAAAAGATGTCCTAAGAGCACCCGCATCGCGGGTACTCGAGGAGGTCCTCGAGGAGACCATCTGCGTCGAGGAGGGCGATGTGGCGAGGAGCTCCTCGAGGACTCCTCGAGTTATCGAGTATCCTTTAATGGCCGATGGAGATGGCGCGTGCAATGCACGCGCCCAATTTAAAAAAAAATTATGAAAAATTCGAAAATTCGAATTTATATATATTCTTTTGACTGCAGCTCCTCGGTCTCCGCACCTTTGACCGACTGTTTGAATTTTTTTTTTCTCCTTCTTCTCTTCTTTAAAACAACCCATCTTCTTCCTTCTTCTCCACACATCTTCTCCTTCTTTCTTCTTCCTTCTTCTCTTCACACCTCTTCTTCTCCTACAATTTTCTCCGTCATGGATCCACACAACCCTTTCTACGATCCAAATTGGTGCCCTGATCTCTCCTCCGATTATCATCCCGATATGGGAGGAATCACCGCCCAGTACCAGCGGAGGTGAGGGCATTCACCGCCCAGTACCAGCGGAGGAACGATATCCGGGAGAGGGAGCTCGATATGCAGCTCTTGAACACGGATACGACGAACATGACGGACGCACAACGTGCATTGCACGCGTCCATGGTCGCCGACGTGCTCAGGCGTCGTGGTCTATCCTAGGCTTTTAATTATGTGATTTTAATAATGTTTTAGGTTTTTTAAATTTTTATGAAAGAGTTCTAAGAGAGAGTGACAGAAGTTTGAAGAAAACTTGTGTTATTTATTTAGTGAGTGGTGAAAGTGGTCACAAATTAATAAAAGTGGAAAAAATTAATTAAGTTAGTGAATTGAGAAAGTGGCCCACAAGTTAATGAGTGTAGAAAAAGACCTAAAAATTATTACTACAAATAGATTAGGACATCCTTTTGTGGATGAAGGGAGTATAAATTATTAAATTACGATTCTTTTTTTTGTCGCATTTACGATTCTTTTTTAAAAAATTATAATATTAAATAAAAAATTAAAAGGCCGTGCTACAGGAAACTCGAACCCAAAATCTTTGATCTTATACATTAACCCTTTACCGCTTGACCAACACTCTGCACAATCCAATTCATTTTTCTTTTGCAACAAAAAGCAAAATTAAGTAATGAATTCAACTGCAAATTATTATGTTTGGCCAGTCTACAACCACGTCTGCATATGCATATCTCACAAGGTGGGGCTAGCAATTCTAGCATCCACCAAAAAAACTAGTGCTTGTATTCAAATTGACATGAAAATGGGCTGCCAAGGAAATCGTCACGACTTACATATAATACTCCTTTGACTGTCGTTAGTGGTTTAGTGCCGTACAATACCGCGCGTTTCAGTAATTTAGAAATTACCAGCATCAATTACTACTAATTATGTACATTGAATATTTGACCCTGTCTCATACACTTAATTATTTAAAATTCTTCATATACATGTGCTATATTTTCAATATTTTGAGTTTGAAATTTCGAATTAGATAATTTTCAATTTGATTTGATGATAAGCTTATTGTACAATAATTCATAAAAATTTGACAAGATTTTTTTATTTGTTAAAATCTATAATTTCAAATATTAATGAATATACCGCTAAATCAATAAATTCACAGAGCACACACCGAAACAATAATGGCGGATTGCCATTTATAAATAAAGGAAATTAAATAGAAAAGAGGAGTTCATACCATACCATACCAACCAAAGTTGATATAATAGTAAATCTTGGCACCTCATTATATATTTCGAGATTTCATACCCCTGTAACCATTTCCATTGGCTTGGACGCTCTAGAGAGAGAGAGAGAGAGAGAGAGAGAGAGAGAGAGATGAACGAGAGAAGAGGCGAAGCATCCCCTCGCAGCTTGGAGCCGTGGGTGGAGCTGAGAGACAAGGTAGTGCTGGTGACCGGCGCGTCGTCGGGGCTCGGCCGTGACTACTGCTTGGATCTGGCTAAAGCTGGCTGCAGAATCGTAGCCGCAGCGAGGCGAATCGACCGCTTGCAATCACTCTGCGACGGGATTAACGGTGGAGCCGGCGAGCCGATTCGAGCCGTGGCCGTGGAGATCGACGTCAGCGGGAGCGGAGCCGCCATTGAAGCCGCCGTGAACAAGGCTTGGGATGCTTTTGGAAGAATTGATGCTCTCATTAACAATGCCGGTGTAAGAGGTAATTAAATTTATTCCGAATTTACTTTTTTTTTTCTTTCTGCAAAATGGTATTGAATTAATGTCTGAAGATCGTATCGCCGTTCTTTTTTGGTGAAAACATTTACTCTATGATTTTATTTATTTTATTTGGAGGAGAACTACTTGTTTATAAATTTCAGAAGATTTTTCGTGCTCTTTCCCGGTATGGATCAAATCATCGGAGTTTGTGCAATGCGAAATCGATTTCTTTATTAATACTCTTTCATGGGTGTTTGATATCATGGCTACTTAATCCTATATTATGTTTGATATCCATAAGATTATGTTGGATTATATTATCTAATACCAAAACTATCATCACATAATTTTAAAAATATCATGTGTGTCCACCATTACTTGGGCATTTGCATCGATATGCGTGAGGAAGGGTAGCAGAATTTTTATCCAACTTCTCAGTATTAAATTTATCCGAGGGGAGTGGGCGGATTATTAGTATGGGTTAATCCCACAAAATAGCATGGAGAAGTAGGATTAAGTAGGAGTTGACCATATTAACTGCACATGATATCAAGCATCACACTGATCTGTATTAATTTAATTTATCCTACCTATAAACCCATATCAAACAGGCCCTAAGTTAAGTTACATGTCCAATCAGTGTAATCACTATCTAGTAAGCAAAAGGGCCCTTTGCTAATCTAAGTAAAATTAGTCGTAATTACATAAAAAGTGGTGGATTAGGAAATTCGGTAGTAATGCGTGTCGGCCAAATAGGAGTGAGCAAAATTTAGTTAAATTCGAAATTTCGAACCGAACTTAACCGAAATACTAATTTGATTCGGTTAATTTGATTTTCGATTCGATTTTGATTTTGAATTAATTTGGTTCGGTTAATTTGATTTTCGGTTCGATTTTGATTTTGAATTTTGAAATTTTTAGTTTTTCGATTCAGTTATGGCTTTTAAGAAAAAATATTTGATAACCAAAAATCGAATCGAAATAATAATTAATTTAATAATTTAATAATTTATATATATTATTTAAAAATTAAAATTATTATTATTACTATTCTATAAAATAGTCAATAATTACTCTTAATTTATACTCTTAATCTCGGTCAATTTAAAAAAATTAAAGTAATTTTTCAATAATTTTTCTTAATTTATACTCTTAATCTTTGGTTAAGAACTTAAGATGTTTTGAAATTTTGAATTATTATTTTTTACGGATTTCGAATCTTGTCTATGGAATATTAATTAATTATTTAAACTTTAAAAAATATATTGTGTATTTATTTCGGTTATTTGGTTTACCGAAATCGAACCGAAATATTTCAGTTTCAATTTTGTTTGGTTTTAAACATGTTTGGTTCGGATTTGGATATTAATTATATAATTCGATTTTAATTTGGTTTTTGTTATTCGGTTTGGTTCGGTGACCAAACTAACCGAATGCTCACCCCTACGGTCAAACATGACCCAATTTGACTGTCGGGCTTCTGTCCAATCGTACCAATTCTTAGCAAATCTATTACTCTCTTTGTCCCAATTTAATCCTTCCTCTGTCCCTCAAAAGTTTGCCCCAAGGGGAGCGACATGAATTTTAATAAACGCTGATAAAAAGTTATTTGATGGTGAGATTATGTACAAAAATAATGTTTAAAGGGTTGTAATGGTAAAATTGATGGTGAAACCATGTACACAAATAAAAAGTAAGGAGATTGGGTCAAACTTTTGGTTGACATCTCAAAAAGGAAATTAGGGCAAACTTTTTGGGGACGGAAGGAGTAGATCATATTTTCTTATTTAGATATCTCATTTCAATAATCATTTCTTAAAATAGAACATATAATAAATATCTTCATATATCATTATTTATTTCAAATATAATTATATTTTCTTTATTTCTCTCTTCTATTTTTAGATAAATATATTCTAAATAAACTATTTATTTCTTAATATTTGTGCCCAACATTTGTGGCATATTGAATTGTAATGGAGGGAGTAATAATTCTATATGTATGATGTATCCTCTCTTTTAAATAAAATAACAATAAATATATTAACAAATATATCGGTGTACCCTTGTAGCTACCTCTGACCACTTTCAATTTTTATTAGGATTTTTTTTTCAATTTTAATTTCTCAATTTAAGATTATTTACTAGAGTTCACTAATTCAAATAGGATTTGAATGATTTATAATTATTATATTATATATTTTGCAATTCTTAGTTAAACTAAGGTTAATTATTCTGTAGTTGGGATTATAATTTTTTATGATAAACATTAACTATGATTTATTATTGGATAATATAGTAGTACCTTTTATGTTTATAATAAATTTATATAAATTAGTGAAATTAGTGGCGTGACAACAAAAATTGTGGGAGAGGGATCCCATCCGCAATTATTTCACACTGTTGACCTGTTGTGGCTGGTATTCTGGATAGAGATAAGAGTGAACCAAATGTAATTTTGTTTTGCTCACACATTAATTACAGGTGGAATTAGGTGTCTAGAGTTTTGAATGCTATCGGAGAATCCACCAAAAGAAGGCATCTAAATTGAAATTGAACCTTTCCAATAATTATTTTGAAGACAAAGTTGAGAAGAATTAATTGTCATCTAAAAATAAAATAGGATCCTTTGTGAATATGGAGTAACAAAAAAATGTGATACTTTGTGACAGGGGTTATACACACTCCACTGGATTTGAGTGAAGATGAATGGAATGAGCAAATGAGGACGAATCTAACGGGAACATGGCTGGTGTCCAAGTATGTTTGCCGGCGAATGCGCGACGGCGGACGAGGTGGTTCCGTCATCAACATCTCCTCCATAGCAGGCCTCGAACGCGGCCACCTACCCGGAGGTCTTGCTTATGTTGCTTCAAAATCCGCCATTAATGCCATGACCAAGGTAATTAATTAATTAAACACACTTAATCAACTAATTTATTGTTGCTTGACTAATTTGTTAGCTTAATGTTTGACGATGCAGGCTATGGCCTTGGAATTAGGAGAGTACAATATACGAGTGAATTGTATATCTCCTGGGCTATTTAAGTCTGAAATAACCCAAGGTCTGATGCAAAAAGATTGGCTTAATAAAGTAGCTATGAAAACGGTACCTTTGAGAACGTATGGCGAATCAGATCCGGCATTGACATCGTTGCTGCGATACTTAATCCACGACTCTTCTCAATATGTTACGGGAAATAGTTTTATAGTCGAGGCCGGAGTCACCTTGCCCGGTTTTCCCATTTTCTCCTCTCTCTAGATAAACACAAGTATACATATCAAGACAAGTATCATTTTATTTCAATATCTCTCCTAATTCTCGTTATTGTTTCGGCCTGGCTGCTTACAGTTATACATCTTGGATCTTTATTACTATCAATTCAATTGAAATTGTGCTTTCAGATACATACTTTGTTACATTTGCACCCGCATACATATGTATAATTTAGAAAATTATATTTTTCTTTATTTATCGAATAAACATAAAATGAACTCAAAATTTGAAACTTTTGATTTCAAGTATTAATTACTCTTATACCATTAGACCAACACGCGTACATAAAGATTGTCTCCTTAGCTTATCCACAAGTTTGGTTAACTTTACGGTTTAGTCCTCGAATTGGTTCGTTAATAAATTTTTACAAACATCATTTTTTTATCACATAGATCAAGTTGAATGAAAATGTCATTGAAGCTATTCTAAAAAAAATGTCATTGAAGCTTCGGTAAAGACACACTTAGACTTATTTAATTGATTATATTTAGGCCTGGCCCAAGTGACAATAGTAATAATATAATGGAAAAATACCTCATATACTTTATTTGTTACTCCAACCACATCTACAAGCTAATTATGTACATATATTTACAGATACTCAACTTTTAAATACACGCTAAAATCATTTCATGAATACAATTAGTCAATAAGCAATACCATTTTGATAATATATAGCAATGGAAACTCCTCATAAGTTTTAGTAACCTTATTATACAAACATTCATAGAGAAACTATAACATTAGTTTCATGATGGAAAATATACTACTATTAAGTTTTGTCCCTCTTAAATTTTATAATAGTAACTTTAAAACTTTGTATATTGAACCTTCTGAACTTTTATCTCCATAGCACGTACATTTCATTCATTAAAGATTTCAAGTCAAGGCAAATCTTTTTTTTTTTTTGAGGCGATCAAGGCAAATCCTTTGGAAATGTATTAAAACACATGATTTAATTACTAATAAGACACGCTATGAGTCTCAAATCTGTACTTAAAAACCAGACTAACAAAGCCCAGCCCAATGTCCAACATATCCAAAACGCGATTTTCTCAGTTCTGTACTTCCCACCATCGGATAAACAAAATCTTTGTATTGTGTTTATATTGTACCACCTCACTAAGACTATTGTCCCTTCGGGGACATCCGATAAAATTGGAACGATACAGAGAAGATTAGCATGGCCCCTGCGCAAGGATGACACGCATAAATCGAGAAATGGTCCAAATTTTTTTTTTGGCCTGAGATTGATCGATTTCTGTCTATTGTTTAAATTCGGATTTTGGAGCAATTTCTGTATTCGGTTTTGGGGGAATTTCTATTGTTTTGGCAGCTGATTCGATGTTGTTACCCGAGTCCGTGAGCAAGTTGTCGAGGTTTAGGTCAGTCCAATTCAGAAAGTATCTTTCTATTCGTAATGAAATGGATGCTATTATCGGCGGCGGGGATCGCTGTTTTCAGAATCATGCTGATTTTAGGTATGTGAAGTTTGATGATGTGTTAGATTGTGTGTTCTTTTAGTTTTTGTTTAACTTGAAGACTTAGAATTCTGTTTATTTATTTGTTGCCATGCTTTGAAATATATGCAGCGGATTCTGATTATGCAAACAGTGCAGTAAGGGGGAAAGGTTGTGTGGGTTGGTGATTTGGAAAATTTGACTTTTGTGTTTAGTTAATTGGTTGTACTTGGAGGGGAAGATTTGGTGGAGATGTTAATTTGATGTTGTTATTTTCATTCTGTGAAATTTGGGCATTTTACATGGTGCAGCAGCAGCTACATGTTTCTGCTTTCACTGTTTCTTGTCCTAACATGTTGAACTTCTTCTTGAGTTATTGTTTCTTGATTTGGCTGATTTTGTAGTCAGACTGCACTTTTTTCTTCGATCGATCTAATGGGTAATGTTTCTATGTAGAAATGAAAAAAAAACATCTTTATCGAACTATGAATCAATGAGGTCCCCCTTCAATTGTTTGTTCAATCGAGATCCTGCATTTCTTGAACTTGGTGCCCATCGGACACTGAATCGTCATTACAGCTCCCAGAACCATTCTGAAGATATTAAACACAAGGTTTGCTGCTGTTTATGACAGATTTTGATCATTTGGCAATCAATGGGAAATATTTCAAAGCACGAAAAAGAGTTTCTTGAATAGTGAAGGATTGGGCGTGGAAACTTGATATACTTACATCCCTGGACTTTAATCAAAAAATGTTAAAGCTATGGTGTATGTTTCCGTTCTCTATTCCGGAGAGGATTTCTGGTATTGCTCTTATATAAATAACAAAGTGTTATTGTTTTAACCAGCCCTCCTATTTCATGGAATATATATTTTTTAAATTTCTGAGAGGTATTGATAGTGTTGGCAACATGATTAATTTTTAGTTTTTACCTTGCAGTTGTTGGGTTTTATGCCGAAGTTTGTGAAAATAGTGGAAGTTGGTCCTAGAGATGGACTGCAAAATGAGAAGGAGATTGTTCCAACATCTGTGAAGGTGGAACTAATAAAGAAGCTAGTCTCTTCAGGGTTACCTGTTGTTGAGGCCACTAGTTTTGTCTCACCAAAATGGGTACCTCAGGTAAAAATGGTTGTATTGGTCTTCTAGAAATCAAGCTTGTAGTCCGTTTTTCTGAACATTCCTTGAGGACCCCTATTTCTTTTGTTTCCTAAAGCTCATAAGTTCATGCTTTTGTTGCAGACTAATTTTGCTTTGTTAGGCACTTCTTGACTGATTATCATATCTCCCTGTGACATGTGAAAAAGCTTGTCTTGCACATAAATAAAATCTTCAAAAGTTGTTTCAATGCTAGATTATTATGGTTTTCCATTTTTGAAGTTCTATTTTCAGTTTGTTAATATGGTCACATGTAACTACAGCTTGCCGATGCAAAGGATGTAATGTTAGCCATTCAAGGCTTTGGGGATTGTAGATTTCCTGTTTTGACTCCAAATCTCAAAGTAAGATGCTTTTCATAATGATACCATCATCCTTCATCAAAACTGGTACAAATTTCCTTTTAATTCCAGGGTTTTGAGGCTGCTATGGCAACTGGGGCAAAAGAAGTGGCAGTGTTTGCTGCTGCATCGGAGTCATTTTCCCAGTCAAATTTAAATTGCAGCATTGAAGATAGTCTTGCTCGGTACCGTGATGTTGCCCTTGCGGCTAAAAACCACAAAGTTCCTGTTCGTGGGTATGTCATGATGCCTTGCTCTTTCTACTTCCGGTATCTTCTGATTTATAAAAAGATTTTCACTACAAAACTTGTAGTTTGACATGGGGCATTGTGCTATATTAGTAGATTTCATGTTTGCTCGTTATTATCGTGCAAAAACTGGCATGCAGTGGTTGACTTGTCTCTATTGCTATTTCTAAGTTTGAAAGAATCTTGAAATTCTGTATTTAAGACATGTATTTAAGACATAAAAGTTCTGCGTGTATGGTGTATCTATTTTCATTTTGTTAGAAAGTAGTTGGATCACCGATTACATTAAGAAGCCCCCAGTAATGTTATATGATCACTAGAAATTTCTTCACAAATGGTTCTAAATGCTGATAATTTAAAATTGGGAATCACAGAACCCACTATTATTCATCAACAGATCTTCATTTGATTTGCGGTTGATCTACCTCTTTGAACTAATAGAACCGATTTCCTTTGTTTTAAGACACTATGCTTAATTTTGTCAGATATATATCATGTGTTGTGGGTTGTCCTGTGGAAGGAGCAGTACCTCCATCAAAAGTAGCGTATGTTGCTGAAGAACTTATAAATATGGGTTGTGCTGAAATATCCCTTGGTGACACGATTGGTGTCGGCACTCCTGGTATAATTTTAAAGTTCCTTTCGATCATAGAAGTTCAAACTGCTGAGCTGCTTCTTGTAGACTATGGAATTTCTCTTGCAGTTGTAGCACTCCGGCACTAATTCACGAACTTACCATACTACTTAAAAGAATTTGATCTCCTTTAGGGCTGTTAAGATTGGTCGTAGACGAATCTATGAGAAGTATGAACTTGCCAGCTTAACTACAATATGTTTGTGTATGAGTGTTTGTCTTGTTTCTTGTCCATCGTTTAGGTACTGTCATTCCAATGCTTGAAGCTGTGCTTAGATGTTGTACCTATAGAGAAGCTTGCAGTACACTTTCACGACACCTACGGGCAAGCCCTTTCAAACATTCTGTTATCACTTCAAGTGAGCTATCTTCCCCGGCTAGTTCTCGGTTTCTCTTTCTGCTGCGCCCCTTTGTGAAATTTCTAGAATTTTGTAATTGCATGGCGTTAGTTTTGATATATCGTCATTTAGATCAGTGGTTTAATCTTACAGATGGGTATCAGCACAGTGGACTCCTCTATATCAGGGCTTGGTGGTTGCCCTTATGCCAAAGGTGCTTCCGGAAATGTTGCTACTGAAGATGTTGTCTATATGCTCAACGGTCTCGGAGTGAAAACAAACGTGGATCTCGGAAAACTCATTTTGGCTGGAGATTATATTTCTAAACATTTGGGTCGACCTTCAAGTTCTAAAGCTGCAATCGCCTTGAGCAAAACCTTGACTAGTGCTTCTAAGCTTTAAAGTTTCCGTGCTGCATGACGTAGGAGGTTTGTATCGTCTCGTCTCCTACCAATATGCTTCCTCTCTCTCTCTTGATGATAAAGACCTTAGATGTTGTTTGAAACTTGAGTTGACTGTAGTCTGCATCTCCAGTTCTCGGAGTTTGCGACTGTGGGTCTGAGAAATTGGGCTGATACAATTGCATGATGGTCTATTGGCATGATTGTCCTTGAGAGAAAGCAAGGGATTCTGATGCACATTTATGTGAGAGGGTTTAACATAGTAGAAAAATGATGGTTTTGTGGGTCTGAGTATTGTTTATAATTATTGCAGTGTGTGGGCATGAGCATCCCGTGGTGGAGCTAAGTTTGATCACCTCTCTTATCAGTCTCAGCTCCGTGTCTCGTAAAAGACTATGGTTGCTGATTTTTGATTAATGATTTGAATTTGATGTGTGGGGAAGGGTCCCTGGCACTGCACAAGTCATTCAAGTATTGTGGTGTCGTTTCTAATATACGTATATGCTACTGCTGCTGCCCTTCACTGTTATGTCACAAACAAGCATTTATGAAGCATTTTACTCGCTCGTCCTTTTGCACACATTTCTTTATACCATTATGTATACATGTGAGGGCAAGGGAGGGGGGCTTCAGCCCCTCCCACCATTTTTTTTTACATATAAAATCGTCAAATTATCGGATTTATTTTCTGCATTCACCCCTGTGAGTAGGAGATGAAACATGTTCGCACTAATGGGGGGAGAGAGAGAGAGAGAGAAGTGTTATTGAATTCTCAAACATTAAAGGGATGAAGAATTGGCGATCCCTTTATGTAATGTGTGACATGGCATAACCATAGAGAAAACGGAATTGCAAAAATGTACCTTGTCTGAATTGACTATACGAAAGATAACTTTAAAGGGTTTTAGTCAATCATGTTCAATGGGGTAAGGGGGTTGGGAGTGAAATGATGGAACTTATTAAAATCATTTTCACTAAGGCTTTTACTTATTTATTTCCAGAGGATAAAATTGATTACAATTATATTATTCACATGGTTATAATTTAGGATAACTGTATAATAATGTATTTGCGTGGGACAATATTTATTCATGGTTTGGCACAAACAGATTTTTCAAAGAAAGCGAAAAAACAAAAAAGGGTTGCAGAGGCAATTTGTAAGATGAAAGATGGTGGATTTGTGGTCAATGTTTCACTTCTTTGAAGCATGCTTCGACGCCTTACAAATAAGGGAAACATTTTTTTAGTTTTCATGTGATTTCAGTTTCCCTTTTTATGTTCAATTTGACTCTGCATTTTCTGTTTTTTTTAGCAAGTGTCTTAAATTTCGCTCTTCTTTGACTAGTAAAGCTCAAAATCAATTTGAGAAGTCATGTTTTTCTTAAAATTGGTAATATTTTTTTGAGTTGGGGGATGTCACGAATATTGAACCCTAAACCTCTTTATTAACATCAGAGTCTTTTACATTATTTTATCACTCTTTATTCTTTCTTTTTTTATAAATTACATAAAAAAAATGAAGATCACACCACAGTAGACTCAAACCCAAGGCCTCAGAGTCTTTTACATTATTTTATCACTCTTTATTAAGCAATGTACAAGTAGTTAAAAATCGACTAGAACAAAAAAAAAAGACGTACTAAAAATATTTAGTTTTCGCCATATTTTATTTTTGTCTGTAGAGAAGCAAAAACTATAAAACATAAAAGCAATTGTATTTTCTTACTCAATTATTGCTTGCACCCTAGCCTCTTGGTATTTCACGGAACCAACACCTAAACTACCAAGTGAAAAATGTAAGCTATACCTAGTGTGGATGATCGGAAAGAGCAAAGTAACGATCGGAGAATTGAGCACGAGAGAAAAATATAACTGTTGTATTCAAAAGTGAATGATAGCGTGACTACAAAACACGAGTGCGAAGCCTATTTATAGAATACAGGGAAGGGTAAAATAGTAAAATCGGTGCTAGCGCATGCTTTTGACGTGATCGAAGGGCATATCGGGAATTTCATCTTCACTCGGGGATTCTCCCGCGTTTCTAGTGATTCCGCTGATGAAGATAGCTCCTCTGACGAAGATGATTTCTCTGGCGAGGGTGACTTTTCTAGCGAGGGTGACTTCTTTGGTGATGGCGACTTCTCTGGCGAGGGCGACTTCTCTGGCGAGGGTGACTTCTCTGGCTAACATGATTCCTCTGGCAAAAGCCATTCTTCTGGTGGGTGAGATGTCTCCAATAAATGAAATCCCTCTGGTGAGTATAATTCTTTTGACTAGCATGACTCCTCTGATGAGGATGATTCTTCTGACAAGTGTACTTCTTCTGCCATACTTGTCGCGCTGGTAGGGTCGATTCCTCTGATCTGTATCCTTTCCCTATTCTGCACATATCACTCCTCATCAACCACTCCCCCCTCTAGTCTGGTTGAACTGGGTATTCTTCGTGTTCAACCAGCGAAGTGTTGTTAAAGCCCGCGCTGTGCTGTTTTCCCTGGTCCCTGCAAATCATGAAGACATGAAAATTCTAATTTTACAAGAAGATAAAGGTAAACCCTGTAAATTGTTCTCTGGTGTTTTTGGTTACTCCCACCCCCTGGTCTGGCTAGTTCACTTCTGGAATAGTGCAACTAGTCAGAGGATTCGCCCGCATGGGTGACGTCACCTGCATTAAATGCCTGCCCGATCTACAGTGCTTTTCCCGTACCCCTAGGTTACTTTTTAACCTTTGCGTCCTTTCGTCTCTCCGCAGAAATTCTCATCCGTCGATTTTTTCTCATATGCCACGCGTCATTCATCCCGCATGCTCGTAGTTGCCCGCGTACATTTTTACTTAATCGATTCGAACTTCCATTTTTCACTATTCATCTTCTCCAATTTTTCCGAACTACTTTTTCTGCGTTTTCCGGCGATTGTATGCTTTCCACATTCTATGCCGAGCCCATGGTGTTGCAGATACTGCCAAGTTATTCTTCCAGACTCAGTCGCTCCGTATGCAGAACAGCCCTTTGTATAGTTTTGCTAGCCTTAAGAAATATCCCACCACCTTTCTTTCCTCCCTAAACTCTCATGACAAAGATTTCTTGTTCCAGTATTGTTATGTGCGTACTCTTTCGGGTTCCTGGCGCTAGTATCTCGTTTCGGAGCTGGAATGGCATAACCCTCGCACTACCTATAAACCAGCCTCTCCCGGTGTCCCCTCCACCTTTGATTTGGGGATTATAGCCCACCTTAACACTATTAATAAAGTCCAGATCTTAGACTGTAAATACCTTGCTGAGAACAATTCGGCTCTGGCCTACAATGGTCTATTTCCCCTATATCCAAAGAAATCAATAGGTAAAAAATATAACTTAGAAAAATACATTAACTTTTGTTACCCTGATGCTAATGGTATAGCATTTTGATTTGCAGACATGTCTTGGAGAATAAAGTGCGGGGACAAATTGCCTGACATTACTTCTCCTGCTCCCAGTGGAGAGCATGGCACGGGGGGCTCTGCTTCCAAGACGTCCCCCTCAGAACAACCAACCGGGACCGAGCTAGTCATCATTCCCCCTGTGGTAGAGATCCCAGAGGGAAATGTGGAAGCCTTACGCACATTTGATGCAGAGGAGGTTGATGCGGGCGCCCTTGTTCATAGGAGCAGACGTCCCAGTACTGGTGATGCATCCGGCACCTGTGAAAAGGATATCCAGATTGTGGATATTACTGATGAAATTCCTTCACCCGACTCAGTCCCCGGTGTCATCCTTAGTGATCTTTCGAAGAAAAGGAAAAGGGGTTCTCTGATCTCTGTGGGTGAGAAGGAGAAGCAGGAGGGCCTGAAGAAGGCCGGCAAGTCTCAAGAACCAGCGAAGAAGTCTGCAGTGGAAAAGGGCAAGGGCAAGGCTGTGGTCCCCCCTGTTGATGAGTCTGAGGATACTATTCCTGGGCCGATTTCGAGCTTGTCGGGGCAGGAGTATGTTGAAGCCCTGTCTGCCCGTGTCCACTCGAAGGACAAGGAGGTGGTGAGGCAATTGAAACGAGAGACTCTGACCAGCCATCTTGGCCAGTTGGCTCTTCAGGTACCCTGCATTTTGTATTTTTAGTTAACGATTAAATTACTACCCTCTTGATTTTTCTGGCAGAGAACCATTTTGCTGGTCTGACATTGCTCGCTTTATTCTTTGCAGGTGGAGGCCCGACTTTGGGGGGCCATCGAGTGCATCCAAGATTATGATGCATTAGAGAAAGAAAGAGAAAAGGAGCAGGCGGAAGTGGCCAAGCGGATGACGATGTTGCCGGCGTGGTGGAGCGTCTTAGTAAGGCTGAGGCGGAAGTTGCGACTCTGCAAGCTCGCAACGCTGAGCTAGAAGTGGAGAAGGCATCCCTGGTCTCTGAGCTGGCCAGAGCTAAAAAGGAAGGTTATGATAACCTTACCCGATTCCGGGAGACGTACCAGCAGGAGCATCAGGACGCCTGCCGCCAGTGGAAGAAAGCGTGTGAAGGTGTCCAGGCGTGGTGTTATGCATTGGGGGTCCGGGACCAACGCCTGGAATTCTTTGTCTCTCCCCAGGGCCAGCGATTCCTGGATTTCATGCTGGAGGGCACTCTTGCAGCTTTCCAGAAGCATCCCGACTACCTGGAAGGGTTTGCACCCATTTTTGCCCACATTATACGAGAGATATCCACAAAAGTGGCGGAGATGGTAGGAGCGTTAGAGGAGCAGATCGCGACTCTGGACATGAGGGCCTTGATGGATCATATCAAAGACGAAGACCTCAACAGGATATTGGGGATTGATGCTGAGGCCCCGGCGAAGCTCGAGTGGTGGTACCCGATTTTGAATAAAGCCATTCCCCAGTTCGCCTTTGGGGTTTATCCTGGTCCGGCGTTCCCCTCCCCGAAGTACCAGCCCTCCTTCTGCACGACTTTGGCCAAATTTGTGGAAAAACTGAGGGGTGGGTCTGGTGTTGGCCCCTACAAGCTCTCCCAATTCAACATGGAGCCCCCATTGCCTTCTGGCTTGAATACCTCTGCCTTCGAGAACACTGCCTCTGCTGCAGACGCCGTGAGACAACTTTATGCCTTATATCAAAACAAGGATGCGTACATTTCTGAGGCAATAAAGTTGTTGAACATGGAGCAACGTCTGCCCCCGGTGCAATTCTCCGAGATATTGCCGGTGCTTGAGGTAGGTGTTTCCTCTGGTGGAGCTTCCTCTGCTCCCAAGTCTTCTGCTATTCCTGCCCTTGTCCCGGATCCCTCTGCTGCTGCTGCCTCCAAGCTCTCTGATACTGTTCCAGACTCCTCCGTTCCTCCTCCCTGATGGCCCTAGTCTCCCTATTTGACTCGATGAATATTTTTGTAACCTTTTAATTTGTAAAAACTTAGTACCTATTTTTGGCTTTTGATGTATGGTCTGCCTCTTTGGCATTTATAAATGAAATTTCTTCACCGCTTGTCTCGCTTTTAGATCTCTGTGCTGGTCCTGCCTTCCTTCGCGCTTTATGTTATTTTGTTGCTTGTTGATGTTGAGCTTGCATTCCCGGATCTCCAACTACGATGTATGTTTTTGTAGAGTAGGGTATGATCTCTGTTTTTGTTGAAGTCTTTGTGATTCCTCTGCTGGGAACGTCCTTGGTCTGGCCCGCTGTGCTTGTTCCAAACGTTTCTCTGATCTTCCTCTCTGAGTTTTCTCTGACTCCTCTGTCGAGGATTTCGCTGACTTCTCTGCCGAGGATTTCGCCGAATCCTCTGGCGAGGATTTTGCTGACTCCTCTGGCGAGGATTTTGGTGACTCCTCTGGCGAGGATTTTGTTGACTCCTCTGGCGAGGATTTTGCTGCTTGCTTCCCATCCAAGCATTCCTTTGCTGCTTCCCATCCAAGCTTGAACACTCTGCGCGGAGCATGGAGGGCCCGGATGGCGCAACCAACTTTCGCGGCTTACGATTAAACAGAAATAATACCCTGCACGGAGCATGGAAGACCCGGGGGGTGCAACCAACTTTCGCGGCTTACGGTTGAACAACAGTAATAATACCCTGCACGGAGCATGGAAGATCCTGGGGTGCAACCAACTTTCGTGGCTTACAGTTGAACAGCAATAATAGTACCCTGCACGGAGCATGGAAGACCCGGGGGTGCAACCAACTTTCGTGGCTTACGGTTGAACAGCAATAATAGTACCCTGCACGGAGCATGGAAGACCCGGGGGGTGCAACCAACTTTCGTGGCTTACGGTTGAACAACAATAATAATACCCTGCACGGAGCATGGAAGACCCGGGGGTGCAACCAACTTTCGTGGCTTACGGTTGAACAGCAATAATAGTACCCTGCACGGAGCATGGAAGACCCGGAGGTGCAACCAACTTTCGTGGCTTACGGTTGAACAGCAATAATAATACCCTGCACGGAGCATGGAAGACCCGGGGGTGCAACCAACTTTCGTGGCTTACGGTTGAACAGCAATAATAATACCCTGCACGGAGCATGGAAGACCCGGGGGTGCAACCAACTTTCGTGGCTTACGGTTGAACAGCAATAATAGTACCCTGCACGGAGCATGGAAGACCCGGAGGGTGCAACCAACTTTCGTGGCTTACGGTTGAACAGCAATAATAATACCCTGCACGGAGCATGGAAGACCCGGGGGGTGCAACCAACTTTCGTAGCTTATGGTTAAGTGTAACCCTCTGCTCTGGTGGCAGCATGATCCCTCTACTCTGGTGGGAGCATGATTCCTCTGCTCTGGTGGCAGTATAATCCCTCTACTCTGGTGGGAGCATGATTCCTCTGCTCTGGTGGCAGTATGATCCCTCTGCTCTTCCTTTTGTTCGAGCGTTGTCCCTAGTTGTTTATTTTTCCCTTGACTTGCTAAGAAGCAATTTTTAATTTGTTTCCCCTTTACTTGCTGAGCAGCAATTTTGAATTTGTAAATTGTGGATTATGGGTATACACCCTACTCCCCCCTCTGGTGACATGTGCAATGCTCTACATGAACATGTTATTGATATAGCATAAAGTGAAGGAGTGAAGTACGTATTTGTAAAGAAATAGCATAAAGTAAAGGAGTGAAGTACGTATTTGGAAAGAAATAGCATAAAGTAAAAGAGTCGAAACCAGATAATTCCCTAGAACCACGTATCCGATTTCATTGATATCATGGCCCCGAACCTCGTTAAAACCCCTGCGGGGAAAAAGAGTATTCGGTCTACAAAATATCGTGTCATCTAAGTAACAATCCTCTGTTCTGGCCTCTGTGCCTGGGTTTCGTTCCTTCGGACTATAAATTGATCCAAGTGACCTGCCCGCACCAAAAACTCCAACTGATGCTTCAGATGCCCGCAATGTTTGGTAAAATGCCCATAGGCATTGTGATACTCGCATAGTTTGTCGTTAGGTCCCAGTTGGGGCTGCCCATCTCGGTAATTCCAGGCGCCCTGAAAAACGGTTGATTCTTGATCAGATGGAAGATCTCCTCCGATGTCTTGTTCAAAGGGGTGTACTCGTCGAAACGAGTAACTTCATTCACAGTGCGCTGTTGGCGGTGTGGTCCTTCTGTCTGGGTGGGAGGTGTCCTCGGGGGTAAGCCTCTGAAAGGGGCCCTATCCTGGTGTTGCTGCCTCTCTGGTGCTTCCTCGGCTTTTTTAGTCTTGTGTTTGTCGTTTTCAGCTTTCCTTGCCATCCTGGCATCCTCCAGCTGTAAGTATCCCGGTAGTCTAGACATGATGTCGTCGAAGTCCCTGGCCGGTCTGATTTGTAGCTCATCGAAGAAGAGCCCCGGCTTAAGCCCTCTGACCTAGGCACAATTCTTGATCTGGGATTCCGCCTCTGGCACATCCAGCGCAGCCAGATTGAACCTGGCAGTATACTCCCGTAATGTTTCGTTCTGGTCCTGCTTGATGTCCATTAAGGAAAGAGCTGACTTCCCTACCCTTCGCGAGCTCGCGAACTGTCTTAGAAAACGCACTTGTAACTCTTCAAATGAACGGATGGAATTTGGGGCCAGCTTCCCAAACCACAGCTGAGCGGGGCCGGTCAACGTGGTGGAGAAAATCCGGCACTTGATGCCCTCAGTGTACATGTGCAAAGTAACCAAACCCTCAAACCGGCTTAGGTGTACCTCTGGGTCAGTGGTACCATCGTAGTCCAAGGAGATGGGTTTATAGCTTCTCGGCAGAGTATCTGCCAGAATATCGTCGGAGAACGGGCTGCGGTTGTTGATGGGGTGGAACCTTGATGTCTTGGCCCTCTTATCTTCCTTATATCTCCCATGCTCCCTTCTTTCCTTCGGCGCGTCATGGTGGCGCTTGTGCCCCTTGTGCCCTGGCCTGCCAGAGGAATACTCCGGCTCCCGTCCCTCTGACTTCTCTATGTAATGTGATTTCTCTGAGCGGCGGGATCTCTCTGTCCGATATGACCTCTCTGCCCTGTTTGATTGCTCTGGCCTCTGCCCTCTGTCGTCCCTCTGGGATTTCTCCCGCAGTGAATCTTCCAAATCCTTGAGCTGGTGTTTCAGTTGCGACACTTGGTCTTTCAGCCGCGCTTTTTCCCTCGGCCTCTCCTCCCCGAACACGGGGGAGATGGATTGACTATCAGACTCATCAACTCCCTCATTTCTGACAATGCTGTTGAGCCGAACTCGGCTCCCCTCTGGCCTTCTCTGCAATTCTCTGTCAACAGGGACCTTCGGCATTTTCCCTTCCCCAAGCATCACAGCCTGTTTGTTGATTATCGGATTGTGGGCCTCCCGAGCAGCGGGAGGTGGAGCCTCAGTGCCCTGGGGATTGGTCACTCCTATCAATGGAGCTGCAGCGGGAACGGTAGACAACATGGGAGTCCCCAGCGTCTGACACATAGCAGAATATTGGAGCAGGGCCATCATCTGCCCTGCCAGCCCGAAGTTGAGCGTTCCCCCACCAGACGTAGGGGCCAAGCTTGGCATCTCTGAACCTGGTGTCACCAGAGCAGATCTCTGGAAGTTACCATTCAACCCTGTCAGCGGAGTGGCTGGGATAGCCGGAAACCCTGGTGGCGCAGTGAAGGTGGTGTTGCCCTGCAGGCTGTTGAACAGTGAGGTAGGCACCTCAGTAGTGAGAGCAGCGGAGTCGAACTCCTTTTCCAAGGTGCGGTGAGCATCAGAAGATCCCATGGTACCTGCACATAAACAGAGTGAGAAAAAGTCTAAACGACGAATGAGTAAATCCTCCGTTACTGATTGAAATCCCGACATAAGAAATCCAATAAGAGATCCCGAACACCGGCACAGAGGCCGTTAAAAAATTCCCCTCGAGGTAACTCTATACACTGGGAAATAAACCCAGGGCATAGATTGAAATAACAGAGCCCGAATAACAGAAATTTCCCTTGTGAATTCATACTAAGATCCGGCAGAAGAAACAGAGCACCAAGAAAACCAAAACAACCATCAAAAGGCTTGTCAGCGCAATTTATTAGAAGTGATGGATAAACAAGAGATATGTAAGGAAACGAACATCATAACCCTAAATTAACACGATCATACACTATAATAACCACAAAGCTTATAAACGACAGAATTATCATGGCAATCAGCAAGATTAGCGGCATAATGCAGTATTCAGCGCATAGGACGAAAGTTAGTCTAAGAAAGCATGAAGGACACCAGTAATTATTCCTTTTAAGTGGAAATTATCCACCCATCAGCAACACAAACCCCATCACAACAACAACAAAGTATTAATCGACATATTAATTGGTGCAAAACCCATGGATTAACAGCAAAAAGGTCCATGAAGAAAGAGACAAAGTGCTAAACAACCTTTCATCAGTGCGAAGCCCCTAAATTAACAGCAAAACCCCACATCCTCCCAAAAATAGAGTAATACTCAACAGTCCACTAGCATAATTCTAAGATTATCGGAGAAAACATGAAGATCATCCACAACTATCACATTTACACGTAAAACACCCGTACACTAAGAGCATAAACCCAGGATATCGGAGATAAAATGTCAATCCGCCGTTCATCGATGCAAAACACTAGATTCGTAAGGAAAAAACGCCCGACATAATCAAAACAGAGCCTCACACCACAATTTCCCCATACAAAACATTAGATCAGTGAAGAAAACGTCAATTCGTACAAGGAAACCCTTCATCCGTAGACAACTTAACCCGAACAACGGTAAATAAACGTAAATTTCCCCGATCCATGACTTATGCCCGTCACCACCTTTCCCCATGCATCAGAAACATAGATCAACACAAATCGTAGAAGATTAACGACATATTAACCTAGAAAACGCAATTAACCAATCAAAAACAGCTGGGTGTCCGAATTATCGGCTCAGTCGGTGTCAACGCCCGCAAATCCGATTGGAATTTCAGATCTGCGTACGCCGGCGACCATGATCTCACATCCTAACTCAGTAGCCTTCCCACAGACGGCGCCAGTTGGTATTTCACGGAACCAACACCTAAACTACCAAGTGAAAAATGTAAGCTATACCTAGTGTGGATGATCGGAAAGAGCAAAGTAACGATCGGAGAATTGAGCACGAGAGAAAAATATAACTGTTGTATTCAAAAGTGAATGATAGCGTGACTACAAAACACGAGTGCGAAGCCTATTTATAGAATACAGGGAAGGGTAAAATAGTAAAATCGGTGCTAGCGCATGCTTTTGACGTGATCGAAGGGCATATCGGGAATTTCATCTTCACTCGGGGATTCTCCCGCGTTTCTGGTGATTCCGCTGATGAAGATAGCTCCTCTGACGAAGATGATTTCTCTGGCGAGGGTGACTTTTTCTGGCGAGGGTGACTTCTTTGGTGATGGCGACTTCTCTGGCGAGGGTGACTTCTCTGGCTAACATGATTCCTCTGGCAAAAGCCATTCTTCTGGTGGGTGAGATGTCTCCAATAAATGAAATCCCTCTGGTGAGTATAATTCTTTTGACTAGCATGACTCCTCTGATGAGGATGATTCTTCTGACAAGTGTACTTCTTCTGCCATACTTGTCGCGCTGGTAGGGTCGATTCCTCTGATCTGTATCCTTTCCCTATTCTGCACATATCACTCCTCATCACCGCTAAAGACTGATACATGGTTTAAATTGTGGAACTCTTCTTACACAATATTTCCATATATTAAAATTGAAAATCAATATATGATTATTAACAATGAACACATAATTATAATATACTCCATCCGTCTTTGAAAAATATGCGGCGGTGTGAATAACACGGATTTTAAGAAATGTTACATGAACGTATTATGAGTGAAGAATGAGCCCCATTTTTTATAGTGTTATATTACTTTAATAAAAAGTAACGGTGGACCATAATGATTTTTTGTGAATAAATATAGAAAATAAGGATAAATAATAAAGAGATTATGATGAGGTAGAAAATAAAAAATGCATATTTTCTAAGAGACGATCCAAAATGATAAAATGTTCAAGTTTTTCGCAGACGGAGCGAGTATAGTAATGTACGAGAATAAATCATAGTCATTTATTTCTTGAAAGCAACGATATGAATTTAGACATATTTAGTATAATTAAGGCAAATCATATATTATATGAAACATCAGTTTTAACGGATACTTTTTAGCGCCATATTTTAAATTTTCAGTTTTTTATTCATAACCAAAACTCCTACTATCTGCTCAATTTTAGCGCAAACTCAGTTTTCTTTTTTCCAAATGACAATTCACGCAAATTTAGTTTATTTCCTTTTCACGCTAATGGTTCCTATTTTAACGATGAAGTTATATCTTCAGTTTTTATCTATTTTCCTTTTCTTATTTCTTATTTTATTTCCAAAATTTGTGCAGTTTGATTAATAAAATGAATACTCAATATACATATCAAATTAAAGAGCACGAAAAGAGCTTTAATTTGATATATATTATATTAAAATTTAATTGCAAATAAAAATATTATAAAAGTTAGAAATCTCAAACTCAATTTTTTTTTCACTTATAATGTGAAGAGAGAAGAGAGAGGAGAGAGGAGAGAGAAGAGAGAATAAGTAAGGAAATTAATCGAAAATATAGAAAGGGTATGAGAGAGGGAAAGATGAGATAATTTTTTAAATATTATTAAATAATCACGCATTATTCATTTAAATTTATTTTTAATTATTTTATACTATTAATTTAAAATATACGCAAATATAAATTTATATATAATTAGATCATCTCCCAAAATATGTTGTTTTATAATTTATTTATTTAAAAATCATCAAATTTGGTTTATGAAAAATATTATGTATACATCTTAAATTAAAGATTATGACTTGATCATTAATTTGGTTTGGTGTAGAAATAATCCAAATAAAATTTAGAACGAATAAAGCATTAGAAAGTAATTTTATAATAATAATAATTCATATAATAAAATAATTTAAATTATTTAATAATTATAATTGCCATTACATCTTATATAAAATAAAAAATTTATGTGTTTAGATTTGGACTATTTATCGAGTATTTGATGTAGGCTATTTTATTTTTAAAAAATTGCAATTGCTTACATTTTAATTATATTTAATATTTATATTTATTTATTTAAATACATCGTTCAATTTCAATGCTCACCGTGCATCGCACAGGGAGGACGCGCTAGTTTATATAGAAAAGGTTAGTTAAGTAATTTTAAAATTATGGAAGGGATTTATTATAACTAACTATATATGGAAGGTTCGTCTTAAAAAAAACTATATATGGAAGGTTTTATTATTTCTTCACATCCATCCACATATTAGTATTAAATGATTTATTATTTATGCACCCTTTCACTATGCCAAATGGAGCGTAAACTCCATTTTCAACGATTGATTCGCCGATGAAGACAAAAGTCTGCGTTACCGTATTATGTTCATGAAATTTATAGAGTTGTTCATGAAACCTTTATCTTTGCGCATTTCAAATATTTTAAAATGCAGAGATATCACAATCATATATATATATATATATAGGGGACCGTTCCAATGAGAGCCCTTAATTTTAGTGAGATCTAGGGCACGATCTGGTGCGTTTATTTTATCAATCCTATGGCTGATATTGTATCTGGAGGGTGATTTTTTTTCGCAGGGTTCGAATCCTGGAAGGAGCATAATATTTTAAATTTTGTTATTCATCAGTATATAAAGCATTGTTCATCAGTATATACGGCTCTATTCATCAGTATATATGTCTTATTCATTACGAATTTTTTAAATTTTATTTTTCATCAGTATATACATCTTGTTCATTAGATATACGTTTTGTTCATTAGTATTATATGTCTTATTCATTGTACTCATGTTACACGAAAAATTTGGGGTCTTACTGGAGCGCGCCCCTATATATATATATAAGGATTAAAAATTTGATTCATAATATTTTGAAATTCCATTGGAGCATTTTTTAAACCAAATGGCATAACATTCCATTCGAAATGTCCAAAAGGAACGGTAAAAGCTGTTTTATATTTATCTTCTTCTTTAAGAAGAATTTGATAAAATCCTGACTTAAGGTCAAAAGAGGAAAATATATTTCCAGTATATAATCTATTTAACAGATCTCTTTTATTTGGTAATGGATGCTTTATCCATTTGAGAGCTTTATTAAGCGGTTTATAATTTATAACAAGTCTAGGAGCTCCTCTTTCAATTTCTGCAGCATTTTCAACATAAAATGCCGGGCAACTCCATTGACTTTTACTGGGCCTTATTAAACCCTTTTTTAAGAAGACTATCAATTTCTTCTTTACAATATTTTAATAGTCTTTCATTCATGGCTATTGGTCTTGCTTTAGTAGAAATATTATCTTCATCAAAACCTTCTATGTATGGAAGACTAACTTCATGCTTTTTTCTATTCCAGAAAGCATTTGGAACTTCAGCACAAATTTCATTGTTTATTTTTTCAAGAATTTGTTTTATTTTATTTTGAATTTTTTCAGAATTGATTTTTTCCTTAATATTTTTAAATCTAATCTCTTCTTTAAGGGAATTTATAAAATAATTTTTATTATCAATAACCTTTTGAATAATATTTATGGATTTTGTAATGGGAACAGAAGTGAAAGGAAAATGTAAATTTTTTCCTTTAACTTTAGCAAATAAACCTTTTTCATTAATTTTATTAATAGGAAAAAGCATTTGGAAAAAAGGTGTTCCTAAAATAACAGGAGTAGAAATATTTTTGATTAAAATAAAAGATGTGTTTAGACACACTCCTGAATTACAAATAGCAACATCAGATAATTTGTAATTTACAATGAGAGGCTGCTTATTAGCTGCTGTAATAAATTGAGTAGTCTTTGAATAATATTTCGAAGGTATTATTCCTTCACTAATACAATTAACATCTGCTCCTGTATCAAGGAGAGCGTTAATAGTAATAGTAAATTCTTTATTGATAATCAAAGTAACTTTGGAATACCATTTTTGAGATCGTATTTGATCAATTTTATTGATCCAGATTATATCTTTAAAAATTATTTGATTAATATTTTGATCTTCTTCTTTGTTGGAAATAATGTTATCTTCTTCGTCTGATGAAGAAGAGTCACTTTTCCAATTTGATTTCATAAGATCAAATCTTTCATTAAGATTTTTAACTTCAGATTTTATCTGATTAATTTCTGCTTTTAATTCAGAAATCGTAGGCTCTCTTTCAACTTGATTAGCCTTTTCTAATATTTTTTGATAAGAATATAATTCTCTTTCTTGAGAAATATGATTCTCAAGTTTTGTAATTTTTTGTTCTTGATTAGAACTTGAAGCTAGAACAAGATAATGTTCTATCGCTTTTCTTTTTTCTATAGGGTCTTTTATTTGATCTATTAGATCAAGAATGAAGTTTTCTTCATTAGAAATAACATTGATTTCTAATCCCATAAATTTAATAAGACATACATCACAATCACAATCTTCATTGCAATTTTGTTGTTCATTTTCTTCAGATTCATATTCTGAAGATTCAGAGGAATTTTCTCTGATAAAATTGACATAAAGATCTTCTTGTTCTTCTTCATTAAGAAGTATATTGCATAGAGCATCTTTTAAATCTCTATCAATATTGAGATTATTAATCTTTTTCTTAACAAAACACTTATTAGCTTTGTGGCCAATTTTTCCACATTTCCAACAAACAGGTTTAATGGTTTCATTTTGTTTAACCTTTTTCATCCGTTTAGGATAACCTCTTTTAATAGGTTTTGATTTTAAAGGTTCTTTAGAATAAAATTTTTGTTTATTTTTAAATTTATGTTTTTTCTTTATTCTTTTAGAAAATTGTTGTTCAGATTGTAATCCAATTTGTTCACAAAAATCTCCAATAATATTTCTATTCTCATTCTTTTGTAATTCAAGCTGCCGTTTTAGCTTGATATCATTACAAAGAACGATTCCTTCTGCAGTAATTTCTGCAGATAGATCACCATAAGTGAGTTTTTCCCACTCTATTTTTCCACTAGAAAATTTTGTTTTTAGTCTATTTGAAACTCTTTCAGCAAAAAGTGGAGGATGGCCAGAAATAAATTTTTCTTTCCAAAAATTCATACCACAATCATTTCGGGTTAAAACTTTAGACATAAAAACATCTTTATACCATCTAAAGTCAGAAAGAGTGACACATCTAAGATTCATCAGTTGTTTCTGAGATCTGTCTAGTTGTAACTCATTAGTTCCAACAAAATTAGACAGGATAGTATAAATTAGAGTATTAACAACATCAGATTCTTCTTTATTAGAGATGGGATTAGTAATACTGGCACTAAGAATTTTATTCTTAGCTTCTTTTGAGATATAAAAATCCCACCAGCCTTGTAATTGACCAGTAAAACCGGTAATAATTGCTTGAGCAATTTGATAATCTTCATTGCCTTTGATTTTGGCTGCTGATGAATAAATAAGCATTTGTTTAACAATAGTTTTAATCTGATATTCAGATTTTCCATCAATATTCCATTCAGTAATGGCTTCACCACTGAATTGAGCAAAATCCTTATGGTCTTCAATTTGAAGATCAATAGGAGTATTTTTTGTATAAAAAGGTTTAACATTAGCCACTTTAATAATTTTATTAACTTGTAGATCGTCATCAGAAGAATTTTCTTCTTTAGTGATAACCGAAACATGATTATAACTGCTTCCAGGTTTATCATGTTTCTCAGTAACACTAATTTTTTGCAGTCTAGTAATTAGACCATCTAAAAAATCATTATCTTTTTTAGAACTTAACAGAAAATTTTCTTTTTTAAGATTAGGAGGAGGTTTAATCATAAGCGTATCTGTATACTTTTCCTTTTTAGGACAAAGCATTTCTTCTATTCTATTGGTTTGATTACCAAGAGAATGTAAAGCAAGATTAGTAAAATTATTTTGCTGAATGATATTATCAAAATCTCCTTTTCCAGATTCGGTTTTAATAGGAGTAGCAAAAATCTCCTTTTCTCCTGTTTTAAGAACAAGAGTAGAAAATGGAGGATGAATTTCCTCAACAGCTTCATCAGTTTCATGAGAATAAATTTTATATTTCTTTTCTAAAACTGATAAAAAACTTTTATTATTAAAATCAGGAAATTCTTTTTCTCTCTGTGGAAAATAAAGATTTTCAAGCCAAGAGAAAAAATCTAATTTTAATCCATGAGTTTCACTCCACTCATCATATCTTTTTGTATAAAGAGATTTTTGACCTGTAGTAAGAGAATAAAGAAACCATTTTCTCTTTTCACTATTCTTAGTCTTATTAAGACTTTTCTCTACTCTTTTAGAGAAGGAAAGATTATTTTTAATCATAAAGACATTACTGCTATATTCCATATCGGAGAGTGTAGGAGATCCAGTATTTCTCCTATAATTTCTACTCTCTGGGACTTCAACCTTGTATTCAGGTTGAGAAACCTGTTCTGGAGTTTTATTAATCCCAGATATACTGACTCTTTCAAAATCAGATAGAGGAACAGAAGAAGTAGAAGCTCTAGAAGTACTTAAAAGTTCTTCATCTAATTTAAGACGAAACCTTCTAGATTTGAATTTGATTTCTACATCACCGTCAACATACTGAACGATGCTTTCAAGTTCTCTTTTTTCCTCTTTAACAGGTGGTGAAATATTTTCAAGTTTCCATACTTCTGGAAGGGACACTTGATTCCATTTTATGGTTTTTGGTACTGCTAAATTTCCTTTGGCAGTATCAGTAATAAAAAGAGTCGTTTCACCATTTCTAGATCTTATTTGATCAGTTTGAATATTAAATCTAGAAATAGTGGTGTTCATTGCTTTATAGCAAATTCTATAAGTAGGGGTGGTAAACCGGTGCCGGTTTTTCGGTTAAAACCGTAACCGAACCGAAAAAACCGGTTTTCGGTTAACCGATAACCGGTTTTTCCCGGTTCGGTTCGGTTATCGGTTAGCACTCTCACAGTATATCGGTTAATCGGTTTAACCGGTCGGTTAACCGGTTAAACCGATTAACCGGTTTTTTTTTAAAATTAATTAATTTATTAATTTAGGGTTTAGGCATTTAGCCTTAGAGTTAATTCAAACTGTTCCAGCCGCTGTTCCCACTTCCCAAACTGTTCCAGCCGCTGTTCCTGTTCTGTTCTCACTATTTAGCTTATAGATGCCTGAGAGAGTGTTAATACTTAATAACCAAAAAGGTAATATGTCATTAGCCATCCATAAATCATAATGTTTGGAATTCCCGAGGTAATATATATATATATATATATATATATATATATATATATTTATGTATTTCTCTATATGTGACATTTTCAATTGTAGTTTGCAGAAACTTTCTCAAAGACACAAAGGTAATCTTGGATTAATTTTAGGATGACTTACAATTGTTTACAGCCAAATTTAATATAGCAAAATATTATTTGTATATTTTAAAAACATTGTTTGCATTTTCTATTTTTTTTAATATAAATTACATGTGTCTATAATTTTTTTTAATTCTAAATTATCACAAGTTATGAATTGGTGCAATGGATAAGACTTCATTATTTCTTTCAAATGTTAAGAGTTCAAATCCTATTGCACACATTCTACAAAGTTGAATTTTTTAAAATAAAAATCGGTTAAATTCGGTTAACCGGTTAATTCGGTTAATCCGGTTAATTCAACCAAATTGAGAAACAATGAATTAATCGGTTCTGGCCGGTTAACCGATTAACCGGACCGATTAATCGGTTAACCGATCAGAAAACCGGTTCGGTTTTCGGTTAGGAAGATTGTCCTTAACCGGTTCCGGTTAACCGGTAAACCGGTTCGGTTATAACCGAACCGACCGGTTTACCACCCCTATCTATAAGTAAGAACAATATTTTCTGTACGGGAATTCATTTTAAAACCATCAGTCTTTATATTTAAAGTAAGAGTATCCATAATTGTTGGATCAGATAAAGACACAGGAAAATTTGGGAAACAACTAAAATATATTGGACCATCACAAAGTGAGGATTCAACGATTCCTAATAAAGAATCTTCGAATTGAAGATGCCTTTGATCTCTGACCATAATTAAGGCACTGACATTTAATCCTTCTCTAGTTAATGGTTTTAACCCAATTTGAACCATTCCTAGATGTAGAAATTTATAATTTTGAGATTTATGATCTTCAATTAGATCTTTAGAAAGAAGTTTAAAAGAATCAAATCCTCCTATGAGAGGGATTGATTGTTCTATCGTTTTTACGATATAATCACTTCGGAATTCGAAGGTTCCTTGTTTATAAATTTTTGTTTGAGAGACCTTTGGTAATTTCCAATCTTGTAAATTTCTCTCAAAATTTTCAGATAAAACAATTTCTTTATTTTTGTAATTCTTTGAATTGTTTGAAGAGGACTTCTTCTTTGAAAGACTTCTTACTAATTTATTCATTGAAGAGTTTTGATTGATACTGTCAAGGATTTATCCTACCTTACCCTTTAGGCTTTACAGGCTTTACGGTACCTGACTTGGAGCAAAGCTCGTGTAGAGCAATCAACAACTTTCAATTTATAAATTAGATAGAAATTTTCTTATCAAAAATGAAGATTTTACTTCCCCTCTATTATCACCAATTTGGCTCTGATACCACTAGGCGTGGTATCTTAAATTCCTAATTAGGAATTGATTTTATCAGAGTATAATCTTAATATAGATTTTATAATTATCTATATTGATGATGTTTTAATTTTTTCTGAAAACATTGATCAACACTTTAAACATCTTAATATTTTTATACAAGCCACCAAAAAGGCTGGTTTAGCTATTAATATTAAGAAAGTTAGACTTTTTCAAACAAAAATAAAATTTCTTGGACATTATATTGAGAACAAAATAATTGTTCCTATTGAAAGGGTAATTTTATTTGCGGATAAATTTCCCGATAAAATTACAGATCTTAATCAACTCCAACGATTTCTTGGTTGCCTAAATTATATAGGTGATTTTTATCAAGATCTCGCAAAAGATTGTAAGTTATTATTCCAAAGGTTAAAGAAAAATCCTTTACCTTGGTCTGATAAACATACAGAAGCTGTTAAAAGAATTAAGCTCAGAGTTAAAGAACTCCCATGTTTATCTCTTGCTAATCCTGAAGCATTTAAGATAATAGAATCTGATGCATCTGAAATCGGATACGGAGGAATTCTTAAACAAAGAAATTCCGATGGTTCTAAAGAAGAACTTATTAGATTTACATCTGGAATTTGGAATGATTCTCAAAAGAATTATTCTACCATTAAAAAAGAATTACTTGCAATCGTTAAATGTGTTGCTAAATTTGAGAGTGACATATTAAACCAAAAATTCTTAATTAGAGTTGATTGTAAATCAGCTAAGGATATTCTTTTAAAAGATGTCAAAAATATTGCATCAAAACAAATTTTTGCTAGATGGCAATCCATATTAGCATGTTTTGATTTTGATATTGAACACATATCTGGAAAATCAAATTCATTACCAGACTTTTTAACCCGAGAATTTTTGCAGGGAAGAAGCCTGGAAAACCGTTGTAAAACAACGTGCTATGGGAAAACGACCAATGACGAATTTGGGGAAGAATCCAAATCCCAATCAAACGACTAAAAAGTCTAATCTTCTGGCTAAAAAGCCTACCAAAGAAGAAGAAGTTAGTCTTACAAATTTTGATCCTAATAAGGAATTTGAAGATGACGATATGGCATACGATATACAATTATATCAAAATGCTATATTTCTTCAAAAGGGATCTAAAGAAGAAATTAGATACCCATATCTGAATTCCGAATATATTAATTGTTGCCCAATTGAAAAAGATCTAAAAGGTCTATCTCCATTTCAATTGGCTCAAACTCATCTTAATAAAGATATTTTACCAATTTTTGGTAAAAAGATATTCGCTACCTCTATCACTGTGTTGAATTTCAACAGATCCTGTTTCAAGGAGAATTGCCTCAAAATAATTTCTGCTCTTCTTATCAAAAATGAAGATTTTACTTCCCCTCTATTATCACCAATTTGGCTTTGATACCACTAGGCGTGGTATCTTAAATTCCTAATTAGGAATTGATTTTATCAGAGTATAATCTTAATATTTGCTTAATTTAAGCAAACAATATTATGCAGCAGATAAATAAGAGCCTTGAGATTCAAAGGCTTTTAAGCTTTGTTTAGCTTTTTGTAATTTGAAATTAAAGATTTCAAATCTATGAAAATCGTTAAGTCCTGGAGTTTCCAAAACTCTTTCAAGATATTTAATATAATTGTTAATACATTTTATTTTTTATTTTAATTTTTTGAAATAATTAGCACGATTGCTATCTAATATAATATAATCATATGGAGCATAAAAAAGATTATTGTATGCAACAGGATTTAAACTCATAATTCATAACAAATACTTACATGAAGAATTTCTTCAATATTTCTTTGAACACACGAACAAGAGAGGATTTTTTACAAGAAGAGGGAGCATATGATTACAAACACTTATGCTTCTAAAACTTGGTGCCTCTAACAAGTGAGGACCTTACATATTTATAGCAAAAGGCTTCCGACAACAAGCCATAATTTTCAAAAAGCAAAAGCAACAAAAGTCAAAAAGTAAATAGTACTAATCTAATTACATCATGGCATGCGTCATTACGCATTTGTTTTGCCATTCTATTCATGACTAATATCTTCAAGTAAGAATTTATTAAGATCACTATAAGGATCTTGAGCTTCTTGAAAGTCTTCAGTATCCAGCATTTCTGTATCATTGGCAATAAGATTTTCTACCGTTGATGAGGAAGGAATTGAAGAATTTCCTTCTTTGATCATTTCTGGATTTGCTTGTCCAAAGACTTCTTTCCACAATGAATTAATTGAATCTTTATCCATAGATTGGAAAAGATCTTTAAGCAAAGAATTCTTTGAAGGATTCTGATAATTTAATCTCTCAATTATTTGGGATGATGTTTTAATAGAGAGAATTCATCTTCTGTCATAGGTTCTTCCTTCTCCAAAGAAATCTTCTTTTGGCCACCATTTAATGAAAATTCTTCGGACCAAAATTGATGGAGAGAATTGTAACTCAGGTTTTTCTCTTTTCTGAGTTTGAAGAATGTAATCCCATCTAAGAATCCATGGGATGGAATAATAGTTTGCAAATTGCAAAGTTGATTCAAAACTTTCAAGTTTATTAACTTCTTGGAATTTTCTCCATATGAGTTTAATTCTTCGAGGGAATATGATGGGTGATAGCCCCCATGAAAAGAAAAATATGGAAAACCATTGAGGAATGTGTTGAGTAACATCCTCAAGATCAAATTTGATCCACCATGAATGTTTTCTATTTTTATTTTCATAGATGAATAAATTATCCCAAGCTTTAACATAATCATGAAAGCTATAATAATTAGGGAGATCTTGATATGTTTCAAGTTGTCTACTTTGATAAGTAGGCAAACCCCAATTTGAGGCAGAAAGAATTTTTTTAATAACACATTATATATATATATATATATATATATATATATATATATATATATAGGGTTAATTAAATTTCATGGAGAATGATATATAATTAGAGAATGGAGAAACATTGAACATGTCAATATATAAAAGCGGTTGAATATACCGATAATTTTGTTGAACGTTTAGGGATTTGGGGGTTCGAACACTGTATAAGTTCAACACAATTCTCGTTGAAAGTTAAACCAACGAACTCTGACCGTTAGATTAGATAAGATCAACGGCTGAGATTGCTTCTCCTTTCTTTGCAAACATTTACTTCTCCATGAACATTCTCCTATATATATATATATATATATATATATATATATATATATTAGAGTTAATGATTATTTTTACCCATTTTTCAAGATAAAAAATAAAAAATACACACTATAAAAATTACTCGTTTTAAGCTTGAAAGGACAAAATTGTCCTTACTTAAATCTTAAATTTTACTGAAAATCGTGAACTTTGCTCGACCAATGCAAGTTGAGAATTAATGCTCAACATGCTCAACCATTGTGAGTCGAGTATGTCAAGCATTAGTGTATTTTGAATAAATACACTAATGCTTGACTCACAATGGTCGAATATTAGTGGTAAATACACCATTGCTCGACATGCTCGACATACTCGACCATTGTGAATCTAACATTTGAGCATCAGTGATCGAGCATCAATGCAAAATATACTAATGCTCGATATAAGGATAAAAGGTCCAAAATGAATATAATTTATATATTTTATATAAAAAAAATACTAGTATTTTCTGAATTTTATCATTCTAACCATTTTCACATTTTGCCCCTATATTGTTGTATGTGTCTTCCTTACAAAACCAAATACCACTATACCAGCATCCATATTTTTTGCAATGAAAGTTTTATGGTAACTTCTAAATTTACTCACGTCAAAAAATACAAATTTTGGTGCTGTTAAGTTCCAAACATGTCCTTTTCTAACTCTGTATTATATTAATGTTTGATGTTTTTTTCGAGAGGGGAAATTAATGGTTGATGTAAATGATGAAAATGTCATTAACGCGTAATACATATTATAAACATGTCATAAGAGTATTAATAGTTTTGTGTAATATAATGAAAGTGATAATTAATATATCTATATAATATATAAAAGATGAGTTTTTCCCTCCATATTTTCCCTGTTTTTTTCTCTCTCTTATTTTTACCAATTTTCTACTATTTTTTTCTTTTTATTTTTTATATTTTAATTCTTTTTTAAACATTGTCAAATTTGATTCATGAAAAAATATTCAATAGACAATTTAAATTTATTATAGTATAAAAAATATCAAAAATGAATTCAAAACGAATAAGTTATAAAAAATTTAAAATTTTTTATTTTCTCTCTCTCTATTAAAATTTTATAATTTTTTATGTTTATATATGAAAATATTTATTATGACGCATCAATCATGATAATACTCAATAATAATAATGTGTAATGCTTATTTTTATTACACTTAAAGTTGAAAATTACATTTTGAAATTCAAGCTTTTATTGAGTAATTGATGCGGATTATTTTATTTTTAAAACATGTTTCGTATTTATTTATATTTTAATTTTATTTATATTTATTTATTTAAATATGAGTATCATTTAATTTCGATGTTCGTCGTGCATCGCACGAACGGGCATATACTAGTTATGCATAATAAAGGGGCGATGATCTGGTGTTATTTTAAAAGGGCCGCGCGCAGGGTCAGAAAAGCAAGAAATTTCTTTAAAATAAATATTTGTTGACAGTGGACCTAAACATTGAAAATAATCAAATATAAGCAACAACCGTCAACGTCAACATATCACTAATTTTCAAACTAAACTGTCTAAATTGAAGCTATAAACACCCAATTTTAAGGGTTAATTACGTGTGATGGCAGCATGACCTATTGATGAGGTACATTTCATCTTTTTTAATTAGATACCATTAGTTTCAAACTACTCTTATAATTCCAAAGACGGAGAGCTACACTAATTCAATATTTTGAATTTTTCAACAAGATTTTCTCTAAAAAAAGTCTATAGATATTTCGCCTGCATAATTATATTATATTTCAACATTAATCACCATTTAATACCATGAATCGCGATAAAACATCAATATTCAAACCTCAACTCGTATGAGAGTTAGGTTTGCCTAAGAAATTAAATTCAAAATCTTGAAGAAGAGTAGTTTAGTTGGTATGATTAGATTGTTGTTTCGACAGATGATCTACCAATTTAAGGGCCGTGTATATAATAATTTTAGAAGAGGTTAGAAAACAAACAAACAAACAAATGGACAGTGGGCGAAAAATATTTGTAAATAATTAGATATTACTAGTAAATTCAAGTCTACATTCTCACAGTTTTACTGTTACAATCATTTAAAAATTTCAAAAATATTTACACACAGAATTTATCACCCGCAGTAGCTACTGATTTATGGCCGAAAGAGATTGATGCGGTGGTGGGTCCCAGGTATTTTGGATAAAAGATTACTACTACTAATATTCACTATATGTATATTTTTAAAAGAAAAAAAAAGTTAGTGAGGTTTCATGTATGCATGAGGGACCTTGTCTTTTTATTTTATTTTTCTCTTCTTTTCATTATTTGTTCAAACACGTTGACGCACGCTCGAGTAATAGCTAAATGATGTGTACTCATTTTCATGTATTTTCGTGTGATTTATATTTTATTAAAAATTTCGTATGTTTGATCATCATATGGTCACATATAATATATGGAGTATTTAATATATGTCAATAATTATACAATCACTAAATCTGTGGGTGTGTACAAAAACATCAAGAATTCCACTTCCATCAGTAATTCTTCAAGTGATAATTTGAAAATGAAATGACTATATACGAGAACAAACAAATGTGGATTTCTTCAAATAATATTCCTTCTCATACTATATCATAGAAAAATGTTATGGGCATGGAGACATAGACATTTTCCTTCATTACACCAACAACCAAACATTAATGCCATTGATTATTCAGGAAAAAAAAAAACACATAAAGCATGAGACATATCAGGTTTGTGTAATTTATTGTTAACGTACGCTTAAAAAAACAGTGGAGTTTCTTTCATTAAAAAAATAAAAAATAAAACTCTAAATTCTAAACTCTAATATTGTCATATATTATGTATTCACCAATGTTATAGGAGATGTCACACTATAAGGTAATAGATTATCTGATGAATTGTTTGTGGAATTTATTCTTAACACTTCAAAAATAAAGTGGAGTTTAATTTATTCTTAATTAAACCAAACAAAAAATTAAACAAAATGTGAGAATTACATAAGTTTCATATACAAAGCTGATAGCTGATCTCTCTCTTCCAAACAAATATTAATCCTTCTATACTGAGGCAAAGCATCAAAACCCTTAATCAAACTAGAAAACAAATAGGAAAAGGGAAAAAAAAAATTAAAGAAGAAGAAGATGCTAATATATATGTTCTTGAATGAGAAAATCAAGAATATTTATACCTGAAAATATTTTTTTATTTTTTGGGGAATTTCCACAACTACTTATCTGTTGTGTAGAGGATTTGGACCAGTGTATACTCTTCTCTTGTCAGCTCCAAAGACTTCATCTCCAACATTATCCTTGTCTTCTGCAACCATTCCTTTGTAGTAATTCTGATGGATTCTTGCAGGATTTAAGGTGGTTGTTGTTGTTGATGATAAACCCTTTTTATTACCTTGGTTGAATCTGCTGCTCCCATCTGCAAAACATGGATTCTCCAACAGTAAAAGCATCAGCAGTAGAAGAAGCCATCCTTCTCTTCCACTTCCCATCTCTTTCTCTCTTGAAGTTTTCTCTCTCCTCTTACTTAGCTGAAACTAAGGATAAAGTGGTGGAGTTAAGTCAAAATGGTGGGGAGAGAAGGACAAATTTGCATGGAATTTGCAGCCTACTAATAGTAGAAATTTCTATCTGATGAAGGCAACTTTTCACTCTTGCTGATTTCAGAGCCAATTTTGATGCACAAATCCACACACACTCACACACAGAAAACTGTGAGAAAAGGGGCGCTGGGGTGACATACATGAAAATGAAAAGCTCAATCCCAAAAAAAAAAAAAGAATTTAATGAAAGGAAAATTAGTTTTGTTTTCGCACAAAGTTTACTTATATTGGGTCATGTGAGATCAATCATTTTCTTGGCTTTTTTTCTTGGTTTGTTGGAGAGAGACTATTTGTTTTGATGGGGAAAGGGTTTTTTTTTCCTAGTGGAATTGGCTTATATGTCTGTGTAAAAAGTTTTGCCACTCACTTTTTTGTGTATATATTTCTGGGAAGGCAGCAAAATATATAAAAATAATTTAATTTTTGGGTGCAGTTCATTAGTTTGACATCTGAAAAAAGTTGTTTTCCTTTCTGTTTCGAAATTTGGGCTAAAATGGTGATGAATTTAATATCTTTAACTGTAGAAGATCTTTTGAGATATTAATAAATGAGATGTAATTTGTAGAAGTGTTTGCATACCGTGCCACATGCTAAAATTGTAAATCAAGTAGCGAGAAGTTTCTATACATGGAAGTTTTTTAAATACTATTGTTTTCAATATTACTTAAAAACTTCTGATAATTTTGTGTTGGAAACAAGGGGCCTTTTTTAGAAAGAAAAAAAAAATCTATATATATAGATATGCCATTTATATGTTTTGTTTTGCATCATGAAATTATATTTGGAGACGTTTGGATAGCATTATTCATGAGTGATGAGCGCATGTAGAATTAAATCACTTTTTTTAGCAAAAAGTAAATCTATTTTTATTATTACAGGAGAATTTCTGATTCCTCGAGACTTAATTATAGTATAGGACAAAATAAAATCAGAAAGAAAGATCCGGAAAACATAGATTTAGAAATACAAAATCTATTTTTTTCTTTAATTATATTCAAACTGGAAGGTGCAACTTGATGCATTTGGACTGTTGCATTTCCTAAGTACATAATAATTTGATAATAGAATACTTTTGCTCATAATAGAATACTTTTAATTTAAAGCATTGAATTTCTTCAATAATCCAACAGTTGGTGTCATATCAAGAAGCCCCTTCCCTTGTTCACAGATAGGATTAGTTTAAATATTAGTTAAATTCAATCTCACGATTGCGAAATTCTTTTGCTTTCCATCAAACAGTACAAAATATATCAATTTCACAATTAAAAAAACTCATTAATTATTTTTTCAAATACTATATATAAATAGGCTTGCACATAGGGCTTGCAAGAACATGTATAGTGAATTAGCATATATATATATATATATATATATATATATATATATTCAGTTCATATAACAATAAATAAGGAAAAAGTTAATATGTAATTAATTAAAAGACTTACATGTAGCATACTGAAAAAAAGTACTATCATCCACGAACACATAAAACTAATTAAGTGTTAATCATCATATATAAAGTATGTATTTGTGCTATTGCTCTTGCCAATTTTGTTTTAGATATCTTACATTATGATGTTGTTTTAAGTAAAATAATTATGATAAAGGGAAAGGAAATGACACATATACATATCATATATAGTTATATTTCTTTGATAACTCCATTTAAATTAAATCTTACTATGTCAATTATCTATTTCAGAAAAATGATAGCCAAGGCCCAAAGGCAAATGATTTTTTTCAATATTGTGCAATAAATGTAGTCGTCTAACAACTACTGCAATCAATTAGTCAAAAAAGAATGAATAGAATTTTGTTAAACATTAATGATAGCAATAATGATGATAGCAATTTTCCTGAAATTTTTCTCAGTGAATAAGGGCCTGCTCACTGTTCACTGCATCAAATCTGTTGGAAATTCACTATGAGGTATCAAATTTGATCATTCTTCAACATTAATCCACAATTCAATTTTCATTAACTAAACTTAATCATATCCCCAAATGCAAATTAACCATCAAAATACACATTCATATTTCATAAATAATTATTGATCAATGTACGTATATATCGGTTTGTTATGCATGCAACACTTTCAACAGTTGTTGTATCAAATTGATTGTATATATGATTTAATTAATTCGCAATTTGTATAGACAAGATAGGACTCCATAACAACATAGCAATTTCTCAATTATGCGAAGGTACTTAAAATCATATACCTAATTTTCCTTCTTTTTCTCTTAGGCTGCGTTTACTTTGATGAATAAATTTATCCATGGAAAATGATGGATAACAAAAATTTATGTCTTTAGATATCTCCTTTCTTTTCTAATATTTGACACAAAAGAGAAGTTCACAATTTTTCCTTCCTTATTTTTACTTCAATGATGTATAATATTATCCTTTCATTTTTGAGTGGATAATATTATCTATCATTGAAGTGAAAATAAGGAATAAAAAATATTTTTGTGTCAAATGTTGGAAAAGAAAATAAATATTTAAAGACATAAATTTTTATTTTTTTTTCCATGAATAAATTTACACATCAAAATAAACGCAGTCTTAATGGTTGAAGTAATTGACTTAGAGAAGCAAAGTGAGCAAAAGGAAAATTTACAATAGTGAAATAAAGTTTTTTTTTTCTTTTGCAAAATTAAGTATGGCCATATAATCATTTGATAAAAGACTAAGACAAATAAGGGCTTAATGAGGGGCCACAAAGATGGGATAGGAATATCAGAAAATTAAATATGGTGAACGCTTTCTTCGTGCAAATGATACTGTCTCTACTTCCTTTCCCATGCTAGAAAGTAACAGTGGACACAATTTTATTTATTTGTTTGTTTTTTCAACCACACACAAAAAAAAAAAAAAAAAAAAAAAAGTTGCACCCAACTATATATGAATGCCCATACCACACTCGCAACTCTGCCAAAACATTTCTGCTCACAACTAGTTTGAATCATTTGTATCAAAATGTGAAATAATATATATAGAGCTGCAAAAAAGTGATACTCCTTTTCAAAATATTTGTTGCCATACTTGGAAGTCTCCCCATCGTATTGTGGGACTGAAAGAGCAATATATATATATAGGGTTGAGTTCAACAGAGAATTATCTTTTTATTCATCATGAACAAATCTATATATTTTATGAACAGATTAACATAACTAATGAACAAACGTATTTAATAAAAATATAGAAAAACTCGCCACCAGCAAGATTCGAACCCGGGGCAAATTGCTGTTCATGCAGTACATTGATCTGTTCATTAAAATTATAGATCTGTTCGTTTTTATTTTACGAATTCTCTATTCTCCACAATATTTAGCTTCTCTGTTGAACCCTTCTCTCTCTCTCTCTCTCTCTCTCTCTCTATATATATATATATATATATATATATATATATATATATATATATAGGGGCGCACTCTAGTGAGACCCCCTATTTTTCGTGAGACACTGAAGATAATGAATAAGATATATATACTGATGAATAAGGGTCACACATCAGTATATACTGATGAATAATGAAATTAAAAAAATTGGTAATGAATAAGACATATAAACTAATGAACAAGGCAGTATATACCAATGAACAATGCAGTATATACTGATGAATAACAGAATTTAAAATATTTCGCTCCCTCCAAGATTCAAACCATGAAAAAAAAAATCTCCCTCTAGATATAATATCAGTCATATGATTGATGAAATAAACGCACGAGATAGTGTCTCAGGTCTCACTAAAAATAGGGGGTCTCATTGGAGTGCTCCCCTATATATATATATATGGGTTATATTTATATATATTTATATAGTATAAATTTTTTGCATCTAAATTTCTTCAAATTTACTATAAAATTAGTCTTATATATATATATATAGGGGAAGGCTAAAATAAGAACGCTTCTTAAAATATAAATTAGGAATCATTTTCAGCCCTTAGATCATCAAGATCTACGGTTGATTCATCACCTTGTTGGATAAATTCATGGTCCTGAGTTCGAATCTCAAAGGTAGCAAAAAAATATTTTTCGCAATTCATGCCTTTATACAATTTATTCATGCATGTTATACATAAAATTCATGCATTTTTGCTGGTTCGTAATTCTTAAAATAAAGGTGGTTTATTGAATAACCGCCCCCTATATATATATATATAGGGGCGCGCTCCAGTGAGACCCCCTATTTTTCGTATAACATGAGTACAATGAATAAGATATATAATACTAATGAACAAAACGTATATCTAATGAACAATATGTATATATTGATGAAAAATAAAATTTAAAAAATTCTTAATGAATAAGACATATATACTGATGAACATGGTCGTATATACTGATGAACAATGCAGTATATACTGATGAATAACAAAATTTAAAATATTCTGCTCCCTCCAGGATTCGAACTCTGCGAAAAAAAATCACTCTCCAGATACAATATCAGCCATAGGATTGATAAAATAAACGCACCAGATCGTGCCCTAGATCTCATTAAAATTATGGGGTCTCATTGGAGCGGCCCCCTATATATATATATATAGGGTTGGGTTCATGTGGATCCCTATGTTTATAATAGATCCGTAGATCCAAATCTAGACCACACATTTATGACATGTGGCGCATCAAGATGGTGACACGTGGCAAGGAGTTTCCAAGCATTTCAAGGCAAAATCTGGAGAGGGGTAAAATTGGAATGTAATTTTCGGATTTAATAATTAAAAAAAAATATTTTTTTTAGATTTTCTCAAAATAGATATATTTTAGATGCATATAGTTTCACACAAAGATGCATAAAGTTTTCACATGAAATGCATGACTTTGAACAGAAAAATGCATTTGATTTTTACAGTTTTGGTATTTTCACCACCCCACCCCGCACCACCCCCCAACCCACCCCACACCACCCCCCAACCCTCCCCATTACCACCCCCCAAAATAGTCATGTTTTACATGCATATAAAATCAAACAAAAGTGCATAAAGATTTTACATAAAAATGCATTAAATTATACAAAAAATGCATTTCATTTTAATAAATCTGGTATTTTCGCCACCTCACCCCTGCCCCACCCCTGCCGCACCCCCCACCCCCAGCCCCCACCCCACCCCCCACCCAATTTTTTTTTTATTTTTTTAAAAAAACTGATTTTCTGACCACTGACCCCCCACCCCCCCTCCCCAAAAAAAAAAATTTTTTTTATTTTTTTAAAAACTGATTTTCTGACCGCTAACCCCCCACCCACCCTCCAGCCCAAAAAAAATTATATTTTTTCAAAAAATGTAATGCATTTTTGTGTGAAAGTATATGCATTTCTGTGCGAAAGTATATGCATGTAAAACATGTAATTTTTTTATGCATGTAAAAATCAGTTTTTCAATTTTTTTTTTTTTTTGGGATGGGTTGGGGGGGTGGGTGGGTGGGTCAGTGGTCAGAAAATCAGTTTTTGAGAAAAAAAAAATTTGGTGGGGGGGATGGGGGGTGGGGGGGGTAGGGGGTGGGTGGGGGTGGGGTTCAGGGGTGTGGGGGGTGGGGTTGGGGTGGGGTGAAATCTTATACTCCATTTTTATATGAAACTTTATGCATTTTTATATGAAAGTTCATGCATTCTCGTATGAAACTTTATGCATCTAAAATATACCTATTTTGAGAAAATCTATTTTTTTTTAATTTCGAAAATTACATTCCAATTTTACCCCTCTCCAGATTTTGCCTTGAAATGCCTTTATGTATCTTGATGCGCCACATGTCATAAATGTGTGGTCTAGATTTGGATCTACGGATCTATTATAAGCATTGAGATCTATATGATCCCATTCCTATATCTATATATATATATATATATATATATAGGGGAAGGCTAAAATAAGAACGCTTCTTAAAATATAAATTAGGAACCATTTTCAGCCCTTAGATCATCAAGATCTACGGTTGATTCTGAGTTCGAATCCCAAAGGTAGCAAAAAATTATTTTTCGCAATTCATGCCTTTATACAGTTTATTCATGCGTGTTATACATAAAATTCATGCATTTTTGCTGGTTCGTAATTCTTAAAATAAGGGTGGTTTATTGAATAACCGCCCCCTATATATATATATATATATATATATATATATATATATATATATATATATATGGGTTATATTTATATATATTGATATAGTATAAATTTTTTGCATCTAAATTTCTTCAAATTTACGATAAAATTAGTCTTATATATATTTATGATTAATAAATCCATATTATATATACTACTTAATTTAGTTCATAACTTTTACGCGAATTATACATAGTGCTACTATTTAACCACTGTCTATATAGCTATATCACATGCGATCACCATACGCTGGATATTATGAGTAATAAATCGATATTAATCAATGTTTTTCTAGTTAATCATAATATAGATTTATTCTTAACATGCTGGAGAATTTTTCTGTAGCAACACAAGTTCACCAAGAATTAAAAAGACATGAGTACGTTTATTACTTTATCGATAATCATTAAATTAAACGAGCTCCAACAATCCTTATTTTATCTAACAAGATTTAGCTGGGGTACAAAAAAATAGAACTAATTACAGTTGTTAAGCTATAATTAAAGTTAATCTCAAGCTGGTGTCAACTTAATTTTCGTATGTGAACTAATCAGAATAAAACCTATAGTCTCTATATATGTTTATATAATTGGTTGATTTGGTAATTATCAATTTTAGACAGATGAATTTTTTAAGGGGGAAAAGAATTATATGAATCAGACAGATCATCAAGAACCACTTAATTAAGCCAAAAGGGAAAATCCGCAGTATCAATTATAGATGGATGAATATAATGAATTAATATGAATGCAATCAATTATATTTGTTCAACTTGATTAAATATAATACTATACGACAATATATCATAAAAAAAAGGACCTTGCTATTTGGATCAATTTGATCCGGATCAAATCCAAAAAATAATTAATGTTCAACATAAAAAGACATATTTACCCTTTATGTATTTTTCATTTTAATATTAATGAAATATGTATATATATTATTGAGAACATTGTTTTCAATAAATACGTTTGTATTTTCAAATAGAAGTTTGACTAATTTATAATATATTTTGTAAACCAACATGAATGTATTTAATTACTCAATCATGCATTTGTTATCATGCTTTGATATTCTTTATGTATCTAACGTTTTTTATTTTTTTTGTTAATATGTTTTACTTTTATGTTCCTGAAGTGTTTCTTTACTTTTATTTTTGTTATGTATGCTTTTCTTTTTTGTAAACACACCCTTTATTTAAATAAAAAATATTACAAAAACAAAAATACGAAACAAAACATAAAAACATAGATATCAAAGTAAGTATACTAAAGTTGTATTAATACGTATGTACTATTCCATGTCCAAAAAAAATAAAAAAATACGTCTCTATTAATATTGTTCTCTAGTTTTTTTGATAGAATTATATTCCCCTAGTTAAAACTTAAAATCTTCATAAAATATTCATTTTGAGTGTATAAATTAAATTAAGTTCATGAATCTATTATTTTCATGACATGCATGAATCTGTTATTTTTTTTTTTGTTAATTAACATGCTTTAGTTTATTTTATTTTAAAGCCAAAATTTAACTTACATATTTGATCCATATATGTTTGCAAAAACCGAAATTATATATGATGGTAATTAAATAATGTCACCACTCTTTCATGTCACTAAAAACATAAATGAAGCTAGTGGTCAATATTTTCAAAGTTTTAATGAGAGTATTCAAGTTTCTTGCGAAAAGAATTGTATAATTTCATTGAATCTATAATCTAACTTAATAATCTCTCTAATTTGTTGATTTCCATTTTGAATCTCAAAATATTTACAACAACTTCTTTTGTGACTTGTGTAAACAAGGGTGACATGGATAATATTGGACATGTTATGCACGAGTTATTGGGATTACGCGATGATGATAGTCTTATGAATTTCGACGATGTACAACATGAAAATGTAAAGATTAAATTCAATGGATACATTTTAAGCTAAAGTTTTCGTACGCATTTGATTGATAACATGTAAAGTGATTTAAATATACACATAATTCATAAATTATATATATTGTATGAAATATAATTAATTTTTATATTTATTAACTAAAAATAAAGAGTCAAAATTTTATATTTTAAAAATAAATACTTGTAATTGAAATTGTCACCTCTTGTCCAATTGCTACAATTGAAGTATATATTTTTCTTGCTCACAAATATATATGAATAACAACTTTAGCTTTAGTGATCGCCAACATAATTTAAAAATATATTGTGTACTTTTCATTCTTTTTCGGTGGATATCTTAATGCATTAAAAAATTATTGCTTAATATATACGAAAAAACGGCTTAACTACAGTGATTGTATTAGTTTTGTAGCTTTTAGTATGGTAACTTGACGAAAATAAACTATACTTTATTAAATATAATTAATTCATAATTTTTAATAGTCATTAACTATAAACAAAGAGTTCAATATTTTATCAAGGGTAGAGGGTTTACAATTTCGTACATCGTCCTTGCATATATACATTTTTTTTAAATTTCAAAAACATATGCACACATGAGTCAATCCACTGACTTTAAGATTGTTTGAGAAGCATTTTATATTTAACAATAAATATTATTTTAAAGTATTTTTTATATTTAAATTATGAAAATAATATTATATGAATGTTAAAATTTTATGTTATACAAGAAACGGGTAGGAACAATTATTACTCGTTATATCAAAATAAAAACAATCGCAAATGATAGTTAGAATAGGACGTGTAAATGTTTGAAATGATGTCTATTATTGAAACTTTAGATTCATTAAGCAATGCCAATGTACACTAAAGGAGATCGATAGATGCATAACAATCATTAACACCACCATTTGAAATGATGTCTATTATTGAAACTTTAGATGCATTAAGCAATGCCAATGTACACTAAAGGAGATCGATAGATGCATAACAATCATTAACACCACCATTTGTTAAATCTCTAATACATATACTTACTAAATATTTTATTTACATTTACTGAACATGTGTGATCATTTAATACAAAAATATATTATTATTTCATTTAAAGTCTATTTTAATAATATATATTACCAATATAAATTTTAAAAAGATAAAAAATTAACTAATAATTTAATTTACGCAATATGAATTTTTTTCATAATATTATAAACTTAGGCAATATGTTACTATTTATGTAATTGGTTGAGCTTTCATATATATATATATATATATATATATATATATATATATATATATATATGTATAGGGCGGGCTAAAATAAGTACACTTCTTAAAATATAAAATAAGAATCATTTTCAGCCCTTAGATCATCAAGATCTACGATTGATTCAACATCCTGTTGGATGAATTCATGGTCCTGAGTTCGAATCCCAAAAGTAGCAAAAATTATTTTTCGCAATTCATACCTTTATACAGCGAATTGATATGTGTTCAACATAAAATTCATACATTATTTCTCGTTGTTATTTTTTATTTTAAGAGGTGCTCTAACGATAGCCCTCCTATATATATATATGTGTGTGTGTGTGTGTGTGTGTGTGTGTGTATTTATATGTATATGTATATCACATACTTAATAAATTAGAATATTTTGTACAAGTAATTATTTTTTGTATGAAAAAAAAATTGTGTGCAATTTTTTTAGAATATAAAATATAAACTATTTTCACCCGTTAGATCATCAAGATCTACGATAGGTTCAATCTCACACACATTAAAATTAGTAAACTCAAATTCTTCGTAATTTATTCATGATTTCATTGGAGATTACAATAGGCTCAATCTCACACAATTTTTTTTTTTCATACTAAAAATAATTACTTGTACAAAATATTCTAATTTTATTAAGTATGTGATATACATATACATATATACAATCCTAAATTAAATTAGAATATATATTATATTACATTTTATGACTTTTTATATTTTTGGTTGTGTTTTGAATAATTACGATCTCATGGAAAATACTAAAATCAAGATGATGTTGAAAAATACACAATACTTGATAAATAATAATAATAATAATAATAATAATAATAATAATAATAATAATAATAATAATAATAATTGGGGGTGTTTAAATAAAGGGTAAATATCATATTAAACCTTGAACTATACTCATTTTATCAAAAATACCCTGGAACTTTCGAAATGCTTTCTAAACCCTCAAAGTATCATAGTGTTATCAAATATATCCCACATCTCTTTTCCGGCCATCAGAAATGTGACGTGGCTCGCCGGATGCCACAGTGTAATTTAAAATTAATTTTTTTTAAATGACGTCATTTAATAATCTGCCACAGTGGAGCCCTAATTCAAAATCTGCCAAAAAAAGAGTGTATTGGGCTTGCGATGTGCGGCTGAGCTCGGAGAGAAGAGGCAGCTACTGCCTCAAGCAGGGAATTTGGAGTAGGTTTGAACGAAGACGACGCGCTGGGCTCGGCGAACTGACGGCGGAGGAAGGTGAACGCCGGGCAGCGCGGCTGACTGAGAAAGAGCTTAAAAGCGGACTGGTGCAGGGGCGGCTGACGGATCTCGGCGTCTGGATCTGGCGGCGCGCTACAGTAAAAAAGTGGCGATTTACAGCTACCACTTCATAATACACCCCAATAACTGTTCTCGGCGTCTGGATCTGGGGGCGGCGGAAATGGCGTGAGCGGTGGTGCGGCACTTGAAGGAGAAAGGGCCGCGCGCTGCTGGAGAAGAATGACCGCGCGACTCAGGCGGACGTGACCAGCGCGCTCTGAAGGTGGAAAAGGACGGCGGCAGCAGTGAGTTCTGGAGAAGGCGGCGGTGTGAACGGCGTCTGACGACGCAAGGCGACGCGACACAGCAGGCGGAGGACGGCGGTGGTGTGCGTGGCGCGACGGGTGGTTTAGAGGAAAGGAGGCCGCTCGCTGGCTGGATTAAGGCCGCTCTGTGTGGTGCAGCGGCAGAGAGGCTGACAACGTCCGGCGGCGAGGATGGCTGGCGGCGGTGAGCGTGACGGGAGTGGTGAACGGAGGTGGTGAAGTTGGTTGAGGGAGGTGGGCGGCTGGGTGGAAGAGGTGAGAAAGGGAGATGCCAAATTTTGAATTAGGGCTCCACTGTGGCATATTATTAAATGACCTCATTTAAAAAAATTAATTTTAAATTACACTGTGGCATCCGGCGAGCCACGTCACATTTCTGATGGCCGGAAAAGAGATGTGGGATATATTTGATAAAACTCTGATACTTTGAGGGTTTAGAGAGCATTTCAAAAGTTTCAGGGTATTTTTGATAAAACGGGTATAGTTCAAGGTTTAATATGATATTTACCCTTAAATAAAAAATGTTACAAACTTTTATAATCTTGATAAATAATGTGACAAACTTGATAAATAATAATAAAAAAAATGTTAGTACAATACTCATTAATGATTTATGTAAAGAAATTTAATTTAGATATATTATCCAACATAATAATAATAATAATAATAATAATAATAATAATAATAATAATATATAAATATTTAAATTTTTAAATTGAAATACTTTTTATAGTGATCGGGGGTGTTTAAATAAAAAAATGTTACAAAAACAAAAAAGTCAGATAAAACATAAAAACATATTAAAAAACAAGTTATTTATATATACCAAACTAATTATTTTCTTAAATAAAAAATGCTACGAATTATTAAATGTTTAATTTTTTATAAAAAAAAATTAAATGAAATGTTCAATTTTACATAGCACCGAATTTTATGTATCCTATATATGTTCAATGTATTGATTTAAGTGCATATGTTCATGAACTTAATTTATGGCCTAGAAAATTGAAAAGACATTCAATTTATATTCACAATATATTAAATTTAGTATTTTAAAATAATAAACTTTTATAAGGGGCATTTAAGGTAAAACACATTTTCAGTCATTTTTTTGGGACTTTTATACCCCTACTGATCCGGATCAAATTGATCCGTATAGATTTATCCAAAAAAAAAATGTTTGTTGAGAGGCAAACAACAATGGCTGGCAACTAGCTAGCAGAAACAGCAAGAACCCTAAAGCTATTAGTTAAAAGGGGAAAACAGACAGCATCATTAAAGTAAAGGAAAATCAATATTGCTCTACAAGCGACTCAGCCTTGTCCTTTATTTTTCTTTTTAATTATCGTTTAATTCTTTTTTTTTTCTTTTCTACAACTTTTTTTTTTCATTTTCCTTTCAATTTGGTCAAACTCATGGTTTTGGCATCATTGGATCATCAACTAATTATTACTATACAATAGTATAAATTTCACATTATATGGTCTTCAACTCTTTGGGTGGGCCGGTGGCCACCCTTCATTATTAGTACTAGTGTACTTTTTTTTTTGATCAATAAAAAATTCATTAAAAAACTGGGGTGGTACTAGGAGTACCAAAAACATCAAACAAGTGGTGCGAACTCGTTAGAGCACCACAAGGTAAAAGAAACATTGAACTCGACAATATGGAAGATTTTGTTCCAGCTCCAAAGCCTCCCTTTGACCTCATTAACAAGATTGGACACCTCCCAATTCTTGTTCTCAAACCTACTCTCATTCCTATACTTCCAGATCAGCCAAACAGTCCCAATCCAAAGAGCTTTAAGGAAGTTCTTGTTTCTTTTACCTCTTCCTCCTCCAATGAAAGATATGAAATGATCTTCGACTTTTTGTGGTTTAGCCGTTTCCATTCCAATCCATTAGTACTAGTGTACTACTAAAGCAAATTCAAACTTTTTATTTTCTAAATTAAAAACTTAGGGTTTACGAAAATAAATCATAGATTGTCTCGATTTCTTACATGTTGGGGCAGGCGTATAAAATCTATATGGAAGCCCTAGTTTGCAAAGTTTCAAAACGAATTGCAATCCTACCCCTATTCGAAATAACTATCTTATTAGGCAAAACTCCATGTGTGACAAAAGTAATGCACAGATCGATAAAAAATAATACTTACTCCGTCCATAAAAAAAAAATCTAGGGGGAGACGACACCGATTTTAATAAAATTAATTAAGTGTATCTCATTTCAATCTTTTTTTCGTTCATGGGTACTCGTAGCACATTGGATAAACTCGTGTTCATATGCAATAATCAAACAGTATTTCTATTTAAATAAGATTAAAATTTGAGATTATCCTATCTGAAAGATTTGAGATTACCCCAAACTTATATAGCACGGGACTTCTTGATTTAATAATATCTTGTAAGTTGGGCTTGGGAGTAGGGAGCTTGTTGTATGTGCAAGATGAATATTGGTCTCGTAGCAATTCGGCCCACTTTAAACGGGCTACACTTTCTCTTATAGAAACGGGCTTCAATTTAGCAAGTAATCGCCCTACAAGGATTTTCATCTCGATTTCCGGTTCATTACACACAATGGCGTTTTTACCCATGTAATCTTAAAAAGGATATCCACTAAATTCTTTGTTTAGTTATTTCGATTTGGAAGTTCATGTAAACTTTATAACACATTCTCAACAATGGTTGATATCCACTAAATTCTTCAACCTTTAATAATTCTCACTCCTGAAATACATACAAACTTCACATGTGGTCTACTGTGAAACCGATTTTATGATGAAATCAGCTTCACAATTATACTATTTTAACATACAAATGACACTTTAAAATGATAAAATATCATTTGTATGTTGAAGTAGTATCATTGTGAAGCCGGTTTCACCATAAAATCGATTTCACAGGAGTTTTTTGTGAAGCTTCAAACTCCAATATCAATTTAAAGGAGGGATAAAAAAATTGAAAATACAATAAGTAAACTTATATTCTTTTCGTTCGATAATTTTTTTTCTTTTTTCTGGTGGTGAGGGTAAATATTCTCAAAACTTTTCTAGAGCTCGAAATTAGGGATAGTTTGACAATTTTCCAACAACAAGAATTTTCTTCTTCTTCTGAATAGTGAATAATATGCGAGTTATTTATTTATAAATAAAATAAAATGGGGAGAAAAAGATGACTTGTGAAACAAAACAACAGGGGGTAATACAGTAATTTGAAATACCGGATTGAAAAGGGTTTTCCCATTTCTTAAACCCTTTGGCTAGCAGTTCCTCACCAAACTAAACCCTAGTTCCAGCTCTCTTCACTTGTCATTCTGCTTGCTCGATCTTCAGAAAGGCAAATGGCAAAGCGTTTGATCCCACTTTTCAACCGTGTTTTGATCGAGAAGATCACTCCGCCGACGAAAACCACCGCCGGTATTCTCCTTCCGGAGAAAACCGCCAAGGTTAATGCCCTGCACTGCACCTCTTACTTTTACTCTGTTAAAGAAACTTATTACGTAATTAATTAATTAGATTTTCCTGTTTCTGGATTCTGTTTTACAACACGAAGTTAATTGTAATGTCAATGTCTTTTTGGAGATTTTTGTGCAAATTTTGTTTGTAGGTCTTTTTATTTTTTTGAGCATTATCGGATTTTATGCTGGATTTTAGGATTTTTAGGCTATTCTTTGTTTATGTAGTTAACTTATTTTACCTTTGTTTCCCCCTTTTATGTGGTAGCGTTGCGAGATTAAATTTATGTGTTTCTTGTCAATTCATGATATAATTTGTTAGTCTAATAATTATTGGGGCTTTTGTCTATTAAATATCAAAAGTTAAATCTTTGAATGTTCTCTTCTCTTCTTGGTTTGATCAGCATTACTGATCTTTCCAATAAAGATTTGACATTAATTTGCTGATAATTTGGTTTACCTGAAATGATTCAGTTGAGCTCTGGAAAAGTTGTTGCTGTTGGTCCTGGCAGCCATGACAGGGAAGGAAAGCTTATTGCTGTGAGCGTGAAGGAGGGCGATACTGTTTTGCTGCCTGAATATGGAGGCACTGTAGTAAAGCTTGGTGAAAAAGAGTAAGTTTGATTTACTGGTTCATATGTTTCGTTCCTATCTTTTATACCTGCATCTTGTTTTTGTTTCCTTATGTAGAGTACATTGAATTACTGGGTTTTGGTACAGTTATTTTGTTTCTTGTAAAGGCTTTCTATCTGCACCTAACATGCCATCATCATCATTTGCCCTATATTATTATTGGAAAAACATAATTCTATGTTATAGGTTTTGCTAGTAATGTTCAATTTATATAAACTTTAAACCCTGCCGTTCTGGTTTGCTTGGTGGAAGTCTGCTATCTGCTTTCTCTTAAAAATTTGGGTCCAATTTTGGTTATATTCAAATGGTTTCATTTTGATTAGACTTTGATTCAATATCACCACCCATACCCCCACCCCTCCTTTCTTCTTTCAATCCTGCACCTGTTGCTTTCTTTGTATAGTTTGATCTGATATAAATATGCCATTTTGATGCTTGTTCTAGCCAGTTCTCTTGTAATTTCTTATATCTCTGTTGCTTCCGTTGGTTTCTTTCCGTTTTCTATTTCCAACTCCCTAAAATACAACCAAATATAACCCTTTAATTTATACCGCCTTTGTTCAAATTAACAGAATTAACTAAACCTTTCAAAGGTGCTATTACTTGTCCATTATTGCTACATTTATATGTTGAAGTCATTTTCAAACCTGGCCTTCTATGCTATGCTGTGGACTTGGATAATGATTTGTTCTTGTGACTCGTAAGTCTCAGATATTCCTTATTCATCTTGACACGGCTTATCTTAAAAATGATTGTTACTAATATATCATACATACATTGCAATCTTTATTTTCCAATTTACTGATGATTGTTCTACAATGCTTTTGACAATTGCGGTGCTAATGCCAAATTAATTCTGTGAATCATGTTGCAGGTACCATATTTACCGTGATGAGGACATCTTGGGAACATTGCACGACTAGTTTGGTGCAGTTATCTATCATGCCCTAGAAAAATATTACTCGAAACTCTGTTTAGTTATCTATCATTCTTAAACTCTACTTTTGTAGCCTAACAAGCCTTCACATTTTGGTGATATTTGGTGGAATATTTTGATGGAAATCCGACTTAGATTATTATCATTGAATTGGTTTTCGAGAATTAGAACATATATTCATGAGTCCTGTCTTGCCTGCATGACCTTTTGTATCCCATCCATTTGGTTTTATTATGTATTACCTACAACGATGTCGTTTATCTATGAAATGACGTAGCTACTTTTTTAGGGAAGATTGTAATTGCAAAGGAAATTGTTAGTGGCTTCTGAATTATATATGATGACTGAAAAACATTGAGTCTGAAACCCCCAATCACACAAGTAAAAATAATGTCATTATAAAGCCTATTTTTCTTCCCTTGAAGGTTTACACAAGTCTGTTCATGGAACTCATCTTCTTCGCCTTGGTCACGCCGTTAACACGCGGCAGCGGCTTTCCCTCGACGAATGAAGTGAACAAGATGAGCGACCTCTCCGGCTGAGAGAATGGGGCTTCGTGCGAAGCTCCTCGTATTGTTGCAAACGATAGAAAGTCGCCATAGACTTGTGTCCACCCACCAACCTACAAAATTGCAGTCGAAAATCAAGATTCATTATACAAATTTAGAGATGAGTTTGAATTCCTAACCTGTCCACCTTCAAACCAAACACCGTATGCCTCGGTTGTGTTCAAACCCAATTCTTTAGCAAGCCCATCAACCAGTGTCCGAGTTCCCGTAAGTGGGAGAATAGAATCTTGGTCACCACTACAACAACAACAAATGTTGCATAAGCTCCCTTGATTCAGCAGCCTAGTAGATGTTGAAGGAATGAGTGTTACCTGTAAACTAATACTCGAATGCTCGAATTGAGAAGCGCAGCCAGGAGTGGGATAGTGGGTATCTCGAGATCCTGCATGTTGTACTGCAAAACCCTGCAAGAAAGTAGATGGAGTTAGAAAGAAGAGAGGTGGTAGGGATGGATGCATGTGGTCACATTACTCGCTGCAGACGCTCCATCTGCTCGCATTGGGGAGCCGCGCGTGGAACGCCGCCTGCACGTCTTGCCTGTTTAGGTACACGATCGTCTCATCCTCCACACACACATTCACTTTAGGCTCATCTTGCTGGAAAACAATTCGAAAAATTGAGTTGAAGATAAACCCCATCAAATTAAGCAAGATGGTGGGTGAGGATCACCATTTGATTCAGGCGTTGAGACTGCAGCTCCAGAGACGACAAGCAGACGTCGAGGGTGACGTCGTACGCGTCTATGAAGCGACTCATCTCCGAGGAGACCAGCTTGATCACACGGCGGCAGACCGGCGTCAGAACTCCCGACGCCGCCTGCCTTCTGATTTCGGAGTAGTTGCATGCGAATGTGAAGTCGTAAAATGTGGCATCGGATATTAGGCCATGAGACCATAAATACTCGGCCCTCGAGTTGAAATCCGTGTTGAATTCAAGAAGAGGATTTCCTATCTGCAAATCATCAACAAATTCAAATACACTAAATGTGACTTTTTTTCTTTCTTTCTTTAGTTGAATAAATAATTTAAAATATTTGAATTCAGACATTAAAATACCAACACACAAATACATGTGACTTCTTTTCTTTTTTATTGGTTGAGAAGACAAACACTTTACCATTAAACCAACACACGTACGCAACAATTGTGTTTGTGTGTGTGTGTGTGATTTACTTACTGCGATTCCTTTGAGATTGATCTTGGCTTTGGAGTGAAGAATGAGATGTGCTAGCTGTGGAACATAATGCCCTGCAAATAACCAAAATTCTTATTTGACAGCGACGGCTAAATTTTAATAATTTTAATGAAATTCCAAGAAAATATTAAAATTTCATACCACCATAACTCTCTCCTGATATGTAAAAATCTCTGTTGTTGAATTCTGGGAATCTCTTGAACCAGTTCTCGAGGAAAGCAAGGTTGTCTCTTGCTGCACAAACATATACTAGTAATTAATTTCCTGTTTTATTAAATGTGGAATCTATCTTATCTAGAATATCCAGTCACATTAGACATATCCTCGTACCTGTCATTTCATCGTTTACAGATTCGTAGAAAGATTTGTTTGCAGAGTAAGAGAATCCAACTCCAGCAGGTGATTCCAAGTACAACATATTAGCCACTGTAAAAGTTTCCAAATAATAATAATAAAACATAAAAAAACAGAACATTACATTTTTGAATTATCAATGAAATGAAATACAGCGAAAGCAATCAAACCTTTATTCCAGCTGTAGTCATTTTTGACCAAAATATTCCCGCTGGGTTGAAAGGGTCCGTGCTCGCTAAAAGCGCCCGCTCCTATCGACGAACATCCCGGCCCTGCCCAATATCGGGTCGGGTCAATCCAAATACTATATGTTGAATTAATAATTACTAGTAATATTTATATTTCCATACCTCCATTCAGCCACAGAACAAGAGGCTTTGAAGCAGCCTCGGTTTCTGCTTCGACGAAGTAGTAAAAATACGATCTTTGCTGCTTTTCGTCGACGGTAATGTAGCCGGAATATTGCCGGAAATTGACCGCCGGTTGGCCGGGAAAACTTGCTATTTTATCGGCTTCTTTTTCGGATTTCGCTTCTGCAGCAGATATCAGCAGCAAGCAGATTATTGTCAAGATTGATGCTGCCATCATGTGTGTGTGTAAGAGAGAGGGAGAGGGAGAGGGAGCTAGTTATAGATATGTTGGTCTAATTCGAATCTACTTCTTGACCACTTAATTAAGCATTTTGAAAGTGTGAGCTAGTGTAGATCTCTAAGTCTTATCTAATCAAGGACCATTTTAATTAACCCTAAGCACTTCAAGATTATGAAATATGCTACTTTTTGTCAGGTCACAGTGGATGTATATATTTTTAATTTGATTTAATTAAAACATAGGTGTGCCCACAAGTTGTGAAGCTGCTTTGGACTTTCTGCAAACCAACCCTTTTTCTTGATTTCTTGAAATCTTTGTTCTGTAGCAAGTGGAAATAAAATAATTGAGCGGCGTGTATGTCTTCTCATCAGACATGTGACTCTCAGAATGATTACATGTTTTGGAATTGAAATAAAATGGTATATGCTTCATTTTAGCAAGATTTAATTTCACGCAATTTTACTCGGAAACGTAGATGAAAATTCAAGAAATTAGGAAGAAAAAAAAAACGTAATGCGTGAGGTGCGGGTCAGAATAGACGACGAAATGACACTTCATATTTATTAAATTTTAGTATTTATTATGTTGTGCTCTCATTTTTTTAGATGTTTTGGGAGTTTATTTCTAGATCGACACATTAGCCATTTTAGGTGACATTTGCTATGTCCCACTTTTATTATTTCATGCAAACTTTTGATTTTCTTGGTGCAAAGCAAAGTGATTGCACCCGGATGTAATATTTCAAAAGTGCTCTTTCGTTAGTAAGTGTTTATATTATTTACTTGTGTACACACGCTTGCGCGAGCGCACGTATAAATATTTATGTGTTATGGAATAACATACTAATCAAGACTAATTAATATAATTATTGATTAAGAAGGTGATACGTGCCCATTAAAAGTAATTAGAAAAGTTTCAAGAATAAGGAAAAGATAAACAAGTGGGCCGACCCCACAAAAGCTGCCCACAGGCCCCACACAGTGACAAACTTAAAAAGCGAAGAAAATAAAAAAGAGGAGTTCATTATTTCTTGGCTCACAAATTGAACTCAAAACTGGGCATTAAAATAGGGTTTTCCGTAATATTTATGTGACCATTTTGATCAATACATGTTTATATCTTTTATATTCAAGAAAAATAAATGAGAAACATCTATTGATTAATTCATTATTCCTAGGACTCGTTTATACGCAATATATGATAAAATGTGATATATTTAACTGAAATATTTTTTATTAAATATCATATTAATATTATACTATAATGTTTGATATAATATATTAAATTATATAAATTAATAATTATTATACTACAAGTCTACAAAATAGTAAACTATTTCTTTTAATTCTAAATTTCTAACCCTACAATCGGTCTCATCTTCAGACTGACGCCGCCGCCCACTGTCCTTTCTCAATCTCAGTAAGTTCTCTCCACGGCGCCGCCCCACCCGCTTGCCGCCAGTCGCCTTCCGCTCACCCGCTTCCTCTCGTCTCCCTCTCATCTCGTGCCTCTCACCGTGAGTCCCCTCATTTCTCAATCTCAGTATTTGAAACTCAGTTTTCATAAGAGGAAGAAGAAGAGGAGAAAAGAGGCTTAGCAGGTTGCAGTAGCAAGAAGAAGCTAGACGACGCGAACGCATTAAGCTGCACGAAAAGGTTGGGAATTTCATTGGTGCATCTGTAATCTGTACTGATAAAGGTTAGGCATTGCACAACTTGTAAAGGTTTAGAAGATCGATTTATGTGGTAATTGTTGTTTGATTATGTTTATAGCTCAAATGGCCAATTTGTAGATGCCTGGAAGATCGATTGCGCAATATGTTTGTTTTCAATTGATGTTTGGTTGGTTTTTCAAATGATATCTTTTTTTTAGGCACAGATGCTTCTTTTGTTTGTATGCATTTCTTTTTATTATATGTTGTTTTGTTGCTATTGGTAAATGAGATTTAATTGGTGTATTTGACTATTTGAGCATCAATATAGCTCATATTTGATCATTGGGACATTTCTATTTTTGAATTTTCGGATCGGATTTGATCCGAAATTTTCAGATCGTATTAGGCAATCGGAATCCGAATTTTGGTGAAACGGGTGAGATGTATTGACATCGTTGATTACCCCGGTTCAATTCCGTGAAATAACAAACTGAAATTCTGGAATTTAATGTTGTTTTTATTTTTTTCGTATATGATGCTCTACTGTTGCCGAACTCGAATTTTCCCCAAAAGATGAATTCTCGGTTGCATAAACCGAATCTTCATTGTTGCTCACACTGGTAGATCGAGTTCTAAAAAGGTTTTGATTGATTGTGTAAAAGTCTAAAAAGCAAAAAAAAAAATTGGCGTAGGGCATGGATCAAGAAGCAGCAAGAAGTGCGCGGGATTCTCTGGACTTAGCGTTTCACATGTCTAACATTCTCGAAACTGGTTTGGATCGCCACACTCTTTCGATTCTGATCGCTCTTTGTGAAATGGGTATCAACCCAGAATCTTTGGCCGCCGTAGTTAAGGAGCTTCGTAGAGAATTGTCGCCTCCTTCTTCCGCCGAGACAGCAACATAACCAGGTATTGCTGAATTAGTTTTTATTTTATTTTATTTTTCTTTTGCGTGTGTGTGTATTTTAAAGGGGTATATTAGTTTTGTTATATGTCCATACTATTAAGCATAATCCGTCCCACTGTGAGGAAGGATGATTTTGAGTAAATTTTATTGCGCCTAAATTTTCTATTTGCATCTATACGTCATGAAGAAATCAAAATATTGGGACGGATTATCCAAAAATGGCTGCTTCGTCATTATATAATGTGGCCTTGCTGCTGTAATCTTAATTAGCTCTCACATCCCTGGTGTTACTTTTGCACATTTCGAACAAGTTTTTCTAGAAAACAAAATTCATAGTTTTCTAAGCGAAACTATACAACAATAGTTATATGAAGTTCTTAGATCCATTGCCGCAATCAAAATTTGTGTTCTGCCACAGACAGCCACTTCCTAGTAAGTTTCATTCGAAAATATTTAGGCGTGACACCAATAGTTCCATCTCTTAGTTGTAGTTGTAGTAGCATGCATTTGACTTTCCTTCTGTTTTTCGTCCAAATTGCAGGGTGGCCTCTCGGTGTGTATGAAGAGAGATAGATGACTTGGAAGCAAAGGTACTCTGCTGCATTTTACTTTGCAATGGTATTAAGTTTTCTGTGTAATAGTAGTAAAGAACGAAAAAACAAGGCAAATTTTTTTGCTACAGCCGTCGTGTACTATTATTTTGGATTACAAATTTAACATGTAATCAATGATATGATATAATAGTATAGATGGTTGGCAACTAAATAGGCTTCAGATAATGTATTCTAAAAATATTCTAATACTACTATATAAAAATTTAATGCGATTTCTTAAAGATGATATTATTTGTTATTAATGCAGCATTTAGGGTGTGTATATATATGCAAATGTTTTAAAATAAAAGATGGGAATTAGAATTTGCAGTAGAAGAAGATAGGATGAGAATCGAATGCTCCATAGTTTGTGATCATTTGCAGGATCATTCTCTAATACGAAACTTCACCGTAAGGAAAAAGGTGTCTTGCATATCTCATAGTATTGAACAAACTATTAACATGAACACAATTTTATGTGGCAAACTGTCTCACAAGCCAACAATCTCAATCAAAGCCCTATATACATCTAATGACACCAAATCATCATATGAAATCTATATCAATCAGCGCTCTATGTACATCTAATGAACACCAAATCATCATATGAAATTTAAGGCTCATACGTGCGATTGAATTCTTTCCCTGCAAGAACTTGGCGATGTGTGCTCCATCATACATGAATTAAATCGATTTCCTATAGATCAGTCGGCGGCTAGTATGTACTGAAAATGATTAAAACAACACGAGCAGTTAATCAAGTGGAACATGTTTTTTGACAGATTTAAATGTGTGAAATCTTACACATGATCAATAGACAAAGGTTTGATCGCTGTACCATGGTTCTTGCAAAAGACCATTTTTGTAACAAATTCCCAGGATCGTTACTTCACTCTTTCCATGTTAGAGCATGATCCTGCAAACGATCACAAACTTTACTTTCCAATCGACATTTTATGTAAGAATTTGCACTATCTTCAATGCACAGGCCATTAAAAATGAAGAATTCGACATGTTATTTATACCATGATTTGACAAGGAAAATAAGATGAACGCAGCATCTTGGGCGACTGGCTGGTCATTTGAGTACTTTGAAATGTATGCCTTGGTATCATCATTGGTAGACAAGACAATTATGTGATTGGCAGACTTTGCAGAGCCTAGTGCTCAAGCACATTTTTCCACATTTCAGAGAACTTGGACACCAACACGTCTGAAAATTCTGCAGCAAAAACCATAGAGGATAGGATCAAAAACAATTAAGGCCAATTGAACAAGTAAAAACTCAGATAAAAGCAAGAAAAAATAAGACAGACTCAAATAAGGTAGTTGACGAGGAAATGGGCTGTCAGATGTACATAGAAAACCAACACACTCCTTTGCAGAAAGTTGAGCCAGCATAATATAAAGATGACACCAAAAATTAGTTTTGAACCATGCAGAAATGATTGGAAGTATATTACCTTCAGTATCTTCGACGAATGAAGCATGGCTATGTAGATATAATCTATCACCTTGGTCCAGCTCTAAATTTTCAGTCTTTGCTAATGTGTCCAGCATGAAACCCACAAACCGATAGGCTACCATACTAGTAGCATCACAAGCTTCTTGCAGCTCAAGGTATCCATTAATTGACCTGCTTTGCTGATCAACAATATCTGTTTCCTCTACTTTGATGTCAGAAAATCTAGTTTTCGCTGTTGCTGGAGAGTGAGACAGAAAAGACATACTAGGTTCAGTTGTCACTTAAATGGAATCAGAGCAAAGACATACATTAATTGACAAGCTTCACATTTGATTTCATTGTGGCTTGATTTTCTGGCATGAGAGTGAGACAGAAAAGACATACTAGGTTCAGTTGTCACTTTCATGGAATCAGAGCAAGCAGGTTCGAATTCATCTGCTTTAAATCCCAATGGGTACTCTTTCCCCAAGCATTGGCTATTTTGCAATTTTGAGTCCTCGTAGGCTGGGGAATGCAGATGCATCGCCTCTGGAGTCATATCCGATCCCCCATTCGGAGAGGGGGGTAAACAGGTATTTCTTTTACTTCTTGGAACAGGTGAATTTAACTCCACTGGGTTTGTCTCCCCAATACTTTCTGTATGGTCATATGAACTATAAGAATGAAATTTAAAATGCTGAGAACTATCCTCTATTTGCAGATCATTGTCAAAAAAACAATGAGCACCGCTTCCATCAATATCTTCCATGTATGCACGAGCAAATTCTTCATCAAATTCATGTTCTGGAAGCAAGTTCACTACAACTTCTTTGGCTTGAGCACTGATATTTAGGAGATGTTGCATCTCCTTTTCTATTTCCTCTTTCATCAACTCCTTAGATGAAAAACCTTTAGAGGAACTCTTTTTGCGAGACCCAAGTTGAGCTCTTCTATTGATAATGTCAAGAGTTTCTATCAAAATGTTGGGGACATTCTCCATATCACTGCACTCGTAAAGGTAATCAATCAATAAATTCTGTACTGCCTTACGCAGACCTTTTGCAGGTAACACAATATTAGGATCCAACAAAAGCTGCACTTTTTCCAATTCGATCATGCGCACTTTCTTTGGTTCATTTAATAAGTGAATAGCTTTAGCTATATCATTTTGCAACGCTACCACCTCTGGTGAAAATCTCCTGAAGTCTCTCACACCTGGACAATTCATTATTAACTTCAAAGTTAAGCTTGCAACTTCTAATGCCCCAGACAATTCTTCTGCAGGTTCATTCGCTCCACCAATGTCTGATAGCATCGCCGTGCAATTTTTCCTCACTGCCTTGATCAACCTACCTAGATGCCGAATTCTTGGGGTTTGCAAAGAAGGGATGTACCCTTTAACACTTTTCAGCTTCCTCAGCATTGCATGTATTGTTCTAGAAGAGAAGTCCTCCAGCCTTTCAAGTACCTTGAACGCAGCTGCACAATAGGATTCAGAAGCAGTAAAGCGCATGGTCTCATTTCCCCAAAAATTAGTCGGGTCTCTCAATATTAGTGAACATCTTTTCAGCTTCGTTCTGGAAACTTCATTTTTGTCAGCAATAACCTTTGGAAGCAATTCTTTGATCGTTCTCATCATACCCCATTTCGTCTTATCGAATATATCCAATCCCCCAGTAAGTATCCTAACAAAGGAACATATGCCTTTATTAGTCATAGCATCCAAGAGGAAAGATACCTCTTGAAAACTATCACTTGAATTAAATACTGTTACATCAGCTCGATCACAAATAGGCTCTTCTTGGCTGTTAGAAGCTCCAAATGGCATCTCAGAAATAGGATCCTCTTGGCTGTTAGGAGCTCCAAATGCCTTCTCAATACAAGTCCTGATGTCCTCATGGCCAACCTGTGCTTAAGGTAAAAAAAACTATTTAGGGTATAAACAAACTTAATATGCATCAAAGCAACCCTCCTCCCACCGGCCTCCACCAACGAAAAAGTCAACTAATTCATTTTTTTTTTTCTCACATACTATAGAAGCTTATTGATCCCTATACCTGGTAGTAGGATACTTACATCATCTTCTCTAAGGAAAGACTCGGGCAATATCCTGTGAGTGCAAACACAAAAAGGGAAGTAAGTAAAGACTCATTTATTTTCACCGAGTCAACAAGAAGTTCGAGGATGCTACCAGCTAAGCCCTAAATCCAAAAGAGCTTACTCCTCATGAACATTCAATATCAACACTTATCTAAAGTTCCAACATCTATACTGACCTCCTCAGCAGAATAAAATTGAACTAAAAACAGATGATGATTTCATCTATTCAGTCAGCTGGACTTACCAGAACTAAAATAAGAAAATTAAACTACACAAAATTTTGCACCTGAGACATTGTCAGGGCACCATAATTGTTTAAACCTCAATAATATCAATAACAAAATTTACCATTTTCCTTTTCAGCAATATGTACGCTATTAATTTTACTAGAATAAACCACAGTATATCACAAACCAACCATATCCTGAATGAAAATTCATGTGTGCTTTACTGAAAGCATAAGAACTAAAAAATAAAAATGAAATACTTAAAACACACAACGCACACACACACTTGTACATACATATCATTGGGAGGCAGTAATTCCTCAATCCTCTTTTGTTCCTGTTTGGACAAAGGTAGATCCATCAACCACCTGCCAAATAATTTTCCAAAGTGAAAAAAAAGACAAGAAATTAATTTAGGAATTAAGAGAAAATAGAAACTTTGAAGATTGAGTTACCTGCGCTTGAGCCTCATTGTAGATTCATGCTCCCGAATTTTCTTTGTTAGTGCTTTCAAATCTGTTCTATGCCATTCCTGGTTTAGTACTGCCACAAAATCCTCATCCATTGCATCCAACTATTTAGCAATTTTGACAAAATCATATCAGTAATCAAATATCTGTAGAGTACATCAGGTCAAAATGCTGCACTATGTCGGGGAATTGCTTCTATTCATTATAATAGAGAAAACACAACAATTTTCTTTTCACTTTGCAATTCCTAATTTACAGAAGCAGAAATCAATTAGGAAATTTTTAAGATTCTCCTTTATTTTACCACTGCTTCAAGACCGACAGATGAGGGATGAGGTGTTGAGCTGGGAGAGAGGAGAAGATGAACAGCAGTGTCCACCGCCTAGAGATGTCAATGGGTGGGTTTTACCCGGACCAGAACCAGAACCGTTCATTACCCGTTGAGCTATAAGCAACGGTTCTGGTTCTGGTTCTAGACCCGACCCATTTAGACCCTAAACCTGACGGGTCCAGATCCGATCCGATCCGTTTGTTATGGGTCCAGACCGACCCGTTTTGCTGCTGACCCGCCACGGGCGCCACCCCCCACCCTACCCACCCCCCCACCCCCACCTCCAATTTTTTTTTTCTCCCCAAACCCCACCCACCCCCTCATCCCCCACCCCACCCCACGACCCCCCCCCCCCCCCCAAACAAAATTATTTTTTATTTTTTCTTAAATTTTTCTCCCCACCCCCTCAACCTCAACCCCACCCACCCCTCCCCCCCTCTAAAAAATTATTTTTTATTTTTTAAAAAAGTTTTCTCCACACCCCCACTAAAAAATTAGTAGTATTATCCTTGATTCTTGAAAATGGAATGTATGTGAAATACATGCAGCAGCAGAAGATAGTAAAAAAGGCAACAAAATTTTCTCAAACTCAGTAGCCAATCTACAACTGTAGCAGACTAGCAGATGAATATAGTCATCCTCCTCTATTGGCAATTTGGCATATTCTGATCATACTTCACAGACACACACACAACAATGGAAATCATGACAAGAAATGAAGGATGAAATCACCTGCTACAAGGCAGAGTCATCTGCTGATTACTCAATGAAGCAGACAACATTTTCTCAAAGAGAAAGGGAAATAATTTCTCAGAACTCCAAACTATTGCAAAAAAATGGATGCAGACAAAACAAGAAGCTCCCAACTCTTCAAGAAAATAAAACAGAACAAAATAAAATGGATTTGATATTAAAGGATTGGTTTAGTCTTTCATAGAGTTCAAGAATCAAGTTCTCTCCCTTGAGAAACAGAGGAAGACAAAGTTGGAGATGGTGAAGGGAAGTAGCTGCGACTGCAACTGGTACATTTTGAGAATTCATCCACGCTCAAATCATCATACTTCTCATCAACAAAGCAGTTTTCAGCATTCAACCAAATAAGCTAACCAAAGCAACACAAACTGGATTTGGGAATGCATTTTTTGAGTAAATTATTGGGTAAAACTTCAATTAGCTCCTTATCTGCTTCCTTTATGAAAATTCAATTTGGGGCATTTTGGCAGAAGCTTCTAAATTTCCAGAATTAAATTGATTCAGAGTAGGTGAGCTTTTTGTTTAAGGAAGGACAGCTTAGCGGTGCTGGAGGGTTTACCTTGAGGAGTGCAGGAGCAGCTTCGCGGCGCGGCGGCGGCGTGCGGCGGAGAGCGTAGGAACTCCCGGCGCGGCGGCGTGCGGCGGAGAGGGCAGGAACTCCCGGAGCGGCGGAGAGCAGCGAATTCCGGAGAGCGCGACAACAATCAGCAGCGAGGCGGCGGAGGCGAGCAGCGGCGGCGGAGGAATTGAGGTGTGCGTGAAGCGGCTGCGACGCTGCGTGCAGATCCAATTTTCAAATTCAGACGAGAATTGAGATTTGAGAGTTTGAGACCTTTTTTGGGCTTTTTTAAGTTTGGTAATGAATATTATTGGGTCTATGGGTCTGATAAGACCCATGGATAATTAACCTACCCAAAATCATTTTATTTATCACTTAATGATCCGGTCCAGTGTGGATCTAATAAACAATGGATCAGTTCTGATTCCGAAATCGTAACAATTTTAATGGTTCTGATCCGGATAAAATCCGCCCATTGACATCCCTACCATCGCCGTTTCTATCGGCCAAGGTAAGGTGGCGCGGCGGCGGCGGCAGTCCTTCAGCCAAGAGGAAGAGAAATTGGGTAGCTTTTGGGCTCCAAATTAAATTGGTGCTGTGCATTTTAAAGTAGTACTGTAATAATTTATTGGGCTATTTGTGGTCAAAAAACAAATATATTGGGCTATTATATAGTCCTTACTAGAATAGAATAAAGGTTGGGCTTGTTTAATTTTATGAGTAAGAGATTTATCAAAATATGGGCTGATTATGAATCTTAGTTAAATTATAATTTTCATATCTGTGTTTTTTTATCTGGGTGATCCTGTCCATAACCCCTAATTTTCTTTCCATAGTTAAAATATTAATAAACATACCATTTTATCCTTTTAAAAGAAAAAAAAAATCTTAATACTCCCTCCATCCTTAAAATATCTTCATTTAATTCATTTTATGTTCGTCCCCAAACATCTTTCTAATCTATTTTTAGAAGCTTTCAAGAATAGTTATGCTTGCTCACTTAAAATCATCAACAATATTTCAAGTAGTTCACCCTTTAATTACATATATATAATTCTCATTGCTCACATCGACGGTATATGATTTGAACGATGAATTTCGATGACAGATTATAGTAAATATTTTTGTGATCATATAAGATCAGTCTCTAGTTGTGAGCCCGTAGTAATGAATTATGAGTTGGCTAATTATGTTGTTCCTATTATTACTATTAAACATTGATGTAGAATTAATAGACAAAACATAAAATCTCATCTACACTCGGTGTACGGTACACTCGGATCAGTACTCAAACCGAATTTTCCGGATCTAACTCAACCGAACTATCCTACCCGAATGTCAAGTGTTAGTGTCAATTACATGTAGTGTTAGTGTCATTTTCGAAATAATGTCATTTTGAAAACAAATAGTGTTAGTGTTATTTTTGAAATAGTGTCATTGGTAAAACAAAATAATGTTAGTGTCATTTCAAGAAAAAATGAATCAGGATAATTTAATTGGGTCAAAATTCGGGTCGGATACAACCGAAATGTACAGTATACTCAGATGTACAGAAGCACCTGTGGACAAATATATTATGTAATGCCCAATGATTGTTCAAAAAATCGATTCTATGTTGTCTGTATATTTTTGAGATAAATGGTGGCGACTGGTCTATGATGTGAGCATATTGAACCGAGTAATCATAGGATAATCATAATCATTTAAGTTGCAACTCATGCACTAGATAATAAAACCCGAGTAAAAATGAACAGTTTCAAAAATAAAGACAACTTATTACCTCTAACTTATTTTCCGTTATTATCGAGATTTTCATTATCTATATAATATATAAAAGCACAGTTTTAACGGCTATATTTTGCCGCCATTTTTTAAAATTTCAGTTTTTTTTTTCTTTTCAGTTGGATTATCCTACTTCTTCGCACATACCGTGAATTCAGTTTTCACATTTTTCTTTCCATTACGTACTTTTTTAATTTTTAATATTCTCTCTCTCTAATATTTGTTCCTAATTACTATTCTCACTCTCTCTGATATCTATGGCTTAACCCCTAACAAGCCCACGATCCTCCACCTTCCAACATTTTCTTTTCATTAATTTTGAAACGAGATTTCTTTTTCACCTAGCTTAATTTCAAAAACATTGTAAAATGCAAATAAAAAAAATAAAAAAATGTCATGATCTCTGAAATTCATAGAATGATAACAAAAAATCAATTCACATTCACATCCGAAAATTCGGAAATATCGTGAACATAAAAGAAATCTCCATTGATAACAATAACAAAAATTAAAATATTTGTTATGATTATATCTTAATTTAATTTAATATTAGATTGACAATTACTTATCTATTAAGCAAAAAAAATGATTAATTGGATAATCATTATTGATTCTCTTTAAATTATAAAATAAAAGTAAATTGAAGAGTTTAATTTTGTAGTAGCATGTCTATTCAAATTTAGTTAAATCAACTCCACATTTTATTTTTGAAAATGAATGACATGTTTAGCCCTTTATTTTTTTTTTGCTAACTCATTGATAAAAAATATTTGTCAGTAAAATACACAAATAAAAGTTTTGATGCATAGAAAAATAATTGATGTCATGTTTATTCAAATTACATGGCATGCATGCATTTATGACTCACCGATGAAACCATTTTTCAGATAAATTTTTTCTTATTAAAATCGAAACCCCAACTAAAATAATGCAACATCATTATCAATATTATAAAATTAAACTTAATAAATTGACCATTTTTATTATGAAAATGAATCACGTCTTTTCGCAAAATCAATTATTTGGATGTTGTATAGAAACTTTATTTTATAATTTATATTTAAACAAAATGACCACATAAATATGATTAAATATACAGTCCAAAAATATACTATTAAACTATATCCAATAAATAGTTTTGAATATGTTAGAATATCATATGATATATAATAATACTCATTATCATTTATACTTACTTTTGATGGTGCATTTATATATTTATACACATTATCAATGAAAATAATAATTGGTAATTGAAAATTTATATATTTTTGAATTCATGTTTTTTATTGAAATTATGTCGTAGATAATTTAAATTTTTTTATTTAGATTTATAATTACATTTATTTATATTTAAATTATATATATTTAATATGTATATTTATTTATTTAAAATATCTTTCATTTTTTATATTGATCGTGCATCGCACGTGTGGGCGTGTGCTAGTTGTTTAATTAATTGGTGATGACAATTTATTTAAGTAGATCCTAAGATCCGCTTACATCTCAAACAATATGCGACATTATATTTTCCTGCAGCATGCTCGAAATAAGTACTATATATTATAGTAATCGTATACCCATATTTAATGACCTTAAAAATTAGTAATATTTCGTTTTAAGGGAATAATTGTGACTTTAATAAGGAAATCGTTCGCTCATTTTACTTTTTCAAATGCATTAAATATATATTTTCTTAATCCGTATGAGAGAAAAGAAGAACGTTGACTTAATTTTGTGGAATATCGATATTGTGCTCGAAATATATTGGAGCCAAAGGATGCCTCAAATTATTGGATTAATTACGTCTAAATGTTGGATATTGTGCAGTTGTGCTCAAAAAATTTTGAACCCTAAGGATGCCTCATATTAAAAAATCTCGTGTAAGATTAATTATGAAATTATTATTAAAATATAGCCCAAACAGCTAAACTTTGACTAATGATAAACTTTTTAATCAAATTTAAAATTACTATAAATATAATATGTAGTACTTCTTTTACGGTTCAAATTATAGATGGGATTGAGTCAAAATTTTCAACTCAAAAGTATAGATGTACAATTCAAATGCTGAGTACTCAATTAAATGATCAGAACTACATATGCGATAGATTTTTAAATCTACAAGATTTAATCGAATAATCTACAAATCTATATATAATAGTATAAAAGATGAGTTTTTTCTACCTCTATATTTTTTCTCTCCTCTTAATTTTGCCCTCCAAATTTTTCATCTTCTTTTTTGTTCTTTCAATTTTAACTATTTTCGAAAAATCATTAATTTCGATTCATGAAAAAAATATAGTCAATATGAATTTTAAATTAAAGTTTATGAAAAGATCTTTAATTTGATGTAAAAAATTATAAAAAATAAATTTAAAATAAATAAATTTTGATCGTTTAAATGTCAAATTTAATTTTTGTTCGCGTTCATTTATCTCTAATGTTGAATACAATACTCTTTTTTCATTTCGTTTCCGTTTATTGGTGAAAAAAATACGTATATGTCATTTTTCCCCTCAAAAAACTTTACATGATTATTTAATCATAATTATTTTAGATTTAAATATTTTTATATTAGAGTAGTTTTAATGCCATTAAGGAGAAAGAAATTTGTATTAATTTTAATATGAATTTGTAAATAAAAAGTTAGTCATGTGTCTTAATATTATGATTAAAATATTATATTAGATTTATTTAATTATGTGTACAAATTATTTATTTATTTATATAAAAATATTTGTTGTTATATTTTCTTTTTTATATTATTCGTATTTTTTCTAATTTTTTAATTAATTTTGGGCTATTTAAATATGAACTTTTAATAATAATAATACAGTTTAGACTTTTAAGGGCCCAAAATTGTTATATTAAATTACGGCGATTAATTTTATTATATTGATTGTTTAGTGTTATTTGTTTAATCAATGTGATTGACTTAAATTATTTGTTTTGCAATCTATAAATTTAATAATTACTAGAACAATCTCCCGTGCGATGCACGGCGAGTATCGAAATTAAACGACATCAATTACTCAATAAAATTTTGGTTTTGAAAACGTAAATTTTCAACTTTGTATAAAGTGTAATGACAATTATAGTTATTAAATAATTAATAGTTATTTGATAATGGAAATTAGCATTATATTTTATTATAATTATAAAGTATGATGCTTCATAATAAATAAATAATTCACAAATATAAAAAATAATTTGAAATTATATTTTTTTAATATATATACTAATTTCATCTACAAAGTTAAATTAACATTAATACAAAAAAATTATTAAAAAAAAGAGTTATGAAATGAACCAATATATATTCCTTCACCTCTATTACATTTAAACTATTATAATTAAAAAAAATATATGTAAACACAAACACATGATATTTACTTATTTTTATCTAAAAATACAAAAAAATAATAATTAATATAATAGAAAAAGTAAACATGTCATTAAAGAGAAAATTAACACTCATTAAAGTAGAGAGGAAAGAACAAAATACTAATATTTTAAAACTTTAAATTATCATAACTTATTCATTCTAAATTAATTTTTTTTATCAAAAGATCAAAATAAGAGATAAATTTTGTAGTAAAGAGGGAGAGAGAGAGAGAGAGAGAGAAATATAATAACAACAATTATTAAATTACAATAAAATAATTTTCGATATAATATTAATAACAACAATAATAATAGTGCAAAAAAGGAAGAGATAAAAATATAAAAGAATAGAGAAAAAGAAATAGGAGAGAGAAAAATAATTACCATAAATTTTTTAATTATAATAACTTATTTGTTTCAAATTCATATTTTATGATTTTTATACCAAATTAAAGATCTTGTCATTATCTTTAATTTAAGATACATATTGAATATCTTTCCATATATCAATTTTAATTTTTTTTAAAGAAAATCACTAAAGTATGAAAGAGAGAGTAGAAGAGAGAGAAATTGTATGAAAAAAATAGTGAAAAAACGGGTGATAGAAAGAGGAGAGAGAAAATGTGAAAAATGCAGTAGTGGAAGCTGGAAGGAAGGAGAAAAATTGGCGGGAACAAAAACTGGTATTTCATATATATAGATTACACATATTTAATTAGTATAAAATATTCATTGAATTTAAAAGTTGAAAATATTGTTATTAATAATAAAAAAATATATTATTATATAATTTAAAATTTTAAAATAAATAAATATATCATAACTCCTGCATCGCGCGAAAGGGCGTACTAATCAGGCTTAATTGATCAATATTTTTTTTAACTCAAACTATAAACTAAATTCATTTTTTCTTCGGATAATTCCCTTCAACTACACAATATTTTTTATTTGAATCCTAAAGATAAATGCAAGCTATATTTATTAAAGTATGAATTCAAGTTCAAGTTGTTTTGTAAAACATAATCCTAAAGTAAACAAAAAAAAAACTAATTTAGAATGAAAAAGACAATTCTCTGTCTCTGTCTCATGGGGGCGTTTTGATAGAAAAACGGCTCTTGTAAGCAACAGACAAAGGGGTTGAAGTTGAACCTGCTCCGAACCCGTTTCCTTTGTGCTCATCACCTGCCCATTTTTTTCTCTATCTCATCAATCTTTAAGTCCTACCAAAAATCTCTCAAATTTATTTGTCTAAAAATAATTTAATTCCCCTTCTCCATTGTTCTCGAGCATCATCCTGAGATGATTTTCTAGTGAGAGAAAGCAATCCAGTGTGAGAGAATATCTCTCCTTCCCTTTTGACATATATTCTTCTCTGAAATTCCATCAATTATCGAATAAAAACCTTTCTCTCAAATTCTCCACTGATTCACTGCACCATAGAATCATTTTTCATCGAATTACCTTTTTATTTTTGTATCAGTCCACAGATTAGTTATCTAAACACTTGCATTTGATTAAATTAAACAATCTGACAATCATCCCTAAAGTTAGCTCCTTTTTTTATCTATTCTCGATCAGTTATTAAATTTCGTCACCTCAGAAAGTGAGAGAAGAGAAAAGAAACCAAACTTTTCGGTCGAGATCGAATTTCGAAGCTATTCATTGACGAAAAGCTCGATTTGTTGATCTGTGCTCCGATCAGAATCTCCATTTCTTGATAGAGAGGGCGGCGGTCGTGAAATTAAATTCATTTTTTAATTTCTCTGCCATGGCCGACGGCTCCGTGAGTCTCGAGAAATGGAGGGATTATTTCCGGAGCGCGAGCTCCGACATTTTCATCATAATCGAGCATGCGATACTGGTTGCTGCATCCGATTGCCCCTACGACTTCAGATTGAGGAGGGATCGGATTGCGGAAATGCTGTTCACGTGCAAAGTAATCAAGTGTTTCGGCTGCGACAAAGTCGAATTGGCCGTGCCGAATGGTGATGGTTTAGATAAGAGTGAGGATAAATTGAAGAGCGAGATTGATGCCGGGGGGAGCAAGGATACCAAGGAGAGCAAGGTGAATAGCAGCTGCAGAAACTACGATGATGATCATCAAGAAGTCATGGAGATGAATACGAATCACGTTGCCAACTACAGCGATGGCGATGCGGAAGCTGAGGCTTTGACTGATGAGATTGAGGAGGAGTCGCAGTTCTATGGGGAGGTGTTGAGGATCAAGGATGTTGTTGATAACTTTGAGGAAGAGGTTTGATTTGTGTTCATTGCTCATATATTGGTTTTGATTTAATTTTTATAGTTTGTGTTTATTGAATCTGTTGCTACCTAGTTTATATGGAAATGATTCTTGTGTCTATTTTGAGTTGCTTTAGCTTAAACTTAATGTTAGTTTTGTGATATTCTGTTATGTTTCTTTGTATTTGATTGTTGTGTCTTTTTCCCTTGGCAGTCTGATGCGTTGTTGTTCGATTGTTTGAGGAAGCTTCAGCTGATGCCTTTGTCTGTGGAGATACTCAAGGTTCGACTTGAATGTTTTTGTTGGTTTTTTGCAGTTGCCTTCAGCTTGAGTCTTGTTGACATTGATGGTAAGAGTTCTTGAACTTGTCTTTTCAGGCTACAGAGATTGGGAAATCAGTCAATGCTATCCGTAAGCATGGATCAAAGGAAATCCGGAATCTTGTGAGGACGTTGATTATGTGAGTAATTTGCTTTACAGCCATAATAGTATGAAGCATAAGTGAATGTGAAGTAATTTCTTATTTGAGATTGTGGATGCTGTCTGCATATCATCATCTTGTTACATTGCTCATCTTTGGTCTATATTTTCTGCTGATGGCACTTCCTTGTATATGATTGTGTTGTTCCTTTTACATCGTAGTGGATATTTGAAGGCAAGAGGTTAAACTTTAGGATTTCATTATTCTTTAATTGTAGAAGTGGGGATGCTGTTTACTTATGGCGTCAGCACAATTCATTTTCCTTCATCAACTCTGTATTCCTAAGTTGAAAGCCTAGTTTCTTAAGTTTGAGCTTATGATTTGCAGGGATTGGAAAGTGATGGTTGATTCATGGGTTAATGCTACGGCAGCTGTTGCAGGTAGCTTAACTTGAAGTTTTCTTTCTCAAATGATAGAAATCAAAATGTCTATCTTGGTTTTGATTCAATGAATTCATCAGTAATCACATTTTAACTGCAGAGATGGCAACAGAATCTGTAAAAACGTCAGCTGTTGAAGAAGAAGAGGAGGAAGAAGGACTACCATCTCCACCACTCGATGAAGGGGCTTTCTTTGCTACGCCTTCTTCAATGGAGCTGTCACAGGTGCCATATCTCGTCTTTCTTTTTTTTAGTAAAACTATGAACTTTTGTCAAATAATTTGCTAGTAGAGTGACTTGGTTTTGCTCTTTTTGCATTCAACTGCGATTCACAAAGTTCTTTGACGGCATGGATGATGATGGAAGTGAGTTCCTTCCCTATGTCTATCCTTATGCTTCATTTCATTCGCTGGGCTTATGCTATTCGGTTCTTAGTCGAATTTCCCACTAGAAAAGAACAAAGATGGATTATTTCTTACTGGGGATGTTGTTTCAGATCCTCGAAACAGTGGGGAGTTCAACAAGAACCGAGAAAGTGGCAGAAAGCCAACTATTCCAAAAACAGATTCCCGTAACTGGAGAGCTCAGAACCCCCATGACTCACGCGCTCCTCCAATTGACAGGAAACCCGAGCCAAAGAGAAATGAGGAAGCTACATGGACGAAACAATCCCCTTTAAAATTAAAACCACATAGGCCTTCCAGTGATGAATCTGGACCAGGAAGACCAAAGCCTCCAAGCATGGAATCCGCCCCTGGTAGATTTAAACCATCTCTCAAACCTAAGATTGAGTACGCAACTGTCAAAGTCGAGCAGAAATCCGAAAATCGCCCAATTCAGAGGAAACCAATGCCTCCACAACAGGAGGTGTGTGCATTACAAACACTATACTGTTATATCTATCTGTTCGTGCTAGTTATTTCGTTTCTCATTTACTTCCTGCCAGAAGCTGAATTCCAAGAACGAGGCTTCAGTTCGTATGAAATTAGAGGCTGCCAAAAGGAAACTGCAGGAGCGCTATCAAGAAGCTGAAAATGGTGAGTTTTGCTCTACTCTGAACTCGAGTTCTACTTTCATCATACGTGAATGGCATGATCATGATGATGTGATCATCTGTGTGCTTATGGTTATCATTAAACGTGGCTACTCGTTGTCTGAAACAGCCAAGAAACAGAGAACCATACAAGTTGTGGAGTTGCAAGATCTCCCAAAGCAGAGCCATGCACAAAGGAATCCACACATGAGGCCAGGCAACCACAACAGGCAATGGGCTAATGGACGAAGATAGCCTTGTATCTCTACTTGACATAGTGGTAATAATTCTCGAATCTCTTCCAACTCTTCCGGTCAGAGCCAACTGGAAGGACGTTGCTAACCAGCTGATTCATTTTAGCCTCTGGCTACTCAAACACCGGACAGTTTAAGCAGCCGGTGGCGGGGAGGGGTATTTTGGTCTACTTGTTGAAATCATGTGGTGTAGCATAGACCTTGTAGTTGAACATTTAGGGAAAGCATAGAGTGGTCCATAAATCTGTGTCCTCATAAGTCATGACTCTATTCCTTATTTGCCCTTTGCCATAATGGGAAGGACACAATTTGCCCATAAATCTAGTGCAGTTTCAGGAGAAGCTCATGCTGAACATAAATGAATTCAAACGTGAATGCAATTGGGGGAAGAAAAAAGAAGAAGCAAGTTTCCTCATATTTTTACCATTACAGTATTTCTTTTTTCGAGTCAATCTATAAGTGGAATTGCCCTATTGCTGTATTTTCTTTATTTTTTTAAAAATTATTGTCGAAGAATCGAATTTTATACTTTTACCCTGTCGATCATGGATCGCTCAAGTTCTTCGATATGAAGTTATGTCTCAGCAGCTTTACATTATACCGGATATTGATAAACATAATTATGAAAATCAAATAAAATGATACTAATAAATATTCGAAATCCGAAGAAATAGATGGTGGATAAAGATGACTGATGTCTGACTCGTCTCGCTAAAACAACATAAAACAATGATTTTCGTCACCTGCTTTGGTTTTAGTTGTTTTCAATTGCTCATGTATGGGACCACATGCCCTCTTTTGCTTCCACACACAGAATTGACTAGCTATAATAATAATAAGATTTATTTTTTTTTTTTTTTTATCGGTCAAAGTCATGTTAGATGTTAGTAGTTAGTTCCCCATCCACTCCAAGAACCACCTTATCTCTCCATTCACCAAACTCCACCTTATATCTCCAATCACCAATTCGTTCCCAAGAGGGATCGAACCCGGGTTACTTCACTTAAGTGAGGACCCGGTGGCCAGTGGGCTAAGCCCCTGGTTAATAAGATTTAATTGTTAAATTATGTACTAACTTTGATCCAATTTGTAATGTTAACCCGACTTTATTTGATAATAACTTTATTTTTTTATTTGTAGCAAGTTGGACATCCCTAATTTTACCGTCCATTCAAAATTGAAGAACCAAGAATTTGATACTTGTCCGTAATAATATCTTGAAACCAAATTTTGTAGTAATAATTTCGCTAAATCGTGAATTTGAGTGACCGAATAAGTTTAGAATATCTTATTTGCTAAAAGATTGATTTTTTTTTTAGAATTATAAGAGGTATCTATTATATAATCAAATAAATAATTCGCATGCAGACAAACCTCTACATCACACTAAGGTGAGAAAATTACTCGCGTGCAGGCGAGAGTAGTGGAAAAATTATCCGCAGGTGAGACTACTACCCACACAAAATTGAAAAAATTATCTGAATGCAGACGAGATTGAACCTAAGACCTCTCACAAATGAGAATTTTTAAGTGCCTCAACTTATTGAAATACTTTTTTTAATTTGTATGAAATGTTTAATAAAAATGTTGTAAATCCATATTTAACGCACTATTTTACGGTACCTAAAAATAATGGAGTAATGAATGATTGAAGTCTTAAAAAAATATATAATTCAAAAAAAAAAGTTTAAAAAATAATAATGAATCAGTATGACGCGTCGATCATTTGTGTGGATACGGATTGACAATAAAATGATACCCAAAAAGGAACTTTGTGTCCTCGTGAACGTGACTGATGGGAATTAGAATTGTATTTATTGTTTCAAATCGGTTTTATTTTTCTCCTTTTTTATTTTATATTATGTTTTTATGTTTCAAGGTTCTTTGGAACATATTAGTTTGGTATTATTACAACTTAATACTCTTCCGTTCCATCAAAATCATTCCTTTTAATTTTTCATGCAAATTAAAAAAATATTTGATGTTTTTTGAAAAATAAAATTTATATGCAATAGTTATATTTTACCATCATCTATTACTCCATATATTATTTTCATAATTACTAAATAAATTTATTTTAGTAAAATAAACTTTTAAGACAATTCAAATTTAAAAAAAATAAGTACATTTTGAGACATTCCAAAAAGAAACAGATAATTAATAATTTCGTGATGAAGGGAGTGCTATTTTAGTAGTGGAATGCACATTAGGAATAAATGAATGAGATAAATACAGTACAAGAAAACACGAAGTTAGTTGGAGAAGTAAATGGTGTTTTAGCAGCAAAACAAAGTAGTGGAAGCTAAGCCACAAGTTGTGATCAACTAGTATTTAGGTGCTTGCTTTTCACTCTCTTTACAAGTTGTGCAAGAAACTTGCTAAAATTGGCAAATTCTTAGCTGCAAAATATTACTTCAATTTCCAAGGGAAGATGTGCTTGTTTGTATTTAATTTTATTTTTTATTTTGAGGAAGTAAGGAATTTACTAAGATCATCTCCTACTACATCCACAAACCTCTCGAATTTCTTAAATTATAGTAATGATTTCACAATATTAAGGAAAATTTGACGACGGTCTTAACACCTACATTTTTTTCTTCAGGAAAATTATTGAAAAACGTTTTTAATTTAACTTTTAATTGCAAGAGTGACTTCTTGCATTGTCGATTGCACCAACACTTTTTTCCCACGCACAAATAATTTGGTGCCCGATCATCAACAAGTCGGTCAATTGTTGAAAGAATATTTTTTTATATATAGAATAGCATAAATCCCTATCAAAAATATTCATGCAATTTTCACCGTTTATTTTTTTCTTCCGAATATTACAAAAGAAAAGGAACCAAAACTCATTGCCAGACCGTTAAATTTGACTCATTAAATTCTACTAATCATTACTAAAAAAACACTAATTTTTAGTATTATATAGTATAATGTGTGTGTGTGTGTTGGGGGGGGGGGGGGGGTTGAAATAATTATATTTTAGAATATGAATTATAGAATGGGCATCATTTAGTATTTTCATACCATATTCTAAAATAAACCATTGATTTTTACACACCAAGTTAGGTGGGGTGGGCCGGGTGGCTTTGATATAATTAATACTCCTATTTTCTGGTTAACAGAAAATTAAAAGAGTTTCAAGCTAGTTCTTTTTTTCTTGTCAAATGGTTAGGTGACAACTCATCTCTTATCTTGAAGAATGCAGATATTCTATAGTATAATATTTTGATGGAATTTTGTGGTATTTGGCCACTATTGTTTCAGAATCTCCCAAAAGCAAAACCGGATAAGTGACATATATCACCCCCCCCCCCCCCAAAAAAAAAAGATTAAAAGAATTGCATGATAATATCGATAATAGTATAGATTGATGGATAATCATAACCTTATTTTTTTATAACAATAGTTGTATATATTTTCTTGATTTTAATAACATCAAATTATTACTTTTAAATCAAAGGACAAAGAGTAGTAATATTTAAAAGTTAGCTAGAGTGGGAATTACAACTTTTAAATCATTACATTTTAAGAAAAAAAAAAAAAAACAAGTCTATGAGCTGCACGGTAAGTATATTTTTGTGATTTTAATAGTATTAAATCATCAGTGATATGTTTTTTTGGAGGTAAAATCATTACTGATAGTTACTCGACGTTGTAGTCCAATAAGGAAAAGACAGAAAGGAGGATAAGAGTTATTCCATATTATGTAGCATTTTGGTAACAAACCAATAATGTGTACAAAAACCAAGATAGCTCGTAATACCGTTGTTATGAGATAATGTATTATTAACAAAAAAATTAATAATTTTTTTTTAATGAAAAAAAATTAGCATTGTACAAAATAAACGGCTTTGTTATTTGTCATAAAGTAAACATTTTACAACTCCCACTACATTTTAAAATCTCCAACCATCATTTGTGCCTCTTAATTATGGCTAACTCGAAAGTCTCTGCATTTATTATCTTTAAATCCACACACACACACACACATACGGGTTTCTGCGTGTGTTTTGTCTGCTAGGGAGGTTAGGAGTTTTAAGTCAAGAAATTAATGGTAGAAACACCACATAATAAGTTTGATTGGGAAAATAAGCAACTCTAGTTACCAGCAAAAGCCATATATATATAGTGCTGCAAATTGGTTGCCCTTCATCATGAGTAATAACTCCCTTCACTTTTGTATGTTGGAACTACCACTCATATCATATTGAGATAGATATGCTACCGAATATTTTTTTAGATTATTTATTTTCTATGATTTCCTTTGCACATATCACATGTATTCATCTATACAATAACTATTCATTTAAGATTCTTTAATTCGACGTTACGTGATTTTAATTAAAATTTCAAATCGTGACAACTCTTTTAAAATATTGATAGTTATTCTCAGGACAATATATAATAATCATTAATGAAGTATTTCAATCTCAATAAATACGGAGTATTTTTTAGGTTCTGCAAACCTTTATCATCCATACAACTCTTAACAAATCAACTTAGTCCAATTCACTAGACAATACAATATCACCATTATGATGTGATGTTTATCCTATTTTATATTATTTCATTTTTCTAACTTTTTACCTATACCATGATTTTTTTTATTTAACTTTTTGTTGATTAAATCGCAAAAAAAAAAAGTCACTATTTTCCAGATTTTTATAGTATTCGTGTTACATGTGTAGAAAAAAGTAATTGCAATTATATTATAGTCGTGAAACGTGGATGAATTAAAACACACTTTCAATAATATTTTGTCGGCAATGCATTTTAGACATTTGATGTGTGTGTGGGACAGTGAAAGAGCAAATTAATAGTCACTTTCGTGCAGAGCATTAGTCATAACAATGAGTGGGAACATCCCAAATTTAATTGCCTTAATTAGTTTTCATATGTATTTCAAATTTGTTAAATAAATCTTGCTGTAGTTAAGTGTTAGTGTTACTTGTTAGAACCGGGTACACGATCGAGATATTACAAAATATTTATTTTGAGAAATTACAATTCAAAATAATTGAAAATATTACAAAGTAAATAATTTGAGAAATTACAACTCAAATAATTCGATACAACTGAAATACATTGTATAAATAAATTATACGTATAAACAAAGTCGAGTCGAGATGAATCTCTTCCCGCAAGAAGATTATCGCCCCGGTAGTGCTCTTCGGTTTGGCGTATCTTCCCCAAAGGTAAAACGACTACGTCTCGTCGGATGTAGCACCACAATCCGGCGAGCTCCGGCGAACTTAATAGGATCAAGAACTGAGCACAAGTGTTTGCAGAGAGTGTGAGTGTAAATGGCAGAATGCAGAAATTTGTTGGTGTTCGTGGGTTGTTTCTGCATGCTCTCCACAAGCCTATTTATAGACATGTGGTAAGTATGAATTCAATACATTGAATTCCACTCCGACGGCTGGAAGGTTGAAGATGTGGCCGGTGGCAGCAACCATTGAAGAAACTCAGTTGCAAAAATGAAGTTGCCAAGCAGAAGTCGTAGCTGGCGTGCTTCTGCTGCTGCTTCTTCTTCTGCTGATGTGGGCTGGTGCTGGGCTTGGGAATTAAACTGTTTTGGGCCAATAATAAATTCTGTTGGGCCAATAAATAAAAAGCCCAGTGGAGTTGGTCCAAAAAATAGTTTGGGCCCCAAACACCACCCCAAAGCACCAATTGCCAAGATCCAAGTCCTTGGCCGCGGCCCGTACCCGACCCGCCCGTCCGGCGGCGGCGGCTGCGACGTCGTCGTCCGTCCGTCCATCCGATCGATCGTCGGCGGCGGCGCGCGTGTGTGTGTGCGCGCGAGGCTAGTACTTAGATCAAGCCCACTAGCAAGCCCACAAGTCAATTTATCAACTCCATGTGCTTTGCTATTCTTATACATGAAAAACATCTCTATGTTTTCCAATGTGGGATAACATAACAAATGTTAATTTCCCTCTTCAACATCCAAACTTTGACATACAATATCTCACTCATCGGAAATCGGTTTTGAGACTTCAAGTATATCACGTTGATCTACTCGAGATGTAGATTAACATACAATCATTATTTTAATTAAATAATAAATATTTAATTAAATAATAATTTCCAGATATGGCATTAAAACCATATTTCCAACAAATCCCCCACATGAGTGAGAAAACAGTATGCGAAAGTATGCAAACACTTAGCTCAGTCCTCTTAAGATACAACATTGCATTTGGAGAGGTAGCTTGTGGCTTTGAACCTGCCATAGTCAATATTATCGAGTATACCGGCGGCCTAGTGGATTGTGTTCCTTGAACTAGTCCTCCTCGGTGTATACTAAGTCAACAATATTGACACAATATTGCTTCAATCCTTATTCGTTCTCACGTTTGTGTCCATTACAGGCCTTGGAACACCTCTTTGGATTCATAAGTGTTTCAATCGAAGCGGCCGCACTTCACACTTACATAGGTAACTCTTAACTCAAGTATCCTGCTATACTTGTCCTCTTCGAGGAGTTCTAGAGTCATTAAAAGTCAAAGACTTAACCTCACCACGTGCAGGTTTCCGAACACTCACTGTTCTACAAGGAATAGGCAATTCGAGTGTTCAACACACGGATTTTCATAGCTTAGTTGTCCCATTGAACCAAGTTCTTGGGATCCTCCAGTCATCATGGTTGGGTTGCCACTATGATTATCCTTAATTTGTGGACTTCAAACCCATTCCCCCTAACAGTTTATACATCTGATCTCGATGGATACTTTTTGTCAAAGGATCCGCTATGTTATCAATTGATCTTATATAATCAATTGAGATAACTCCACTAGTGATCAAATGTCTCACGGTATTATGACGTCGACGAATATGTCTCGACTTACCGTTATACAAATGGTTTTGTGCTCGTCCGATAGCAGCTTGACTATCACAATGAATTATCACGGACGACACAGGTTTCGACCAACATGGAATATCCTCGAGGAAATTTTTAAGCCACTCGGCCTCTTCACCAGCTTTATCCAAAGCTATGAATTCTGATTCCATGGTCGATCTAGCAATACATGTTTGCTTCTTAGATTTCCAAGACACAGCACCACCCCCCACAGTGAATACATAACCGCTCGTTGAAAACGAGTCTTTGGCATCAGATATCCAATTTGCATCACAGTACCCTTCAAGTACAGAGGGTTCCCTAGTATAATGAATCGCATAGTTTTGAGTATATTTCAAATATCTCAAAACTCTTTCAAGAGCTTTCCAATGTTCATTACTAGGGTTAGCTGTAAAGCTGCCCAACTTGTTGACCGAGCATGCTATATCGGGACGAGTGCAATTTGTTAGATACAACAAGCTCCCAATAATCTTCGCATATTCTATCGCGTCAACAGGTTCTCCCTTGTGTACACTCAAATGCACACTAGGTTCCCATGGTGTCTTAGCTATTGGCTTGTCAAAAGCGTTGAATTTCTTTAACACTTTCTCAACGTAGTGAGATTGTGTTATAGTAATACCATCAGGTCTTCTTAGAATTTTAATTCCAAGGATAACATCAGCTAAGCCCATATCTTTCATGCTAAAATTTTTACTTAGCATGCCTTTGGTTTCTTGAATCACTCGGGAATTACTTCCCATAATGAGCATGTCATCTACATAAAGACAAACAATAACATATCCGTTATTAGAATTCTTAATGTAGACACATTTATCGCACTCATTGATTCTGAATCCATTTGACAACATTACACTGTCAAATTTTAAATGCCATTGAAGCGGTGCTTGCTTCAACCCATATAAAGACCTTTGAAGTTTGCATACTTTGTGCTCTTGCCCAGGTACTACAAACCCTTCAGGTTGCTTCATATATATTTCATCTTCCAACTCGCCATACAAGAACGCAGTTTTCACATCCATTTGGTGAATCTCGAGATTGTGCAAGGCAGCAATAGCGAGAAGCATCCGAATAGATGTTAGTCTGGTCACAGGTGAATAGGTATCGAAGAAATCGTACCCTTCTTTCTGCCTGAAACCTTGAACGACAAGTCGGGCTTTGTACTTATCTATAGTACCATCAGATTTGTACTTCTTCTTTAGGATCCATTTGCATCCTAGAGCTTTACTTCCAGGTGGTAGATCCACTAACACCCAAGTATGATTCTGCATAATGGAATCAATCTCAATATCGATGGCTTCTTTCCAGAGAGCTGCATCTGAGCCAGACATAGCTTCTTTAATCGTCACCGGTTCGCCATCTAACATCAAGACAACATAATCCGGTCCATAGACATTAGCTTTTCTAACTCGTTCCCCACGTCTCGGTTCTACATCCATAGGTTTAGACCTTGGTCTTTTCCTATTAGGTGGTACATGATTAGAACCCGTGGCATCATCTACTTGAGTAGAATTACTAGCTACTTCCATAGGTTTAGAACCTGTAGCATCACCATCAACTCCATCATTAGAGTTCGATGTACCTTTATCCTTGTTAGGATAGATATTTTCAAAGAATATAGCATTCCTTGATTCTATCGTTGTCCCAACATGTATATCAGGTATCTCCGATCTGTGCACTATAAAACGATAGGCACTGCTATTAAGTGCATGACCAATGAAGATACAATCTACCGTTTTAGGTCCTATTGTAACTTGCTTTGGTAAAGGCACTTCTACCTTGGCTAAACACCCCCACACTTTGAGGTATTTATACGAAGGTTTCCTTCCTTTCCATAGCTCATAGGGAGTTACATCTTTCCCTTTGAGTGGAATCTTGTTCAAGATATAGTTGGCCGTTAAGACAGCTTCCCCCCACATGTTCTGGGGTAATCCTGAACTAATCAACAAGGCATTCATCATCTCCTTAAGAGTTCGATTCTTGCGTTCAGCAACGCCGTTAGATTGTGGTGAATAAGGAGCCGTCGTTTGATGGATTATACCACTTTCGTTGCATAATTCAGTAAACGGAGCTACATATTCTCCACCTCTATCACTTCGAACCATCTTAATTCGACATCCAAGTTGATTCTCGGCTTCATTTTTGAAGTTTCTAAAAGCTTCAATAGCCTCATCTTTACTTTTCAATAAGTAAAGGTAACAATACTTTGTGCAATCGTCTATAAAGGTGATAAAGTACTTCTTGCCACCTCTAGTTTGCACGAACTTTAAATCACAAACATCGGTGTGAATAAGTTCCAATGGTTGAGTGCTCCTTTTTACCGATTTAAACGGTAACTTAGCCATTTTGGCTTCAACACAAACTTCACATTTTTCTTGTGAGTTGTATTCATCAACTTTTAGTAAATTCATTTTTACTAATCTCTTTATAGCATTTAGATTAACATGTCCAAGTCTACAATGCCATAAATCAGAACACTCAATCAAGTAAGCAGAAGAAGTTGATGCATCTTTATTGATTTTAGCCTTGGCAGGCTTACAAGCTCTTACACCAAGTTTGAAAAGTCCTTCGGAGGCATAGCCTTTCCCTAGGAACTTTCCCCACTTGCGTATTACAACATAGTCAGATTTGAAAAACAATTCAAAATCCTTATTCGTAAGCCTAGAGCCCGAAATTAAATTCTTTCGGACAGTTGGAACGTGTAATACGTCTTTCAATGTGATCTCCACGCCCGACGTGAGTTGAAGAATCACATCTCCCATGCCAAGGACTTGGGATGTCCGTTCGCTAGCCTCCATTATCGTTTTGTTTTCCACTTCTTTGTAGTTGTGGAACAACTCACGATTTATGCATATATGGACGGTAGCGCCGGTGTCCACGAACCAAGCGTTCGGGTTGTCCACATGATTCACCTCGGAGATCATGGCAGCAAAGTCATCGTGGTTCCAATCGTCGAAGTCCTTCTCGACGTTGTTCACGTTGCCATTTGCTTTCTTCCGCTTTGGCTTGCGGCAATCCTTAGCCATGTGACCTTTTTTGTCACAATTATAACATACACCATCAAACTTTGATGGTTGATGTCCGCCTTGCTTCCCTTTACCCTTATTATTAGGGTTAGGGCGACCACGTTTGTTGGAGGGACCGCCTTTCTCGGCGAGATTGGCCTTTGCCTCCATCGGAGCTTTTCCCTTTTGATCACGACTTCTCACGTGATCCTCCATTTGAAGCTTGGATAACAATATCGGCACGGACATCTCCGAGCGCTCATGCTTCAAAAGGTTTTGAAATTTCCTCCAACTAGGAGGTAATTTCTCTATGATGATTGCAACGAGCAATGCATCCGCCAAGGGCATCCCTTCGGCTTGAACCTCATGTGAAAGATTTTGGAACTCTTCCACTTGGTCCATCAATGGTCGGGAGTCAACCATTTTATATTCCAACCATTTGGCAACGACATACTTGGTAGTATTCGCCTTGTCCACTTGATACTTTAGATCAAGGGCCTCCCACAATTGTTTCGCGGTTTCATGAACCTTGAAAACACGGTAGAGCCGTTCGTCCAGAGACATGAGAACGGTGTTACGGCACAAGTAGTCGCCGCGACACCAGTTCAAATATCCGACATGAATTTCTTGGCTTGTCTCCCCTTCCCCTTCACTCGGGGTTGGAGGTTTATCCTCCATTAAGAATCCGGCAAACCCCACGGTTGTGAGGTAGAATAGCATCTTCTCTTGCCAATATTTGAAGTTCTTGCCTGAGAACGTTGATGGTTTCTCGGCAAGACCAATAGTTCTAGATGTTGACGAAGAAGCCCCCGTTGATGCAAACGAGGAAAATATTGACGACGTGGTTGAACCGATGGTTGCAGAGGTGGTGGAGCCATCCATATTTACGTCGGTGTGAGCCATTTCTCGAACGTGTATCAACGGCAGAGAAATAATCTTCTTGCGATTGTTAGAACCGGGTACACGATCGAGATATTACAAAATATTTATTTTGAGAAATTACAACTCAAAATAATTGAAAATATTACAAAGTAAATAATTTGAGAAATTACAACTCAAATAATTCGATACAACTGAAATACATTGTATAAATAAATTATACGTATAAACAAAGTCGAGTCGAGATGAATCTCTTCCCGCAAGAAGATTATCGCCCCGGTAGTGCTCTTCGGTTTGGCGTATCTTCCCCAAAGGTAAAACGACTACGTCTCGTCGGATGTAGCACCACAATCCGGCGAGCTCCGGCGAACTTAATAGGATCAAGAACTGAGCACAAGTGTTTGCAGAGAGTGTGAGTGTAAATGGCAGAATGCAGAAATTTGTTGGTGTTCGTGGGTTGTTTCTGCATGCTCTCCACAAGCCTATTTATAGACATGTGGTAAGTATGAATTCAATACATTGAATTCCACTCCGACGGCTGGAAGGTTGAAGATGTGGCCGGTGGCAGCAGCCATTGAAGAAACTCAGTTGCAAAATGGTGCTGGGCTTGGGAATTAAACTGTTTTGGGCCAATAATAAATTCTGTTGGGCCAATAAATAAAAAGCCCAGTGGAGTTGGTCCAAAAAATAGTTTGGGCCCCAAACACCACCCCAAAGATCCAAGTCCTTGGCCGCGGCCCGTACCCGACCCGCCCGTCCGGCGGCGGCGGCCGTCCGATCGATCGGCGGCGGCGCGCGTGTGTGTGTGCGCGCGAGGCTAGTACTTAGATCAAGCCCACTAGCAAGCCCACAAGTCAATTTATCAACTCCATGTGCTTTGCTATTCTTATACATGAAAAACATCTCTATGTTTTCCAATGTGGGATAACATAACAAATGTTAATTTCCCTCTTCAACATCCAAACTTTGACATACAATATCTCACTCATCGGAAATCGGTTTTGAGACTTCAAGTATATCACGTTGATCTACTCGAGATGTAGATTAACATACAATCATTATTTTAATTAAATAATAAATATTTAATTAAATAATAATTTCCAGATATGGCATTAAAACCATATTTCCAACATTACTGTCAATCCGTAGTATCTCATTTTCCAAGCCAAAATTCTAAATAGTTAAATTAACATGGAAATTTTAATATAAGCGCCATTGTGATTAATTCTCGATTTCCCTTCCCTAAGTTAAAATGACAACAAAGAATCTTATCAGATTTTCATTAATGATGTGGACTTATAATATCCAATAATTTTAAATTAAGTTTCAATTGTATACAATTTTATCAATTTTGATATTCGATCAATTAATTTCATTAGTTTCATTGAAATAAATCTGATATTCCTATAAAAGAATAAATGTTACTAAACCGCAAGTACTCTTCTACAATTTTTTTACTTAATTAAAATATATATGCACATATTGGAACATAATATCATGAAATTACAGTCCCCAAGGGGACACCAAGCGGTGCGACCTTCTGTGTGTGAACAGTGAGGTCCCGGGTTCAAACCCCACTGCTCCCCCTCCCCAACTCCCCCAAGTCAAAAAAAAAAAAAAATATATCATGAAATTACACAAAATTTATTCTTTTTTCTACAGTAATTTATTCCTTCATCCATTGATATTCACTTGTGCAACTTCCATTGGTTTTGGTTCTGGTTCTTCACCCTTGCCCCCCGCATCTGTATTCAAAACATCACTTTTTCCTGCATACAATTTTTTTTCTAAAAAAAAAAATCTCAGATTTGAAGTTTAATTTTAAATTCGATGACTACAATTATAACTTATAAGGTATCAAAATTTAAAAATACTAAAACAAATAATGATGTGGTATATAAATATAGAAGATTTAAGGAAAATATAATAAAATGTATACCGTTTTTGGAATGCTTATCTTCTTCGGATGATTCCTCAACGATAAAGGAGCAACAAGCAAAGTTTTTAGTGGACTTTTTACTATCTTTCTTGGCTTTAAACTTAGAGAAAGCCATGAAATTTACATTGCTTCCTTTCTTACCATCGCAAGACATGATTGCTAAATCTTTATTTTCCTGTAAATATATTGCTAGAGTTCACTAAAAAAAATCGTCAAAGTCTGCAACATGTAGGTAGAAAAATATACGTCTAAAGAGAGGTATAAAAATATAGGAATTCTAGTTAATGTTTATATACTCTATAAAAAAAGTTAATCTTAAATATGGATATTGGAAAGAATATTACTAAATCTTTTTCATTCAATATTCTTCACGAGAACAAGATAATAATTGTGAAATATATGGTCGACAGAATAAACGAGCCATTAAAAATAAGTGTTAATAGGGGAATCTACCCACTTCCATAATATGTCTATGAAAAATACTCACCCCCTAGTAAGGGGGTGGGTACTTTTAATTCCACCCCATAAAATATTAGCACCATTAAATTGGTGTTAGATTCATCTTTCCATTTCATCTAATTTAGAATAGACCATAAATAAATGGGCCGCTATTGGGCTGATAATTCAAAGGGAAGGCCCACTAAGAGAATAGGTAATAGATTTCGAAATTATTATAGTTATTAGTTAATGTCGAATCGATCTCATAAACTTTCTTGCATTTTATGTCAAAAACATTTATTAATTTCTGTCTTGTCCTAAGATTGCTAAATCCATCTTTAATCTCGATATCCTTATCTCATGGTTAAATCTTTAAATACTAAGGCGTGATAAAATATTGTTATTAACTATGCATTGAATTTGATCAATACAAAAATAAAAATTGACAAAATGATAGTTGAAGCGAGAACTAGACTATTTATGTGTGGTGGTATTAAATTGTTAATCCGCCATTCCTGAGATGGTTTGAGTAGAAATCAACATTTTTCATATTCGAAACTAAAATGTAACGCACTAAAGTAAATTGTAGTACATGGGTTTCCATATTCATCACATTCGATGGCTATTATGTTTATGAAGTCCATTTCTTTTTTTTATTAATGCAGTTTATGAAGTCCATTCCATTCATTGATTACTTATTCATTCGAAATCATATAAAAATAAATAAATATCCTAAAATTATTTACTCATGAAAACTTATATTCCAAATCTCTTACTTATTACCATCAATTCCATATCCCCATCATATGAAAATGATTTACTAAACATATTAATGTCTAATTTCCAACTTATTTCATAATTAATATTGTAAAATGATTGTAGCCATAGGTGATGAACGTATATGGTACAAGTAACTAGGACACGAAATGTAACTACTCACACCTAAATTTAGTCGATTTCAGGTATTCAAATTTGTATTTGGGGAGATATTTTGGTTACTTGTACAATCATCCACGAGTTGATTACATAAGTTATCGTAATATAGCCAAAAAAAACATCACTTATTTATTTCGAATTATCCACCTCTTTAGACTTAAAAATCAAACACTAAAATTTCTAGAATCAATTATCGAATATCATTCTTAAATCGCACTTCACATCAACAAATCTCAAAATTCACAATAATTTTCACTTTCCGAAACTCACAATTCAAGTTTTCTTTAAGCATTACAATTCACATTAATTATAAACTAGTACACTTTTATTTAATTTAATTAATATTTAATAGGTAGTTAAATCTATAATAGTTATACCTGTTGGTTAACGTAGCTGATAATAATTCATTAAAATTTCACTCTTGACAAATGCGATTAGCCCATATCCCCATAACTAACTACCTAAACCCAAATAACCAATAGTTATAGCCTAACGCTTAATTATGGCTGAGACAGAATCTAAGCTGAATTAGGCACAGATACATTATTCAAAGAGTGGCCAGTGTGAATGCATTTATTTAATAAATAAATATACGTCATATCAACACTGATGGTTGCACGTGGACTAATAAAACACAACATTAAATAACGAATTTGTGAGTTGCGAAGAAGATGCAGAATTAATTAATACCATTCTGCAAAAAAAATTGTTTATCAAACGCGCCAGCATATGATAAATTCGAAATGCAAGAAAACAAAGCCTAACTTGTAATAAGGAAATGGGAAATTTTACAAAAAACAAAAATAAAATTATCACCATGATTCTTTTTTCTCAACAGAAAATGCAAGAATTCATCGATCCCATCACTAAAAACAATATTCCAAACCACAAATCTCACCATGATTCATTTGATCACAGGGATTCAACTAGACAGCACAATAAATTTCCCAAAAAATTGTCTCCAAAAACCAAAAAATTAATGAGAAATGAATCGATTAGCCATATTTCCATTGGCTGATGATTTCATTTCTGCTGCCTATGCCCATCAAAAGGCCTAAACCAGAATTAATCCATCTTTGGGCTGCTTCTCATTCATCCAGCCACATACACGAATTCACACTCTGATTTCCAATGCATAATATATATACATGCAATTTCTTTTATCTTTTTTTTTTCTTCTTCTTCTAAAGTTAATGATAATAATCCTATAAAAATGAGTTGTAAAATTAAGAAGTAAGAGTGCAGGTTCTGGGCTTGTTCTTGTCCAAAATAGACCACATAACCTGCACATCCTCGTACGCACAAGCCATGACTTCCCCTTGCAAATCCATGATACACTTTTCTTGTCTCCCTGCAAACGTTACACAATGATGGATTCATTAGCAAACAAACGAGTAACAGCAATGGTATGTTGTGGTTTGGGGTTTGTGGGGCAAGTACATATATAGTATAGGCGAATAGGAAGGAAACAAAAAAAGAAGATGGAAGTACCTTGTTGGGACTTCTTGTCTCGAGGTTGGTTTTGGTTGAAGAAAGTACAAGCTTTTCTGAAAGGAGAAGTGATTGTTCGAACCCAGGAAGCCATTTTGGCTCTTCACCTCACGTTTTGGTGGGCTTTATATAAGAGGGTAAACTATAAGTATGCAGTGTGTAGCTCCAAGGCAAGGCAAGATCCGTAACATAAGCTGTGGGTTAATCATCATCTAATAATCAACCAATAATATATAAACCTACACAATTATGCGTAGCTGCAGCTTTGCACATGCCGCACGCTTCCCAAATGCCCCAACCATGCATGTGAACTGCCCCATACTTTGCTTTCTCTAAACGAGACGCCTTGTCATTTGTCAACCCGCCCCTAATTAGCTTCTCCTCTATCTACGCATCTACTATTCAAGCCCAGGATTATTCTTCAAAATATAACTCCACTTTTGATCTTATAGTCTGAATTTATAGCCATAGTCAAAATTTCCCGTCAATTGAGACTAAGTTTTTGTACATCATCCGATCCAGTTCAGGCCACCTAACTTTGTACTTTGATCTAACATCTAATCGGAAATGTGACTCCGTGTAATAAATTGAACAATGAAAATGAATACATGCTAGATTTATTTGAGCTGAAAATCATTGTAAAGTCAAATTTTGGACCACTTTTAAAATAAGGTTTTATCGGGTGTATGTAACATAAATTATACCCTAGGCTGGATTAGGGCCTCGAGGTGGGTGAAGGACATGCAGGGGAATGGAGCCAATGGGAGAGCATCAAGAGTACATTATCTAGAGGGATTGATTTAGAGCTTTTAAGTTATGTATGTGGATCAAAATTTCAGGACAAAAATTTAATCATAAACCGTACGAAGACACCATATATGTCTGCTAGTACTGTATAGAATCTATTTATAAGACTGCTGTAAACAGATCATAGTCCCAATCTTGACAACTCCTTTATTGTGGCGTTGTTATGATAATTAAATTCTAAATTTGCCAACAGCGATTCTGTTAAATTTTGATAGTATTCTTATATATTTGAACTTAGATTAGTAATTTAATATATAAATTTAAGATTTATGGGATAAATTGTTGTTGCGAGTAGAAAATGTAGATGGGATCCGAATATTGCACATTGAAAGCTGAAAATAATACAAGTTGGGATGCACATGAGGATTCTATCTAGAGCACATGGCGGGAGTGATAATGCCCTAAACATGTCGGGCCTGCACAAAAAGATTCATCACATGGACGGTTTCATTTCTTTCACCCCAACTCTCCCTCACAAAAACAAAACTGCCACAAACTGAAAAACTAACCCAGGATATATCCGTTCAACCATTTCGGTTAAAACAAATCTACTTTCCATAAAAAGGAATCCAACTCAATGTACTTTTCATCGTTATTCCATTCCCCTTCCATTATTTATTATACTACCTTCTTCGAGGCCTCAATGAGGCAATCACCAAGTTTTTATTTTACCAAGTCTTGATCGATTTCCCATGTATATATTACAAGAAACCAGCAAACCCAAACTATGAACTCCAACGGCATATCATACTACAATACTATAGAATAGAATAAACGGAAAATGGCACAACTTTAATAATAGAAAGAAAAAAATACAAACTAGAGCTTCACATGTACGAAAATGGTTGTCACGACACTCTCCCTTACTCTCTTTGGCTATTACTGAACAGCAGCGCAGAAAGAAAACCAACAAAGCAAACAACTTAGGAATTTCCAAATGTTCATAGTTAATGAAACAAGGGAAACACATAGGTAGGGGATGAGTTGCAGAGTGGGCTCCTCTGCTTAGTCTTCGAGGACTTCTTCTTCTTCATCCTCGTACTCACCTTCATCGTCAGCAGTGGCTTCCTGGTACTGCTGGTACTCGGAGACGAGGTCGTTCATGTTGCTCTCAGCTTCGGTGAACTCCATCTCGTCCATGCCTTCGCCTGTGTACCAGTGCAAGAAAGCCTTTCTTCTGAACATAGCGGTGAACTGCTCGCTCACTCTCCTGAACATTTCTTGGATGGAGGTCGAGTTTCCAATGAACGTGGATGCCATCGAGAGGCCTCTTGGTGGGATGTCGCAGACACTTGATTTCACGTTGTTAGGGATCCACTCGACGAAGTAGGAAGAGTTCTTGTTTTGGACATTGATCATCTGCTCGTCCACTTCCTTGGTGCTCATTTTGCCCCTGAACATGGCTGAGGCAGTGAGGTAACGTCCATGGCGTGGATCAGCTGCGCACATCATGTTCTTGGAATCCCACATTTGTTGGGTGAGCTCAGGAACAGTGAGAGCGCGGTATTGCTGGGAACCACGGGATGTTAGGGGGGCAAATCCGACCATGAAAAAGTGCAAGCGGGGGAATGGAATCAAGTTGACAGCAAGCTTTCGCAGGTCAGAGTTGAGCTGACCCGGGAAGCGGAGGCAGCATGTAACTCCACTCATGGTCGCCGAGATTAAGTGGTTTAGATCACCAACTGTACCAAGAAGACATGGGAAAGATGTGAGCAAGAATTTTTGGTGTTCTTGAGGACTAAAATCTAGGCGTAGCTACTTAACCAAAATAGCAACAATTATCACATCAGTGCATGCGTAGCATACATAAACAGAGACATGTAAGTGTGAAACATAAAGGATTCAGCAAAATAATGCACTTCATGAGGTAGGGAAATCATCATAATACAAGATGTCTGTTCACGGTTAATGCATAACAAGCATCAAATCAAAGATATGGTAATACTGCTCGAACTAACATCAAGATACCTAGCACACTAGTTGTACAAAAATCAATGCCATTACACATAATTACAATCACCCATGCACTTCATAAGTGTAATATATAGATAGCCAACTAGAGCTGCAAAAAGATTTTTAAGGTAAAATTAGAAGGAAAGTTGTTTTCTCCTCCTGAATGGGATTAGAATCAGAAAAATCAACAGGCAAAAAACCAAACAAATGCATCAGGTCAGGAGGAAAATGCATAAAAGATGCGTGCAAAACCAGTAAATATACTCACAGCTAGGAGTGGTGAGCTTCAGTGTCCTGAAACAAATATCATACAGAGCTTCGTTGTCAAGAACCATGCATTCATCTGCATTCTCTACAAGCTGATGCACTGAGAGTGTAGCATTATAAGGCTCGACCACTGTATCTGAGACCTTAGGAGAAGGGAACACAGAGAAAGTAAGCATCATCCGATCAGGGTATTCTTCCCTGATCTTTGAGATCAACAGGGTACCCATTCCAGAACCAGTTCCCCCACCAAGAGAGTGGCAAACTTGAAAACCTACAAAAATAAAGCAAAAAACTCAGACAATCGGCCAATCATGTTCAGAATTAATATATTGCCTATCTAGATGCCCGAATACGATAGCATATCAATCAACAAAGCTTAACCATATAGGAAATCCACATAGTTATGTGAACTAGTGAATAAATTCCATAACTCAATCATGTTTCAAGCTCAAGCAATTTACCTTGAAGGCAGTCACAGTTCTCAGCCTCCTTTCTCACAACATCAAGAACAGAGTCAATCAGCTCAGCACCCTCTGTGTAGTGTCCTTTAGCCCAGTTGTTCCCAGCACCAGACTGACCAAAAACGAAGTTATCAGGCCTGAAGATCTGGCCGTATGGACCAGTGCGGACACTGTCCATGGTTCCAGGTTCCAGATCCATCAGCACTGCACGAGGCACAAACCTACCACAAGATGCTTCATTGTAGTATACATTGACACGCTCCAATTGCAAATCAGATGTCCCAACATATCGTCCAGTTGGATCAATTCCATGCTCATCACAGACCACCTCCCAAAACTTTGAACCAATCTGGTTTCCACATTGCCCACCCTGAACGTGAAGGATTTCTCTCATTTTTCCTGTAAAGGAAAAAAAATAAGGGAGACAAAACAGGATCATGAATAACATTACTGTTTTTTTGCACAAGTGCAAGCTAACAAAATTCAATGCTGTCCTATAAAATATTCAGTAGTGGATACTGAAGAGTTCATATAAATCCAAGGGAAATATCTAGAGTTTCTCCCAATTTCACTATTATTCATGTAACACAATTTCTAAAGCATAAAGATATTTTAACTAGACCATTTCAGACTACAACACGATAAAAATTTACATAATGGAATCATTCATAGCACTACTTAACACATACCGAGTCATAGACTCAAGAGCCAAAACACAGAGCAACAAACACATAACTAACAGAAACTTATATGAATCATGTTCAATTATTCACAGGTGCAACTATAAACAACTGAATCACTCTTAACAGATCTTGCAGAGCATAAAAAACGACGCATAATTAGACCTAGGCGAGTAATAATCCTCAAAATTTACCAGATCCGCACATATTCGTGTACACACGTCAAACATTGCAAACTAAAAGCGATCCGAAATAGACAATTGTAGTAACACTAAAGGAACTACTCAAAAAAACGTGAAGCTAATTTTGATCTACCAACATTTTCTCACACCTAAACGTTCCGCCGACAATTTCATGTTCGAGCAGTAAGATTTGAAAAACGTAAAGTCCAATAACGATATACCAGCATTCTCTCATTCAAAAAATTCAAATCCACCAATAATTGTTTATACGAGTGGTAGGATAACTAAAATTTTAGTGCAAAAACCTACTTAGAAATGTTTCCAGAATCTTATACCAGAAGGCAGAGCACGAAAAATACCTGTAAGATAGCGAGACGAAACCCAAAATTCGAGAACAGATCGATCAACAAGAGAGAGGAGAGAGCAAGTGTGAGAGTGAGAAAAAATGTCGAACTAAATGAGGTGTTTTATATTTGAGGAGGCATGATCGACGGTTCATAATGTTTCCCTCCTATTTCCATTGAAATATCAACACCGTAGGATTTAGAGAGTGGACGGTCGAGATTGATTTGGACAGTTAAGAAGAAATACTCGGGTTTAATTTTGAAAGCTCGAGGTAAATTGCTGTGACTGATGTGCCCTTTGATGAAAGACGGAAGTACCCTTTAACTAAGGGAGCCATAATTAATAATTAATTATTGCGGACTACTAATACGATGTTGACTTACATTCTAATTATTTGAATTTGATGATTATTTCTTGCTTCTTCAAAATAATTCAATAACGATAAAAACAAAATATATGTTTGATTGGTTCATCTTTTTCATTTAACTATGCACTTGACATTTTGTAGTTGGTTTGTAAGCATAAATATTAAGACTCGTTGGAATTTAACTCAAGATATGTATTGTAAAATAATAGACGATTGATAGCATATACTTATATTTGGTAGTTAAAATATGAAATGTAGAATAGATGAATGACTTGTTTGATATCCTATATTAAAATCCAAATTAAATGAATAAATTACAGTTATATTATAAATTTAAACACGTAAATATTTTAATATATAAAAAATAATTCCATTATATTTGTTATACTCCTTTCTCAGTTTCTCTCTTCTTTTTCTCCACCTCACCACTGCAACCCTCGCCCCTACTGTATGTTATTTCCTCCAGATTATTTTTGCGACCCTCATCCCATCTCTTTATTTTTTTCTCCACCCTACTGTTGCGACCCCAATCCCAACCCCAACCCCAACTCTATCTTTTTACTCTTCATTGGTCCGTTTCAACCCCAACTCCAACTCCAACTCTTTCTCTCCACTAGGGCTGAGCAAAATCGAACCGAAACTGCTAAACCAAATCAAATCGAATCGAAAATGATAGTTTGGTTCGATTTTTATGTATGAAACGGTGCGCTTCGATTTGGAATAAATAAAAAAAAGAACAATTATGATTTGGGTTAGGTTTTGAAAAAATGGTGCGGTTTTCAACCTGAACCCGCCCGAATTAAATATTATTAATAAATTACTCCATCCGTCCCCAAAATAAGTTCCTCTTTGGGGACGGCACGGGTTTTAAGGAAAAATAGTACTAGTGTATTGATAGTGGAGAAAAATATGTTATAAATAGTATTGGGAGTAGTGAAAAGGTGAAAAAGTATTATAATTAGTATTGGGAGTGGTGAAAAAGTGAAAAGTAAGAATAAATAAAATACTCCCTCCGTCCCACCATTTTAGTCCCCTTCCACTTTTCACACATATTAAGAAAGTGCATTTAATTTTTATATTTTTATCTATTATACCCTTATTTATTATTTTCACACATCATTTTCACATTTAAGTGAAGCATTAAATAAGGTTAATTTAGTAAAAACAATATTTTTATATAGTATTAATTAGAAAAGTGGACTATCTTTTTGGGACATCTCAAAATGGAATAAGGGACTAAAATGGTGGGACGGAGGGAGTATTATTAGTGGTGGGGTAGTTGTCCAAAAATAGAAAGAAAGAAAGAGGAACTTATTTGGGGGACGTCCCAAAATGGAAAAAGATGAACTTATTTCAGGGACGGAGGGAGTATTAAATAAATATTTTTAAGGGTTAATAGCCGGAAAATACACGAACTATTTTGAGATTTGCATATTGCACATGACCTTCAAAATTAGCCCCAGAATACATGACCTTTCAATTTAATCGCAATTTGCACCCGGCGAAAGTTCCGGCCACTCTTATGTTTGACCGGCAATGACGTGGAAAAAATTTTAAACTACGTGGCATTACACTTGGCATTTTTTTACACAGTGGAATGCCACGCGTTCAAAACGACGTCGTTTTGATAGGGAGAAAAAATAAAAAAAATAAAGAAAAATGTCTTCTTCTTCAATCTCCTGCCCCGCCGCCGTTCATCCCCGCCGCTGCGACTTCATCTCCTGCCGCCGCCGCCGTTCATCCCCGCCGCCCATACCCACCTGCACTTCCGCCGCCTTTCCGTCTGCCGTCGCCCGTCCCCACACCCTCCCTTCTATCTTTCTCTCTCTCGCCGTCTCTCCAAGAAGCCGTGGTACTCCACTGAATCCCGATTTGAGGGAAGGTCAGCCTCGCCGCCGCGGCACCTACTCCGACGACGTCTCCACCCCAACCGTGACGTCGAGGCGACCCATATCCTCCTCTTTCTCCGGCGAAATACAGCAAGCTGGCCCCTTCTTCCCTTTTTCTTCTTCGGCGATTTCGCCGGGTCTTCCAAGCCCTAGATCCCCAAAATTTCCACCCCTCTCTTATTTATGTCAATATCCTTTTACTGGGCTTCAATTACTACCCTTTTCTTCTCAATTTCAGCCAAAGAACATGCTTTCCGCTACCTTCCCCAAATTTGGACGAAAATTGCAAACATTCAAAGTCGATCTTGGGAGTAAAACAGCATCAGCTAGCGCACGCCTCTGTATTTCCTCGAAGCGGAACTCAAGATGTTGCTCATCGCCTTCCTCTCGCCGCCGCCGCTGCTGCTCTCCTGAATCGAGCAGCTCTTCGAGTCAGACGACTTGGACTCGCCGCATCGGTTTGGTGGGAGAAGGCTTGATTCAGATCTGAAATTTTGTAGACTTTACAAAACAAAATGGGTAATGGCTCCAGATCTGAAAGGGGGGAGGCAGCGGTTGAACGGCGCTGCTCCCATCGCGGATATGGCCGAGAGAGGGAGCTGTGAGAGACATGAGTTCGACGGCGTCAGGCGTAGCGGCGGCGGCGGTGGTTTGCTGCTCGCTGGAGCAGAGGAGAGAGGGGTCGGGGGAGAGGGATAGCCAGATTTGATGTTTTTTTTAATTTTTTTATTTAAAAAAGCTTTGACAAAACGGCGTCGTTTTAGTTCATCGCCGGTGCGTCCACGTCTGCAAATTCCGGGAGACACGTCATCTAGAGTTTAAGTGATGGTCAACGCATGTGCAAATTGCAATTAAATCGAAAGGTGGTGTATTCTGGAGCTAATTTTGAAGGCCATGTGCAATATGCAAATCTCAAAATAATTCGTGTATTTTCCGGCTATTAACCCTATTTTTAAATAAATAATTATTAAATAATTAAAAATTAAATTCAGATTTTAGGGGTTTACACTTTAGTACTTTACAAATATGAGATTTTAATTTTATCATCTATAATTAAATATTATTAATAAATTATTAAATATATATTTTTAAATAAATAAATAAAATGAAGCGGTTTATGCCAAACCGAACCAAACCGCAGATTTGCAATTTGGTTTGGTTCAATTTTGGCCATCAAAATGGTTTGGTTTGGTTTAAAATTTTATGGGCGGTTTGGGTTCAATTTTTTTTGATTCAGTTCAGTTTTATCCCAAAACGCCCGAATGCTCAGCCCTACTCTCCACTCCATCTGCCGCAAACTCCACCCTTAGCTCACTCATCTTTCTCTTCACTGGATCGTCGTTAGAGGAGGCATAAGAGAGAGGAAGGCTGACATTTGCAAATTTTGTGTTCTGTCAAATAAAGATTAGATTATCCTTTTTTTTCTCAATATTATTTTCCCAAAATAATCGCAAATTTTTGCAGTCCCATTACTAATTTTGACGACGATTTCATGTTATCCTTTTGTCTTGACTGTGAAAGATGAGTTATGACGTTCTGTTAAATTGGAGGGGTAATGTGAACAAATTTGGCTATTTTGTTTACTGTTTAAAATGGGATCAATGATCGGAGGATGAGGATACGATACAATCGCTATGTGTAATAGTGAATTTGTATCGGGCCTTAGCTACAAAACGAGTTTCCAAAATACTCCAAATGGAGAAATATTGATAGGTTAAGTCCCAATAGTTATTTTATCATGAGCTTATTTGGGTAAATAAAATTATAACGGTAAATCGGTATAAAAATATATAAAAGGTTAAATAATTGAAAATTAGTATTTTGATTAAAAATAAATGTAAGAAGTGCTTTGAGTATTTAAAATTGCAGAAATTACATATGTATATACAATTTGTTAAACAAGCCGTTCAGCTTTTTTGTATCTTCCACCAAAATTCAAATATTTAAGGAACATTTATGACTTGAAAATTTGAACTGGGATAGTGATGGGCTTGTGTATCGTCATGGTCAATTCCAAAATTGTCAAATTACTCGACTTTCTTTTTCAATATTTGCTGCTTTGAAAAAATTAACATTTTTATCTTGAGAATTAACTTTTGAAAAGATTAACTTTTAGAAATAGAAAAAGGATTCTTTAGAATATCAACATTGCGGCTCGTGGAGCGGACACGAACCCGTTTCCAGCGAATTGCATAGCGCTTTAGGGCGGTCGAACGGTTCGAGTTCGGTTACCCGTACTCGAAATTTCGGTTACTCGAACCTAAAATTGTCATATTTCAATAACCGTTTTCGAACCGTTTTAAGAGTTCGGTTACCCAATAACTGCTTCGGTTACCCGATTCGATTATTTGGGTATCCAAAATACCCATTTAAAAAATTAAATTCAAAAGTTAAGATACAAAAACTAAATTCAACAATATGAACAGCAGTCGATATGAAGCAAAAACTGAATTCCAAAGTTCTTTTCTCTACTTGTTTACTCCTTTTATCAAAGAATTGTCCTAAATACATGTGATTTTCATTGATTTGAAGAGAAAAGGAGGCTAAAATACTCTGTAGTGACTCCACATATAAACTATGGACATGGGGGATTTAATCTCGTATTACCAAATGAAAAGAGATTTTCAATATTAGAAATGTATCTCGTTGGGTAAAGGGACACAACAAATAATGCATCATAGATCTTTAAACTAAATTACAACAATTGAATAGCTAAATTACAACAATTGAATAGCTAAATAATTCATCACCCATCCTCGATGATTTGATTTCCAACAATTGAAAAATGGCAGATTTCGTAGTTAGTTATTCCATATTAGATAAATACAAGAATAGCTGAATCATCAGTTCATCACAATTCCCCCATATTAGTAGCTTATACAAGAATAGCTTAATCATCAGATTTCGTAGCTTAGGGTTCTCAATTTCTCATCTAACTTCTAATTTTTAATTTACAAATTTATATATTAATAATTTATTAAATTATTTTCGGTTATTTCGGTTAACCCGTTTCGGTTATCGGGTTAACCGATACCCAAAATTTTTCTAAAAATGATACCCGAAACCGAACCGATAACCAAAAAATTCGGTTATTGGATACCCAAACCCGGGAATTTCGGTTCAGTTAATGGGTTATCCAAAACCCGAAAACCATTTAGACAGCTTTCCTATAAATAGGTTGACCCCACATCTGATGGATTTAAAATTTGTGATCTAAATTCATATCCGTCAGATCCGTGGATTTAAGAATCTAGATCCGCGGATATATTTTTGTATTGATTTTTTATATTTATTTATATTTTATATATTTATATTTAATATTTATATTATGCAATGCATTATTATTGTGTATTGATTTTTAAGTATTAGTATTGTGTATTATTTTTTAATATATATAATTATGTTTTATATTATTAGAAAAGTAAATATAAAATATAAATAATATATATTAAGAAAATGGATCCACGGGTTGGATCTGGGGCGAATCCAGATCTAAAAATTCAAGATTTAGATCCAAATCCGTTTTATAAATTGAGATCCAGATTTGGCTCAGATCCGTCAGGTCCAAAATTTTGAGATCTAGACCCTGAAAAATAGATCTGAATCCACGGATGTGGATCGTGTCCAATATCCATTGCCATCGAGGAACGGGGCGCACGAAGAGAAAGAAAGTGGCGTGTAGGGGTGACGGTCTAATTAAAAATATTAAAATTAAAATGCATTTTAACTGTTATTTCAATTCTTTTTCAATTTTTTTTATTTATTAAAATAGTCGTTGGCTAATTTTGAATGGTATTTTTTTCTTTAATTCCAATTTTCTACGATAAATATCTCATTCATCCTCATTCATTTTACACTTCAATTTTATTTTTTCTTCTTTTTAAAGATCAATAATGATTCTTCATTTCCTTCATTGATGATTCGAACCCCTAACATATTGGTTGGAGGAGAAGTGTCTTACCAACTGAACATATTCTATTCTTCTTTTTTTACAACCAAAAAATGTCTTTTTCTAACTCCTTTTGCAATTCTTCCTCCGATGAGGTTCCAATCTGCCCAGCTTCAAACGTTCATCCTGACCTTTATTTCATGCAACTCGTGAGTGAGTTTATGGAAATAGCGAGTCATGTAAGGCTCGATAGCCCTCCAAAAAGAATGAAGAAAAAAACATACATTCATCGCGATCGTGAAGCTAGTGTGAACGACTTTATCGGGATTACTTCGCCCACGATCTGGTATTTGGCAAAGCAATTTTCTGGTGGCATTTTCGTATGCACCGATCCTTGTTCTTGCTCATCATCAATGCGGTAGAGTCGGATATTTACTTCCAATAACACGAAAATAATATTGGGAGAGCCAGTTTCACATCGATACAGAAATATACAATTGCAATATGGCAACTCGCGAATGGAGGTGTCACAGATTCTGACAACGAGTATCTGCGTGTTTCCAACTCGACGTCGCTTCTGTGCTTGAGAAAATTTTTGTCGAGCAATCATCCGCATCTTCGATGTAGAATATTTGAGAATGCATGCCCACCTCTAAGACGAGTTAATTGAGCACATTTGGACACGATTTGCAGATCAAATAATATATATTTTTTAATTATTATAAATTTTAAATTAATGTAAGACTGAAACTTAAATTTAATAAAAAAATTAATTATTAAAATTTAATATTTAATTTAATCTATAAATATATTTAATATAATAGGAGAAATTATAAATAAAAATTAAAGGGATTGATTTAAGAGAGCCACAATGTAAAGGATTGCTCTCTAAGAGTGGGATCCACTTAAGAGGCTTTTGGGCGTGGATGCTCTTAGTAAAAAGATACGAATTTATTCCCTTTTTTGTGTGTGTTGTTTCGAGGGGAATGAAATTGACCAAAAACAATACTCTCTCCGTCTCACCCAAGATGCTACATATTCATTTTCGGGTCGTCCCAACGAAGATGCTACATTTTTATATTTGACAAAAATAAGGAATTTAAACACTTAATTAACATTAATTAAGTATTTCTTTATTACTTTTTTTCTCTTACTTTATCACTTTATTACATTCTCTTTCTTACTTTATTACTTTATTACTTCTCTCTCCTACTTTATCACTTTATTATTACACACTTAAAATATTAATCTACGACTCCTTAAATTCCGTGCCGAAAAGCAAATGTAGTGTCTTGGCCGGGACCGAGGGAGTATTTGAATTCTTATCACTACATTTGTTAGAAAAAATGACAAATATGCTTGAACTCTTATCGATGTCGTAAGATTTAGCTACAGTTAATCGCTGCTATTTTGTAATATAATATCACTAATAAATTGCAGGCCTATAAACTCTAATCTAAAACATAAGTATTTTAGTTGCACAACTCAATTCATTCACGCAAATAGTGTAACAGCCCGGCTCCAGACTTGACGGCTGTCCCCACAGACCAATACGAGTCTTTTCTAGCGTGTTTTGTCCTCACTCGCACGCTCCCTGAGAAACTTCCCAGGGGGTCACCCATCCCGGGATTGCTCCAAGCCAAGCACGCTTAACCTTGGAGTTTCTTCCGTTTGGGCACCAGAAAAGAAGATGCATCTTATTGATATGAGTAGCCCAATCAAATCCTTTAAGCTCTCCTCGAATATGCAGTCCCATACCTGCATATTCTCGGAATCCCTCTCATTCGGGTGTGTTCCGGTTCATCCCTGCGCCCCTCCGCTTGGAAGTCTTAACCGGAGCCGCTCTTTGTTCGTGCCTCTTTGCACCGGCGATCACTCCGTACTTCGTCCCCGGGCGTCACAGGCCCACCAGCTTCCGCTTGGTTCGTCCCCGAACCACACCGTACTGGGAGAGGTTCGGCTCTGATACCACCTGTAACAGCCCGGCTCCAGACTTGACGGCTGTCCCCACAGACCAATACGAGTCTTTTCTAGCGTGTTTTGTCCTCACTCGCACGCTCCCTGAGAAACTTCCCAGGGGGTCACCCATCCCGGAATTGCTCCAAGCCAAGCACGCTTAACCTTGGAGTTTCTTCCGTTTGGGCACCAGAAAAGAAGATGCATCTTATTGATATGAGTAGCCCAATCAAATCCTTTAAGCTCTCCTCGAATATGCAGTCTCATACCTGCATATTCTCGGAATCCCTCTCATTCGGGTGTGTTCCGGTTCATCCCTGCGCCCCTCCGCTTGGAAGTCTTAACCGGAGCCGCTCTTTGTCCGTGCCTCTTTGCACCGGCGATCACTCCGTACTTCGTCCCCGGGCGTCACAAATAGTCCATTAAGATTACTTTATGAGTGAAAAAACTGTGATAACAATTCAACTTAATTAATATTTTGAAGAAAATGATATACTCATAAAGTAATCTTAATGGACTATTAAGATTACTTTATGAATAAAATAGAAGACTTAGAAAAACACCATAAATATTCATAAATGCAAGGTATTTTATGGATATATCCATGTGCAGTCTGTTGAGGTAGAGTAAAAGGAAGAAAAAAATCATCCAAACAATTGATGTTTCTCCAAGTCAGCAGCCCATCAACATGTATAATAATTTTGTCCCAAAATAGTTTTTATTATTTCTATTTTAATTTTATGCATGTCGACTTACAAAAAATAAAAATGAAATTCGTCCTCGCGAATCATCAATAACGTGACATTTTGAGTTGTTTAATACAAATTTAGCACAACCATTATAATTACGAAGATTAAAGTGACATAAAACAGTAGTTTAATATTTGAGCTCCAAAAATTGCGACAGGCTAAATCACAATTTACTAAAATTAATGAAAAAAATAAAAAATAGTACTCCCTCTGTCCACGAAAAAGTGCCCTACTTACGACTTTTTTTTTTTGTCCATGAAAAAGTGCCTTGTTTACCTTTTTGTATATTCATACCCTTTACTTTTCAATTTATTTACAACTTATGTCATTAATAAATTCACACTTTTATTTAATCTATGCAATTAACCCACACAATTAACTCACTAATTAAAACTACGAAACCAACTCCCCCACACCTAATCAATCCCATTTCTCCCAAAATTAAATTACTCTTTCTCTGAACTCAAACAAGTGGAATAAATACACGCAAACCCTCCAAATTGTATCTCCAATTGTATCTACAGCCCGATTTAATGACTTTTGGGCTATGTGTGTTTGTTGATTAGCTCAATGGAATAATAAATATGTTCTTAAAATTAACTCCACTTCACGTGTGAATTCCGCGGAATTCACACATAATTGAGTTTTTACCCATACATAATTATCCACACATAATAATGTGTGGTATTTACCCACACATAATTTCAAAATGTGTAGGTAATTCACACAAAAAAAATTCATTAGTTATTGACATTTAAAATGTGTGGCAAAAATATTTTCGTGACGTTTATTATTTTACAGTTATTTTTAAGTTTTATTTATGTATAATAAAATTTATTTTTAAATTTGTTGCGCCAACGTGGCAAACTAATAAAAGTTATTAACCACACATAATTCTAAATTATCTATGTGTGGGTAATGAATTTTTATCATTATTTATTCTTGACATGTAAGAAACGTGGGAAAATATTTTTAGCTACATTTACATTTTGGCTTTAATGAATTATTTATACAAATCTTAATTGATGTTTTACCCACACATAATTATCCACACATATTTTGAAAAATGTGTAGGTGAAACAATTTGAAACTTTCAATTAGTTATTGACATATAAAATGTATAGCAGAAAATTTATTTGTAACATTTATTATATGGCGGTAATTCTTTTTTTAAGTTTTATTTTATTTAATGAAGTTTATTTTTATATTTGGTGTGCACCTCTATTAATTTTTTTAAACCACACATAATATATGTGTGGATGATAATTTTTATATTTATATTTTGACAAATTAAAGTAAATTTAATTTTATTTTTATATATTAGTGCCAACTAATCAATTGATTTCTCTACAATTATAAAATAAAATAAAAATTTAATAGTCTTTAACATTAAAATAGGCATAAAAAAAATAAGAATGAATATGTTAAAAAAAAAACACACAAGAATTAAAATAGGCATAAAAATTAAATACTAGTCTTTAACATTAAAATCGAACTCAATAAAGAGTAGGATTGTTTAAACTCTCAACAACTAAAAGACAAGAAAATATTAACAAACTAATCAATGTCATTAGAACTACCCCTATTGTAATTTTTACCCCAGTCAAAACAACTTTATCAGCTTTCTTAGTACCCGTGCCGACACCCAAATGGGGCACTTTTTCATGGACGGAGGGAGTATCTAAAATTGGAATAGAGAATCTTAAGCGTTTTGTTGGAGCTCAATTAAGCATAATCAATGGCTACCCTATTAACCCAATAAGAGCCATTACATTGTTGTGGCAATATCTAAATAAAGTTTGTCTTGACTTCATTTCTGACAGTGTTAGCAATTATTTTAGGTTTTTTTTTTTTTGCAGGAGTTTTTTTTGTTGCAGAATATATTGATATAGTAGTACAACTTTCCGAGAGAGCTAGCGCTTTTCTTTTTTTCCTTTTTTTCCCCAGGAGCTAAAGATTACAACGTGACTACTTGTATAAAAAAATATTTCACCAATATTGCCCCCTAGGATTTAAAAAAAAAAAAAATCCTAACCAAAGTACTCCCTCCGTTTTTTTATAAGTGTCCCATTCAGCTAATTTTTTTGTTTCTTAATAAGTGTCCCATTTCAAAATTTGAGAGTATATTTATGACAATTTTCCTATTTTATCCTTATTTAATACTTGTATGAATATAATAATTAGTTGTATATATGTATTTATTATGATAATTACTAAGGTTACAAATGTAAAATATCTTATTTTATTGGTATGTGTATTTTGACGGCTGGGGACACTTAATAAAAATCGGAGGGAGTATTTAATTATACACTCTGTTCATTTTATTTAATGTGGTATCTATAACAGATATCCAATATAACATCTGCATGATCACCGATTCACAAGAATCTCGAAATAATAATACTAATAATTATGAGTTTGCCTCAAACATTACAAAAAAAAAAAAAATAGAAAATGAAGGCCTGCTTAATTAAACCATGTTATGCAATATGAGATCTCTTAATCATATGGTAAAAAAAAAAAATGAATGCCTGCTTAATTAAACCATGTTATGCAATATGAGATCTCTTAATCATATGGTAAAAAAAAGACCATCATTATCTACGCCACAATAAATAATAATGGCAAGATTGGCAGAAGTCTAAAACCGTGCCATTTGTCATGTTGTTCTATGCTTTGGTTGTATCGAATATGATGAAAATATAAATCATTTATATATTTACTGTTTCTATACTTTACTCCTAGTGATGTATAAATTAATGGTTTAACATATCCAAAATTTAAGCAGGCCTTCAATTATGAATGTAAAATTTGTAGATAGTTAAAACATATAATTAAATATTCAAAGGAAGACATCTGACTTTTATAAATTAGAGCTGTGTATGTGCGATGTTTGAACACGAACAACAAAATGTATTGCCCTCGAATTGTGCCTTTTCACTGTAGTCAAGATAGTCCAAGCAATTACTTATAGATATTATTAAAAATAACATTAGTGATTGTAATTATCATAATTTAAATTGTTGTAACTAAGTTTATTTTTAATGTTATTTTCCAGTAGTCGTACTTAAAATTTACTCCCTCCGTCCATGAAAAAAAATCCCATTTGGGGTTCGGCTCGAGTTTTAAGAAAATTGTTAAAGTAGGTGTAAGTGAGATATATGTATACTTTGTAGGGGTATTAGTACAAAAAAGTAGAATAAAAGTACATTTTTAGTTAAAAAATGGAATAAAAGTACAATTTATAGTTAAATATAAGAGAAAAAGTATGATGTGATTGTTCAAAAAGTTAAATCGGACTCTTTTTTATGGACAAAAAAAATGAGGTAAATAGGATTCTTTTTCATGGACGGAGGGAGTATTTCTTTCTAAGTATATTTCTTTGTTTATATTACATTACAACTATTACAGGAGTACAAGATCACATGGGTGTTGTCCCTAAGGGGACACCAAGCTGTGCGACCTCCTATGTGTGAACAGTAAAGTCCTGGGTTCAAATCTCACCGCCTCCTTCCCAACTCCCCCAAGTCAATCAAAAAAATATATATATCACATGCCTGTTTCAATCTTTTTGGTTAGATCCCAACGATTGAGGGCAAAAAAGTAAAATCGAGTGTCCAGCCCCATGATCCATCTCCTAAACCTGAGCAATAATCGTAGATATTTTATTTTTATTTTAAATTTATATTAGTTGGTTTAAATTTTTTAAACCAACCGGATCGCATTTTTCCTTATCAACTCAACTCTTAACCACCGTAATAAAAATATAGACCAGCCAAAGAAACTAAAACAAACGCTCTGTTTTATTGGGCAAAACAATAAATATTTCCACGTGTGCTCTTTTTATTGGCTCAACTGAAGCGCGTGTGAGAAAGTAATAAAAAGGGCGTGAACCTGGCAGACGGGGTATACAAGAAACAGACAAAACTGATTCGATCAAGCTCACATGAATTAAAACTGTCGGCATGTGGCCTGCCAACCAATATTAAATAGGAAAAAAAATAATCATACTTAATGTTTTTTTACCAATGGTGTGTGTTACTTTAATTGGAATTTAAGCATCTTGATGAAAATAATTAGGAAAATGAAATGTTGGGAATATCCATTGATATATTTGTTGAGTGTAATGATGTTGGGATTAAGTAAAAGAGATGGCTTAACCACTTGATGCAAATATTTGGGTAGTTTGAGAAATATGATTTTTCAGTCAATTTTATAAGTAAAGTGAGATAGTTATGAGTTATCATTATTTTTAGAGTTTTAAGGTGAGGAATGATACTGAGTGTGTTGTCTTCTTTTTTCAGCGCTCGTGCTTTCTAATTTTGGTATGATGTTGAATAATTAGAATTAGCATGTGATGATCCAGTGCTTGAATTTAGGGCTTTTAAGAATCTTAAATTTATCCCTTAAAAAAAATAGATTCTTAAATTTATATTTGAGCAAATCATAAGTCCTAATTCCATAAGTTTTATTAGTCCATAAAACAAATAGTATCAACGTAATCGATGTATTATGCTTACTGAACCAAACAAGTAAATAAGTTTACAATTGCAAAATATTTTACAAAATAACAAAATGTATTCTTTAATGAAAAGTCTGATTTCATATTGAATAAGAAAACTATTATGTAATGAGAATTCCAGATTCTAAATTAGGCCATGATTTGATGAATGTAAGGCAGCTTGTAAGATGGGCCCTTAAGTATAAACTTTAAAATGGGGCTGGAGGTTTGGTCGAGATTCGGGAACTTGGTTTTCGACATAAATAATTAAAGGGCCAACTATAAAAAAACTCATTTTGTCAAGTTACATGTGGAAATGACCCTTTTCATAAATATATGGAAAAAAATACTTTATTTTAAGTGGAGCAAAAAAAAATATCTTTAGATGTGATAAACTTTACGTGAAAATCAGTGACATTTAGACACTGACCACACAAAATGTATTTTGTCGGTCAATATATATCCCATTAGTATGTCTAGGGCTGTAAACGAGTCGAGCCGAGCCTAATACAAGCAGGCTCGAGCTCGGCTCGTTTAAATATTCGGGTGTTCGAGCTCGGCTCGAGCTCGATTTGAGCTCGGCTCGAGCTCGATTCGAGCTTTTATCGTGATGATCGAGCTCGGCTCGTCACCCACATACTAAGCTCGAGTTCGGCTCGGGTGATGCTCGATAATGTCGAATTCAAGCTCGAGCTCGAGCTCGGCTCGTTAGATGTTCGTATATATGATGTTCAAGCTCGAATTTGTTATCAATTTAAGAAAATCTTCTTAATTAATATGTTATTCGAGTTCGAGTTCGACTCGTTTAAGGCTCGTGTACTAACTCGATTAAAGGCTCGACTGAAGGTTCGTGAACAGGCTAGCGAACATGTTCGCGAACAATCGAATTCGAACATGTTCGCGAGCTCTACGAGCCGAGCGCTGTCAGGCTCGAGCTCGGCTCGATAAAAATTTCGAGCTCGAAATCAGACTCGAGCTCGGCTTGTTTATTATCGAATCGAGCTCCGAACGAGTTTTTTTCGAGCCGAATCTCGAATAGCTCGCGAGTAGCTCTGTTCATTTACAGCCCTAAGTGTGTCCACCGTCGGTTGACAAAAGGATTAGCCTGTCGACCGGTTAGTACATCAAAGCGGTTGTTTTTATCCACTAACACATACTCCCTCCGTCCATAAAAAACAGTATTATTTTTTTTTGTCATTTTGAGATGTTTATAAAAATTAGTCATTTTCTATTTGTTGAAATTATATATCACATGATGAGCCATATTATCCACCTCACAATATAATTAATTATCATTATAAACATCTACACCACACCACTTAATAATCTAATTAAGTTTTTCCTAAATAATTGTGTCAAAAAAATAGGAGACTTGAAGTGGGACAGAGGAAGTACATTTTAAGTTAGATTTTTTTTTTCATGAACAATACAATAATCATTTTTATTAAAATTTGTGTCATCACTTATTAAAACTATTTTTTATGGATGGATATAGCATCTAATAAACATTCAAAATTGAAACCCACAATTTTATGTTGCTATTTCTTTTTGGGCAGCTGTTGGAAGTAAATAAGTAATCCATAATTCAAGCCCAACAAAGGCTATGGACCAAGTCTGATTGTCTGAACGTCCAAATATAATCCGTTGCAAATAACTTAATACTCTCGTATAATATTTTTGCACCTTTGGATTACCTAATAATGAGTTGTTTATTTCTCAAGTGTAGTTTCCAGTTAATCTTTTTGCATATGTTGGTAAATTAAAATGAGTCGGGAAAGATATAAGCTATGCCATTTAGATACATGCCCTCTATCATGCTCGTCTATTTATTTTTTCTTTAAAATAGTCACATACTATTTCGATTTCATGAATTTATGGCACCTTTTGTACATTTGTGTATAAATTATTTAAAAGACGATAAAACTCAAAAGTTGTTGGTGGAGGAACGTAATTATATCTTGTCTGGCTGCCTCCTCATCCTTTTTAATTGTCTAATAATTGGACAAAAGTATCAAGTGTTGTTTCCTCCAGATAATTAAATAAATATACAAGTTCATCACACATATATAGAGTGAGTTGGATTAGAGTGATTTTTTTTTTTTTGATCAGTAAAGTAAAACTTTTATTGAAAGAAAATGTATGAAGGCATCAGAAATGCCAATCAAAACAAGAAAACAAGTTTGAAGTCTTTGGAACACCAAGAAGTAAAAGGAATTCCTAACTCCACGATTTTGTAGGCCTCGTTCCAACTCCAAAGTCTCCCCTTAATCTGTAATACAAGTCTATCAATATCCCAAGCCTTGTCCTGAAAACGACTACCATTCCTGCTTTCCCAGAGCAACCACACTGTTCCAGCCCACAAAGCTTTAAGCAGTCTTCTTTCTCTCTTCTTTTTTCCAGCCGCAATGAAAGAAATGAAGTGTTGAAATATACCTCTCGGATTTGCCGTTTTGATGTCAAGCCATTGAAAGATCTGTTCCCACACCGCCGCTGCTTTCGGGCAATGTAGGAACAGGTGTTCCGTCGTTTCCTCATTAGAAACACATGCATTGCACCATCTCTCCTCCACGCTGATCTGGACATTTCTTCTACTCAGATTATCGCATGTTGCCAATCTGTTTCTAAGACATCTCCATGCCGTCACCTTGGCTTTATTTGGTGTTGGGGCCTTCCAAACCTTTGCCATCTCTAAAGGTAAAACTTGTTGCTCCTGTCTTGTTTTTGCCACAATTTCATATGCCGACTTGATTGTGAAGCATCCATCTGGTGTCGCCTTCCAATTCCATCCGTCTGTTACATCTACACAAGGAGCAAAATCAGCAATCACCAACCGAAGATCCTCCACAAACCCTTTCTCCCTCTCCCTTAACTCCCTCCTCCACTCCACCCTCCACACCCACGACCCTCCCTCCCAACACCCGCTTTCACCAACCAGCCTTTTCTTGTTCAGACTCAAATTATACAATCTCGGAAACACAAACTTAAGGGGTTTGTCAACCGCCCACACATCCTCCCAGAAGCTTGTCTCCAGCCCATCCCCAATTCTTCGCCTCAAATTATTGATGAACCACCGATCTCTCCTTCCTCCTTCCTTATCCACAATTTTCTGCCACCACCCTTTCTGTCCACCTCTTCCCGCCACCGAACATTCACCCTCTTCCCCCCCACACTAGCTCCCCATAAATCGATTTAATCACCCTTACCCACAGAGCTTTCCCCTCCCCTAAAAACCTCCAGAGCCACTTACTTAACAGCACCTGATTAAACCAATCTATATTCCGAAACCCCAGACCTCCTGAATCCTTATTAAGGCACAAGGTATTCCACTTAAACCAGGTGATACCCCCCGTCTGTGTATCTCCTCCCCACAGAAATTTGGAGAACAGTGAATTAAGTTCCTTAATCACCGCTTTAGGAATGAAAGCGAGGGATAATTGATAGACCGGGATGGATTGCAACACCGATTTGACAAGAGTAATTCGCCCTGCCAGCGAAAGATGTCTTTTCTTCCAACTTGCCACTTTGTTTGAGACTTTATCAACCAAAAACTTCCAATCTCCAACACCATTGCTGCGCCCCCCCCACTTTAGTACCCAAGTATTTGCACGGAAAGGATCCGATCTTGCACATGAGTAGCGATGCCCATCTCCTCTCAACTGCCTCATCCACTCCCACTGTCAGAAGACAGCTTTTGTCGAAATTTACAGCTAAACCAGAGACGAACTGGAAGAGAATCAGGAGTTTCTTTACGCTCTCCATATTCTTGTCATCTGCCTCCAACAAGAAGATAGTATCGTCCGCGTACTGCAGATGTGAAATTGGCACTTTATCCTTGCCAATCTTCGCCGGAACTAGGAACTGCCTCTCAGCTGCTCTTTCAATGAACTCGTTGAGGCCTTCCGCCACAATAAGGAAAAGGAAAGGTGACAACGGGTCACCCTGTCTCAAACCTCTCTCCATTTTGAAGTCTCCCGTCGATGACCCGTTCACCAATACACTTGCCGTTCCAGATTCCAGACACCCTTTAATCCACTTCCTCCAAACTCCGTCAAAGTTAAGTCGATCGAGAAGCATATCCAAGAAATCCCATTGCACAGAGTCGTATGCTTTTGCGAAGTCAATCTTGAAGAAAATACGACTCAATCTCTTCTTTTTTGCCTCAAAAATAGCTTCATTCAGGATAACCACCCCATCAAGGATGAAGCGGCCCTTGACAAACGCACTTTGATTATCGGAAATGATCGACCCCATAACCCTCTTCAATTTCTCTGCCAAGATTTTAGCCACAATTTTGAACAAGCTGGTGATAAGAGAAATTGGTCGAAAATCATCGATCGACCCAGCCCCTTCTTTCTTCGGAATCAGAACAATAAAAGAGGCGTTACCTCCTTTCGGAATTTTCCCGTTTTCGTGAAATTCCTTCAAAACCTGGAGTAAATGCTCTTTAACCACGTGCCACGCCGCTCTCCAGAATGTGAAGTTAAATCCATCGGGTCCCGGACTCTTGTCTCCACAACAGCTCCAAACTGCTTCTTTAATCTCGTCCAAATCAAAATCCCTGCTCAGCCACTGCCTCTCGTCATTTGAAATTTTCCTCCTCATGAAGTCCAGGGGGAAATCAGGCATCAGTCGTTCTTTCCTTTTGAAAAAAGCTTCAAAATGATTTCTCACTCTAGCTTTAACCTCTTCCGGTTTAGATATCCACGAGTTTTCAAAGAGCATTCCGCCAATCTCATTTTTAACCCGTCTCCCCCGAATTGCCCTATGGAAAAAACCCGAATTAGTGTCTCCCTCTTTTAGCCATTTGATTTTGGCTTTCTGTTGCAGCATTATCTGTTTATTCTTGATTTGAAGGGAGAGCAGGGCTTGAATCTCATTTCTCCTGATCACCTCTGATTCTTCAAGACCTCTCTGTTCGTCCACCTTATCCTTCTCTTGAAGTTCCTTCTGAAGTTCTTTGATTTTGTGGTCAATCTCACCAAAAGAAGTCCGATTCCACACCTTCAACGCCTCTTTGAGTTTCTTTAGTTTCTCCTTAACCTCAAAAAAGCTCCATCCCCCCCACATTAGTCTCCGTCCAAACCTGCTTGACCATCTCCTCGAACTCCGAATGATTCACCCATGCATTGAGGAACCGAAAAGGTCTTGGTCCCCAATCCTCCGATCTTGTAGTGAGAATAATCGGACAGTGATCCGAAATTGAACGTTGAAGTCCTCGTGCCGACGTTCCTTCCCAAGTAGCCATCCACTTCTCATTTACGAGGAAGCGATCAATCTTACTCTTGCACTTTCCATTTGGTTTGTACCAAGTAAACTTCCGGCCTTGAGTTTTAATTTCCTCCAAATCGTTCTCCCGGATAAATTCTTCAAAACTTCTTGCATCAGCCGCTCCAAACGCCTCCCCACTGCCCACACGTTCATCCCTCCTCCTAACTGAGTTAAAGTCTCCCAATATACAGATACTCCTATCCGTATTTTGTTCCACAATTGTGCTTAAGGCATCCCACAAGATCCGCTTATCCCCTGAGCCGACTGGTGCGTACACATTGATGATGCAACATAAGATATCACCCTCCTTGTACCTACCATTCACCACCACCGCCCCCGGTAAATCCCACGTACTAGAGGCTTCGAAAACCTCCCTATTCCACAAGCAAACAATTCCTCCCGCCCTTCCCTCCGAATTCCTAATCGCTATGTCTGTATAGTTAGACCCCCACCAAGATTTACAGAACAAATCCCTGAACACCTCCATCTTTGTCTCCTGTAAGCAACAAAAATCGATCTTCTGCCCCTTCACCAAATCAGTAACATCTCTCTGCTTCGCAACACTCCCCAAGCCCCGAATGTTATAAGATAACAAATTCATTAAACATTCCTCAAAATACTCCCAGCAATTTCGCAAGAAAGAAAATTACCTTGCGCCTCAATCTGTCGAGCAACTTCTTCGTCTGTAATTCGACTTGAAAGCCCGATCTTCTTTCCAAAATCCCAGATATGCTGACCTGAAATTTGCTCCCCAACTGTCGTCTCCTGCCCTTCTTCGTTTTCCCCCTCTCTTTCTTGCTCTGCCACTTCCTCCCCCCTTCCATCAATTGGCTCTAAATCTGAAATGAAAAGTTCCCATTTCTCTTTCTCCATGGCTTTATTCTTTTTCTTTTCTCTCCCTTTTTTTCCTTTTGAATTTCGATCACCAAACGTTTTGCTTTGCTTTGGACGACTTCCTTCGTCGGAGCTGAAAATCGGAAGCTCGTTCACTTCAATCCTTTGCCCTTCCTCTTCCCTCGACTTGTCCTCAACAACATTTTTGGCACCTTGACATTCGCTGTACACAACTGAAACGACTTCTTCCCTTTCCTGAATAGCGCTTCTATTCTCTCCTTGCCCTTGGGTTGACATTAAGGAATGACCTCCCTCACTAACGCTTCTTCCTGGCCCCTCAAGAGAAACACCAGTAAAGCCATCAATTTGGCTTTTTTCCTGTACTTTCTGAAAATTGGCACAATTCTGTTCGTCTAAAATCTGATTTGTGCTTTGAAAAGCGTGGCAGTCCATCTGTCCATCATTAACGAATGGCTGAGTCTCACCTACGGCCCCAACCAAATTCAAAAGCATTTTCGATCCTTCCTCCACCGTCCCGTCATAATTAGTTTCCTCAACAAACGTGTCTGCAACGGTTTGGATCGAAGGAGACGAAACGTTGATTTCTTGGAGAACCGAAACGTCACCATCCCTTTCACAGCTCTCGTTTCGGTCTCCGATGGTTGCAGCTGCCGGATCCATGGACTCCTCTCCGCTCATCCATCCCGAATCCGACCCCGAATCCTCGAGCACCGACTCTCCGATCATAGAAGAGAAAGGGTTCTCGTGAATTTCCTCAATGCGGAACGTGAACCTTGCTCCATTAATACAACACTCCATCACTTGATCAATTGATCTAAGGCCCGTGGAAATTTGAATCAAAGCAACATCCAATTTTTCTTTTTCTTTTGTCTTCTCATGCATCTTCAACACTCTACCGAACTTTGCAGTTGCCAACTCAAAGAAACGAGTATTCCATGCATGTAGTGGAATCCCGGCCCACCTCGTCCACACAACTCGTTGTTGAAACACATCCACAACGTTCCATTTCCTCGTCCATTGAAACCAGAACTCGCTCCATTAATCCATCTCAGTTAAAACTTTTTCTGTTGGTGCGTCGCAGACACTACGAATCAACACCAAATTTCCTCCCATCGTCGTCACTTTCAGTTTCCCAGCACTTTCACTATTGATTTCTTCATTAATCTCTTCCCACAAGAACTCATCTTTGATAAAACCCGTGAAGGCTCCATCTAGCCATCGTGTTTCCTCATCCGAAGTTTTGAACTGAATCAAATCTGAATGTCCTGACTCCCCTTCTTTGGATCCAGTGAGAACCTCCTTAAAAGAAACCCCCAACAACCTTTTTGCATCATGCACGCGCTTTGGCTTGTCCGGCTTTCTACCTGCGTCAGATTTGATTCCCTTCCCTTTACTTCTTTGTACCTTCACTTCTCTCTGGAATCTCGGTTTGTAAACCCTAATTTTATAGCTCCCAATCCACAACTTATTCAGCTGCTCCAGCAAATTGTCACTATCTTCAACGTTTTCGAAGCGGACAAAACCGAAAGGCTTCCCTTTTTTGTCTCTCTTTCTTGGACAAAAGATGTCTGTCGGTTCTCGCACAGAACCGAACTTTCTTCTCAAAAAATCGAAACTACATTCTTCTGGAATGTTGTTGAAAAAGAATGTAACTCTTTGTGCTTCATTCTCGTCTCTTTCTTTCCAAATTTTCGAAAACATTTGAGTCTTTTGGTTAAACTGCTTCTTCATCATCCCATCGGCTCCGATCCTCACCGCCCCTCGTCTCCTCACCACTCTCCATACCTCCTCTCCCATCTCTCAAATGGAACTATTCTGCCATTAACATTTACCAACAAACATTCATCCCACTTCACACAACTCCAGCAACACCAATCAGTTGAACACAATCGTGGTAATTTGCTATCTCGAGCATTCAATTCAGTTCGCATCCATGTTTAGCATAATCAATGTTCATTCACCTCAAAAATCCATGAGATATTTTACAACATTGAGAGAGTTAGACTTAGCTTAGTAAAGAAGGGCCGACTGCCGAAGGAACCGGCAAACCCCAACTGCCGGAATGGAGAAGAAGGGATGGCTCGCTGATCAACCGCTGAATTTGAGACAAGCGGCAAGCTCTCCTTGGCGCGGATCTTGGAGGGTCCTCAAAATCCTCAAGGCTGCGAACCTGGGCACCGATCGGAGATGGGCGCGTACATGGTTGCGGATCTTGAATGGCAGCGGATCTATGCGAGATCGACTGCACGTGGCCAGGACCGGATTCTTTGTGGTTTCGTCTGAAACGTGGAGTCAACGGCGGCGAGCGATGGTGATAGGCGGGTGACGGTATTTGCAGGACTTACTTCTTTATAATTCTCCTGCTCGTATTTATCCGCCGGAAAATCTGTTCACAATTGCAGATGCAGATTTTTGCCCGGTGATTTCTTCGGTCGAGATCAATTCAGATCTGTATTAATCAATCCAGATCTGTATGAATATCAAGTCTTTTGAGCTTCTTAATATTCCCGACCTCCCCTTCTTCCTCGCCAAATCTTCCCTTTCCGAATCTAGCAACGGCGTGATGAAGGCACAGTGGAGGCACGATGGTGGTGGAACGGCGAGGTTGGTGTTGGAGACACTACAGTGACGAATAAGCTTCAGGCCGCTGGAGACACGCCGTCGCCGTGCTGGTGTGGCCGGCGTGCGGGAGGTGCTGGTGTGGCCGGCGGCTGGGACTGGGAGGCAGCTGCCGGGCTGAACGCAGAAGCAGACAATCTGTGAATATTTAACTTTTAATCCAAGTTTTAGTTGGATTAGAGTGATAACATCGCCTTAAATAAAAATTAAGAATAAAATCCAGCCATTCATTAAATTAGATTGAACAGATATGATTGATATTAGTTAAAAAATTTGGAGTAATTTACAATGTATTATTCTTGCATAAGGTAGTCATTTGCGTGCACATGAATACATTATACTTGCGTAAGTAGTTGTTTATATAAGATAATTGTCAGTTATGCATGATTTGAAATTTGCTATACTTTATCCTTGCATAAGATAATCATTTGGTGTGCACATCAGCACATGAATATATTATAAAAAAAAATAAAAATAGTTGTATGAATAAGATATCGCTTATTATACGAGATTTTCGCATAAGTGATTTGAAAGTTACAAAGAAAAAAAAAATCGACTATTAATTAATTATAATCGATGTATTAAATGGATCGAAAACAATTATTATTTCTCATTGAAGATATAGTTTTCGTTTGAACCACATACTATATATCCAAGAACCATTATATTGTATGCGTGTGTTGGCCAAGCGGTAAGAGGTTAATGCCTAAGGCTAAAGGTCTTGGGTTCGAGTCCCCGTGGCGCGGCCTTTAAATTTCTTTATTTAATACTGTTAAATTATCAAAAAAAAAAAAAGAACCATTGTATTGATTTGATAAATTACCTTTTACTATTATTTTATTTTTCATAATTCATAATTTTGTTTTATTTTTATACTTTTGGGGTGTGTTTGCTTTTGGTGCGTTCTCTTTGGTTATAAATTTATCATGGGAAAATGAGGGATAAATAAAATTTCACCCTTTAAATCCTTCATTTATTTTCTATCATTTCCTACTTAACCCTTACTCATTCCTCATTTTCACTATAAAGGATGGAAGGATAAACTACATTTACCATCTTATACTTCGTTTTGATGTATAAAAAAATTCAGGCATGTTGTATAATTTTTCGGGCAACCACTTATCTCTTGGGAAAGGGATATTTTTATACCTAAGAGAGGGTGGTATAATTTTATACCACTTTATAAAGAATGGATAAATATATTATCATTCAAATCAAATAAGATATAGCAAATATGATCCCCACTTTAAATAATAAATTTATACTTCATTATATAATCCCTTCATTTAATGGAATAAAAAAGCAAACACATGATTTTGAGACGTGCGTACAAGAGGGGGCCTGATCCAAATTCATGCAGTGTTGCTGCTGCTCATTGACAAACGACAAGTTGCTTGCTCGTATATATATATATATATATATAGGGAGAGGTTCAAATAAGAACCACTAAATAAAATTAGAACAGAGAACCATTTTAAACCATTCGATCATCAAGATCTACGGTGGATGCATCATCTTGGTGGATGAATGCAGATCCTGGGTTCGAATCCTGAAGGAAGCAAAAAATTTATTATTTTCGGATGCATTAAATTTAATAGCGAATGCATTAATTTATATAGTAGATGCATTGATTTTAATGGTTCTTATGTTCTCACAATAAGTGTGGTTCTCACTATAACCGCACCCTATATATATATATATATATATATATATATATATATATATATAATCTGCATATAAAAACAACAAATAAATAATTTGGAGTAGTAAATAAATTAAAATAATAAAATTTACGTAAACTTCCAATTCAATCTAGGTTGTCAAATATATCATAATAGTCAATTAATAGACCGTCGCACATTCACATGCTCATACAAATTAAGAGTTTTGTTTCAATCATTTGTTTTTTTTTTCTTTTCGTGCATGACACTAATGTTAATACAGTATGACATACATTAAAAAAAAAGTATGAGACAGATAATATAGTAAAACAATAAAAAAATAAAAGTTAGCTTTTGTGCTTCTCGTGACAATGATCATATGCAAAAGGCAAGACTTTTAAGACCTTATAGACTTAGGTGTTACGTATTTTCTGTAATTATTAATAGCTATGATATAAACTGGGGTGGCCGTTAACCATGTGTATATATACCATATGATTTGAATTTCTTTAAGAAGTGTGGAAAATTGGACACAAATTGACCACATTAAAAAGCAGACTCGCAGGTCACATAATGAAAGGGCTAAAATCATTGTTTTGAGATCAAATAACATTGACTGAAAAATTATATTTAACCTAAAGAGCTAAGGGTTAATTGCATATAAATTACTGAACTTTCAACAAATTCTCATTTTGCACATGAATTTTAAATTTTTTATTAAAATTACTCAATTATTAATTTCTTCTCATTTTATATATTTGCACATGAATTTTGAAATCTTTCACTCAATTATTAATTTATTCTCATTTTGTATATTTGCCCATTTTACGACCAAACTTCGGGCCCAAAATGACGTTGTTTCCTTCAAACAATACATTGCAACATCAATTTTATTTTTTCACATGGTCATATTTATGCTACACATGCATATTCATATCAAACGAGTATATTTATGCCAGGTTACCACGATGAAAAATGGGCAGATATGCAAAATGAGAAGATATTAATAATTGAGTAATTTTAATAAAGATTTTAAAGTTCATGTGCAAAATGAGAGTTTGTTGAAAGTTCAGTAATTTATATACAATTAACCCAAGAGATAATATAAAATAAAATTAAAAAATGTGTTATAGTATATGATTCCGCCCTAAGTTGTTAGATTTATGTACTTCCTATGTGCCAACTTTTAATATTCAATTGAAAACGACATGAGTTTTAATAAAGTGATTGAGTGTATTGTGAGTGAAAGAAATATCTTATCTTTTATGTGAATGTTAAAATAATTAAAGTGAAGTAAGAATCCTACCTACTTTTACTAAAAATAAAAATAAATACAAAAATATAATTATGGATACTTTTAGCTAGGACGGAGGGAGAGAGGGTATTCTCTTTTAGTACTATTTTACAACTTTGATTAATTTTTACCAACTCTTTAAGTTTTGCAGACTAACTCACCAAACACGATGTTCATTCTTTTTTTTTCTTTCTTTCTTTCTAAAAAAATTGAATCTAGCATTATTTTCTTGATTATTGATCAACTTATTATAAAAATATGAGTTGATTCTAATTTGTAACCACCCACATCACTTGCAAAATTTACGGGGCTACTACCACACCCACTTCTAATCCCTATCATTAGGTAAGATTAAAATAAGCAAAAAAATATTCTGCAATGGATAACACAATTTGTACCTTCATATCTGTCACGCAACTTTATTTTTTCTTTAATATATCTCTAATCTATATATAGATGGTAAAAAGTCTTCATCGGCGCATGGTGGGAATTTATTAGGAGTAACGAATTAAAATCCGGATCCACCCAACCCAACCAAATTAACGGTTCAACCCGGGCCCGCTGCACACTCCTTTTTATTGGGCCCTACCATGTGATATGTTCAATGTGATGAAAAAAGAATATTTTTATGTTTCTTTTGTTTTTCAGATTATTTCAAGAATTTATAGATTGTTATTAAAGTGCAACTAAATGTACCAACTATTTAAATTTGAAACTAGTCTATCTAGATGAGTTGTAAGGGCATGGTCAAGAAAGTAGGGTTAAAGGCCGTTGGCCCATGGGCCCTCACCCTATTCATCAAAATTTTACTATTTTTTTTATATAAATATGTTATGTGAATAAAATTAGGATTGACAATTTTCGACACGACACAAAAGTACGATACGAAATCGCAATAAATTAATAAATTAGTGTCAAGGCTTATCGAGTTCGTATTCTTATCGTGTCGACCTGATAAGGACCTGATAATTTCGTGTCGAATTCGTGTCGGGTTCGTGTCACCTGATAGAGTTAATATTATTATTTTTATTAAATATTTATTTTAAATTTTTAATTATTTATACACTTTAGCCTTTAGGATTTCGTGTTTAGTCGGGTTTTAATCAGATCGTGTCGTTATCATATCGTGTCAACACGATTCAAAACGTGTTGTTATTGTATTCGTATCGTGTTTGGATTTGAGTGAATCGTATCGGGTTTGTGTTCGTGTCGAGCACTTCCTTAACAAGTCGTGTTCAGATTTGACTTTATCAAATCGTGTCGATATCAGGTCGACCCGATAACGATTCGACACGCACGATTTACCAGCCCTAAATAAAATATTAAATCAAATATGATAACGGTAAGATTAAATAAAAATTAAATACATAAATTTTGCTGCATATATTGGGCAATGACAACCTTCTTCTAGCTATAAGAGGGTTGTCATTACCCAATACTACTAGTGTGAAGATTAAACATATTTATTTTACCAAAGAAACAAGAAAGGAAAACTATAATGTTTATTGGTTATAATTTCACAGCAGATTAATTTAAGGGTTAATTGCCCATAAAATACTGAATTTTCTTTCAATTCTGATTTTGCACACAAATTTTGAAATGTAACGTGAAAATTACTAAACTTTAGATTTTATCTGATTTTGCTACTAATCCAAATTCCGGCCAAATACCAAGCTAATATGACGTGCAAATATTTGACGTGACATATCTATTGTTAATTTCTTATTAATAAAAAAAAGAACACAAAGCAAATAACCCAAATTGTCAATAACTTAATATATCAAATCAAATAATAGTATATATTTTTTAAAATTCTCAAGTTTAAATCAATTTTTTCTATTTCACTATTACACAACTGATTACTCCAATATATAAAATAGAAGTCATTCAAATAGTATAAATATATATATAGTTTATAAAAAAAAAGTTTTTAGATAATGAAAATTTAATAAACTTTATTACTTAGCTAAATAAATTTTTTATATATTAAGTTATTGATAATTAAAATGTTCTTTGGTTGACGCACCTAAATTCGAAGAATCCCCTTACTATTATCGAATTTATTCAATTAATTAATTCAACTAAAAAAATACTAGTATTATTTGATTTGATATATTAAATTATTGACAATTTGAGTTATTTGCTTTGTGTTCTTTTTTTTTTTATTGATAAGAAATTAAATAAAAAATATTATTTTGTCAACTAATTGTCACGCAATAATAAATACATCACGTCAAAATTGGCACACCATATTATATATTTGCTTGCTATTTGGCCGGAATTTGGATTAGTAGCAAAATCATATAAAATCAAAAGTTTAGTAATTATCACGCCACCGTTCAAAGTTTGTGTGCAAAATCAGAATTGGATGAAAGTTCAATATTTTATGGGCAATTAATCCTTAATTTAAAAGTTGAAGTAAGGACAGGTCCAAGTTAAGAAAAAATATAATTAAAACATATCGATAAAAGATTATATATACGTGTATGGATAAGTATGAAAATCAATTTGTTGCAAAGAACATTATTTTTGAAGTGATTGATTTTGAAATTACGCTCAAAATTTTAAGTAGGACTTATTTGATAATAAGATGAGACGATTCAATTTCTAGTTTCTTCGTGCAATATTATTATGTATCACGTTCGACTGTCCTTCTACTGTGTACATTATTTCTGTGGAGATTAAATTTACTTTATTTTTTAGAATAAATAATTCAAAATTTACTTGTAGAAAATGGGGAGCACCACAAAAGGTTGAAGAAGTTACATAAACAAGATAAATAGACCATTGTTATACATATTTATGGGCACCATATAGATGATTTTAATGCGAATAGTTTGATAATCGTCAGCTTCCAAAATGTAATTATGTTTTTTTGGTATATATATACATATATAGATATAGAGGACGTACACACTAGTATTTTTTATCACTCTCTCCTATATCACAAGTTCATAACTTCATAAGTTACAATAGTGACCGGATCATCAAATTTACAAACTATATAACAGACCAAAGTCTATTTTTTTCAATTTTTATTAATCTATTTAGGATGATGATTTTCATGTAATTTATAAATTTGACGGTTATATATAGTTATAATTTATGTGATATAAATAAAAAATAAAATGATAAAAGATGTTAAATAAATAATATGCCAATGAAGTTCATTGTAAAGACTCACAAATGGTGCGTACAAGTGAGATTTTATATGATAGAGTCAGTATTGTATTTAATATTTATTAATTCATAGGAGAGTTGGTAGTTATGCATCTCAGTCGCTTTAAGTTTGTAAGAAAATGCGAAAGAAAGGGACCTTCATTAATACAAACACAAATGTATCTACAATATTTAATGTGAAACAATCAGATCAAGATAAGTATACGAACTTGGCATCTATTAACCAAAACGGAAAGGTATTAGTTCCAAACTCCACTTAATTGTAGTCGTAATAGTATTAGATTCCACTTAAGAACCTTCCGTCACTTGTCAAAACTATAATAAGTTATCCATTGCTTATAAAAATAGTTAGAAAATCTTAGCGTGTGACAAAACTTCAATAATTGTTATACCAAACCAGATAGTACTAATTTCCAAACCGTTGGCTTCATTTTTATTTTACAATCAGTAGATGTTAGGTGTATATAATGTGTCATTGTATTATTATTATTATTATTATTATTATTATTATTATTATTATTATTATTATTATTATTATTATTATTATTATTATTATTATTATTATTATTATTATTATTATTATTCAATTAGTAGAAATATAGATAATTTTTGAAGATAAAGTGCTTAGTTTTTTAATCAAAATATCATTGCTAGTATTACTAATTAATTTATATATTTTCTTAACGCAACAGCAATAGCAACGATAATTATGTACATATAAAAAATAATTAAATTGCCAACTTGATGTTAACTTTTCTCAATCACCTCAAGATTCCAATGTCACATCCTCAAATTAATTCTTATTGCAACGCAACAACTAATTACTACAAATCATTAAAGCCATTATATTTTCTTGCTAACAAGTTACAAGTGTTCGGTAAAAGAAATTACGTCTATCAAATGAGATGCAATAGCTTAGGCGAAGCACATACTTCTTATATTACATGTCGCGTATTGAAGTAGCTGTTAGTAATGAATCTGTTCGTAGCAGTTATTAGTAGCAGAATCTATTGTGCTGAGCTTTAAATTAACACATTGGGCTGTGTTTACTTTAGTTGATAGATAAATTTATCCATGGAAAATGATGAATAATACAAATTTATGTCTTTAAATGTCTCATTTCTTTTCCAACATTTTTTTTTTTTTTTTGATCAGAAAAAAGGAGAATTCATTAACCAAGAAGCAGTGGTACCAGTAGTACCAGCAAAGTACAGAGAGAAGAGAAAAAGGCACCCAAAAACAGGGGCCAAAATCTCCAGAGAAGAGAGCAAAAAGAAAAGAAGGAGCAACGAAACCGCAAAACCCAAAGACAAAAAACGAAACAGCAGCTAGTCAAGGAGGTTCGTGCAAGAGAACCAATCTCTAAACTCCACCGAACGCGGCAACAGACCATAAACTTCATTCCAGCCCCACACCCTGGACTTAATCTCCGCCAACATTTTTTCAAAATTCCAAGTGCCTTGATTGAATCTACAGTCGTTCCTACCTTTCCAAAGGGACCAAGTGGTGCAAATCCAGATCCCAGTTAATAAGGGGATGTCCTTTTTATCTCCAATATTGCAAAAAGCCACAAAATGCTCCCTGGCCTTATGATGAAGAGCAGAAAATTTACCAATCCAAAGGAGAATGGCATTCCACAGATTACAAGATCTTTTACACTCGAAGAAGTAGTGCTCAGCCGATTCATTTTCCTCTTTGCATGACGTGCAAAGAACCTCCGATGCCGATTCATTTCTTTTCCAACATTTGACTCAAAGAGAGATGCTCATCATTTTTCATTCCTTATTTTCACTTCAAAGATGAATAATATTATCCCTCCATTTTTGGTGTGATAATATTATCCATCATTGAAGTGAAAATAAGAAAGAAAAAATGGTGAGCATCTCTTTTGTGTCAAATGTTGAAAAAGGAATAAGACATTTAAAGGCATAAATTTTTATTATCCATCATTTTTCATGGATAAATTTATCCATAAAAGTAAATGCAACCTTAAGAGATATTTATCTCTCATGCAACTCATGCACATGTTGTTATCGTGCTCCCTCTGTAACTCTATTTATAGAGCAATTGTATATTTATGAAAACTATTTCTATTCTGCAAAATTATTTCTCTGTAGTTTAACACAACAAAATTTGATTAATTAAACATATTAAATTATACATAAAAAAAAGGTTCTTTGAGAGACAATTTATTTGACACCATTGTACTGACACATTTATATAATCTTTCCAATCAAGTGCTATAAACCCCACATTTGTGTAAACAATGTGTAAAGTTTTAGGAAAGCTTTGTTAGAGCACTCCCAGCAGATCACCTAAATGCATCACTAACTCTAAATTTAGGCTAAAACAATTGAAAATGAGATAAAAAATGCATCCAAAAGATCTCCTAAATTGGATGGGGCCCACAAAAAATTTTACACCTACCTAAATTCAATCTTAAATTTACACCCACCCTAAATTTATTTTAAGCTTATAATTAGTAGGGCCCACACATAATTATTGTTTTTATGTAGAAAATATGAGATTTGGTGTATGCATTTATAAAATCGAGATCCTAAAATTAAATAGGGAAGCTTTATGGAGGAATATTGGAGCATAATTTTGGGATTTCTGCTGGGAGTGCTCTTAATTGTCGAAAGTCTATCTATCAACTCATCATTAGAAACAACGCATCACATTCCCTTTTTTAGCCATTAGGTAGATTTCATGATAATCTTAGAGAATTTATTAAATAAATAAACATCTATTGGTATGGTTTGGTTGGATCCTAAAATTGGGTCAATACTTAAATCTCTTTATATGCGTTGTGTATGATTCACTCGATAATTAAAGAGTGTAATTGTATGAGGGATATTCATTATTCGTGCGCTCACACATATATTTATTTATGTAGAAATGGATAATTAATATTTTATGAGACCAAAACGACTTATTAGGAGCACTAAAATCTTTTTAGTGAAGATTAACAATTGTATGGTACGGGACCCAACGCCACGAAAAGTGATTGTCTCCAGATTGTTTTAATTATTAAGACTTGTCTTTAAAAAATTATATATCATCGTGGCAAAACAATTATGGCTACTAATTAAGAGTGCTTTCGTGAGTTAATTGTAAAGTTGACATATTATTTTCTTCGTTTTCTAAATAAATTTCAATACTTTAGAATAACATGCAAATCACACAAAAAATTAATTATTGCTATTAATTAAGAGTGCTTTTGTGAGTTAATTGTAAAGTTGACATATTATTTTCTTTATTATTTTAAATAATTAAATTTCAATGCTTTAAAATAACATGCAAATCACACAAAAGATTATTAACTAGTTTATCCTTTTATAACCTTTTATCACTAGTTTATCCATCCTATTAATCATGTGACAAGGGGAAGCATTTTTATTTTTATTTGGAAAGGTTTCTTCTTGTTTTAGTTATAGTCTCAACCATGTGTTGCTTGTTTGATGGGTTACCTAATTTGATTGTGAGAAGCAGCCAGTTCTTTGGTGCCCAAAACTCCCTTTTTTCTCTATGATCTTCTCTAACATCAACCACCCAATTTACCCGCGCACGCATACATGTATATTTACACAACTTTGTAAATTTGTCATTTTTTCGATTGAATTTCTATTTAAATTGTAAATAGATAATTAACTCTATTGAAATGAAACCACTTAATACTCGAACCATATGAGACCACTCGATAGAGCGTTTAATGTTTAAGGTTAAATGTCTTGAGTTTGAGTTCGAGTTCATCGTGATGTGGTTTTTAAATTTATTTAGTTAATTGTTAATTTATATAAAAAAAAATAGAAAATGATACGAGAACAAAACAAATAATTGTGTTAAGAAATGGATATTGGGCTCATTCCTCCCTTAAAAGGCCTTGTAAAGAGAGGGTTCCCTCACCATATAATATTGGGGGGGGCCATCATTGGATTGGGTTGGCTCTGATACCATGTTAAGAAATAGATATTGAACCCATTCCTCCCTTAAAAGACCTTGTAAGGGAGAGGGTTGCCTTACCATATAAAATGGCTCATGCCTCTATCTCCAATCCAATGTGGGACACTTCAATAAACTGAAAATGGCATTAAGAGAAATTATGTTTAAGTAAGCAAAATGTTCAAATAAGCTATATATCTATTGTTATCTTTTGGAGGAATACCAAACTTTTCTTATTTTTTAATCTTTTTTTAAGGGTATGGTTACCAAACTTGATCTTGAAAAATTTCGTCCTATCCAATAAGAGGATCCCAAATATATATCTATATATATATATATATATATTTTTAACTCATTTATTAACACATTTTTATTTAGCTCTAACATTAATTATTTGACGAAGAATAAATATGGATTGTTAGTAAATTAATTATTACCTTAATTCGTTCCAATTCAATATATCACATTTTCTTATTTGAATGTCCTATTTTAATACGTCACTTCCTAAAATATAAAATCAATACATAACAACACTATCATCACATAATTAATTATTTACACCAAATGAAATTGTGACTCATAAATAATTATCTCCCTTCTCAAATAAATAATAATATATTCATTTATCTCCCCTACTTTTTTTTTATAAATGTATTATCAGAAAAAAATACTTTATTTTTCATATGTTTTTTTTTACAAACTACTAGTAATATTTTCTTAACATACACACATGCTTAAATCTTAGACTATGTTATCAACAACCTATACCAATTTCACCTTTTAATAAAAAAAATAAAATAATTTATCTATCTTTCGTACATAACCAATAATTCAACTTAATTACACAATCTTTATATTTTACCAATGACCGCTTCAACTTAGAATATATAATATTATTAATTTAAAATTTTGATAAAAATAATTTTGGACTCCAATTATATCATCGACATGTGTGCATGATCGATTATTCTTAAAATTGGTCTAGTGCGTGCGTGACTGATTATTGCTTCTTTCTCATTTTGTCTTTTTTTTTTAATCCTTTTGACGTTTAGTTATAACCGTTCATGTAAAGTTGCTGATAATTACAGTCTCATGACTTATTAAATTGAGACAAACAAAGTATATAATTTTCTTTTTCTAAAACTCTCTCGGTCAATAAAAAATTTGTCACATTATGTACAATATAATTTTTTAATAAAATGTTTTAATAATATTATAAATGGAGTAAGAGTCTCATTATAAATATAATTTTAGAATGAATAGTTATAAATTGAAGTAAGAGTCATATCAATATTGATCCTATTACTAGAAATGAACTTTGCAAATTTTTCATGAACGGATCGAAAAAGAAATTGTGATAATTCTTTTATGGATGGAGGAAGTATTTACTTTTGTAATTCATGTGTAAAATTCAATTAATTTATATAGTTAAAACTAATGATGTACATAATATCATAACTACTCCATCCGTTCATCAAAAGTTGACATTTTTTGTGGTCACAAATTTTAATAAAATGAGTGGAGATTTTTATGTAGTGAAAAAATGTTTTCAACATTGTATGAAATGAGTGGTTGAAATTAAACTAAGAATTTATTTATTTATAATTAATGGGTATTTGGAAGCTTAAAATATAAGAAAAAAAATATGAATTCATGTTATAAAAAAGAAAATCTCATACTTTTGATTAACACAAAAAATAGCAAAAGTATACTCTCTTCGTCCCACAAGAGTGTGCATTATTTTTAGTGACACGAGTTTTAATAAAATGTTAGATGAATGTATTGAGAGTTGAAAAATTGATTCACTTTATTATAAAATAAGAGTAGAAAATAAGAAGTTAGTAGTGGGGTAATGTACTAATGTCCAAAAATGTCAAATGCATATTTTTGTGGGACGTCCCAAAATAAAAATAAGAGCACACTCTTAATAGACAGTACTCCCTCCGTCCCAGCTTTTAGTATCTAACTTTCCTTTTTTGGCCGTCCCACATTTTGGTATCCATTTCTATTTTTTGTAAAAGTTGGTGGGGCCCTTACTCTACTTTAATTATTTTAACTCTCACATAAAATGTGAGACCCTTATTCCACTCACAACACATCAATCACTTTATTAAAACCCGTGCTGTTCTCAACTGGATACCAAAAGCCGGGACGGAGGGAGTATTTGATAATGAGGTGCACGTGACTACTCACGTGGCGCAGTGGTCGTAGGCATCGAAGGCTGTCATTAGGTCAGCCAGAAAAGGACAAACGGGCGCATCTTACTTTGACGTAATGTCTTCAATGGCAAATTCCGGAAATATACCCAAAACCATGTCCCAAACAAAGCTCGACCCGAACCGCAAAATGCGGCCCGCCAAATATCGACTCTCCCCCCCGATTCCACGCGCGCGTATCCCACGCGCTTCGATAATTGCGGCAACTCACGCTGTAAAGTGGAAGTGGGGACAGCGCGTGGGAATGTTGGAGGAAGAAAATATTTTTGGGTCTTTTTACTATTGTGATTTATGATTCTTTAACTGAAAACTACAATCATCATTTTCAGACAGCAATTTCTTTTTACAGGCAACTCCGACATGTGAAGTTTTTTGATACACCCACTCCGGAAAATACTTTTGCCGCTCTTTCTTTTCCTTTTTGGACTCCATAATTTTCATAATTGGTGAACGTGGTTTGGTGCGACTGGTCAATTACTTGCATAAATGTGGGAAATATTATACTAATTTTTTTTTGTGATATTTTGTTAATCGCAAATTATAATGACAATACTATAAACTTGTATACTCCATAAACATGTTAAAACTATTCAATATTAAAACATGTAAAATTCAAATGAACAGCCCAACTTAAATAGTACTATTGTAAAAATACCAACTTGGCTACTTTTATAAAATTATGTTAAAGCTAACCCATTTTAAATGAAGAAACAATTTTTTTTTTTGAATTTGACAAAAAATGCGTGAAGATCAATGACAAATTAAATTTGACTATTTAAATTTATCAAAAAAATGTTGACTATTTAAAATATTTTATAGATCAATCCACAAATTAAGGAGTTGTCGGCCAGGTAACTGGATGGCGACTATTTGAATTGTCAGAGGATAAAAAATATTTTGAATTAGTATAAGAATGTGAATGATTTCTATGCAAAATTTATCAAATTTAACAAAATTTTTTTTTATCCCTTTACTTAAAGTTAAATAATTTAATATATTTTTTTTAATAAAATTAAGTACTTTTATATATGCACTATGAAATGTTGCTATTTTTGGTTTTCACTCTATATTATTACGATTTTGATAATTTGTAATTATATTTAGCATATTGTGTAACTGAAAAAATTTAACATCAGATTCAGTGAGTAAATAAACTAGCCTTGAGAGAGAGAGAGCGAGAGAGCGAGAGAGAGAGAGAAGGTAAGAGTGGTACGAGTGAAAATGGGGTGGTGGGTGGGTGAGAGCGAGGAGCTTTTCCTTTTCAGTTTGCTTTTGAAAAAGGAGACATACATTTCTCTCTGATTCTTCTTCGACTCACTTGTTCACATCATATTTCCCACCCCACCCCTTTTTTTTCTGTCCATTTCTTCAGAAATCGAGTTCTTGAGGAAACACAACAGTGAACCTCATGTGCAATCTCTTCTTCTTCTGATTCTTCTCTGTGTCGTCGTCTTATATTCTTCTGTAAGTAGCATTTTCCTAAACTTCAATACCTTGATCTTGCACATTTTTCTTCATTTCTATGCTCTTCTTCCAGCTTAAGTGTAGCAAGTTTTCAAAGATCATTTTTTTTTAAAACTTTCTGTTTTCTGTCGCTGGATGTTGTTGTTGTGATTTGCAGGGAATGTATCTTTTATTATTTTTCTTGTTTTATTGTATAATTTATGAAAATGTGTATGTTTACATTTATCACGGCATGCATCTAGTAATTATAAAGCAAAATAGTGAAATAACTTTTGAATCTTATGCTAGTTAGTAATTTCTATAAATTGCAGTTAGCCGTTTCTTGTTGGTTGAGCTAACCATTTCTTTTCAGATAATTTCTTAGATTATTTGTTTGCTAAAGAGATGTTTTGTTCAAAAATTTGAGCTTTATATGTTAGAGATTGGTATCAGTCTCAGTAATCCTTCATAAAAAGCGACCAATCTCTGTTGTGCATGATAGCAATAACAAAATTATTTGATGAAAACTTGTAACATAGATGAAATTGATGTGTACAGATAGAATATGCTTTCTGGAAGAAGTAAAATCTCTGTTCATGTTAATTTCTCACTCTGTTTTTTCTCTTTTGCTGCATTAATTATGAGTATGACATCCTGTTGTCTTTATTTCAAAGCTCTAACTCTTGTTTTAAGCTGCGTTCAAGGCCTATTTTTCACTGCTATCATGATAAGGTTTCTGCTCTCTTTCTTGAATTCTTATTCTAGGCTAATATTTCTCCCCTTTCTCAGTTTGCTTGTAGCTTTAAATTCATATTATAGGCTAAGAATATTGGTACTCTTATTAATTAATGCATGCATCAATTGAAAAAAATCTACATTGTCACTTTGAATCTGTTGTGAGGTATGTGTAGTTGCCACAGAATGAGGGGACTAACGCATATCGGATCATGGCGTTTCTTAGACCTTTATTCTACATTTGAATCCAAAAGGAATGATTTGATCTTAGTTGGATTCTTGGATTTTCTTGCTCATGAATGGCTTCTCTTTCAGGGATAGAATTGGGGCAATGACGAGGGTGAGTCCGGATTTTGGAGATGAGGTTCAGGCAGTTTGGACGGTGTCAGCAGATGTGAGCTTTCAGACTAATCAGTTCCCAAAATATAAGTTAGGGCCTAATAATGAAATTCTAGAGGAGGTGAAAGAGGACAGCAAAGGTCCGCCATTGAAGGAAGTTGTCGTCCAGGAGATAAGTCAGCTAACTGAGCAGCACAAGCGTTTGTCAGTCCGGGACCTAGCAAGCAAATTTGACAAGAATTTGGCTGCAGCAGCGAAGATGTCCGAGGAGGTCTTTCTCTAAGTGCTAATGTTTAATTTTTATGTTGTTGTCGCAGTTTCAAATTAGTAAAGTTTTATTTTTTGTATACATTTAAGAAATGATGTCCATAAATGATAACACGAACCTTGATCTGGTTTCCAGGCGAAGCTTAAGGAGGTGGCGTCTTTAGATGGACACGTGCTTTTGAAGAAGCTAAGGGATGCATTGGAATGTTTGAAAGGAAGATTAGCTGGTCGAAACAAAGAAGACGTAGAAAAAGCTATTTCTATGGTTAGTTTCTAATGTTACCTAATGCTTTTGTCTTAATATCATTTTTCTTCTTCCCATGTTTGAACTCCTTGGTTTGTTGTTTCCTTTTTCTTTGATTTGCTTGCCTATAGAAATTTATGTTACGTTGAATGTACGTTACGTTATGTCTTTCCCAGGTGGAGGCTTTGGCAGTGCAATTAACTCAAAAAGAAGGAGAGCTTATTCAAGAGAAATTTGAAGTGAAAAAGCTAGTGAATTTTCTCAAGCAGGTTTTGCAACTTACCTCTTCCTCTACTTGTCTTCCTCTTTCGATGTGCAAATGCCACAATTGGACTCAATCAGAGAATATAGCTTACTAGTTTGCTTCGGTTCTGCAGGCTTCTGAAGATGCTAAAAAATTGGTCAACCAAGAAAAATCTTTTGGTTGTGCTGAAATAGAGAGCGCGAGGGCAGTTGTGCAAAGAATAGGAGAGGCCCTCGAGGAACAAGAAAGAAATCAAAGTTCAGGCAAACAACAGGTAACTTGACTTTGTCGGATCTGTTTCTAACATTTTCTATGGACTCTGTATTTGACCTATTGCTTTTCTCCCAGTGCATTTTTTTATGCAAACGAAGCTTCTTCTTTTTTCCTGTTCATTTTCACCATAAAAACATAATGCGGTAATTCTTGTAAAGGAGTTGGAGGAACTAATTGAAGAGGTTCAAGAGGCCAGGAGAATAAGACTAATGCATCAGCCAAGAAAGGTGCATATAAATTATTGTTGTTTTTGCACATTAGCATAATGGTAAGTTTTATACTTCTTGAACTCCTTAGTCGTATTTATTTTGAAGGTTGCGGATATGGAAAGTGAGCTTCGGGAACTGAGGCTTCAAATTAGACAAAAGTGCACAGTTTCACTTAAGCTGCAAAATGAGGTTTACTACTTATTTACTCTTTTCCCTCACTGTTATGACATTTTTTTTTCAGCTTCTAAGGCTATTTCCTCGAACTTGTACAGCTGGAAATGAGCATGAAATCAGAGGAAAATACATCCCGTCTTTATGAAATAAGTGGCTCTGAGAAGTTGGGCTCTATTTTAAGGATTCAAACCTGTTCAGATGAAGCAATAGAGCTTGCAAAATGTTCAATCCAGTGGTATCGATTGTCATCTCAATGTAGCCGCAGGGAACCTATTTTGGGTATAAATTTCTTCTAATGACCTTATTTTTTCTCAATTCTTCTGTCTTTCTTTTTTGATAAATCATACAAGTAACTAAAGAAACTTAAAGACCGCACGACGATGGACTCAAACCCAGGACCTCAGGCCTTGGGCATTAACCACCTACTGCTAGGCCAACACATGCACACAATTCTTCTCTCTTTAGTTTCTCCTTTCTATGTTGTGTTACTTTGAAAACCGATTGAAACTGAGCTTCACAGATTTTCTAACTAGTCTTTTTTCTGCTACTAGGTGCTAACAAGTGCGTTTATGCTCCCGAGCCAATTGATGTAGGGCGAGTTCTGCAAGCTGATATAGCCTCAAATGGCCTAAAGGTCACGTTGACAACTGATGGCCCTATCGAGCAAGGTTAGTGAATGATTGGGAGTCAGTACTGCAAAATGATAAAGAGCTCAAATAATTCAGTATCACATCACATTATCTCATAGGGAGTATAAGTTTATATAGCTACTCGTTATTTTCTTGTTGCGTGAGTATAAGTGACTCATATTCTCCGTTTTATCTTTACAGCCTTGGACTTGGGACCTTATGTTGATACACTATCCCGGAAACCAAGCCTTGACTTCAACGTATGTCACACCTTGAAACTGCAAAATTAACGGCCTAATGCTTATTCTTGATAGTATTATGTACTGCCCTAACAATTCGTTGTGTTAAAATGTCACAGGTAGTTATCTCCCAAATGAATGGAAGGAACTATTCGTCACATTCGGTGCATTTGTTTCATATCGGGAAAACAAGGATAAAGCTAAGCCGAGGATGGATCACAAAGGCCCGGGATTCTTACTCTAAGTCTATGCAGGTATTAGCATGTTTTATCCGTGTACATTATCATGAATTACCGTTACCATCTTGGTTGATCTTTGCTTCCATTTTATCGAGTTTCATATTAAATGCACAATACTATTGATAGGATTTCTTCAACAAAAACATGCAAATATAATAAGCATAAGAAAACTAACTATTATGTTTTGTAGCTATGTGGATTCAGAGGGGGCGGCAACTCTGCTGCAAAGTCCCTTTTCTGGCAAGCTCGAAAAGGGCAATCTTTCGTGCTTGTTTTTGATTCAGAGCGCGAAAGAAATGGAGCCCTTATATTTGCCAGAAAATATGCTCTGGACTGCAATGTAAGTAGCTTCTTCTTGCTCTATCTCTTCGTTTTCCCTTTAGAATGAACAATCTTCCTCGTTTCTCAGAGCATTATTAAGCCCTTTATGCCGTCATAGCTCTACTACATGCTCCTTGCTTCTGCAAACTTGTCTTCTAAACAGAGATTGAACAATGACAGGTGTTCCTTGCTGGTCCAGACGACGACGCTCTGCTGTAAAGACTGACTTCTTCTTAGCTTTCGACTAATGTTAGTAGCTCTTCCCAGCTTTCAAGTGTGCGCGTTTTGTGCTGGTTTTTTCCTTTTTATTTCTTTTTCTTTTTGGGTGTGGTGATGATGTGTTGTGGGTTTGCAAAGTCTAATCTTGGCTTTCATTTGTAGTTGCATTTGTTCTAGGCATGATTTTTAGGTTTGCCTAAGTCATTTGTTGTAATAACCTTTTTTTCATTCATGGCTAATTAATCAGCTGTTTGTTCATCTGCATTTGTAGTTCATCTGTTCATTTATTTTATCTGTTTGTTTGCAGTCTACAAACAATGAAAGGGCATATACGGTGAATGAGGAGATGAAATAAAACATGAAAATAAGATATCGGTTGGCCAACGATTTGACACCTCTAATTACGTTGTTTATAGTAGAAAAATCGAGTGATGTTATCTTTTGAATAAGTCAACAAAGTTAAATAAAAGAAGAAAGAAAAATGAAGACTAGTAGTCAAAGCCGTTTACACTTTACTCAATTGAAAAGCTTTTGTAAATAAACAATACAAATGAAATAACAACAATGAATACTCACAAACAAAGTTTGGAAAGGAGCTGTATATGCTTAATTCAGTGGAAATTTAAAACTATTTATTTAATCATCGAAAACTCTGAATTATTTGTATCTAAAACTATTTATTTTGTGCAAAGTACAAAATTGAGGATTTAAACGTCCAATTTGCGCAATGGGTGGTCAAATTTTATTTTAATTTGATATTTAATTATTTTTATTGAATAGGTTAAAAAAATACTCATTCCGTCCCATTTATAAAATCCTCAAAAAAATGGGACACGGAAATTAAAAAATTGTACATAAATTAAATGAAGAGAGAGATAGAGAGATTATATAAAGTAATTTATTAAAAAAAAAAAAAAAATTAGGGAACATATTTAATTGATAAGGAGAGTTGTGATCTGATTTCAACTTATGTTTTGAAATCGATGGTTTTTATTCTTTCTTCTTCCTTCTGAAGTAGTAAGAGTTTAGTTCTACCTTACACAAGCAACACCTTACACGAGTAATCTTCAAATTTGCGTCGCTCTGCCCTCCGGAACCGCGCGACGCTGCTCTCCGGTTGGACCGGCTCTACCCACGCCAGTCAGCCCAGGCGCCGCTCTGCCCTTCGGAACCGCGCTGCTCTCCAAGCCCAGGCGCGAGTCGCGGCGCTGCCCGGTGGAGGGATTAGCTGCGCAAGCCACCTCGCCAGATCCGCCCACAGATCCGCCGCCCAGAAGTAGTCTGCCTTCGACTCCAGATCGGCGACACCTTTCTCCGGCGATATCTACCTTCGACTCCAGACCAGCGAGACTATCCACTCCGGCGAGACTACGCCTCCAGGCCACAACGCAGCCCTCAAGTCCGGCGAGAACGCGCATCCAGCTAGGCCTTCCGACTCTTTATGAAAGATCAGCGTCCAGATCCGCAAGTCAGCCCTTCCTATTCAAAAGCTAAGTTCTACTTCCTTATCTCGGGTGATGTGCAGTTGATATGGATGCGAACTGAATTTAGTACTTGAGACAGCAAATTACCTTGAAGGTTTTCAAGCAGATGGGTTGTTGTTGGGGTTGAATGTATTGTAGGATAACTGTAATGAATTGAATGTGCCATGGTGAAACGAATGGACAAGACTTGAACTGAAATTAGCAAAGTTTAATGACAGAGCTTATCTTACAGTTGTTTGGTTAGATTGATGTATTGTTCGTTGTAGTTGATTACTTCATAAAACAGGTGATTTTCTCTACAATGGAGCCTACAGAGAGCGAGAGAGAGTGGAGAGTGGTGAGAAGAAGAGGGATTGGTCCAAAACATGTCGAGAGAAAACAGGCAAGAAGCTGGAATCGGAGCAGTTTGAATGGGAGGAGAGATTGGAGTTCGAATGAACGTGATGACACTACAACCTTTTTCTTTAACAACATCCCAGAGGATTGCAGCCTTGATTTTCTCAGACGTAAGTTCGAGACGGTTGCGAAGACGGTGGATGTATACTGCCCAAGGAAGAGAGATCTTTGGGGAAGACCGTTCGGCTTTGTTCGATTTGAAAAGGTGGAGAGGTCTGAGACTTTACTGGTGGACCTGAACAAACTTTGGATTGACAGTTATAAGGTTAGAGTTTATAAGCCTAAATTCCAAAGGGATTATAAACCTAAATTCGAAAGGGTTGATGAGAAGAGAAGGAATGAGCAGAATAGCGTCAAAGAAAAGAAGTTGGAACAGATACAGCCATGCAACATGAAGGTGTATAATAGGCACGCAGGTGTCTCCTTTAAGGAAGCTCTTACAGGTGCTAAAGATGATAAAGAACTTGATGATGAAACATTACAGTTCCAGACGACGGAAGAAGACTTGGTTTGGCTTAATGGGGCTTTTACAGGTTACATTAAATCTGAGTTTCTCTGGGAGGAAGTTCGAGAGGAAATAAATAGTGAATGCGCAGGTTGTTTTAAGCTGAACTCCCTCGGCGGCAACATGGTCCTAATCCAAAGCAGCAACGAGCAGACGACCGAGGAAAATCTCAATAAGCTCAACGAATGGAGAGACTTCTGGTTGCAGTGGTGGAGGCCTTGGAAATTTGTTGATATCAACTATCAAAGAGTTGTCTGGACTAAATGGACCGGAGTCCCGCTACATGGTTGGAATTCCCGTTTCTTCAGTACGGCAAGCGCGAGGTTCGGGTTGCTTCTGAAAATTGAAGAAAAAACAAGAACGAAAGAGAGGCTGGACGTGGCTTTTATACAGATGTCTACTGGGTTCAACTCCATCGGAAACATACTGAAATGTAAAATCGACGGTGCTTCGTTCCAAATCCGGGTGGAAGAAATGCCCTATAATTTCGTTTCCCCGGAGGAGGAGGTGTGGTCTTTGGACGAAGATGCTGACTCAGAATGTTATTTTCAAGATATCTCACAGTCTCCGGCGAAGGCTTTCATCGTCGAGTCGGAAACAGAGGACGGTGAAGGAAACGATTCGGTTACTCAAAAAAACGACGTCTCGGAACTCGAGAGGAAGGTTGTGGAAACTAATGGCCCGTTCTCACATTACTCTGACACAGATAAAGGAAGCCAAGTCCAGCGGGTTTCCTCCGAAGGGACTGATAAATCGCCTTCAAATGAGCCAGAGACTAGAGGTAGAGAGATCAATGAAGGGAGTAGAAACGAGAAAGAGAAGGAATTTCAAAATGAACTTGAGGGGGAGGAGTGCGATCCCTCGAGGGTACTAGATTCTCTCACTGCGGGGGTTGTTTCTAAGAAAGGAACGGCGAACAGACGAGGAGGAGGTTCGAGGAAGAAAACTCAGAAATCAAAAGCCACCGGAAATCAGCATCAAGTTTGGGGCAATTTCATTGCTGATATTGAATCAGAGGGTGAGATGGGCAAGAATGGAAGTGGCTCGCGATCTACTGAGGCGGATTAGGAGAATTCGGAGAGAGATGAAGATACAAGAACATGGCTCTTTGCCAAGAAGTTGGGTTTGTCGAGCAATCACCAAGACGCGGCCATGATCGAGCAATTGAAGGAGCAAAGAGCAAAGGCAGGACATCCGAAGGTCGTGTGTGATATTGAAACAGGTTTTTAATGAATATTTTATCTTACAACATTAGAGGCTTGGGGAGTTCCATTAAACAGAGTGATATCGGAGAATTGGTTAGGAAAAATGCTTTAGATTTTTGTTTTGTTCAGGAAACCAAAATGGAAATTTTCTGTTCCTCAATGTGTGATAAGTGGTGGGGGAGGAGTAATTTTGATTGGGCTGTGAGGGAGTTAGAAGGCAGATCGGGTGGAATACTATCGGTCTGGAGCAAGGATAAGTTTGTGGCAACTAGTAAATGGAACGTGACGGGGGCTGTTATTGTTAATGGGATTTGGCTACAAGGAGGCCTGCATTGTTGTTTTGTTAATGTGTATGCGCCCATGGGAACCACCGAAAAGGAATCTTTGTGGGATACATTACAGCTCATTGCTCTTCAAAACAAAGACTCTTGCCTGTGTTTTCTTGGCGACTTCAACGCAGTGCGTGATACGGGAGAAAGGGTGGGGAAAGGTGCTGTCTTTAATCAAGCAGATGCAAGGTCTTTTGACGCTTTTATTCGGCAAAGTAATCTGCTGGAAATCAGAATACAGGGGAGAAAGTTTACGTGGTATCAACCTGGTGGAGGATGTAAGAGCAAACTAGACAGATTTATGGTCAACGAGAAATGGATGCAGGAATGGCCGGACACAGTCGGAAGGGGGCTTCAGAGATCAGTGTCGGATCATTGTCCGATCTTCCTGACTACAAAAACCAAGAACTGGGGACCCAAACCTTTTAGGTTCCTCAATTCTTGGCTCTCCCACCCAGATTTTTGCGCGTTGGTAAGGAAATCTTGGGATGAAGCTAAGATTGAAGGATGGAGCTGCTTTGTGTTCAAAGAGAAATTGAAATTGGTGAAGAGTGCGTTGAAAGAGTGGAATCTGAGGATTTATGGCAACATTGAGCACGGATTGACAGATCTTAAGGATGAACTTCAGGAGCTGGACATTTTTTATGACACCTTTGGTCTTGAGGAGAGTGAGACAATCAGGAGAAATGAATTACGAGCAAAGATTTTCCTTAAATCCAAAGAAAAATGTAGTCTTCTCCAACAAAAGACGAAAGTCAAATGGGTCAAGGAGGGCGATCTGAATACTAATTTTTATCACAAAGCAATTGTTGGGAGAAGAAAGAAGAATGAAATTGCAGGGCTTGATGTTGGGGGCTGCTGGATCGAGGATCCAAAGACCATTAAGGAGAACGTCAAAACGTTCTTCGAGAATCACTTCAAGAAGACGCCGCGCGTCCTACCTATGATACCGGGAGATTTCACTGCTCGGAGAGTTTCGGCAGCGAATAATGCGGAGCTGATCAAAACTTTTTCAGAATCAGAAATTAAAGAGGCCATTTGGAGCTGTGACGGTGACAAGAGCCCGGGACCGGATGGCTTTAACCTCAAGTTCTGGAAAACGTCATGGGAGATTATCAAGAAAGATTTTTTAAAGGTGATGACTGAATTTCACTCCAATGGCAAAATCCCTCGGGGATGTAACTCTTCATTTATCGTTCTCATTCCTAAAAAAGAAGGAGCTTGCTCACTTGAGGAGTTTAGGCCTATTTCACTTATTTGTAGCCTCTACAAAGTCATTGCGAAGGTTTTGGCGAATAGGATGAAACAGGTCATGGATTCAGTTATTTCGGATAATCAGAGTGTCTTCATTGGCGGCCGTTACATCCTTGATGGGGTCGTGGTTCTAAATGAAGCAATCGCGGAGGCTACTAAGAAGAGAAAAGGGAGGATTATCTTCAAGGTGGATTTCGCGAAAGCATATGACTCCGTCGAGTGGGATTTCTTGGATTTAATGCTTGAAAGAATGGAGTTTGAACCATTATGGAGGAAATGGATCCGAGGTTGTATCTCCTCGGCGACGACGAATATTTTGGTGAATGGATCTCCATCTGGTGAGGTGTGTTTAGAAAGAGGATTACGGCAGGGGGATCCGCTTTCCCCATTTCTCTTTCTTATTGCAGCGGAGGGGCTCCACTCTTTGATCACGAGAGCTGTTGAGAAGGAGCTGATTAAGCCGGTAAAGGTAGGAAATGATTACATTTCAATTCCGCACCTCCAATACGCCGATGACACGGTCTTCTTGATGGAGGATGATGAAAGAAATGCAGTGGCAGTTAAAAGGATTCTCAGAGTGTTCCAGCTACTGTCAGGGCTTGCTGTGAATTTCAAAAAATGTTGTCTCTTTGGAGTTGGGGTCGAGGAGGATAAGATCGAGAGGATGGCGGCTGTTTTGGGTTGTGATGTAGGCTCCTTACCTTTCAATTACCTCGGTATTAAAGTGGGTAGCAAGGGCAAAAAGGTTGCTGATTGGAAATACTTGGTTGAGAAGGTGAGAAAGAAAATCGATTCGTGGAAAAATGGGAAGTTCTCTCTCGCGGGCCGAGTGACCTTGGTGAAGGTTGTGCTTCAATCTATACCGATTTACCAGCTCTCTTTTACCTGTTTACCAAAATCAATTGTGAGTTCTCTAAATGCTTTACTTGGTAATTTTCTGTGGGGAGGGGGTTCTAGTAAAAGTGCGATTGCTTGGGTGAAATGGAAGGTGCTTTGTGCTTCAAAAGATGAAGGAGGCTTGGGGCTTAAAAATATTGAGTGGTTTAATCAGGCACTTGTCGTTAAATGGTTGTGGCGGTACCTTACTGGAAGGGACATGCTTTGGGCTAAAATTGTTAGGTCCATTTATGGTGAGGTTGAGTGGGGAGAGACAGGTCTGGAAAACGCGGGGAAAGGTAGATTTAGAGATGAGTGGTGGCCGAAGATCGTTTCTGCGGCGGGAGGGGCGAGCAATTTTTAGTTTGTTCAAAATTTGAAGCCAAAGGTGGGGGATGGGAAGACCTTTAAATTCTGGAGTCAGTGGTGGGTTGGACAAAAGCCGTTGAAGTTTACTTTTCCTAGACTTTTTCAGTTGAGTGCTAATAAAGAAGCTGCAATCTGTGAAGTTGGGGAATGGACTGATACTGGATGGTGTTGGGATTTAAGGTGGAGAAGGGAGCTATTTGAGAGAGAGAGGGAAGGAGTTTCGGAGTTGCTTAGCCTTGTTTCTGGTACTAATCTGTGTGCAGGTAACAAGGACGGATGGACATGGAGTGGCGACATCGGGAGAGGCTTTACAACCAAGTCCGATTATGAAGCTATTAAAGATCAAGCAAACAAGACTACGGAGGCGGTGGAGGAAACTGATATGAGTACGAAGGTGTGGAAGATCCCTATTCCAAACAAAGTCAAGCTTACCGCATGGAGAATTTTGAAGAACAGAATTCCGACGTGTGACAATCTCTCGAGAAGAAATGTGATGTTGTGTGAAGTCGAGGTGGGATGTAACGCCTGTTTTCATCGGCAGGAATCCACGAACCACTTGTTGATCCACTGTCCAAAGACCTCAAAGGTATGGGAAGCAATTTTTCAATGGCTCGGAGTTAGCATGGCGCAGCCATATGACGTGTCCTCGCACTTTCAGTTCTTTACTAGTTTGAGTGGCCGGAAAAGAAATAAGAAGCTCTTGATGGCTCTTTGGTGTTGTACTACTTGGCTTATTTGGAAAATGCGTAATGAGAGTAGATTTGAGAACAAAATATGGGAGAGTGCAAACTTGTTTGGAGAAATCAAAGCTAGAGTGTGGAGTTGGGGTAGAATTTTTGGTTTTGTTAATGATGGAGTTGGGATTCATAGGTGGATGTCGAATGATGAATCACCGATGATTTTGTAATCTTCTTGGTACTACTGGTGCCTTTTCGTTCTATAATATTTACTTTCCTTATAAAAAAAAAATATAAAGTAATTTATTTCTTTTTTTAAATTTGAACATTATAAATGATTAATTGGGACAATCCAAAAAGAAAATTGAGACGTTATTAACAATATTCATACATTTTAAATGAGATTTGGTGTGTATTGATGCAATAAAATATTGAATAAACACAAAAATCTATAGGTGGTAAGTGACATTATTAGAGTACTATATTCTCATAATAAAATACATGTAAAACAAAAATCTTATAGATTATGAATTTATGAGTAATATCATCTTTAACCTACATTATGTAATCTGACATTGCTATACATAATCAAATCTGATTAAACTATTCTCAGCAAATTCTTACAAGTAATATATTACCATGTCTACTTCAGATAATGGCTTAAAAGATGTACTCCATGAAATATTTTGTAAACATGTCGACCTTTCTAAACATGTACTCCCTCTTACTATTATATTTGAATTGATCTATATTCTTTTTGAAATATTCCATTTAATTAGTTTTTTATAATCACCTAAATATTTTAATGTATAAAATATGAATATAGCTTTGAATTTTGCAATTTTTTTGTATTTGAATTTAATTATCGGTGGTCATTTAACTATTTAAGCAAGAACAACAATAACATAGGTTCAAGAGATCCATTTACGTACGTACTATAAGTTTGAACATTTAGGTTGTGTTCTCATTTATTACTCCCTCCGTCTCATGAAACAAGACACAGTTCTTTTCGACACGGGAATTAAGAAATTGGTATTTTGTGTTTTAAGTGTGGTAGGTGAAAAAGTGAAAAAGTGAATAAAGGGCAAATTTTTTGTCACTTTTAAAAACGTGTCATGCTTCGTGGGACAGACCAAAAAGGAAACTGTGTCATGCTTCGTGGGACGGAGGGAGTATAAATTTATCATGAGAAAATAAAAGATACAAAAATATTATTTAAATCCCTCATTTATTTTCATCATTTCTCATTCAATTTTCTCCAAGGGCGAATTTTATTTTATTTTTGTAGAAAATGAGGAATTTAAAGAGAGAGACAAAAAAATATCCCTAATTTTTTCATGAAAATATACAACCAAATAAATTTTAGTAGTATGTATCTCATATAAATACACAAAAAATATCGTAATTTATAATTTTATTAACATTACCAACTTTGTATTACAAAGCGTGGATTTTTAAGTTTAATAAGTTAATCATGTTTTGGATTCTTAATATTCAATGTCATCAATTTTTGTTTTCTATCTAAAAAATTCTTAACTTTCGATATTTCTAAGCAAGAGTTATGCTGTACAAAATGCGACGATGAAATGATGAATTATCAAAAGTGTATCATGAAGATTTTTTTTTTTTGAGAAGATGTATCATATAAATATAAAGTTAATTTAGGGCTCGTATGGTTTTCAGTAAAGGATTATATAAGATAATTTTTAACCAGTATATTTAGCGTGGATAATGATATATTATTAATATTGAGTTGGTGTTTGCTATCATGGCTAAATACAGAATATCCTAGTTTAAGTTAATCCTAGGGGAAGGTGGTATTATTAATCCTAAGAAATTTGGATTAATAATATTGGGTCGTGGGATTAAACCGAGTCATCCGCATTATCACAATTACTATATTGGGCGTCCGCCAAGATTATGTCACTTTCCTTTTAAGCCAATGGTCCCACCATCCTCTTTAATATTTTATCCTTACTAACACTCTTTATTTACAAAAAAAACTCATCCAAAATTCAATCTCAACCACACATCTCATAAAGTGGTGGGATCATTTCTCCACTACATCAAAATTATCACCAATTTTATTAAATCCCATGCCCAACCAATGTGACATAATCTTGGCGGACAGAGGGAGACTGATCTGTATTAAATTAGCTAATACACTGTAATAGAGCACACAAGAATAACGGTGTGGACGCATGTACCAAACCACGTCAGGTGTAATAATATTATAGTCCATAACGGTAACTTTTCCACAGTGGCAACGGCTAAAATGCACAGCGATACAGCGCACTTGGAATATTCGGAAACCAAATTAACGCCGTTGGATCCACTTTCCATCGGACGGACGCAAATTGAAAGACAAATTAGACCGTTGGGGGATTGTATGGGCGTCTGCTTTAGCTTAAAAGAGGCGTCATTTTCGCCCATTTTCAAAATTCCCTGTTCGCTTCGCGGTGCCCCCTTGAGAGAGATTGCGCATAGGAGGAGGAAGAAGAGTATTAGGGTTTCATATTTCTCAAGAATGGCGTCAAGACAAGTGGTTCAACAGCAGAACAGAGGTATCGCAGAAATCTCATTATCTCTGTTGAATGATTTCAAGTTTCACTAATAAATCAATAATGGGTTTCAGGCTCATACATGGATAAAAAGATGATTCTCTACGCGCTTTTTAGGGATTGAGAATGATCTTGAATTTCTATGTAGTATATCTTATTCGTTGATAAAGATTCTTACATGGCTTATTTTGTGTTTATCTTTTCTTTCATAGGAGTGGAGGCGGTTCCTGGTGCTAACAAGCAGAAAAACATGGTGGTGGAGAGGAAGAACCGCCGCGCGCTCGGTGATATAGGAAATATGGTAACTATTCGTGGCGTCGACGGCAAGCCACTTCCTCAGGTTTCTCGACCTGTTACGAGGTACTAATTTACTAAAGATTGATTTTTTTTTAAAGTGGGATTTATTTATTTATTTGATAGTGTTTTGATCATTGGTTGCATCTTTTTGTATTTCTCAGGAGTTTCTGTGCCCAGCTACTGGCTAATGCACAGGCTGCCGCTGTTGAGAATAACAAGGTTTCATTTCTTGAAATTTTGCAGTATTTGCCTAGTGTTTTTTGGACAAACATTTCTTGATTATGTTGTTTTGTTGATAGTGCATGGCAGTGAATGCCAATGTGGTGGATGGAGCTCAGCCAGCCAAGAAAGCTGTGGTGCCTAAGCCGGCTCACAAGAAGGCCGTGGTGCCTAAGCCGAAACCAGAGGAGATCATAGTAATTAGTCCTGATCCTGAAGAGGTTGTTGGGGAGAAGCCTAAGTCTGGAGAAAGGTCATTGAAAAAGAGGGCTCCAACTCTTACTTCAACTCTCTCTGCTAGAAGCAAGGTTGGTGTAATAGTCACAATTCTTGAAACCCTAATGAATTTGATGTGTTTTAAGGTTGTGAGACACATGTTTGTGTGATGTGGACAGGCTGCTTGTGGGCTGAGTAATAGACCAAAGGAGCAGAAATTGGACATTGATGCTGCAGATGCCAACAATCATTTAGCAGTTGTGGAATATATTGATGAAATTTACCAATACTACAAATCAGCTGAGGTATAAATATAAATACTTGCACTAGCAAGTTGATTGTGTTGTGGTGTGATACAACAGCCTAATTCGGGAATGTGTGTGCAGCACGAGGGTAGAGCTCGCGACTACATGGATTCACAACCTGAGATCAATGCAAAGATGAGGGCAATCCTGGTTGATTGGTTGGTGCAAGTCCACAACAAGTTTGAGCTCTCTCAAGAGACCCTCTACCTCACCATCAACCTCGTGGATCGGTATCTTGCATCGAAGAACACTCAGAGAAAGGAGCTGCAGTTGGTGGGGTTGGGGGCAATGCTGATAGCCTCCAAATATGAGGAGATTTGGGCTCCTGAGGTGAGCGAGTTGGTTTTCATCTCAGACAGCAGTTACTCCTCTGCACAAATCTTGGCTATGGAGAAGAAGATCCTTGGGCAACTCGAGTGGAGCTTGACGGTCCCCACTCCCTACGTGTTCCTGGTCAGATTTATCAAGGCATCCATGACTGATGATGCGAAGGTGAGTGTGGTTTTGGCTGCAAATGATTTTGATGATTGGTGGAATAAGGACTAATGAAAAGTCTTGACCATGATGATGTAGGTGGAGAACATGGTGTATCTATTGGCTGAGCTTGCAATGATGAACTACACCTCTGCAATAAGGTGCAGCCCCTCCATGATTGCTGCCTCAGCAGTCTACGCGGCACGCTGCACCTTGAACAAGGCCCCTGCTTGGAACGAGACGCTTAGGCAGCACACGGGGTTCTCGGAAGAGCAGCTGATGTGAGGCCTGCATTTGCATTTTTTGTCTTTTTGATTATATGAGGGTGGTTGGATGATGATGATTGTGTTGATTGTTGTTTAGGGATTGTGCTAAGCTGCTGGTGACATACCATTCGACGTTGGGGGAGGGGAATCTGCGGGGTGTCTACAAAAAATACCATAGCTCAGAGAGGGAGGCTGTTGCTCTTCTGCCACCAGCAAAATCTCTTTTGTTGGCCTAATGTTTTTCTGAAATACAGCAGGAGTTGATGCACCTTTGTCACTAGGAAATTAATGTCTTATTTTGTAGAATTCTTATTGTTAGATTAATTCTTTGTGCGCAAGTCAAGAACATGACAGATTGTTGAAATGAGCAAAACTAAATATCGTAATGACAGGAAAAAAATGGGATATTTTCTTTACAATGATGTTGACTGTGTGATCAATTATCGTTGAAATGAGCAAAACTAACTGGGAATCTATGTAAATTTCATTGCCAAATTAAATACTCCACAACGACAGTGGAAGAAAACCTTTCAAATACAAAATGATGTCTTAACAACAAAATAAATAAATAAGAAAAAGAGAGGGGAAAAAAGGGTCCTAAATAAACCTAAATTGACATTTTTCTTAAACCCAAATGTAGGGTTTTAAGCTTGATCGCAAATTCACTATCATTCTGACTCAACAACATGCCGACCAAGAAAAAGAACTCAAAAACACCTTCAAAACCCTCAAATTCCGACCAAAGCAGCCTTCTTTCGTCGCCTTCCGCTGCCTCTTCTTCTTCACTGTCGTCGCCGTTCGATCCGACCCACGAACTGCTGCTGTACTCTCTCGATGAAGCTGCAGCTCAGTTCCCATCTCTCATCTCCGCAGCAGCTTTCGTCGGCACAGTCGTCGACGATGTCGTTTCCGACCCCAGAGGCTGCAAAATTTGGCTGTCTGAATCAGTCATGGTTTCTTCTTCAATTCCCCCAGGCTCCCTTGTCTCGGTACTAATTTGGCTGTCTGAATCAGTCATGGTTTCTTCTCCAATATGTGAATGTTTTTTGGGTCCTGTTTAATTTTGGTGTTGTTTCCTCCCTCTTTCTGTTTCTTTCTCTGCTTCGTAATGTAGATGTTCAATATTTATGATATTTGAAAGGCGTCTTTGTGTCCATGATGTGGTTAATCTATTGACAGGTCTCTCTTTCTTCTTTGGACAAAGGTATGAGCGGATTCCCTCTGTGTAAGCTACCAGATGAATGCGCTCAATGCTTTGGGTTTGACTTTACCAACAATTTGGCTGATGAACCTGGAACATATTTTGCTCTTGCGACCGTATTCCCATCTAGTAAGGTTTGAATATTAAGTACTTGTTCTGTGATCTCTTTTCGTGCGTAGGTTGTTTGTTTGTCAGGGGTCTGTACTCTTTAATCCATATTTCAGAAGACTATTTAGGGTTTAGGGTTAAAAACTGTTTTGCGCAGTTGACACTTTTGCTGTTGTTTCATCTTTAACTGGTGAATTACCTATAGAAACTTTGACAACTATTCCCTTGCATGCCAACTTAGTAAAATGGTGAATAAAATCTTGGTTCAACCTTTGATGATATTAATTCAATAATTCCCTTTGCGGTTTTGGTAGTACATTAATTATAAATTAGGTAACACTGAAGTGTTAACTCCACAAATATGGCATCATGAGGGAATGGACAAAGATTAAGTGGTTGTAATGTGTAGTGAATGCAGTAAAATCCAAACAGGAAGTTCTATAATCAAATCAATATTGGAAAAGATAGTGATAGAAAAAGAACCAATTCTATGTACTTAACTAATGGTTGTGGTAACCAATCTTGCAATATTTATCATCAGTTTATCATCATCATATTTCTTCGTAGTTCATCAGAGAGCTCTGTATGCAGGTTTCTAAAAATGGAGTGCGCTTGTCTTTGAACCTTTCACACACTCTGGGTTGTCCATGTTCAGGCAGGATGGTTTTTGTTTATCCTGTTAAGCGTCGCACCTTGACTGAGAATGGAAATGGGTCACGCTGTGGCCCTGCAGCTGGTTGTATATCAGTAGACAGCCTCCAGGAGATTTATCTATCCCCAGTTTATTTGAAAGGTAAAGATAAAACTGCGAGGTCCACATCTTCTCATCGGGACATTTCCAAAGAATTAGCATATGGACAAGCTGAAAATAGCAATATTTCATCCCCAGTGACACCATCTGTATCAGAGTCTAAAATTAGTTCCCCTTGCTCGGCACAGTCTCGCCTCTTGAATTATGACCAGTCAGCATCAAAGAGAACATACTTGTCTGATGCAGCATTTAGCATACTTGACATGAAGGGTGTTTTAAGAGATGATTCTTCAAGAAAACTTTTAGAAATATGCACCGGATCATGGTTACATTCACGGAGTTTACTCTCTGGGAATTTTGTTGCAGTCCCTATACTTTCAGAGCTATGTGTTTTCCAGGTTATAGGTCCCAAAAGATTGTCTTCAAATAGTGAAGTTTGGAATGGCAACAGTGACTTTCCTGCTCAGAGTTTAGACGAAGGAAAATATGCCATATCTGCTTTCTCTATAGATAGTGGTACAAAGATTATTTTTCTATCAGCAGGAAATTCGGTCGTTGAAACTTCAGTGAAAGGCTATTCGGAAAATCCAGATACTGGGCATGGGTCTATCAGAAAAAAAGCAGAAGCACACCTTTTGAAGTTGGGAGGCCTTACTAAAGAATTTACTGTTTTAAAAGATATCATAGTTTCATCAGCTGTGCAGATGACAGTTGCAAGTTTGGGCTTACGACCTACAAAGGGAGTCCTTCTTCATGGACCCCCAGGAACCGGAAAGACTACATTAGCTCAAGTTTGTGCTCATGGTGCTGGTGTGAACATGTTTTCTGTGAATGGACCTGAAATTATTAGTCAATACCATGGAGAAACTGAAAAAGCATTGCATGAAGTATTCGTGAATGCCAGCAAAGCTCCACCTGCTGTGGTAGGTTTCTTGGTCATCATTTCTCTTTGGGCAAAAGAATGTGAGCAATTTTATCATCATATAATAAATAAATAGACGCAGGCCATAAATTCATGCAACAAAATCAGAAAAGGGACTTACACTGATTATGAATCTTTAATATAAAATTCTCCCTCCACCCCCACCCATGTTCTATAAATAGTAGGTATCTCTGTAATGCTCTTACCATTTTAGGTGCACTTTCTGCAATATTTAAGTCCAAATAGTACCTTCTCTCTTTAATATGGATGGGAAGTTTTATGTTGATAAATCACGAATAAGCATTTTGTTATTGAAGTGGTGGATTTGGTAGAATTCTGTGTCAAATTATCATTATGGTAAGGTGTAACTTTCCTACGTGTCTGTGCTCCTGAATGCAGTTGGGTGCTAAATACTTGATGATCATATTTTTAGGTTTTCATAGATGAGTTGGATGCCATTGCACCTGCACGTAAAGATGGAGGAGACGAGCTATCCCAAAGAATGGTCGCTACTCTCTTAAATTTGATGGATGGAATTAGTAGAACTGATGGAGTTTTAGTGATTGCTGCTACAAACCGTCCTGACAGTATTGAGCCCGCACTTAGACGTCCCGGAAGGCTTGACAGAGAAATTGAAATAGGTATCTCATGGAAAATTTGTGGATTTTATTATTTTTTCATACATGTTCTCATGACCTCACGTGGTGTGGCCTCACGTGGTGTGGTCAATCTTCTCAACATAAATCCTAAACTACATTGATAAACTCTTAATGCTTAACCATGTTCTGTAAGTTAACAGTCAGCACCTTGTGGGTTCTGATCCTGCTTCGTTTGTGATAACTTTACAGTTCATCGTTTCCATTAATAGCTTATTGAATAATTATGATCGATCTCCTAAAAGTCTCTTACAACTTTGTGCTACTTGTAGGTGTTCCATCTCCGAGAGGACGCCATGAAATATTGCTTGCACTTCTTAGTGAAATGGCACACTCACTGTTGGACAAGGATATTCACAATCTTGCAATGGCCACACATGGTTTTGTTGGAGCTGATTTAGCTGCTCTGTGCACTGAAGCAGCCTTGGTTCGTCTTCGGCAGTATGTTAAATCTAATGCCTGTCTTGGTGATTCAGATTTTGGATTTTCAACCATCGTTGATTCAGAATGCCAAGGTTTGAGCCAGTTGCAAGAAGTTTATCCGGGTGGTGAGCTGGAAAGCCCTTGCAGTTTAGAAGATTCTGTCAAAAGTAATTTGTGTGCTACGTTTTCCTGCAATTCAGAAACACAAAACTCAGCTGCATCCAGGGTTGGAATCACAGTAGATGGGACTCATGTTCTGAAGGACACCTTAAGAGTTTCTTCAGATGACTTTGAGAAGGCTAGAATTAGAATAAGACCAAGTGCCATGAGAGAGGTAACTATACCAGTTTTAGCTATGTAATAGCCAGACATGATACTTCTATTTGATCAAACCTTTTCCTTAGTAATATATAGTAGCTTCTTGTATTCTGAGTCTCTGACCGCTTGAAATTATTCATCATTGCTATAAAGTAGAAGACTTGTCTTTGGTGTCACCAATGTCACTATTGAAATGTAATACCGTGCAAATTCTTTGAAATGGTATAATAATTAGGAGGCAACCAATAATATTAGTTATGTCTCATTTGTGTGCTCCTTGCTTTGAGTGCTGGTGAACTATGTCATTCGCATATGATTGAGTGCACAAAATGTAGCTTGCTACTTGTCCCAATTCTTTGTTGTGGTCTACTCTAGCTTGACTTATAGCCTGTTCTGATCAGGTGATACTTGAAATTCCTAAAGTTGGCTGGGACGATGTTGGTGGCCAGACAGAAGTTAAGATGCAACTTATGGAAGCTGTGCAATGGCCTCAAAAACACAAGGATGCTTTTGATCGCATTGGTACTCGGCCCCCAAGTGGAATATTATTGTTTGGTCCTCCAGGTTGCAGCAAAACTCTTTTAGCCCGTGCAGTAGCTTCTGAAGCAGGGTTGAATTTTCTTGCAGTGAAGGGCCCCGAGCTTTTCAGCAAATGGGTTGGTGAATCTGAAAAGGCCGTACGTACTTTGTTCGCGAAGGCCAGGGCTAATGCTCCTTCGATTATATTCTTTGATGAAATTGATGGTCTTGCTATAACTCGTGGAAAGGAAAGTGATGGAGTATCAGTTGGTGATCGGGTTATCAGTCAGCTACTTGTAGAATTGGATGGTAACTAACACCTGGAATCATCTTGCCATGAGTCTCCATTTTGTGTAGATGCCTTTTATTCAAGAGCAATAGCAAAAAATATCTCCCATAAGCTGCTTTTGCTTTTTCATTTGCATTACAATATAATGTCTGTTGGAAAACAGAAATAGTTTGCTAACCATCCTAATATAAATTTATTGATGATAGGTTTGCAGCAAAGAGGCAGTGTAACTGTCATTGCTGCTACAAATAGGCCAGATAAGATCGATCCTGCTCTTCTCAGGCCAGGTACCCTTCCATCTATGCCCATTGTTCCCTTGTGGTTGATTGTGTTTCTGCAAATGTCTTGTTTTCTTTTTCACTTGGCAACTACAAGAACCGCCCACTGATTGCTTCTTAACTTGTTAGGACGTTTTGATAGACTTCTTTATGTGGGCCCGCCAAGCAGAAAAGATCGTGAGGATATCTTTCGTGTTCATTTGCACCGGATGCCATGCAATTCTGATGTATGCATCAGCGAGCTCTCTCTTCTTACTGAGGGCTATACAGGTGCTGATATATCACTTATCTGCCGTGAAGCAGCCATTCGAGCAATGGAAGTATGTAAAACATCGTGAATATTAAGTACCATCTTATTCTGTCTCTTGATGTAGTTTTTTTAGTAAATTTATTTTCTTTTATCCAACCAGGAGGACCGGTCTGCCTCAGAGATCACGATGGAGCACTTGAAAGCTGGAGTTCAACAAGTACAACCATCGAACGTTCAGATGTATGAAAACCTCTCAACCAAGTTTCAGAGGCTAGTTCATTCAACTGCTAACGAAGATGATTTGGAATACAAACCCTGCCTTATTAAACCGACTCATATTACTCTGTGGTATGTGATGCTTCACTTCTGTTATAATAGCTTATTTTTCTATAGATGATGCTAATGTTCAGAAATGAATAGATGAGGTAATCTTAATAATTGGCATTATCGTACTTCCCTCGTATCGAATGACATTCTCTTATGAAATGCTCCTATTTCTCGTTCGTCTAGGATTGCCCTCAATTTTTGAAATTAATAATGAAAACTAGTATTATGGCCGTCGTCATCTTTATGACCACATCCCCTCCCTCCATTTCATTACCACCATTACCTTCTCACAAGCTCCACTGACAAAACTGAACTCGGACTTGTTTTCAATGAATATGTTTTATATGGGGCTCAATTCTGGAAAACATTCAAATATGTTGTTTCATCATCTTGCAACCCTTCGATTAGAAGTATTTTCTGTGCCGATCAACTCAGATATCCAGGCTGTGGTTTAACTTTGTCGTTGCAGGAGCAGGCTCAGATCTGCTGTGCTCTTCCTTTCTCAGCTCCCAGGCTCCATTTTGCATCAATAGCTTCATGAAGCAGATAAATATGACCTGCACCTGGTTATGGGGTGCAACGACTCTCCTATCCGAAACCATGCTATCGTCTTCTCTTCCCAGAAAGGAAGCAAGTTGAGAAAATCACAGCTACAAGAATGTCTGCAACTGAAATTGTACAGCTGTAAGAGAGAGCCCTTCTACAGTTTCATACGGCCACCGGTTATCTGTCTTGTTGCTCGACTCTCCATGGCAGGTTTCTCTAGATTCTTTTCTGTTGAGAATCCATTTTTATAGATATGAATGTACAGTTATTTTGACAGCTGAGGTAAATCAGAAAATTCCTTGCTAAGCTCTGTTTGTGGGGAACGTGATTTTGCATATGAAAACATGATTACATGGAAAGATTTGAAATGAAATTGCAAGTTTCAGCCAAACATTGTCATTTGTTTTTGTGATTTGGGGGGGAAATAAAAATAATGATTATTTCCCCAAATGTAGAAAAGCATTGTCATTAAATGTTATGAGATGTTCCCTTTTCTTAAGGCAAAAATTGGCCACGCCTAGACATTTTCACAATGTCTAGTCACTTGATAAATCTGGCAAGGAACTGTCACAGGTTCCAATTTCACAGGATTTATATGAATTTGTAGCACTATTTTCACCATTTCGGATTTTAACATTATTAAATTATTATACGTAATCTTGTCTTAGCCTTCCTTGTCTTGGCATCTACACGCTCATCTTTTCTTATCACTAGAGCTAGAAAAGATGGCAACCAATCTAAAATTGTAGGCCTACATACTAGGTGTGGTGCCAATAATGAGACAACAACACGATAGCTTTTCTAGTAATTATTTTTGCTTTGCCAAACTAGTTAATTCAAGTTTCAATAATAAGAAGAATAAGATTATACCCACTTTATAGATCTTTTATATACATTTTCTTTTCTTTTTTCTAGTTTGATGGGTACTCCTTTTGTCCCGACTAATGCACGTGTAAATAAGTGGTGGACATTATATTTAACATATTTGATTTGGGATGTTTTGTATTTTTGTGGAGTCATAGGTCAATAATACAAAGGTCTTTTTTTTTTTTTTTTTTTTTGAAAGGGGTCAATAATACTACAAAGTTACTTTCTAATATATAGCATGGTAGATTATAGAAATAAATATGAAGGAAATCACATTACTTTTTTCCCTGTTAAATTAGAAATAGAAATAATTTAGGAAAAATTCATGAGATATTTTTCTCCCCTTTTTCTTCCATTAAATTATCTAGAAGTTTCACTCCTAGCTTTATCGGACAACCTAAGATTCCATGCCATTTTCATTGGTTGTAATTAGCAGATAATGTCACCTAATTGAAACAAACGTCATTAGCTTGTAATTACAACCGGAAATCAGAATAAGGGTATCTAATAATCAAAGTCAACAATAAATATCTTAATAAGAGGTCCAATAATTACCATCAAACAGCCACTAATCACATTCACATCGAGCACCAAAAAGATATTCCCTACTACTCACCAAAATACCCTATCTTTTCCTGCTGTGTGAACGAATATTAATTAATATTTCCTCACATTCACATTTAACATAGATTGTTTATATTTTCGAGAATTATTTTTTTAATCAATTCCCAGACTGGCTCATGATCTGACTTGTGATCTCTGATACAATGTCCCCTGTACAGATAAAGAGCGATAAAATAATATTAAAAAACACGCTTTACTGTGTGAAAATATATGCTTGTATTAACGGATTAATATTATTAATGGTGCATAGAAATTAGGAAATAAATGATATTCATGCATCTTAATGACTATAACTATAAAGTAAATAGTTGTCATTATATATCTTTCATGACCAGGAGTGGATATGAAGTCACACCCTAAATTTAGAATTTTTAATGATACCTTCTCGTGATTCAAACAGGACCTTCTTTAAATTTTAATTCCTAGAAAATAAGAAACTTATTGCTTCCTAACAGCTTTACTCATCAAATTTTGTTATGTAATAATATTCAATCTCACCACACTCGCGCCACTAATAGTTATATAACACTATTAATCATTACTAATACTCCATCCTTTTTTTTTAAGTGTCCTATTAAGATAAATTTATTGTTCTTTTTTAAGTGTCCTATTTCAAAATTTGAGAATAAAAAAATGACAAAGTTCCTACTTTACCCTTTTTCAAGTGTCCTATTTCAAAATTTGAGAATAAATTTATTACACTTTAAAAATAATAAATATGGGCAAAAAAGTAATATTTCAACTTCCTTCATATATGTACTTTTTTTCCATGGGTCACTTAAAAAAAAACGGAGGGAGTAGTTAGTATTATTCTCCAAGGCATAGAACAATTAATATATATGAAGGGAAGGCTAAGCTAAAAACAGTTCTTATACAAATTATTAAAATTTACGGTTGATTCATATATATATATATATATATATATATATATATATATATATTCATAGAGGGACACTAAAATAAATATACATTTTAAAATATAAAATAGAGTGATTTATGCTTAAATTGCTCTATTTTTAAGGGTTTGTAAGTGCGTGTTTTAAGATAATCATCTGGAAATTGATGCGTTTTATGGTGTATTTTATGCTTTGCAGGAGATTTAGGCTTTCGAGATGGAAGAATGCAATTTTGGATGAATTTGGCGTTTTCTAGGTGCTCTGGTCTCCAGTGCAGCGAAATCAAGAAGCCAAACCAATCGCCAGAGAAGTCGATAGTCAGAGCAGAGGAATCGAGAAGCCAGAGAAATCAAAGCCAGAGAAATCAAAGCCAGAGGAATCGAGAAGCCAGAGAAATCAAAGCCAGAGAAATCAAAGCCAGAGGAATCGAGAAGCCAGAGAAATCAAAGCCAGAGAAATCACCATTCATCTGGCGATAGCAGAGAAATCACCATTCCTCTGGCGATAGCATTCCGCTGGCGACCCATTTCTCTGGCGAGGTCAGAGAAATCATCCGTTCCTCTGGCGAGAGCTGTGAATTCGGCAAGAGTGGGAGTATTTTCCAGAGCGCGCATCCAGCTGGAAAGTTGTCTTATTTTACACGATTCTATTACCTTTAGAATTCTACTTTGCATGGCAACTCTCATATACCATGGTGATCGAAGGAAATCTGAAAACTATAAATAGGTCCTCTTTTGATCTATCTAGATACACCCGAACCCGAACATTCATATTTCAGTTTTATAGCTTTAGAATTTTATTGCTTTCTAGTTTTCAAGGCTTCGATCAAGATTGAAGATTCAAGCCGCTACAATCTTTCTTATTCAGTTTTTATATAATTCAGTTTTTACAATTGCTTTCTTTTTAATTATGCTTTTGTTTTATTTTACGATGTCTGGCTAGTTCGTTAATCTGAACCTAGGGTTTGTACATAGCTGATTGATTATATGTTTATGATTTATTGATATCAATTTGCCCTCCAACTTGTGATTCATGATTCCTGGTGCTTAATTTCTTGTGAATTATTTGGCCAATAATTTACATGTCTAGCTGTTCAGTTTGAGTCTTGAATGCGATAATTGTTCAGCCGATTCAGGAATGCATGTTATAGTAGTAGCCTTGACACTTGAATGGGATAGGTGAAACTATAGGGAGCTATTCTTTGTGTACGCTTGGGAGTTAATTTATTCCTTGGAGTCTTGAATGTGAAGGGGGGGTAAATTAATCTACTTTCATAGGTGTTCGTTAGAGAAGCTTGTGAATAGTTCTGTGATCTCTCATCAGGGTTGGATTAAATTGGTAATTGAATCAATAGATTAAATGCATGTAATTAATTAGTAAAAGTACATCCCTAGGGTCAGAGTCTTTTATTATTTGAGTTTTTACCTTATTTTATTTGTTGTTATTTGAGTTTAGTACTAATCAAATCTCTACTTTCGTTTGACTGTCTACTGTTATAGTTTGTTTAGGAGATAGCTAGAGTGATTTTGTTGTGTCAGTCCTTGTGGATACGATACTCGATTACTGATTATTTGCTACAATTGCACCGTGTTAGTTGCGGTATTTGTTGCTAAGAAATTAGTGATCATAGAGTTCTTATACAAATTATTAAAATTTAAGGTTGATTCATATATGCGCTAAAATAAATACACATTTTAAAATATAAAATAGAAACTATTTTCAGCCTTTAAATCATCAAAATTTACGGTTGATTCATCATTTTGTTAGATGAATTCATGGTCCTAAGTTCGAATCTCATAAGTAGCGAAAATTTTAATTTTCATAATTCAAATATTTAAACAGCTAATTCATACGTGTTTTATACAGAATTCAAATATTTACATACGAGTTCTCTAAGATTAAATCTCAACCATTAGATTATGAGTAGATCAATAATGTAAATCTATTCTTATTTTATACTATAAGCGTGGTTTACAACCTAATTACTCCATATATATATATATAAAATAAAAATATAAAATATAAAATATAAACAATTTTCAGCTCTTAGATCATCAAGATCTACGGTTGATTCGTAACCCTTTTGGATGAATTCGTGGTCCTGGGTTCGAATCCCAAAGGTAGCAAAAATTTATTTTTCACAATTCGTAACCATGTTGGATGAATTCGTAACCCTATTGGATAAAATTCGTACATTAAAAAATGTTTATATTTATATTTTAAGAAGTGTTTTCACTATAGCCCTCCCCTATATATATATATATATATATATATATATATATATATATATATATGAAGAGGTTCTAATAAAAACCTCTGTTAAAATGAGAACTAGGAACCTAATCTTGACCTTTTAAATATTAGATCTAATGGCTAGGATTTAGTCAACAAAAGAAACTGTGCATCTATTATATTTTACTGTGCACTTAAAAAATATGCAATTTATGCAATTGAAACCAACAATGCAAAATACTCAAGCAAAACGAAATTGTGCATCTATGCAATCGAAATTGTGCATCTGTAGTTTAATCCCAGCCCTCTATTTTATTTAAATCAATGGCTTTAAATTGGTTCCTAGTTTTCATCTTAAGAGGAGTTTTTATATTAACCCTACCCATATATATATATATATATATATATATATATATATATATATATATATAGGGAGAGGTTCAAATAAGAACCACTAATAAAATAAGAACGGAGAACCATTTTAAGCCATTCGATCATCAAGATCTACGGTGGATGCATCATCTTGGTGGATGGATGCAGGTGCTGGGTTCGAATCCTGAAGGGAGCAAAAAAATTATTTTTTTCGGATGCATTAAATTTAATAGCGGATGCATTAATTTGTATAGCAGATGCAGTAATTTTATTGGTTCTTATGTTCTCACGATAATTGTGGTTCTCACTATAACCGCACCCTATATATATATATATATATATATATATATATATATATATATATATATATGAAATGGTTCAAATTAAAAACCCTTAATTATTGTGATAACAAAGACCATTCTCAGTCTTTCGAATATGAAGATCTACGGTGAATTCATTACTTTGTTGGATGAATGTATCACCTGTGTCGAATCCCATAAGGAAAGAAAATTTTATTTTTTTCTAGTGTAGTAAATCTCATTGGGAATATAGTAACTTTATATGTTCTCACATTCTTACCAAAAATGTACTCCGAGTTCACACAATAAACTATGAAAAATAGATATTAATATAAAGTGGTATTGGCTTGTAAATACTTTGATTTTTTCCATTTTCTGATGTTGCACCCGAACTTAAAAATCTGCCTATAAATATATGAATTTTGTATTCTTTCTGATGTTGCACCCATCGAATTCTTTCGAGGAGGCAAAATCTAACATGGATCTTACTCAGCTTAATACGCGGACGTGTCATTAATGACCCATACTAAAATACTCTTTATTAATTTAATTTAATATTTACTAATAATTTAAACTCTAAATAATTCTAACTCCTAATTCCTAAAATCGTCAAACACGGCCACAAATTAAAAAGAAAACACTCAAACATAGCCGCCATAGAAATTGATTATGGAACTCCATGCATTTCTAAAACCTCAAACACAGTGGCACCGTCACCTCTCCTTAGTCGTTGGTCCGCCGCTATTATCTAGGGGTGAGCATTCGGTTATATGGTTCGGTTTTTGTTAAAACCAAACCAAACCATATTTTAGTTCGGTTTTAAAAAAAAAACCGAACCGAACCGAATTAACCGAATAAACCGAACCGAATTAACCGAAATTTTTATAATTAAAATCGAACCGAACCGAAAAACCGAATTAATCCGAAGAAAACCGAAAAAACCAAAATTTTTGAAAAAAAAACCGAAAAAACTGAAATATTCGAAAAAAAACCGAAAATTCCAAAAGAAAAACTATAAAATTAAAAAAATATTAGAAGTTAGATATTATAAAACTATAATTAAAATAATATATATATATATATATATTTATATATATATATATTATAAATATAATTCGGTTTTTCGGTTTTGTTCGGTTTTAAAAAATCCGAACCGAACCGAACCGAAAAACCGAAATTTTATGAAAATAAAAACCGAACCGAACCGAAAAACCAAAAAAACCGAACCATATTTTAAAATTTCGGTTTGGATCGGTTCGGTTATTCGGTTTCGGATTTTTTGCTCACCCCTACTATTATCCGTTAATGAGTCAATCAGTAGCTATTAGTGAGCGAGTAAGCCAACAACCCAACAACTGTCCCGACGCCAGTCATAATCCACAGCCATCCCGCTAAACCACTAGAGATGTATTATCATACAATGAAACTTAAAAAAAAAAAAAAACACTAAATTAATCTTACATTTATGCGAGGACAAGAAAGATAACATCTCTCTAGATTCTTTTCAGTGTGTGATGTTTTCAATTCAACAGGTATATTGTGCGAGTAGATTTGAATTTCAGGCTCATTATTCATCTACGAGTTCCATGATGATGTTGAAGAACTAGCCATGGCGAACGATTTGCTGCACTTCTTCCTCTAAGTTCTTCGCTCGATTCTAAATCTTCTCTATTTTGCACAAAAAAACTCCAATTCACGCTAGAATTCACCAAATACAAGAAATAAAAAATTCTGGAACAAAAAACGATGACGTTTTAGAACTGTGTGAAACTGCGTCGTTGCGTTACACTGCCAATCATGCCATGTCAATTAATCTGGCTGCCATACCAACAACGAGTTGGGGTATTTTATCGTTGGGTGCAAAAAAAAAAAAGAATACAAAGTTCAATATTTATATGCAGGTTTTAATTAAAATTTGGATGCAAAGCTAAAAAATGAAAAAAGTTCAAGTATTTACGGACCACTACCCCTAATATAAACAAATCTTAAATTTTAAAATTAAAAACAACTTTAAGTGATGGTGTTTAGCCAATAGCCAATTTTCAATTTTGCAATTTTCCTTTACAATTTCACTTCTCATCTTAGTTAACTTTTTTGTTATTATATTGGAATAAGTATAATTTTAAGTTATTGAACATATCATAGCATTTAATTCCCAAAATAAATAGTATGTCTGAAAAGTATATTGTAAGAAACTTTTAAGAAATAGCTACGAAACTGTGCATATATCAAGTTAATTAAGATTCATTGTAAACTCCAAGTCTTGTATATATATAAAAAAAACTATACTAGTATTATAAATTTGAATTCTCTAATCACACCAACCAATGTTAGACATAATATTTAGAGTGGATTTTGAAAATAACCTAGTATTTTTTTAATAAACTTAAAAATTAGTGAAAAAAATTACTCACTAAGATAAAAACTTTAAAAAATACCCACACTTACCATTTTACCCCTTTAAACACCACCCTTTAAAAAATTCTCGCATTTCACAACCAGTGAAATTCACAATCAGAATTTTTTGGTTGTGAATTCACAACCAGTAGAATTCACAATCAGAATTTATTTTGGTTGTGAATTCAAATAGTTGTGAATTTGAGTTTTAAAGTTTAAATTCACAACTAAAAACATTAGTTGTGAATTCACAACTAGAAATATTGTTAGTCGTGAATTCAAGCTTTAAAACTCAAATTCACGACTACTTGAATTCACAACTAGCAATAGAGTTGGTTGTGAATTCGAGATTTAAAACTCGAATTCACAACTAACACTAGCAATTCATTCGTGAATTCATCAAACTGGTTGTAAATTCAACTAGTTGTGAATTCGAGCTTTAAAACTCGAATTTACAACCAACACTAACGATTTAGTTGTGAATTTTAGTTTTAGTTGTGAATTCATAGATCTGGTTGTGAATTCAAGAATATTAAGTTGTGAATTCATAGATGTGGTCAAGAATTCAAAAATATTAAGTTGTGAATTTATAAATTTGGTTGTGAATTCAAGAAAAGTAAGTTGTGAATTCATAGATCGGTTGTGAATTCAAGAATATTAAATTATAAATTTATAAATAAATTCATAGGGGTGGGGAAGTAATAATAATAATAATAATAATAATAATAATAATAATAATAATAATAATAATAATAATAATAATAATAATAATAATAATAATAATAATAATAATAATAAATTGGCTTGGGGGGGGTGGGGGGTCGGGGGCAGGCAGGGGTTGGAGAAAAATAAAATGACTGGGGGGATGGACAGTGGGGGAGTAAAAGAAAAAAAAATTATTTTTTTTGGCTTAGAAGTGGGTGGTGGGGGAGTAAAAGATTTTTTTTTTTTTTTTACTTGGGGGTGGGTGGTCGGGGGTGGGCAGAGGGGGGAGTAAAAGATTTTTTTTTTCTTTTGGCTTGGGGATGAGTGGTCGAGGGGAAGCTATGATGCACGAATTCTTCAAAAAATAGCATGTACGGAAAATCGGATTCTTTTAGGGTGCGATTCTCTCGGATTCTCGTCGGATTCGCACCCGATTCGCCACGTGGCGTATCTTTTAAAACAATTTATAAAAATAAATCGGATTCGCAAATTTCATAGGCGAAATTCACGTATCTCGTGCACGGAAGGCCTACACAAGGTTATTTTGATAATTTATTTTCAGTTATAACTTATATATTGGACTAATAATATTTGAATCATTATATTGTTGCTCAATTAACTTATATAATTGAAAATGCTTAACTTATGGGTAAAATAAAATGTAAATTACATATAATTAATTTAAGAAAATTTAAATTGTATATATTTTGTAAGCATTATATATCATAAAATTTTAATAATTAGATGTATCCTTGCCGAATTGCACCCTATAATTTTTAAAAACCCGTATTCTCGTACTCGTATCGTATCGTCCCTGCATCCGCACCTTCGTACCTATGCAACATAGGGGGGAAGTAAAAGTTTTTTTTTTTTGGTTTGGGGTTGGTGGTTGAGGGGGGAAGAGGGAGGGAGAAAGAGGAGTGATAGAAATGAGGTGTGGGTAGTTTTTTATTTTAATCTTTGGGGCAGTTTGGTTATTTAACATAAAAAGTGAGTAATTTTTTTAAACTTTTATTTGAGTGGGTAAATTTTAAATTTACTAAAAGAAAATGACTACTTTCATATATTGACTCTAATATTTACCAGCCCTATGTTTTCAATGCGTATATGAATATTTATAATCAATATCAATAAAATGGCATAGAAACACTTCAAAGATTGTTGATATATATATTTGACTATAGGGTCTTCTTATGTGATAAGTTCATAGGAATGTACAAAAAAAATACTTCTATAAAGATAAAAATGAAGAAAAGTTTTTGACTTCTATGAAGAAGTTTCTCTGAAATTCTTTGAAGATATATTTTGTATCATGCACTAAATAAATAGTCTTGAGAAAAAAAAATTGTAAATATTTTTTATCGGAATTAGAAGATGTCATAGTGATTTTTTTTTTTTAACATAAGTAGTTTTTCAAAAAATAATTACTTTCAACAGTAATTTTGATAAACTACTTTTTTACTTCAAATATTATTCACACTACTTAATACTAGTATATTTTTAGAAAGATATTTTAGAAGTATTATTTTGTTCAATATTATAAGAGCATATAAATAACCAAGTACAAGACACACACTTTATTGGTAAGACTAAAATTCATATTTTAGATTGAATTCCACCAGTGCATTGTAATGTGAATTTTCATAAATCCCAATAAAATCCAATGAAAAACATAAATTCTGATCAAACTTAATAAATAGGAAAAAGGAAAAACGAAAGAAAAAGTTGTTTTTTTTGGAAGCTAAAACGAAAAAAAAGTTGGAAAATCATTTACCATCGTCTCATTTCCTTGGTCCCTATATTTGTTTTGGCATTTAACTAAATAAAATAATCTAGTATTTTAGATCTTGACTTTAATCTCAAAAAATTCTTGCAGAAAATCACCTGACTACCTGATTGGGCGTTCCAGGCCAATGGGAATCCTTCGTGCAACTCACGCTCCAAGACATATCAAAGGTTATCTCTTGGCTTGGCGACATGTACATACAAAGTCTGTGTATCTACATGTGGGCGTAATTGAAAGGAAAAAAAGAAAACCCCTTTTTTAGTAGTGACACAAACTCTCAAGAAACTCAAAAGCATAAAAAGAACCCCTAAATCCTGGAAAAAATAGAACAAAACACACACACAGCACATAAAAATCATAAGAAAAGGCATCCACAACAGTAACCTTAATAACATCTGAAAAGAAGAAAACAAGATCCACCTCGATCACCCCTCCCCCCCTTCACCCACAAACCTCTCTCTCTGTCTTTCTTGATTCACAGAGAGAGAGAGAGAGACATGGAGGGAATTCAAAGTCCCAAGCTCTGCGAATTTCCTCTCTCGTAAAAAAATCTCTTCTTTTTCCAGCCCGAATCCTCCTCTGTGGTTGCATAATTCGTTCCTTTCTCTGCGAAAAGAGAGGAGTTTTTAGTCGAAATTTGGTAGGTGGTGTGGTGTAGAGGGGGAGAATGAGGGAAGATGAGTCAAATTGGTTTTCGAAATGGGAGGAAGAATTGCCGTCGCCGGAGGATCTGATGCCCTTATCCCAATCCCTAATAACCCCTGATCTAGCTCTGGCCTTCAACATTCACAACCCCCACCAGCAGCAATCGCTCCACCCGCCCCCGCCGCCCCCCCTGCCTCCGCAGCCCAATTCCTCGGCGGAATTCGACTCCCCGGAGCTCAGCGGCGCGGGGGGCGGGGGCGGAGACGAGCCGGCGCGGACCCTGAAGCGGCCCCGGCTGGTGTGGACCCCGCAGCTGCACAAGCGGTTCGTGGACGCCGTGGCCCATTTAGGGATCAAGAACGCCGTCCCCAAAACTATAATGCAGCTCATGAGCGTCGATGGCCTCACCAGAGAGAACGTCGCCAGCCATTTGCAGAAATACCGCCTCTACTTGAAGCGGATGCAGGGGATCTCCAGCAACGGCGCCGCCGGCGCCAACAGCCCCGCCGCCCTCTCCGACGCCGCCACCGACCACCTCTTCGCCAGCTCGCCCGTGCCCCCGCATTTCCTGCACCCGGCCAGGGCCACCTCCGACCATTTCCTGCCCTTCGTGCCCGTCGCCGCAATGCAGCAGATCCACCACCAGCAGTTTAGGCATTTCGGAAGCTCCCCTCCCAATGCTCAGTTTGAGCATCCCTTCATCAGGCAGCCGCAGCCGCAGCCGCAGAGGATGCCTACTAACACGCCGCCGCCTGCCTACGCCGATGATTTGGACCCGCCTAATGCCGCCAATGGGAGGAAAATTCTCACCCTTTTCCCCACCGGCGATCATTAATCATTCAATATTTTCTTCGAAAAACATATGTGCAAAATCTGTTGTCTTTTTTCATGCTCTTAGATTTAGTTTTTTATTTGCATTTGGATGGTGTTATCATTTTAGCTACTATTTCCTCTTCTTGCTCAACTTAGTACAACTAGTAAGTCTTGGACCATCCACGTTGCGTATTTGAGTCGTCTGTACATTGAGAGTGGCGGATATCAACCATATGTGATGTCACTTAGAGGAATATGTCCATGAGAAGTGGCTCGTTTCTCTCGTTGAGTCGTCTCAAACTGTTATCAGAGGTTGCTGTTTTTGTTGGTGGTGGTGATTAGCATCCATGGCTGCACAAACATGCTACTGGATTTTTTTCTTGTTTATTTATCATATCATTACAGTCTTTGTGTTTCTTGTTTTAGCATCGTATAGCAGTGTTGTAAATGTTGTGTTATTAGCAAACAATAACAATTCTACTATTGTTTACTCACTGTGTTTTGATTGTTCATGATTAATTACTGCCCTTTTTTGTAGCTACACTATTGGAACTCATGGGAGAATTTTCAGCTGCTTATTGAATTCTAATGGAGTTAATGAAGCAGCAACAAGTAAATTATTTAGTACTACATTGGTAGTTGGCTTTTACATTATTGTTGCGACTTTTGGTCTTCAAACTCTTTAAATTCTAATATTTGTAGTAAGTCTATTGAAAGGTGAAATGGATCGGAGCAGAAATGTTTTGAAATAATATTTTCTCTGGATAATCTTTTCTTGAATTTCCTATTTTTGGGTTCGTTTCATCCTACAGTTTGTGAATTGAATATTTGATGTACACTACTACTAGAGAGAAATAGCTATTTTAACTTGGCTGGTTGAGCTACTTAATTGCTCTATAAATGCAATTCGGATAAGATTTTTTTCTTGTGTTTCGTTGTACTATATAATGTTCGTTTTCAATAATATAAAATTAAGACACGTCCACGTATCATGTCTTAATAAAACGATCAACAACTGAAATAATTGAGAATTATATAAAAACGTGTGATGCGAGATATTTTTGAAATAAGTAGGTGATGGATGCTATTGTTGGCTTTTAAATTTCAACAAATCGCTCAAGGAAAAAAGAAAACCTTAAAGATAATAAATAATTTAAAATATTCCCAATAATATGGCGATTTTCATCTTAGGAAAATTGTAGATATTGGCGAGGGATCTTTGTGTCTCTCTTACTATATACATTAATATAATTTTTTTACTATATATTAGTAGTATATTTCTACTTGGAACACTGAACTGAACATGACGTGCCCCAATACACAAGTTGATTTTATTAAATTACTTTTTGCACACCCAATAATTTTTTATAAAAGAGAAATTAGACAGTAGAATTATTTGCATTTTGTTGGTTTGTGATTTCATTTTCATGTGGACCAAGCTAAACAACTATATAGACCACGAGATAGAGTCGCCTGGCTTTTGTTTTTGTTTATTAACGTTTCCTTATCCTAAGATATTTAATTCTTTTATTTAAGCCATAGAAATTAAAAGACTTCCTAAATGATTCGTGTGTTGGTTCGAGTTTGATAGATCTTGTTGAGAGTGACTTTCATTGACCAAAACATCTTGAAAGACTGGAAAAAGCTTAAACACAAATTTTAAGATAAATGATAAGTGATAAATGATAAATGATAAATGATAAATAATCGATAAATGATATACTTGTTTTTAGTTTTCGAAAATTTGCAATTACAACATTATAGATTTTTTTTTTTAATAAAACTACGCCGTGTGATAATTAGTAGAACGCTATGTTGCATAGGTACGGGGTGCGGATGCGGGGGCGATACGATACGAGTACGGGGATACAGGTTTTTAAAAATTATAGGGTGCGATTCGGCAAGGATACATCTAATTATTAAAATTTTATGATATATATAATGCTTGTAAAATATATACAATTTAAATTTTCTTAAATTAATTATATGTAATTTACATTTTATTTTACCCAACAGTTAAGCATTTTCAATTATATAAGTTAATTGAGCAACAATATAACGATTCAAATATTATTGGTCCAATATATAAGTCATGATTGAAAATAAAATTATTAAAATAACCTTGTGTAGGCCTTTCGTGCACGAGATACGTGAATTTCGCCTATAGAATTTGCGGATCCGGTTTATTTTTATAAATTATTTTAAAAGATACGCCACGTGGCGAATCGGATGCGAATCCGACGAGAATCCGAGAGAATCGCACCCTAAAAGAATCCGATTCGCTGTACATACTAATTTTTGAAGAATCGTCATTCTGTTTCCTATGTATTGGATGAATTTTGCCAAAAAAAACTAGGGGTGTTATAATTGCAAGATACTAATTAAAAATATTATTATAATTGCAATGTTTTAATTTGTGACGTGTTATTTCCGACAATTAATCTTTAAAAATAAGTGAATAAAATAAAGTACTATTTCTTTTACAAAATTATAACTCAATTTTTTAACAAAACGAGGAAAAAAGTGAGTGGATTGGGGATTCGTCTAACAGATAAGATCAAGTTATAACTTTATTACAATACTTGGCAAATATAAGATATCTTTTGTGATAGACAAATATAAAATAACAAGGATATGCACATCTATCACATAAAGACTCGTAGTGTCACATAAACCACCACACTAACTATATACTAATTAATATTCGAAATGATAAACAATAAAGTTTATGATAATTATTGTATATAACATTGCCCCATCATTCGAAGAGCACATACGAAAAATGTTATATGAGACGAGTCAAGATTCAGATTCAAATCTATATCTAATGACATATTTTGTAAACATAAATGCCAACAAAATCACAATTATATTCTTGAAACATAAATTTAAATTTGGAATTTGAATTATGTTTAGATGTTGCAACTCATCCATGCAGAAAGAAAAGCGTGGTAGCCGGCTCCACGACCGGGTCGAGATTCATCATGCTCTTCTAAAATCAATATAGTAATCAGATCCGATCTGTTAAACCACTTATTACCTCATCATCAACACAAGATACACTACACGATCTAATTAATTAATGAAACCCAATAATACTATATATTAAAAAAAAAAAAAAAAAAAAGCAAGGAAAGAAGTGGATTTCCCATATTGATTTTTGTCTGAAATGGGGGTTTCATTCATTGTTTGACAGTTCACACCCACATGAATCCAAATCCAAGAGACACATCCCAATCTTTGAGTTTGTAAGGAAATTCAATAAACAAACCCTCCATTATCCACCAACTCAATATTTTTATAACATCAAGAAATGGATTTTTTATAGTACTATTAAATAAGTTTACAAAGTTTGTAGAATATTTTGATGGCAAGCTGTCATTGGATTATTCTCAAGGCATCATTTGCCTTTTCTTTTTAGGGGCGGGGAGGAAAAACTAGCACCATTTGCTTCCCACCTCGGACCATGTGCTGTAGATTTTTTATATTTTTTGTTATATTTTTCGAGGTACAAAACAAGATCTCAAATGATGTAATGTTGTCAATTTTAAATAATTCAATCTTTGGATTCAAGTAAAGTACTCTTTTCTTGCCAATTGGGAGATAAAATTACGTTATTACTCCAATGACATTGGAGTTCAAACCATTAAAAATCCATTTACCAAAGTTTCAACTTTTTTGCTAATCTTTGTCGCAAACGCTTTTGTTGAAGTGCGTTCTATTCGATTGTGGATGATAATGTTTTAATTAAATGTAATATTCATTGAATCCAATAGATGCTACTTCTGGTAAAATACTACAGATGCCAATATTAGTCGTGGAACACCATTCCCGGTGTTTGAGAAAGGTCCAAATGTAAATTTTTTTTGGCAATTTTTCATAAATTCAATTGATGATGTTGCACAACTATGTCTAAAGCAAAAATATACTTAAATTCTACGGAAATAATAATTAAACAGCACACTAGGTCTGTAAAAATCTCCCTATAACAATTAACAAATAGCAAGTCCATAATTAGGTTCGTCACCACTTTAACAATCAAAATAGAATACGATCAAATTTTATGCATCTTAAATAAAACTAACAAACCTAAAATAGGACACACTAGAGAATACATGAAATCTCCAAGTTTCAACTGTTACCGATGGTGCTGGGAGTAATCAAAACTTAGAGGCTGCTGACAGAAGGGGGCCTACACATACATAACGAAATTCATTAGAATATGTGAAATGGATAAAAGATAGATTGTGCATAAAACAGAAGGAATGAATTGCAGCATGATAAGGAAATGACAAAATGCATTCGACTACAGCAAGTAAAGGTATGACACATTGCATAAGCCCTGTACTAGTTTCAGGAATCCATATAAAAAATTACAGCATTCATTGCACAGCTGATCCAATTTCAGATGAGACTTAATTATGCAAAATTGACAACACTGGGAGCAATCGAACAACGAATATGCAGCCAAGAACTCAATAATGTAGAAAAAGATAGAATTAGGATGCATTTGCCTCATTTGATATAGTAATATAGGACAAAGTATCAACTCCCCCTACCTTTATTTTCAGCTCAATTAAAATATGAATAAGGTGCAATTTGATAGGAGTGCTTCATTATCTAAATGATAGTTTAAAAGGAAGTTGGATCTTGACGTAGTTTTCAAGAGTTACCCGGGTGAATAAGAATAGCAAGCATCTACGGAAATATTGTAATCCAGTCAGAAAATCAACATGAGAGAATTGCAGAATTTACCTGAAAAGAGGCATGCCGTATTTGATCATATGACTGAGCATACATCATGGTCTGCATTGGCAATGGCATATATAATGCGTCCCTAGAATTCTGATTTGACCCCATGGCACAATACGGGCTAATCACTGGGGTCCTGTAGTTGAGGGAAGCTTGAGGAGGAGGCATCTGACCCAGCTGTGGGAAGACAGAGTCGTACTGGACAAATGGAGGCTGAAAATTTTGAAAACTAACAGGTGCCATCCTGAAACTCTGAGCCTTTGGGATGCTCTTAACATATCTGCGTCTTAGAAGTAAAAAACGAAAAATAATATCAGTCCCTATACCAATTGCAATAAAATAAACTTGAGAAAATTGAATATTTACAATATTCATTAACTAGTACTCGGGACATTGTTGCAGTCATCAAATAGACAGATAACTTATAATTTCAAATGTATCACTATTTGTTACCTGTCATAACTGCGATCATAATCAGGATCAGTACGGTCCTTCTCCCTGTCTCTAAAAATTGCTACTCTTGAAGAATTGCCACCTTCCATGCTGCAGTGCCTTTTTTCCCAATCCATACCCAAGTCTCTTGAAACCTCATTGTCATCAACAGTAATGTTCGTCCCATCTGAAGCAGCCCAAGGCAATGCCTCTTCTGATCCAGAATTACTAGGACTGCTGAAAATACGAGCTCTTGCTCTGTCGTACTCTTCCTTCCTCTCTTCCACGGTTCTTACTGGATTGCGTTTATGGCCAAATTCATTGAGGTCATTAGAGGAAGCTTTAGGCCTGGGTCTAATGACAATCTTCATCTGATCAAGTTTATTATTTTCTGACTCTTTAGCCGGAACATCTGACAAGCAGACCGCAGGAAACTTAGACTCTGGCTTCTTCATAACCAAAATCCTGACTCCTTGACCATCCGCAACATTGTCCTGAACCATGGTTTGCAAACCATAGTGTTGAGCAACACGGTGGGCGGCAAGACGAAGGTATGAAGTTGGGAAGTGCTGAAACTCGAACTGCAGTACATCATTATTCTGCAAGAACTTCTGTACATCGAGTTCCATCCGCAGAACTGAAAATATCCAAATAAAATGTATGTCATTACCTATTATTCAAACATACAGGGGGAAGGGACAAATACAAAATAAACTGCAAAAATATAAAGCAATTTTTTTTTCCATATTTTCATTATACAGATAGAGCAGCCAAAAAGTGCTTTAATGGGTGTTTGTCTGAGCATATAAGCTCTTTACAACAATTCTAAGATTCTCCAGAGCTTATAACTTTTTATGGAATTTAGCAATCACTTCGATGAAAAATCATAATTGCTCCAAAATTAAATATTAGGAGCTTATGAGATTTTCTTTAAGGAAGCAAGCCAATCCCACTTCTTTGAAAAGTAAAAAAATATATTACTGAAAACCATTATATTTTTAAGATATTGTAACTACAACTATGTAAATTGTAACTATTAATAATCTTATATTCAATATAACCCAAATACTCCAAAAATGGGTTTTTAATAAGATGTTACATCTAATAAGCTCTAAAAACATCTTGTATGATGTAGGAACTTATGAGCTGCCTAAGAATTAAGATAAGAAATAGAAACTTATAAGCAAAAATGGACAAACACACTCTAAAACCGAAAAGAAAAGATAATACTGCAGTTTGTGATTTGCTTGTCTATGATTTTGCAACTCTCTCCAATGGAACATGGTTACAAGTCTATCGCAACAATACCAACTAGGGAAGAGAATTGCAAACTGTACTCATTTCCTATCAACCCAAGTTTAGCTCCAATACCTCTACCATCTATATCAACCACAAAATATCATACTACATGGAGTATGGACCACCTTTTACAAAGCTTCCTGTGACTTAGCTATTGCAATCATATTGAAGAAGCAGGACCACCATCTAGGATAAATTTTGCACTGAGTACTCCCTTGTTTCATATGCATACTTCCAAAAATCCAAATACGCATTTAGGAATGTTCATAAGCATTGTGATTTCAACACAAACTTTTAACAATAGCAGCAATTATGACTGCTCAATCAGTTAAGGAAAGCCGAAAAAGGAAAACCTCGACAAATCTAACATACAAGATCAATTAAAATTGACGAATATTATATGTACAATATCTCAGTGCAGCACACTACTACGAAATTCTAGATTATCAAACACTCATGGATGATATAGCCAACCATCCAGCATGTTTAAGGCCAACGCAGATTATCACACAATTCAGATCTACAAATTTCAGCAACGCGGCAACTTACGACAAAACTAAAGACAGATTAATCAATTCAACGTCGCAACACATCAATGGTCAAAACTAGAATTATAACCACTCATCTCATCAACGAACACGAGAAAGAGCAGGAGCTCAAAATTACTCTCCGTCGATAAAACAGAATTGAAACTAACTAACTAACTAACTAATCAACAAAATTACAAAAACTAAAAACACAAAGTAAAACAAAATCAGACACCACAAAAAACACAAAAAAGGAAAAGAGAAGTTGAAAAAGCACTAACTAGTCAGACGATGGCGAGGATTCTGAAGCGCCTCGACGAGAAAAGGATCCACCATGGATACGTACGGCGGCGGCTGATTCCCCTCCGCCTTCTGCTCCAAAACGGCTTGCTGCGTCGAATCCATATCCCGTAGAAAACAGAAACAATACAAAATCAAGCACAATCTACAGCTACAGATACAGATAATATAGATATATCATATATGTGGTGACTCCTTGCGAAGGGGAGGGAAATTGAGAAAAGGGAAGCCCCTTTCTCGAATTTTCCTTGGGATTATCCCTCCACAGTCGAAGAGAGTGATTGAGCAGAATTAGGATTTGGATTTATATGTATTTTTATTTAATTTTTTATCATTATTCTCTGATATTTTTCTTGCGTTTATAATTTTAGATTTTAGCAGTATATTTTTTCCTTTTTGGATGGAGTAGAATGAAAAGTCCAAAAAAGGACAGTGAGTGGGGTATAAGCAGAGTAGCCAATGCCATTCGTTGGGAATATTTATTTATCAGCGGCGACTCCAAGACTTGGAGTATTAATTTCACGTTCACACTTTACTCTAGAAGGCTCTTTGGGTGATTTTGTGATTCGTCATAACTTGGAGGGTGTTTAGCTAAAGCTTATTTTAAAGAGCTTATAAGCTCTCGAAGCTTATAAAATATTTTAAAAATTTATAAACTATGATTTATTAAGATTTTTTATAATTGAATTTATAAGTTAGAAAGAGACTTTTTAGTTAGAGAGAGAGAATTTTTATTGAAGAGATAAAATTAGAATGATATATAATGAAAATAAAAATCATAGTTGATTTATTTTTGTAAAATGATTGTTGCTTATAAAAAAAATGAGAAAATAAGTTGGGGAACTTTTTTTTTTTTTGAAAGCTTATAAGCTCTTAAAACTTAATTTTACAGCTTATAAGCTCTTTAAGAGTTTTTTTTTTCAAACACTTTAAAGCAGCTTATCTGTTTGAAATAGCTTATAAGCTCAGCCAAACACCGTCTTACTCTCATCGTTCCCAAAATATTGTACTAAAAAAATAATTAAATGTATTATGAGTATTTTTAAAAATAATAATAATAATAATAAAATTATATCGAGAGAGAAAAATATACCTGTGAGAACATGATTTAATAATAACAAGGGAAATATAGAATTAGTGATTTAATATATATGTATATACATATATATGGGTGTAGTTCTAGAAAAAACTTACATTATTTGTGAGAACGTGAGAACCATCAAATCTAATGCATCAACTGTAAAAATTTATGCATTCGCTATTAAAATTAATGCACTAAAAAAATTGCTTCATTCATGATTCGAACCCAGATTCTGCATTCATTCAATAAGATGATGCATCCACCGTAGATCTTGATGATCGAATTACTGAAAATTATTTTCCGTTCTTTTTTTATTTAGTGTTTCAACCGCTCCCTATATATATATATATATATATATATATATATATATATAAATTATTGTTCATAAATTTGTGTTCGATCGTCTCAATATGAGATTAAATTTGAAATTCTTTATTTATAATTATAAATATATTATTATGTACACGCCTAGATTCAAATATGAATATAGTTTGACGAATTTTAACTTGGTTTAATAATTTGACCCGAATGTTCTCCTTATTTATACAGTGAGTGTGATAATAGTTAAACAAATACAAGCATGCAATATCTACGAATTTTTTAAGAGGCACACTTTAGTTCATTTGGATTTGGTTGTGAAATACATCCGTCCTAATTAAATTATCACTATAATTAACGAATTTTAATAAAGTGATTAGTTTTTTTTTAGAGGATAAAGTAATTAGTTCATTGACTAATAATTAACTATGCATGCAAGTTTCTTTGATTTTTTTAATTTGTTAGATGATTTGATTATATTTTATTTAAGGTGAATCTTGTTTGAAACTGTCAAAATAGTATGTAATTAAAATTACCAATAAAATTATAAATATATTGCTGAAATAAAAATTTCAATTTGAATGTTAATCTTTTTCACGACAAAATAATCTTATAAAATTGTCTACACTCATTTTAAGTAAACAATAATATTACTTATAAACAATGCCACAAGTGTGTAATTGGGTGTTGGGGTGTGTATTGATTTTTTATTAAATGAAATGAAATTAAATTTATATTTAATTTTTTATGAAAATAAATCGATTCGAATTAACCGTAAAAGCTGGAAAAAAAGAACATAAAAAAAAGAAAATTAAATTGTACTATTTAATATCAAAATATATAATATATATATATATATATATATTATAAATATAATTTGATTTTTTATTTTGTTCGATTTTAGAAAAAATCGAATGGAATCAAATCTAAAACTCAAACTCTTTTGAAAAACAAAATAAAATAAAATTACAAAATCAAAAAAATTGATTAATATTCCAATATTTTAATTTAGATCGATTGAGTCATCCGTTTCGATTATTTTATTCACCCATTATTGTGTTGTATGTGGCGTGATATTCGTGGTCTCAATTAAATGGACTTCAACCGTGTTTGGTTTCCAAGTTCCAACAATTAAATGGACTATAAACGTCGCTATAGAGTGCACCATTTTTTAACGATAAGACTTGGTAGTCACATGAAATGGGTCAAATCAAGGCCCAATAAGAGAATTTATCTTCAACTATGAACTACTCCCTCCGTCCCAGTCAAGACGCTACATTTATTTTTCCGCACGGAATTTAAGGAGTTGTAAATTAATGTTTTAAGTGTGTAATAATAAAGTGATAAAGTATGAGAGAGAAAGTAATAATGTAATAAAGTGATAAAGTAGGAGATAGAAGGTAATAAAGAAATACTTAATTAGTGTTAATTAAGTGTTTAAAATTCTTTATTTTTGCCAAATATAGAAATGTAGCATCTTCGTTGGGACGACCCAAAAAGGAATATGTAGCATCTTGGGCGGGACGGATGGAGTAGAAAAGAAAGAGAGGAGTTTGTTCTTTTCTTTTTTAAGATTAATGCAATAAATAAGATGGTAGGCACTTAGATGCAACGTTTAATTTTTGTTGATAAAACAGTTTCGATGCATGTGAACGTTGAATTTCATTGTTGCATTATTAACTTAAATAGGTGCATAACCTTTTTAAACATTTAATTCGAGTTATTATGATTTATGAAAGAATAATAAACTCACACATCAGGCCATTTATTCTATGTCTATGGCATAGACAGAAAAATTCTACTCTCTCTCCTCAAAAGCGGCTTGTTTTTTATTTTGATTTGTTCCATTAAAAATGGCTCAATCCATATATCCATGTAATATATAAAAGATGAGTTTTCTCCCTTCATTTTTTTTTCTTCATTTTTTCTCTCTCTTCTCCCATCAATTTTTTATTATGTTTTTCTCTTTTCTTTTTATAATTTTAATTATTTTCTAAACATTGTCAAATTTAATTTATAAAAAAATATTCAATGTGCATCTTAAATTTGAGTTCGCCAGATCTTTAATATGGTATAAAAATTATCAAAAATTAATTTAAAACGAATCGGTTATTAAAATTTTAAAATATTTTCATTATCAAATAATTTAAAATAATTTAATAACTATAATTATCATTACTGCTGAAATAGAAATTTTATTAAAAAGAAAAAGAAAAAAGAGAGACCAAATACAAAGGAAGCAAGCAAAAGCACCCGCAAGAAACCCCGGGTAACCAAAAAACAACCAAGACTAAGAGAACATTTTAAGAGGGTCGTCCTCGTCTAAATCGTCCTCTTCATCGTCCAACATATCGCCCCATTTTTTCTTCATTTTTGAAGAGGCCACAACCGACATAGCATGGGCTGCATCGGTAGAGTTAGAGGAGTTGATCACAAAGTTTTGCAGTATATGTCCTCGAGACTGAGCATACTTCACTTTATTCAGGAACTCCACAGGCGAAGAAGTGTCAAGACCTGGGCCATGCATATCGTCACGGCATGCTGAGTTTTGGAAATCCGAAGACATGCCATTGATTATGATACGACGGAGCCTGTGCTTGATAGAAGAATCAGAAACTCTCCCCTTCTTGGTGATAGCCCCTTTCGGACGCCCTCGTGTACGAGAAATGGGTCCTGTCGTCCCAGTCAAAGTTAGCACAGCGTTGTTGTCAGTCACAACAGCAAGCGGCTGAACAATCAGAGGTGCAGAACTCCTCTCGTATTCCTGCTCAACTACCTCAATTTGGCTCTTTTCGTCATCTGACCCAGGGTGTTCCATATCCTTTCTACCCTGACTGTCCTGAGGGATGCAAGCATCTGAAGCTCGGTCTCCATCAGAAGGCGGCTTGTCCATGTTATCATCACCAACAAGTCTCTGTTCATCTTGCAACTCTAGAGAAACCAACACAGCAAAGGGATTGGATGAGGTAGGAGAGTCTGAAGAAGAGTTCAGTTTCTGTCCAACCTCAGGAATTTCCTTTCCAGCCCATGCTGGAGTTTCCTGATTTCCGGTGTAGGGACGAGGATGAACCCTGTGGTCATCTACCTTGGACTGACGACGTTCCTCGGTCGTGGTCGTTTTATTTCTTCTGCATTCGTTAGAATTATGTCCCACAACATTGCAGACGGAGCAGTAATAAGGCAAATTCTCATATCCAAACTTGACAGTAAAATCAATATCGCCACACTTAATATCTAAAGCTTCAGGAATATCAGCCGAAACATCTAACTCAACAAGAATTCTAGCAAAGTGACCCACATGAGCCTGTGCAGACTGACCATCAATCAAGATAGGCGTACCCACTTCTCATGCGACCCCGGAAAGAACCTCTGGGTGCCAATATTCATGTGGCAAGTTAAAAATTCTAATCCATACCTGAACCAGGGTAGAATTCGCTTTGTAGGGATCAAAATTCGGCACCCAAGCCTGGAGATGTAGTATACCTGAGCGTAGACGCCAAGTCGTTTTAGCGAAAGCCGCTGCCCTATCCTCGTCGGTGGTGAAATTAAAAGTGAAGTAACCTTTTCCGAGCGGATGAATCGACCAACCAGCAGCCGGTTTCCAAAGCTGCTGAAGTTCCTCCCAAAGATCCGCTGCAAACCGAGGTGACTCACCTTTGCGGAGGATCAGCCGGCCGTGAATCGCATGGGCGAAACGCTGGACTTGTCTTTGGTGGAAAGAAGGCTCTAAAACAAGGCAACGTTTGAGATCCACCAACTCTGGTCGGAGGATTGTATAGTCATGAGCGGGGACGTCCCTAGGCTTGGAATCTGTCGGACTGCCATCCCTAGCTTTCAGTTTATCTGCAAAAGAGGCTTTCGGCGGCACCTTCGAGCGGACAGCGGACTGACCACTTTCGGATGGGCAGTCCCGATCGAGCGAGGCGGGATCAGGCCCTTAGGACCATCGGCCTGAGAAGAGACGCCGACAGTATGGGAAGTCATCACCGCAGCGATTTCCGGGAACGAAACATCAGCAGTAACTCTAGCAGCCTCCGCCGAACGATCTGTGACAATGATGCTCGGAGGCATCGTGATCCCAGACTCGGGGAAGAGAAGCGCCGTCATTACTGTGGAAGAGTTCATTATCGTCTGATCAGCAGTGGTGAAAACCCTAGTAGAACTGTGTAGTGGCGATGAAGATCGGCTGACAGGAGCAAAGTTATTAGACACAATGGGGTAATTTGGGAGGGGAGGCTGGAGCGATGCCATTTCTCACAAATAGTTCAGATCGACAGCGGAGATTGCAGCGCCGACGTCGAGAGAGCAACGTGCGTTTAGCGACGCCCGCTGCCTTGCCGGAGCAGCTCGCTGTGGAGTAAGCCGCGCGACGTCGATGGCGTCGCTGCTCTCAAGCGGCGGCGGGGCTGATGGGACTGAGCACAGCAGCAGCGAACGGTGGGCCGGCGTGCGGCGAGCAACGCCGGGCTGGTGGCTGTCACGTAGTCCAGGCTGGTGGCGCGTCTCCTTGCCAAGGGCGGATCTGGAGAAATCACCCGAAGCCGCCACTGGAGAAGACTCAACGCCGCTGCTGGGTAACTTCGTGACCGGTGCCGTCGGCTTCGATGGAGGCCCCGCTCACCGAACGATCCGACGAGTCGGCGCGAGTCGAAATCTGGGCCGTTGGCCGTTGGGCGTTGCTGAGGCGGGCGAGCAGCTTGCGGAGTGACAGCGAGGGAAGGTCCAGGCCGTCCGGCGGTCCGATCCGGCGCCCAGATCTGGTGTGAATGGACTCCAGGGGGAGAAGACGCGTGAACGCGTGAACTGGTGTATGTTGGCCGCCTAATGAGTACAATGCCTTGTATGCATTTTGTATCATTACACTTTATACATAATTGAAAATTACGTTTTTAAATTCGAAATTTTATTGAGTAATTAGTATTTTATTTTTAAACCATATTTTACATTTATTATATTTCATCGTGCATCGCACGGATGGTCGTACTAGTTTATAAAATTAATAATTAACTTTTGAAAATATGTAAATATACCACTTATTCAATATACTTTTTTTTCTTAAATTTGATGCCAAAAAGAATGAGCAACTTTTAGTGGGACGGATAGAGTAACAAATTAGATTATGTGACAGTCGAGGTTACCCCTTCTTCAATATCGAAGGGTCAAGGTCACCCCTTCTTCACCATTAGTAGTATCCACATGCTAGAAACTGTCAGTTTCTTGAACCGGCGGTTCACGGTTCATCGGTAAGGTGAACTGTAACCGGGGTAGTGAAGAACTTCAAAAGTGCCAGTTCAACTTGTGATTTTCAATATTATTTTTGTATGTTTTTTTTATGTATTGTGTTTTTGTGTATATTTTTCTTATGAAATTATGAAATACTCCCTCCGTCCACAAAGATTATGTGTTTACTATTTTCGTCTGTTCACAAAGATTGTGTGTTTTCCTTTTTTAGAAACCTCATTTATACTTTAAACTTCATTCACACTCAATATTTACAAAATACACACCCTTTACTTTCACAATTTCGTGGGCCCAACATTACATTTCAACACTAAAATCACATATTTAAATTTTTTTATTAAAATCCGTGCCCTCCACTCCACACTTTCTTTGTGGACGGAGGGAAGTACATTACATGTAATAAAATTATTTATTATTGAAAAAGTCAATACAAAATGCTATTATAATATTAGACCATCCATAGTCGCGAGTCAAGCTTTCGGGCTCGCAGGTGGGCCTCATTCGTCCGAGTCATTGGCTTTGCAGCAGCAAGCCCATCTCACAGTTGCAGATCTCTCTCTCTCTCTCTCTCTCTCTCTCTCTCTCTCTCTCTCTCTCTCTCTCTCTCTCTCTCTCTTCCTATTGGGCGTTCCCCCACGCTCTTCTCTTTCTCTCCTCGCGCATCTGGAGCGCATTTGCATGTGCTGCTCGCACCACCCGGGCTCGATAGTGGCAGGGGACTCACGCGAGCCGAACGCGCGCCCGCTCCACCAGTCCTGTTGGGGATGCTCTTAACACATGTACAAAAAATTACAAGAAAATTTGTATTTTTATTGAATTCAAAGTTTAAAAAATTACAAACAATGTTACATGAATACATGTACAAATAAATTACAATCTTGACAATTGAAATTACAATATTGAATAAGTAAACTAAACTTATTACACTAAAGTTTCAAAACTATTAATACTAACAACTAATTTTAAAATAAACTTACTACAATAACAAAATGACAAGGGGAAAAAATTGAATAAAAGTTTGAACTCAATTTTAATATAAAAATGAAGAAAGGTTTGAATTCAATTTTAAAATTGAGTGACCTACATATCTTCATTTAATAACCTAATCATCAAACCCATTAGCATCAGATCACTCGGAGTTGGTGACTTCATCATTTGGACTCTTGTTGGCTTAATCTCATTGGTTTTCTTGAGCTCTTATGTCAGCTTTGGATCAATCATCAAATAACACAATGACCTTCATGTTTCAAGTATCCATGTTGCTTATTCTTTCGTCCAATACAAGTTCACCAATACTAAATGATTGCTCAACCGAGATCATGGAGGTTTGTAACGGCACATAGCTCACTTGCCATAATTTTGAAAATGGGAAAGTCATTCTCGTGAATTGACCACCAATGCAAGACGTCGATTTGATAACATGTGTTTTAAAAAATAGAAGTACTAGATAAATATTTATCTAATTTATTAGTAGAAGGTTGCGATTGAAAGCATGACGATACAACTTGAGTTAAGAGATTTATATTCCAAGCAGTTAAGGGATTGCCAAAAGTTTGACTACTATATCAAATTAAAAATTTTGTTACGATCTTTAATTTTAAATACATATTAAATATTTTTCTTTCATGAATTAAATTAACGAATTTAGAAATATGTGTCTAAATTTTGTGGTTCATTGAATTGGAGGCGTGAGAGTAGGATTTAAATTGCCATTATCTCTATTATATATATACATCACCAAATAGAGAAAGTGGCAATGAAGTGTGTCCGCCGCAGAAGTCAACGATTCATTGGAAAGAGAGGAAAATATCCAGTCCAGCCTGCTTACTTTCCACAAAGAAATCACAACGTAAATTATTAAACAGCATTAACGCTAGCAATTAGTCGTGAATAAATTAATATGGTTAAGTAGTAGAAGGTAAGCAACCCCAAAAGCATGAAAAATAATTAACGGCAACGGAAAGAGATGAGAGAGAAAATGGGATAAGAGGGAGATGATAACGAGGCTTTCTTTCATGCTAACCGACACCTCATCGCATCTCACACGCAAAGTGTAAAGCTCAAGTCAGAAACTAGGAAGTTTCGCGATACAAGTGCTGCCCTTAAACCCTACGTTTAACTTATGGCTTCTCTCCCCTTCCCTGCATCGCACCTTCCACACTTGCACCTCACGCGCACACTATTTCAGAAAAAAAAATAACAGGAGTATAAAATACTAGGTTAATTATAGTTTATGCCCCTAACTATTGAATCATTTGTAAATATGGTCTCAATTTTTAAAAAATATAGAAACATAATCTAACCTTTGAAGTTATTTGTGTAAATGACCCGAACTTTAAAAAATACGTAGAAATGATATGAACTTTAGAGTCATTTGTAAAAATAGCTTGAACTTTGAAGTCATTTGTAAAAATGATGTAAACTTTAAAAAATATAAAAATTAGCATGAATTTTGAAATTATTTGTAAAAATAGCACGAACTTTATTAAATACAAAAATGACCTTAATTGTTATAATATGTATAAAAATAGCATGAGCTTACACTTTTGAATTCAAATTATGATAACACGAAAAGTTTGAAGTTGACGTGAAAAATATAAATCTACTTGAATTATTCATAAAAAAGTATAATAATTATCTTTTCATATGAATTTTAAAGTTCATGCCATTTTTACAAATGATTTCAAAGTTCGGATCATTTTACAAATAATTTCAAAGTTCATGACATTTTTTTGTATTTTTTAAAGTTCATGTCATTTTTACAACTGATTCCGAAGGTCGGACAATTTTTACAAATGACTCTAAAGTTCATGCCACTTTTTCGTATTTTGTAAATTTCAATTTTTACAAATAACTTCAAAGTTTAGGATTTTTTTTGTATTTTTTAAAATTCGAACTATATTCACAAATGACACCAAAGTTCGGGTCATAAACTACAGTTAACCCTAAAATAATTATAATTTTATACAACTAACAATTTTTTACTAGACACGAACGTACATAAAATTAACAGGCTAATGTCCTTTTAATTCGTGTAAATCAGTCTTATGAATTCACTTTTAAGCCCAAAATTTAAAATATTCGTACGATATTGTGAAATGAAAAATGGATACAAATATAGTGTGACTTGTTATTAGGAGATGGGTTTGACACAATTGTTTGCTTTATTATGTTTAAATAGTTGATACATTTTGCACTTAATTTGGACTTTCTGCGGAAGTTACGATTTGCATAATTGATTTATTTTGCGGCTTGCATTTATATCAGATATGAACCATTAAATTTTTAGGATTCTAGATTAAAGATGAAGGGATGCAAATGCATTGGAGCAATTAGTGCAAAAGTCACAAGTTTAATCGGATATTCGATTATATGTACTTTTTTTTTTTTTGAGAATTACTTACTTTTTTTTTTTGAGAATTTACTTACTTAGAATTCTTAAAAGTACAAAAATAGTATTGATAGTCAAAATCCAAATGTATAGTATTTTTCTTTTTTCTCAAATATTAAAATGTCATTTTTTTTTCTCATTTTTACTATATGTATATAGGGAAGAGTTATGGTGAGAGCACCTCTTAAAATAAGAAATAAGAACTAGAAAAATGTATGAATTTCATGTAGAACACGTATGAATTCGCTGTATAAAAGTATGAATTGCGAAAAATAAATTTTTGCTACCTTTGGGATTCGAACTCAAGACCATGAATTCATTCAACAAGATGATGAATCAACCGTAGATCTTGATGATCTAAGAGTTGAAAATAATTTTTATTTTATATCTTAAGAAGTGTACTTATTTTAAACCCTCCCCTATATATATATCATTCATTTCAGATATTTCAAATGATGTTTTTTCCAAAATTTTCGTAAATCTCGATTTCCCTAATTTTCAATTTAATTCATAATAATATTATTATAGTATTGATGTGATCATATTTTCTCATTTATAATACTTCCTTCGTCCCGTAAGAGTGTATCACATATGAGACAACACAAATTTTAAGAAAAAATTGGTAGTTAATGTGTTGAGTAGAAATGAGTGGTTGTGATTGAATTGATTATGAGGTATGTAAAAATGAGTGGTTGTGGTTAAAAAGAGAAAGTGGGGCTATGTCCTAAAATGAAAGTGATATACTCTCATGGGACGGACGAAAATGGAAAATGTGAGAGTATGAAAAAATGTGGGATAATTTTTTTTTTCAACTTAGAAAAATGAGATAAAAGAAAGCGAAAATCATTGAAATGTGATCAAATCTTTTCACTTTTTTGTTTATTTGTTTTCATACAACGTTGACGGGTCAAAATTAGTATCGAACATACCATTGTCATCCCAAATTAAACTCTAAACACCCAAGTTAGGATGAGGAATGTAAATCTGTAAGAGAAGGTCAGCGCAAGGGATTAGGTCCCCCTCTTCGGATTTAGAGCGACACAAATAAAGGATCATTTATATTTGCAAATGTTCTTAATTTTTACGTAAAATAATTTTTAATAATTTCAATTATTTGTTCCGTAAAGAGCATCGAAGTGGTGTAGATTTATATTTATAAATAAAAGGTTTTAAGGTTCAAATCTCATCACTCCCCTTTCATCAATTTTTTTAAAAAATAATAATAATTTCAATTATCTAAAAATAGAAAAGGTTCAAAACTAATATAGTAATATCACACCTATTCCTATGAGCAATATCGACTCCAGTAATTTAAATCAAACAAATAATACTACAAAATTATTAAAACTAGGTTCCTAAAACTAAATCTCAACTTACTTTCTAAACTTAAATGGTTAATAACTTAAAATATTGAAAATTACTATAATTATGTTGATATAAATATAAACTTAAATTTTTTGTAGGAAATTATACTATATAAGTATTGGAGCTCAATTTATCTTTCCTAAACAATGTGACATTAGAGATACATTAAATTCGGCGCCATTACACTCTTACTTCAGTGGGGGATTATCCAACCCATTTTATATGATTCATAGTCAAAAAATTGTCATCTCTATTAAAAGAAAGATTGGATTTTGAAAATAGCCACTTTTATATAGTAAAAATAAATTTTACCCACTAATATAAAAACTTAAAAAAAATACCCACATTTATCATTTTACCTTTATATATAAAAATTTTACAAATACCCACTGTTCACTGGTTGTGAATTCACAACTGAATTCAAGTATTGGTTGTGAATAACAAGTGTTGGTTGTGAATTCGTGTGAATTCACGACCAACACTATTTCAAGTTGTGAATTCACAACCGATAAAACTTGAATTCACAATCAACACTATTTGAAGTTGTGAATTCACAACCAATAAAACTTGAATTCACAATCAACACTATTTCAATTGTGAATTCACAACCAACGCCGATAATTCAGTTGTGAATTCATAAACCTGGTTGTGAATTCAAGAACATTTGTACAAAATTATGCGATTTTCATCAATTTATTCGTTACTTATATTTTTTTTCGATTAAATTCAAATTGAATTCAACTTTTCCTCAAATTTATCTTCTAAATGGCATACTTTCTTAAAGTAATTGAATAAGAACAATCCTCAAAATCTAGAATCCCTAAATCATTCTCAATCCCCAAAATCTAGCTGGAGCGAGGCGGCGATGCAGATCCGGGGCGGCGCGGCGCTGAGGCGGCAGCGTGGTGAAAGACGGGGCGGCACGGCCGAGGCCAGGCTCCGCTGGACGCGATCGAAAGCAGAAATCAAGAGAGATCGATTTACCCCCTTTGCTGCCGTGGAAATCGTTAGCGAGTCGGCAGCTGTCGAAAACCTAGAGAGAGCGAGATTGAGTCCCTTTAGATCAGCGATGGCTTCCTCTCCTGATCGCGAAACCGCTGTTTACACCGCTAAACTCGCCGAGCAAGCAGAGCGCTGCGATGGTAAACCCTTCCCCTCACCAACTAAATTTGTTTTGTATGTCTGATTTGGTGTAGCATGCATATCGATCTCGTCTCTTCTTGTGTTCTGTTTAACTTTGTGCTAGATTTAGGGAGCGTGAAGTAGTAAGCTCTTGGTTTCTGCTCGTTTGATTTAGGTGCTTGATGTTGCTATAGCTCTGCTTCGGCGTCGGCTGAGATCGGAGAAGCGGAGACGGCGGATGCGCCGCCGTCGGGGTCGGTAGCTCTGCTTCTGGCCTCATCGTGGGCGACGGAGTTGGCGGTGGCCGTGGGAGTATGCGGCGGCGCCGCTTGGAAGAGAGAGATCCAGAGAAAGAGAGAGAAGACAGAGAGAGAGAGAGAGAAATGAGAGAATGAGAGGAGGTTAGGGTTTGACCATTTATATAGAAGGGTAATTTAGTCATTTAACACAAAAAGTGGGTATTTTTTTATGTTTTTATTTGAATGAGTAAAATTTATTTTTACTATATAAAAGTGGGTACTCTTATATATTAGGGGTTTTTGCAAATAAAATCACGAACAATTTTAAATTTGCAATTTTAACGTGACTTTTGAAGTGTGGCGAATTAAATCATAACCTTTTCAATTTTTGCAATTTCGTCCCCTCAATTTTTTCTGACCACCGGAGTGATGAGTTGGAGCTTATGTGGATTATTTTTTTCCACGTAATTAATTTCTAACTAAGATTAAAACAAAATCAAAACCTAATTCTTTTATTTTACTTCTTTTCGTCTTTTATAAAAATATATTTGATGTGTATCTTAAGTTAAAGATTATGAAGATCTTCAATTTGATTTAAAATTCATTAAATATGAATTTGAAATAAATAATTTATTATAATTTAAAATTTTAAAGTGATTTTTTTTCTCCCTCCTATCTCTTTTACAATATTCTTTATTTTGTTCTCTTTCTCCTTATTTTGTTATTATATTATTTTTATTTGTATCTCTTTCTCCTACAAAATTTATATATCTTCTCTTCTCTTTTGATTAAAAAAACATAATATTTATTTGTTGAATTATTTTATCAAAGCATACATAAAAATATTAATTAAAAAATATAATGCACAATTATCAACAAAAATCAAGACAATATTATAAAATTATTTATTAATTTTAATTTTAATAAAAATAATAATAATCATTAACAAAAAACTTTCGGTAAATTTAATTATTATTATACAATACTCATTGAACTTAATATTATACTCCTACTCATTAAGTTGATAAAATTATTACTATACACTATTTTAAATCAAATACTAATATTTAAATTAATATATTTTTTGTTATTAATTAATTTGATTCATAAATAAATAAATATATCGTGGCCGTGCATCGTACGGGAGGGCGTACTAGTTTAAGGAAAATGGGGGATACTGAAATAAGTTCGACGAAAAAGAAGAAAAATAAAAGAATTAAGTTTTGATTTTATTTTAATCTTAGTCAGAAATTAATTATGTGGAAAAAAAATAATCCACATAAGCTCCAACTCATCACTCCGGTGGCCGGAAAAAATTGAGGGGACGAAATTGCAAAAATTGAAAAGGTTATGATTTAATTCGCCACACTTCAAAAGTCGCATTAAAATTGCAAATTCAAAATTGTTCGTGATTTTATTTGCAAAAATCCCTATATATTAACACTAATATCCCTTAGGGCCTGTTTGATATGGGTTTAAAAGCAGGATAAGTTAAATTAATATGGATTTATGTAGTGTTTGATATTATGTGTTACTAATATGGTCAACTCCAGGTTTATCCCAAGACCCTAGCTTATTTTGTGGGATTAACCCACACTAATTATCCCACCTCCCCCATGGGATTAACCCACACTAATTATTCCACCCCCTCCATAGGCTACTAATTTAGGTATTTGATATGTTAATCCAACCTATTTCAATGGATACCAAACACTTTTTGGGATTAATTACCAATGATATCAAACACTCATCTGAGATTAGAAATCATGAATAATCCACACTAAAATATCAAGATAATCTATATCATGATTAATCCAATACTGAAAATCAAACGGGCCCTAAAAGAAATGCATTCATATTATTGCTAGGGCGTCTGTTAATCTTTATGTATGAATTGAACCATCAAATGTTGTGAATGCTCTACCTCTTACAAGTATTTATGTTCTATATTTTCTCTCTAAAAAGCAGCTTGTAAGAGCACTCTCAGCAGATCACCTAAATGTATCACTAACTCTAAATTTAGGTTAAAACAATTGAAAATGAGATAAAAAATGCATCCAGCAGATCCCCTAAATTGGATGGGGCCCACAAAAAATTTTACACCTACCTAAATTCAATCTTAAATTTACACCCACCCTAAATTTATTTTAAAATTATAATTAGTAGGGCCCACACATAATTATTATTTTTATGTAGAAAATAGGAGATCTGGTGTATGCATTTATAAAATCGAGATCCTAAAATTAAATAGGGAAGATTTAGGGAGGAATATATGAACATAATTTTGGGATTTCTGCTGGGAGTGCTCTAAGATTAGTACACTAAGTCAAATTTGACAAATTTATCATCTACGACGGGTCAAGGATCTACAATATTCAATGTGATAAATCATAAATCCAAATATCCAACTAATGAAGTTGAAGAAAAAATTGTGCAAGGCAAATTAGGCAATATCTGTTGTGTGAATTTGTAAGGAAAATAGGAAAATAAAATAAAATGAGCACGACAGTTAATTACCTCGACAAGTAGCCGTAAATCTCCATGTTTGTAAGGAATATGCATATTTGAAGAGGAATAATAGGTAATATTCGAAATTAATTTGGGGAAGATAATATTGTAAATGGTAGGTAAAATTTATGGAAAATACTCATAATTGAATATCTAAAAATGAGCAGTCATTTCCTTCATCACAAACAATCTAGTCAAATTTATAATTATTTGAAACGATCCTCAAATTCTTTCAGAAATTCATTTAATATTTTCGAAAAAATCACACAAAATCCAAACGCATTTATTGAAGAAGAAAAATCACGTAATTACACAAACAATAAATTTATGCAGCCACATTATGACCACCCACACAATAGTATAATAAGTAAAATCTAGATTTATTTAATTTATTTTTTAAAATAAAAATAGGATTTAGTTATTTTACTATATTCTCTATATTGTACTTATTTTTTTTTACATTTTTTATTTTTAATTTATTTATTTTTAAATAAAAAAGTTACCAAAAAATTACAAAAAAATAATTACAGTGTAGAGACTATGATAAGATAACTAAATATTATTTTTATTTTTAAAAATAAGTTAAAATGAATTAAATTATTTTTTATTTAGGTAAATCCTGGATGGCTACAATGTGCCTATTTAGTAGTAGTATTACTCTTGCACAAAATACACAATCCACGCAGAGATGCGGTGCAGCCACACGCGCGCGTGCGATATAAACTAGTCAGCCGTTTGGAGTTTAGACGCTGCTCCCCTTCCTAAAACCTGAGAAAATTCCCCCAATTTCCTCATCTCCAATTTCACACACACCACACGCACTCCGAGTCTCCGACGAAATGGCTGAAGCTACGGTGGTCGCCGTGGATCCACCGACGGAACCGCCGCCGGATTTCGGTGATTTCGGATGCGGCCTGCAAATTGCGCCTCTCGACGACGGTTTCTTCTCGCATCACGTCTTCAACGGCGATGGTGTGGCGGGGGAAAACGGTAGAGACGACGTCGTCGTGCTCGAAGACCTCGATTTCGATTTTTCCTTCGACGATCTCGGCCTTCCCCCGGCAGACGATCTCGATCACCTTCTTAACCCCTCGCAGCTGCGGCAGTTTCATTCCCAACCCAGAGTGGATCCGAGTTTCGCCCAAGTTGGGTCGAATTACGAACAAATGCATTCTGTTTTCAAATCGTCGTCGTCGGAGCTGCGTCACCTTTCCGGAGATGGTGATTTCTCGGGCAATCGGAGCTGCGATGGCTCGGGGCTTATGAATTCCACTTCTCCGGATACAGAGTCGCAGCAGATTTCTGCCTATCTCAACATGCCGTCGCCGGAATCGAACGGATCGAACCGCGGCAGCGCTGACAATGGCGATGATGACGGGAAGGGGTTGAATTGCCCCTCGCCAGACTCGCAGGGTTCCGGGAATTTTGAGTCACATGTCTCGGAGGATTCAAATAATTGCGTCGCCAGATCGGTAAGTTCTTCACCTAATTCGAGTAACAGTTCGGTTAGAAATAGTGTTGTTGATCAGAAGATTAAGTTAGAGGATCCCGCTAGTAATAATAGCAGCATTTCTTTGCTGAAAAGGAAAAAAGAAGGTGAAGATTTGACGCATAGCGACTCAAGGATTAAGTACAGGAAATCTAACTGTAATGCAGAGAATAACAATAGTAGCAATAGTAATGAGGGGTTGAGTGAGGAGGATGAGAAAAGAAAGGCACGGCTGTTGAGGAATCGGGAGAGTGCCCAATTATCTAGACAGAGGAAGAAACATTATGTAGAGGAGTTGGAAGATAAAGTGAGGAGCATGCATTCAACAATTCAAGATTTAAATTCGAAGATTTCATACTTCATGGCAGAAAATGCTACTCTGAGGCAACAAATGGGTGGTGGTGGTGGTGCCCCCGCTCCCCCTGCTGCTGCGCCTCCTCCTATGGCACCGCCTCCTCCTGGGATGTACACACATCCAGCCATGATGTACCCATGGATGCCATATGCTCAACCTTATATGATGAAGTCGCAGGGCTCTCAAGTGCCCTTGGTACCGATCCCTAGGTTGAAACCGCAGCAGCCAGCGCAGGCCCCAAAACCGAGCAGGAAGGTGGAAGGCAAGAAGAATGATGGGCCGAAGACCAGGAAGGTTGCTGGTGTTAGTTTTCTTGGTTTGCTGTTCTTCATAATGTTGTTTGGAGGCTTGGCTCCAATGGTTAATGTTAGATATGGAGGGGCAAGGGAAGCATTCACCGGGGGACAGAGTTATATTACAGGCGGGTTTAGTGAGAAACATCGTGGAAGAGTGTTGATGGTAAATGGTACTGAGTTTGATGAGATACATGGTGGTAGAATAGATTACAGTAGTAATGGTAGTGTACGTCATGGTCAAAGAGGTCAGGCGAGTCCAGGGGATCCAAGTGCAGATGAATCTGTTCGATTGGGCAATGGAAGTGAACCTCTTGCAGCGTCGTTGTATGTGCCCAGGAACGATAAGCTTGTCAAGATTGATGGGAATTTAATCATCCATTCGGTTTTGGCAAGTGAAAAAGCTATGGCATCTAACCGGAATGGTGGTGGTGAGACTGGCCTGGCAGTTCCTGGAGATTTAGCTCCTGCAATTCCTGGTCAGGATATGGGAAGAAATGGTGCTAGACATCCCCTTTTAAGAGCTCTTGGTGCAGCCGATAAGGATGGTATGAAGTCAACAGCAACTGATGGCAGGCTCCAGCAGTGGTTCCGTGAAGGCCTGGCCGGTAATTTTTTCCAAAACAAACTGTCTTTATATTACTAAATATTGTCAAGAGCAAAATGTCGTTGCCATCTTTCATGTTTATTTAAATCTTGATGGTTGCTTGAATTTTTGAACGTCACAACTCATGTTATGGAACAACTTTTTGTAGGTCCTATTGGACAATGGACAAAAGCTGTGTTTGCAATATGTTTTGCATATGCTGTTATTCATGTCCGTACTTGTTTTTGTGCAACTCTTTTGACATTGTATCTCTAAATACTCTTTTGCCCATGTTTTTTTATTCATGTTTATGTATGCTTGCATATTTCATTGCTTTTATTGTCTACGTTCTTCAATGTACTAAAACTGGAAATTAAAGTGCCAAGTGCTAGCTTTGTTACTTATGAGTAAAGATATGAACTTGCATAATGAGGAACTCTTACCCTATAATGAGAGCTCATGTTGTTGTCGTTGTCGATGTCGAGAAAGCATAACACCCTACTTCTTAACTGTCCTCAGGGCCGATGTTGAGTGCTGGTATGTGCACAGAAGTATTCCAATTTGACACGTCAGCTGCATCAGGAGCCATAGTCCCGGCCAGTACTTCAAGAAACATATCTGAAGCACAGAGTAAGAATTCTAGCAAGGCAAGAAATAGGAGGATTCTCCATCCAATCCCACTTCCAGAGTCCTCTCACAATATCTCTGGCGAGCACACACGAAGAAGATCAGAGAAAGAGGACTTGAACATAAACAAAAACACATCTTCAATGGTGGTCTCTGTGCTTTTCGATCCCAGAGAGGTATCCGATGCTGAGGTGGACGGTGTGATGGGGACGAAGTCCCTGTCACGGATCTTTGTTGTTGTACTGATGGACAGTGTTAGGTACGTCACTTACTCGTGCATGCTTCCCTTCAAGGCTGCTCCTCATCTTGTAACTGCGTGAAAAAAAATGAAGGTCGTTCACCAGTTTTGTAGATAGTGTAAGGCGCAACCTTCGTTAGAGAGAAGATCACTATATAACTTTGTTAACTGCTTATGTAACTGGAACTTTGCATAATAATGTTGAGTTTGAGAAAATGTAGACTGATGTTTCGTGATGTACCATGGATCTTATACTAATATAGATGCAAGTTCCTTTTTATTTTATGGTCTCTTGTTACGTGGGTTTAGATTTTATATGTTTCTTGTTCGAGGATCTCATGAGTTGTGATAGAATGTTGGAGTATATATTAATATTATTCTCTGTTTGGATCTCATCTGGCTACGAATTTTAGACATCTATGGATATTTTTAGTAAAAATTGCCAAATAATTAATAAACCACAAGTTTTGAGGTATTTTGCAACTTTGTCACTATTTTTTATTTGAAACGAATTTTGTCACTACTTTTGGAATATTGACTCTCCCTTTTGATTTGGTAGCAATTTATACACTCAAAAATTGTCCTTGAAATGTTGTCATTTCAGCGTTGAATCGAGTGCGCCATTTAAAAATTGGGAAAGTTGAAGTTGTTACAAACCAGAACGCTTGAAAGATGTTGGCTAAATTTAAAAGTGATGAAAGTAGTGATTTATTTGGTAATTGATCCAAAATTTTGACATGAAGGACCATCGGACACATCTCGCGCATCTGTAAAATGAAGAAGAAACAAATTCACAATTCATTGAGTGAGTTACCTAATTCCCTGACCATGAAATTACTTGCCCTTTTGTTTCGTTTTGTTTTTTTCCCCTTAATTTCTGCACACCACACCTCTAATATTTTTGTTTACTTATCTATTTGAGGTAATCCGACCTCTAAATTCTCATATAATCATAAAGTAGAGCATGATGGATATTCTTAGTCAAAATCAGAATAGGAGATAAACTGGAGAAAGAAACACCCAATTTACAGTAACGCTTCTTCAAAACCAGCCGCACACATCTCTGATTCGAATTTTGTCCGAAAGTAGAAGATGTTAAGGATTGGTTTGGTGAGTGAAGTGGTGGGGGTGGGGGGATGACTATGTTTAAGGCCGGACACGTTTCATTTTCTTTTTACCGGTGATTATCGTAAGGTTGTTATTACGCACTTATCAATCTTTCAACTGAATCCGGACACAGATTTTACGTAAGCAAAGATGTCACCAAAATCAGCAGCTTCCTCTCCAAATTACTACATGGCCCTGCAAATAATGTCGGTCTTGGTCATATTCATGCCCCATATACCACGCCATATCGTACTCACCTTAGAGACACACAGCTTCCAAACATGAGTCAACAAGGTGGATTCCAGTTTCAACATTAAGTTGGGACGATTGATGATCATGTGTAAAAAAGAACAATTGAAAGTTCGTGCATTCGACACAAGAATTTAGTTCATGAAAATCAGAATTTGGTGAATCCTCGAGTATTATGCGCAATAGAAAATTACTTTCAAATAGAAAATATCATATAGTTTAAATCAGTATAGTCACATATAAATTTATAAAAAAACCAATCAGATAAGGATTCGGACCACAAACCACGGGTGCGATTCGATTTAGAGTTAGAGGCCGACATTTGGATTCAACTTATTTTGATTATTTCCACTTAGCAAGTATATTTGGTGATATCGAATATCTTGAAAATCCACTCACTTTTTTGGACTGTAAAATAAGCACGTGGTAGTAATAACTAATAACCTTGAGACAACAGAATCAATTATAGAAGCTATGCAAATGAATACGTAACTGTAAGTCATAAATTTACCGTGAATTAATTGCAGAACTTAAGTGCTTGATTGAAAATAAAGGCTACTTGCACGAAAAAAAGATCTGCAAAAGCAAACATCACCACCTTATGTTTTCTCACTACATTTATTGATAAATTCATGTAAAGACAAACCTTAGCATGAGAGATTGTACATATTTTATGAGAGCTAGGCTTATCACAAGCCCAACAGTTTTGTCCCTACCAATCACTACTGATTTCATTTCACACTATCTTCTTCTAGAAAAAAAAGAAGGAAGTTATGCCCGCAAACATCTTATAAATACTTCTCACTGTATGTAGGCTTTTCAGCTCAGAGTTGATAAAGATGGAGAAGTTTGAGGTAGAGAAGAAGAGCGTGCACGAAAACGAAGAGCTCGAAACGAAACAAGATGTCAATGGCAAGAAGAAGAAGCAGCTCGGAGGCGTTAGAACAATGCCATTCATCCTAGGTGAGACTGTTGTTATAACTCATGTATATCTATGCTTGAATAGTTAGTTTATTTGTGTGAAAAGATTATAGAGATGTTGTTGAATTAGATATTGGCTTAGTAGTATTATTCAATCATGTATGTGAGCACAAATGTGAAGGTAACAAATGCATCTTGGTTGGATGCAGCAAATGAGATATGTGACAAATTTGCTGGTGCTGGCTTTCATGCCAACATGATCACATACCTAACTCAGGTGCTCAACCTGCCCCTTGTGAAGGCCTCCAACACCCTCACCAACTTCGGTGGCACGTCGAGCTTCACTCCCCTCGTGGGCGCCTTCATAGCCGACTCCTTCGCAGGCCGCTTCTGGACCATCATCATCGGCTCAATCATCTACTTGCTGGTCTGCCTCCAATCAAATCACACTATAACCACACAAGCATGCCGTGACTAATCAGAAGCAATATTTTTTGTTGTTGATGTTAGGGAATGATTGCAATCACAGTATCAGCAGTGATGCCTCAGCTGAGGCCTCCACCATGTCCAAGCCAGGAGAAGTGCGAGGAAGCCTCGAACGCACAGCTCTCGATCCTCTACCTCGCCCTCCTTCTAACCTCGTTGGGGACGGGTGGCATTAGGCCGTGTGTGATGACATTTGCAGCCGATCAGCTCGACATGAGCAAGCAGAAAACAGAGTCTAGGAGCTGGAACTTCTTCAACTGGTACTATTTCTGCATGGCCACGGCCTCGCTGCTCGCTGCAACCGTCATCGTCTACATCCAAGACAACATCAGCTGGGGCTGGGGCCTCGGCATCCCAACAGCAGCAATGGCGATATCTCTCATAGCATTCCTACTAGGCTCCTCAATGTACAAGAAAATCAAGCCAGAAGGGAGCCCCTATGTTCGAGTGGTACAAGTCATCACTGCAGCCATCAAGAAACGGGGCGTCGCCGTCCCAACTGGCTCCCACGCCCTCTACGAGAACAGACACCTCGACGCTCCCATCTCCTCCAACGGGAGGCTCCTCCACTCCGATCACCTCAGGTAACCCCTCAAATCCTCAACTTAATTTTGCACATTCTACTAACAAGATTTAATTATAGTTTATAGTCTCAACTTTTTAGCAAATTTTAGTTTGTAGCCTCAATTACGATTTTATTTTTTGTGTACCCTAAACTTTGATAAATTATTTAATTGTGACACAATTAGCCCGGAATTGCTATTCTTTGTCCGAATTACACCTGAAACAACGATCAATCGCCACGAAAACTTGTACCTAATGTATTATACATCACTAAAGGGGATTTTCAATTGTAGGTAGCGCATCATTGTTGGACCACCGCTGCACTACGGACTCGCACTTGAAAGTTAGTGTTGTTGCACCAACTTTCAGGAGCAATTCCGACAACACCGGTGGTCCGAGGACGATGGACTACTTCTCATTGACAATCCCCTTTAGTGTTGTAGATTGAATACATCATCTAGGCTTTAATTTAATTTCGTGATGATTGATCATGGTTTCAAGTTCAATTTCAACAAATACCAATAGTTTGAACGTGATTGTAGTCATAATTAAATGCTATAAAGTATGATTAACCCCAAACAACAAAATTTGAGTGATTTGATGATTCGTGGGTGGGCGAAGATGGCTGGACCGCGCAGCAGTGGTGGTGGGATCAGAGTCAGAAGCAAAAGCAAAACCAAATCTATGGAGGCTAGCAACGGTCCATAGAGTGGAAGAGGTGAAAACGATGATAAGACTCCTCCCAATCTGGTCGACAGCGATCCTCCACGTGGCGTCGCACTCCCATCTAGGGAGCTTCACGATCGTGCAAGCCCGAAGCATGAACCGCCATCTCTCACCAAATGCATCTTTCCAAATCCCACCGGCAAGCATGTCCATCTTCAGCACCCTCACAGTCCTCTCCTGCCTCCCCCTCTACGAGCGCCTCTTCGTGCCCTTGGCCCGACGCTTCACCGCCCGCCCCACCGGCCTCACCTGCCTGCAGCGGATGGGGGTCGGCTTCGGGATCAACATCATCGCAACCACCGCGTCTGCTCTCATCGAGATCAAGCGCAAGTCCGCTGCAGCTCATCACAACCTATTAGACAAACCAACCGCGATAATCCCCATCTCCGTTTTCTGGCTGGTCCCGCAGTACGTCCTGCACGGGCTCGCCGAGGTGTTCATGTCGGTGGCGCACATGGAGTTCCTCTACGACCAGTCGCCGGAGAGCATGAGGAGCTCCGCCGCGGCGCTCTTCTGGATCGCCATCGCCATCGGGAGCTACACGGGCACGCTCATGGTGACGCTGGTGCACAAGTACACTGCTCAGACGGGGAACTGGCTGCCTGATCGGAACCTCAACCGTGGGAAGCTCGACTATTATTACTGGCTTGCCACCGGAATTCAACTCATCAACTTGGTGTACTTTGTAATATGCGCTTACTTCTATAAGTATAAACCCTTGCAAGAGCTTACTCATGAAGAACAAGACGTTGAATCAACATCTGCAGATGCTAAGACTCATCACGTGGAGATGCTGACCAACTAGCTATACATGTTCACATACTTTTAACATTGCATATTGATCAACCAAATCAGACCCTTACTATAAAACGCCTTATATATGGGCGGTGTGATCGAATCGAGTTGAACGAATATTGGTGCATGTGTTCAAGCTGCTTCGTTATCGAGTCGAACCTGCAGCTTTAATTATCGAATACCTCAAAGTTTAAACCCAAATGAGATTTTTAAATTCGGATATATGTTGAATATGTCAATTATTTTTATTTGAAAAAAAGAAGACAATTTCGTTGTGGGGTTATGGCAAACAAATACATGAACTTCGAAAGAAAATTGCAATTTCACTTGAACAAGCCAGAAAAATATAAATACATGAATTTATATTTTTATTGTAATTTTCACCTAAGTTTGTCTTAACAAAATTAGAGCTTAATTTAAGTCAAATATATTAAGTTTTGACTTCTTATACCTCATCATCAAAAGTTAGACGTTCAACATCAGGTGAACTTCTAACTGCCAACTAAGCTCTAATTTCGCCGAAAGTCAAACTTAGGTGAAAATTGCAATAAAAATACAAATTTATATAGTAATTTTTTTTATCTTAATTGAAAGTTCAAGTGAAAATTACAATATTTTTAAAATTTCATATAATTTTTGGCCATAACCCCTTTCATCTACAATAAATTTACTTTATACATTCATTGCTTTCTTACAATAAATAAAGCTCATTAAAGACTTAATACAATTATCACTTGTAATAGTATATATATATATATATGGTACTAACTTATTTTATATCGATGAATAGCTAGTTAACGAGCTTTTATAAAGCCTAAAAACCAATATTGGAATAGTTGGCAACGTTAAACTCTGTCCTTAACTCTGACATGCAATCCTCCTTTAATCCTGAGAGTCAAAGAAAGCAAATACTGAGGGCAGCTCCCTTTCTCCAACAACACTTCCATTTCAAACCTCTCCAAAACAGAAGCAGCAATGGCTTTCATCTGAATGTAGGCCAAATCTTTGCCCAGGCACATTCTCGGCCCGCCGTGAAACACCGGGTACTTAAACTGGCTTTCCTGCTTACAAACTCCGTTTTCCATCCATCGTTGGGGCCGAAACTCCAAACAATCTTTCCCCCAAATGCTCTCCATTCTCCCCATCGCGTAAGCCGAATACGAAATGAACCAATCCTTCCCGATTAACGTCCCGTCGGGCAATACGTCGTCGTTTTTGCAATTTCTGGTGTCTATCGGCACCGGCGGGTACAGCCTCATCGCCTCCGAGATCGCCGCCTGCAGGTAATGCATCCGCCGCAGCTCGTCGTAGCTGTAACCGTCTCCGATCGATTTCCCGCTCTGGCGACGGATGGTTTCCAGTTCTTTCAGAATTTCGACCTCGATATCTCGCCGCGAAGATAACAGCCAGAAGAGCCACGACAGAGCCGACGACGTCGTGTCGCGGCCGGCGAGGATGAAGCTGATCACGATGTCTCTGAGGAACTCGGCGGAGATGTTCTCGCTCTTGCCTATGAATCTCGATAGCAAGTCTTCCTCTAAGATTTTATTCTCGGTAATTTTTTCAATTCTGGATCTGATTATTTGATCGGCGAATTCGTGCACCGTCGCGATTGCTTCTCTAAGCTTCTTCTCCGATCCGAGATTTAGGATTTTTTTTATCAGGTAGGATCGAGGCACCGCGTAGAGGAACCTGCCGGAGCTGAGGTTCGCAGCGGTCTCGAACGCGCGCATGAACTCGCCGCCGGCGGTGGCGTCGCCGCCGAGGCAGGCGGGGTCGGCGTTGAAGGCGAGCTTGCAGACGTTGTCGAAAGCGAAGCGTTCGAGAACGTCTTGCAGATCCAAAGTTCTGTTATTTTCAGCGGCGGTTTTGAGCATTGGAATGAGGCGGTTGTGGATCTCGCGGGCGACGTTGTCCATGGCGAAGTTACGGAGGGATTTGGTGTTGAACTCGTAGCTGGCGGTCTTGCGCTGCATTATCCAGAGCTCGGCGTCGGCGTTGAAGATGCCGGCGCCAAGGAAGTCCTGGAGGAGGGAGATGAAGCGGGCGCCTTTGGGATAGTTGTCGAAGTTGGTTTTGAGCATGTGCTCGACGATTTGGGGGTTGGCGGTGATGACGCCGTGGACCTTGCCCGGGCGGCGGAAGACGGACGTGTTGGTGGGGCAGCGGGCTAGGGTTTCGGTGTTCCAGTCGTAGAAGCGGTGGCGGTTGAGGATGAAGTCCGGGAGGGTGCCGACGACAGGGTAAAGCTTGTAACCGTGAGGGGCGGTTTTGTTGGATTTGCGGCGGAGGAAGAGGGAGCAGAGGGAGAGAGAGAGGAGGAGGATGGTTAGCAGATAGAGGATCGCCATTGTTGGTTTTGGTTGGAGATGGAATGTATATGGATGATAACTGTAGATTGTGTTGTTGTGTGGTGGGATGTAGTCTAAGTTTGAGTTATCTTCTTGTCATTTCTTCCTAATCTATTTACTAGTAGTAGTATTATTTATTTTTCAAATTTCTACTTACTTTAGAGTACAAGTCAAATGATGTGAGGGGGGTTATATACTACTCCCTCCGTCTCAGCTGAAATGTCTTGTTTCTTTTTTGCACGGAGATTAAGAAATGTGTATAAATTAGATAAAATGGATTGGTGGAAATTATTTAAATATTAAGTACAGAGAGAGTGTATTGCCAAAAAAGGAAACAGAACATTTCAAGTGGGACAACCCAAAAAGAAAAACATGACATTTCAGCTGGGACGGAGGGAGTACATAGAAGCTAGAGCGATATTGGTAATTTGGTGCCATTTGTGTAATGACATTTGTTATTATACTAAAGTGTACCTTTCCATCACAATAAAGAACTAAGGCTACAACTTTAAAATAATAATAATAATAATAATAATAATAATAATAATAATAATAATAATAATAATAATAATTAAGGCTACATTGATTAATGTTGTCCAAGACTAACTAGAATTAGGGATGTCAATCCAGCCCGAAACCCGTGGGCCGACCCGAATAACCCGACAAAATTAGAGGGTTAGGGTTGTAAAATCGCAACCCGATTATAAATTGAGCTGACGGGTTGAAGCGGGCCAGCCCGTTGGGCTACTGATTTTTTTTTAAATTGAATTTTAAAATACATTAGAGTTTAGGCTTTTAAGGTTTAAGATTTTTTTTGTGATACTTTTTTTCTTTAATTTCAAACTATTGTTAAATATATACTCCCTCCGTCCGCCAAAAGTATTCCACAATTACTATATTTGGCGTCCGTAAAAAGTATTCCACTTTCATTTTTAAGCCATGGTCCCACCATCCACCTTTATATTTTATCCTTACAAACACTCTTTATTTACAAAAAAACTCACCCCAAATTCAATTTCAACCACACATCTCATAAAGTGGTGGGACCCTTTCTCCACTACATCAACATCATCACACATTTTATTAAACTCCGTGCCCGGCCAAAGTGGAATACTTTTGGCGGACGGAGGGAGTATTTTTTTTTAACAAAGTTGAACATTTTATTGGTATTAACTTATTTTATATAGTCTTAAAAGAAACTTATTTTATATGTTAATATGTTATGTAATCTTGAATATATTATATTTTTGAATTTCATGCTTTGCTATATAATTTATATCTTTAATATCTATGTATATTTTATACATTATACACTAGATCATTAAGAAAATAAAATACAAATGATAATTTTATTTAGGGTTAAGGTTGCAGATTTACAACCCGAAAAAATCTCCAACCCGATTAGTCCGCACCCAATTAACCCGAAACCCGATAGGGCTAGCCCGAAAACCCGATGGGCTGGCCCGATTAACATCCCTAACTAGAATCGGGTGAACCGACTCGGAACTAGCCCATGATCAACAATCGAACCATTATTCACTGGACACAGCCTGTTTAAGGGCTTGAAAAATTGAATTGCGAAATCGAAGGTTAATCGCCAGACTGAATTGTCGAACTACTAATTTATAATTTTAAACTTAGACTATACTTTGTAGTTGTGTAATAATAGAAATAGTGTAAAATGTAAGCATTATATTTTATTTTTAATTTACTTATTAAATTTTGTAATTTTTACATGTTTACTTTGAATTTAATAATATATTATATAATACGTATTTTATTATAGTTAATGTTATAATTTATTTCTATTATAGTCTTCAACAATAAAACTAAAGGTAATATAGTAAATTAATTATGTAATTATAAAGGAAAAATATACACAACACTCAAACTCAAACTAAATATAAAAAAATTAATAAAAAAATTAAAAATTGACGATTTGGACTCGAAAAGCAATCGTACGAACCAGACCCTGAACTACCAAGTTCAGACCCAACCATAACCTTCTCCACACTCAGGCGGGCCGATTACGATTCACTTTATCAATTTAAAATGCCATGAACTAAGTTTGCACCATCTACATAAACTATTGTTTCTGCCAAACCTTCCAAATAAACTTTATTAATAAAGGTATTGACAAATAAAATCTCGAATTATTTTGAAGTTGTAATTTTAACATGATTTTTGAAATGTGATTAATTAAGTCATCATTTTGTCAATTTTTGTAATTTTGTTCATCTAATTTCCTTTTTTCGATCGTCGGAGTGATGAGCTAGAGTTCACGTAAAGACGATGTCGGTTTGATAAGGCCGAAACAATATTGTTTCGTACAATTTAATTAAATGGACCGATCGAGTATTTAAACTTTTCGCTCGCATTATTTTTATGTGCTCTAATTTGCTGTTTTCAGTGGGATGGGCTGTAATTATCAAGGATGAATGATGACTCTTTCAGCTCTAAAAACCCTTAGTTGGACTGTAACTATCAAGGATGATGTCTTCTATCTTTTGCTCTAAAAATCCTTAGTTTACTCAATTCTCTCCAGAAGATGATGACTTCCTCTATGTTTTAAAATATTACAAAGAAATTTTAATGCATTATAAATTCCTCCTTTACTTTAGCATTTCTTTCTTTCCTTATTTCCTTTTCTTTTTAGTATCCAAAATTTTACAAGCATTTGAGATAAATTTACTGAATTTTTTCTTTCTATCTATCTTTCTTTCATATTTTTTAATTTTTATTTTGAAGTTCTTTTCAGATTTCAAATCGGGCTTATAAATGGACCCAGAAACCAAATTGGGTATGTTAGACATTAATTGGATCGCTAATCGCTTATTGGGCTATACCGCTAAAACTGATTTAGCCCGTTCTAATTTGGGCCCTTCGATCTTTTATCATTTTAGTGGCTGATTATAGGAAAGCAACGCCTCTTTAATAGTGAACCCAAGAAAACTTTATAGTTAAATACAAACTGTGATTTGAAAATAAAATTAACAAAACTTACGTATTGAAAATAGAATGAAAAAATGGCATAAGTAAATTCAGAGATTATATAATATAAGAACTGCCTAATATATGGTGGTATAATTTGAGCGTATCCAGAATAATAAGCAAAAAAATGATCAAATTAATATATAACCTACAAGATTTTTCGATTCATTCTTGCGTAGTATAGAGTGCCTAATTTAAAGTAGATAGATAACTTTATTGTGATGTGAAGCCATTCTTGAGTGGTATAGCCTCTAATAATTTGCTAATTGGGGATCAATGCTTATGATAAAGTCACGCTTATGATAAAGTCACATATATCTTTTTACAACGTAGCCACTGTCGTAACGCATAGTCAAACCTTGATAAAAACAATATGTATAAGTGGGACAAGCTAGAAAATTAAAGATCAAATTGCAAGAACGACCTATATAATACTCATTTTGTCCACGATAAGTGTGGTGTATATATAAGATGGCACAAGTTTTTTTAAAAAATTATTGGGAGATGCATATAAAGTAGAGAAAGAATCAAAGTTGATAATTAATACTTAAATGATTTGTCAGATGATTTTTTTTGTAAATATGTATACGTCATAAAACAGAAAGATCACATTTATTGTGGACGCACGGAAAAAAAATACACTTATCGTGAGAGAGTATTTCATTTGATAGACACGTAGAAAAAGGAATAGAAAAAGACTGGCATGAATATTCTAGGAATATAAAGTACCCCCTTTAGTATACGTAGCGTGTGACATGAATATCGAAGCATGCAAGCTAGTTAATTTGATATAATGATACTTAATTATTGGGATAGTCGATTGAATTTTGGTGTAAAGAAAAAATTGTTTTTATTTTCTGGTGCTGTCTTTGTATAATTTTTTTCTGGTGCTGTCTTTGTATTATTGAAAACATTACATGTTTCTCATATTTATTAATCATTAATGTGCAAAAATTTTAGGTATTTTTTTTAATTTGTTTTTGTTTTTTCTAATGAATAGTCCACACATTGCAATCAAATACAAGGCCAATATTTTGTTTTTGTGTTGTCTAGATCTCTCTACTCCCGTCACTTAATACATTTCTCATGCAACCAATAAATTGAGATTCAGAGTCATCTAAAGAAGTTAGTGTGTGTATATGTGTATATGTAGGCTGTAGCTCTGAAAAAGGAACTATAAAAACATTATAGTTACGTGATCAAAAATGAATTTGTGCAATATCCCTATCAATCTAAAGACAGGAAAAGAAAAAAAAAATACCATACATATTATGTATCTGATCCGTTGAGAGCCAATTATGAGATGGACCTCAAGAAACAAATAAGAGTTGATGCCTTTGCGTAAGGGTATTGTGAAGCTAAAAGTGAAAAAAAAAACATTTATATGCTCGAATTATTATTCATTGATATATACACCCCCCCAAAAAAAGGGGAGAAAAGTATTAGATAAAGACTGCCATACATATATTCTACATATAGTAATATTATAGGTTATGATAAAATAACAAAAAAAGGAGGAAATAATCGTTTTTACAAGTTATGGTGTAATAAACATTTTTATGAAGAAATACAAAAAAAATCCATGCACACTTCTTAATTAATTAGGTGACTTGAATCACCGGCCTATTGATTGGAGGGGAAGCGTACGTCTTAATTAACAATTAAATTGTTATAACAAATACTATATTTTAGCACATATATATACACTCAATTTCACACCCATGATTTGGCATATTTAATTTGTGGCACTAACATTTCTCTATTATTATTCTGAAAAGCCCAAACTTATAGAGATAAGGTTAGTTAATTAGAGCTGATTCTCTTCCGATGACTTCTTTTATGGCTAATATATACAAATAACGATTATTATTATTATTATTATTATTATTATTATTATTATTATTATTATTATTATTAAGAAGAAGCTGTCATCTGTAATCAAATTGTTTTATTTAATTCGTATATCTTTTTTCAGGCAGCAGATTAGTGGACAAAGATATAAAGCTATATAGAGCTACATGCATGATTGAAATAAGATCAACGATATTGGCATCACGTAAAATGAATCTTTGACCACACACTTTTCTGAGCTCGATTATTTCTCTTATCCTCAAATCAATGATTCATCAAAACTTTTTTTTCCCTTTTTTTCCATTGATAGGAAAGATATATTAAATTCGCACTCGTGCAATAAATAAAGAAATAACATAAAGACGCAATCCCAATGATCGACATTTGCGTTTTATGTATTGTTAAGTTCATTCAAAAAATTAGGACAGTCGGTCAAAGAGGCCATCTATTATTTGGGGTGATCGAAAAGATCCTAATTAAAGATGAAGAAAAAAAAAGAAAGAAAAAGAGTCATCTTTTGAAAGATGGGGGGATAACATAAATAATTGGTCGGTTTTTGTTTTCTTCGCTTTTTTACAATGTCACGTGAAAAGGGTTTTGTTTCCTGCAAATATTATTGAATGAGTTTAATTAACGGTTAGTATGTGTGTAATTTAAAAGGTGATTGAAATAGGGTTTTGTGAGCCTTAACTTTTACTACTTGAGCAGCAATTCGATCGCATGCAGTTTGTCGTTATAGGCTAATTATAGTAAAAAACTGCGCGCGGTGGTTATGGCATCAAATTAATCTTTAATTTGCAAGTGGCAGCAGATACCATATCTTTAATTTGTACGTACAAGAATTGGTGGACATGTAAGGAGAAATACATAAAATAAATCAATTAGATCAATGAGATATTTGAAACTTTGCTCAAATTGGTAGTTGGATAATTTTTCGTTTTTATATCTATATCTGTGGTAGCGAATTGAACAGATTACACAATAAAATAGATTACAGTAAACAAATTCATTTTATATATATGTCATCATGAATTCTTCAATCATGCATGAGTTCATTATATATTTTACCAATTAAGTCATATATACAACAGATATTTTTAAAGATGTACTAATATATTGAGAAGTTGGTCAACCGCCTCACGCCAACATTAATTTCACTATATATATATGAGATGTTAATAACGTTGGAGTATTACCTTTGTTTTACCACTTCTAGGAAACCCTCACATTAACTAAAATCCAACAAAATTAAGAAAAAGAAGACACATTTATGATGCTCCTGATTTTTGCAAAAAAATGTGGACATATTTTCATAGCACGTACGCTTAAAAGACTAATTAATGTTGAACCAAAAAGATAGCAACGCCAATATCGTGGAATTTAGTAGCTACGGACTAGCCTATTAGCTCCATCGCTTCCAAACAAATTACGGACTATTTATTTTTATTGACTAATGCTTTTACTTCCATTTTTTTGAATTTAGTCGACTTGATTTTTCCTTCAAAACAAATAATTGCAGTTTTTTGGATGCAGTCAGTTTCACTCTTGTGTTATAGTCTAAGTTTTTTTTGTAATAAATATTCATTATATTATAGTAATATTTTTATTTATATAGTATTATTACTAAAAAAAATTAATTTAATACTAGTAAAGAACATTGAGACACAGGACATGTCCTAGCCTACCTATACAGCTATACTTGATTTAATTATTAAAGTGAGATAAAATCTGTATATTAATTAATTAGAGAGCAGAAAGAGGAAAAGTAAAAAAGGTAAGTAGTTGTTCCAAACTCTTGGAACTGGAAAGATCCAAAAATGAAAAGCAAGGTAGCTTAAATTAGCAGACAATGTAAGACATGTATTCCACTGCAGCATGATCATCATAATTGCTTGTTTTCTTCGAAAATGAAAAAAAAAGGAATAGAAGAAGAAGACGAGTGATGGATGAGACATGTACAGGAATTGAAGGGAGTATATGATGATCTTACGTCGCTCGACACTAATCTATGTCGACATGAGTTGAGGATGATGAATAGATGCCCATTTTGAGAGGTGCTACCTCCACTCTCCATGGAAATCAATTCAACAACTTGTGTCATCACATTATCAAATCCATAATCATTTACATCATGCTCCTCATTTTTTTATTCATAATTTCAAACAGGTAAATTACTTTGCTTTCTCTTATTGATCCTCGATCGTCGAATGTTAATTCATTGGTTGATTAAAATGATTCGCATTTCAAAGTAATATTGACACAATATTAATGCTTTAAATGAGTCTAGTATATATACTATAAAGTAAAAGCCATTATTAATCATTAGCTCGCTCGTGAAAGTTGACTGTTATTCCTAGCTTGATTAAATGAACTTATGGTTTAAAATTCAAATTTCGATAGTGGTAAAATTTTCTATTATCATACTATTTCACAGTAAATTTATAATGTTTGATGACAAATACATTGTGTTAAACATATTTTATATCATAGATCTAATTTTTATAATAACTAATAATCCTATATACTAGTACTATATAATGTAGATGATTATTTTGAGAAAATAAACGCCAAATGTTAGGGCATTATATGTTCGAAATAGAGATTCGGAGAAGTAATCCGATTTACCGGGAAAAGAGTATATGCAACTAATTAATTATGAAAAAGGCTTTTTGTTGTCTAAGTCACTTCAATCTCATAAAAGCGCTCGGCCTCACAATACGTACGGATCGAGTCGATCTGAATCCTGATCCAAACTCTGATTCATGACCCATGCAAGTTGACATGACTTGATCTCAGATCCGATTTAAACCCTGAGCCACGACTCATTATATACACGTGCAAGTTCTTATGTTTAAATGTTACAAATTGACAAATAAAATTAACATTGTTCCAAGTAAAAGTGATAATTTTTATGATTAAAAGTGAGAGTTGCAAAAGTTATAATTTCTTAATAAAATAATTTATACATAATTAATTAAACGAGTCAAATCTAAATACAATTTTTGATCAGGTGAGACTCGAGCGCAGATCGAATCTGACTTGTGCGCGCCATCCGACAGCGTGCACAAAACAAGAGGCGTCTCATCTCGTGCTTGCAAATGATATAGGGAATTGAAAACAATAAGGCAAATTAAAGAAATGCTGTTTTATACTGCCTATCTAAAATTGGAATTCACCTTTTCCCCCCACCAACTTATTTTTCATCTTTTTTCCCTCATTTTAGAATCAATAGCAATCATATCAGTGATTGTTTAACATAAGATCGACTATCAATGGCACATTTCTGATTAAAAAAAAAAGTTATATTGTGATAATTCGAAAAGCTAGCCTTTCATCTATGGTTTGCTTCCATGAACAACAACAACTGCTGGCTCACACGATTTCTTTGTCACCACTTGGACATTTGATGTCTAACAATTTTGTCGATTCCATGCTTTCATGTACTAACATTAATAATTTGATGATGTCGCTTGATCGAATATCAATTAATGCATAATTAGGAGCAATATATAATTTTCTATTACTTCTTTTGGTTTTTTATGGCCTTCACATTTACCACACGAAATCCTCTAGTTTACTAAGGAATTAATCGTTTACTTTGCATGATTAGTTATTTTTATCTTTAAAGATACATATGAATTAATAAATGATTGAAATAATTAAAGGTCTTTGGGATATTTCAAAATTTTAATTTATCAAAATAAACAAGGGATTAACTTAATTATTTGTATCTATCAAAATTAATCCTAAAAAATAAACACCCTAACATGACGAGCAATTATGGTTAATTTTATATGTATGAGAAGCAGTTGTTCTGGGCTCATTAATGTGAGAATATGGTATAGTGTGATATATATATATAATAAACATACGTAGATAAAACTACATAATTTTCGTAATGGAATGCATAGTGACGCGAGAAGTGAAATAGAGAATTTTGTCTGCAAACTTCAACTCGACATATAAATAAAATTGTCTACTCAACATATATGCCATGATCCAACTTTGGAGTGATAAACAGTCACTTATTTACATGTCGAGTTATTAATCACGGTGTTAATCATGCAAATCAAATATTTGATTAAGGTAAATTATTTTATCGATCAATCATGCCTCATCACTCAAACTAAACACCTCCTTAATGTATTGTATGCGAAAGAATGTGAATTTGTGTGTGTTTTCGTATACTACTCCATAATTCTTTACCTCCAATTACTAAGAAACGAGGTTGTCAGGATGTGATTCTTAATTCATCTTCGCTAAGTGAAAGTAGCAAAGCATAATTCCCCAAAAAGATCCAAAAACGGTACATGAATATAACGAGTAATTATATCGAATATTTGTCCGAAATATTTCAATTTCCCTTTTTTTTGGGGGGGGGGGAAAACACGTCATTATACTAGCAATTTCAATTTCAATCTAAAACGTCATTATACTAAAGATCACGTACGATAAATTTGATACCATAGAATTTAATCCATGGAATACAGGTTGAAATTCCATCCATGGACGTCATCATTCCCACTAAAACACACACACACACACATATTGGAATTTGTGCGATAATTGATTTATGAATGAGCTCCTATCACCTGGGCTGACAAGGAATCAAGAACACGTTTTTGAAGAGATCGATCATTAGATTTTTAGTTATATAGATATGATCAGGATAAGGCTCACCATGTGTGATAAAAAAATACATCAAATTACATCATATGCTATAAAATAGACAACATATTCCTCCTCCGATTCTTGCCAGAATATATTCATTTAATTTATATAAGTCGTGGTGAATCAAATCCAGCTTTTTTTAATTGGTCTTACTTTATAAGGGGGAGGTTTTATAGCATAAGAATTGTTGGAAATATGGTTTTATGCCATATCTGAAAATTATTATTTAATTAAATATTTATTATTTAATTAAAATAATGATTGTATGTTAATCTACATCTCGAGTAGATCAACGTGATATACTTGAAGTCTCAAAACTGATTTCCGATGAGTGAGATATTGTATGTCAAAGTTTGGATGTTGAAGAGGGAAATTAACATTTGTTATGTTATCCCACATTGGAAAACATAGAGATGTTTTTCATGTATAAGAATAGCAAAGCACATGGAGTTAATAAATTGACTTGTGGGCTTGCTAGTGGGCTTGATCTAAGTACTAGCCTCGCGCGCACGCGCGCCGCTGTTCGCTAATATTTTCACCACGCCGCAAGTATACGGGTAGTTGTAATATATGGAAGCAAGGTCGTATCCCACAAGGATTAGTAGTTCAATCTAGTGATTATCCTAATTCATTATGCTAGAGCTATTTAGACTAAACAAGGAGGTGAGTGGTTTGATTAACTAGCAAATTCAAAGACGAAATAAGAACAATCAAACAAAGTGGATTAATTAAGTGATGAAGGTGGTTTAGGGATTAGGCATCGATGGATTAGCAATGGACTTCAAATTAGCTCAATATTAGTCTTGATATTCCTATTTATCTAGAGTGATCTCCCCACTAGTTCTAGCCCCCTCCCGGACGACTAAAACGGTAGATTACGGGTCATAGTTGCCGTCCCCGGTCAACTTCTAACCTATAACTCCCAAAAGCACAAAGGATCGGTAAACTCTCACCCAACTCTCAACCTCCCGGTTTATTGAGTCAATATGTTTCAAGCTCCTAATCTATTATGATTATCCTCTCCCAATTCAAATCACAAATTAGAAATGCATAGAAAGTGACCAACAATCCATACAAGAATTAAAGCTAGGGCTTGAAAAGATAATAACAAGGAAATAATCAAGACATATATTAAGCATAATAATCAATCCATCACATAATCAACTAGCCTAATCCCCAAACCAATGGGGGATTTTATCCAAACATGTTCACAAACAACAAACCTAAATCAAAGAAATACATAAATGAAAGAGAGAGTAAGAAGTGACAAATCCTATTAATGAGCTTTCTCCAATCTTCTCTCCTCTTCAATGCATTCAATTTTGGTAAAAGATGTGGTAATGGAGGCTAGAGTTTGGTGTGGAGGAATTGGGGAAGATGGAAAAATGGGTGTGTTGAATGTTGGGGATGATGAATAATGTGAGGAAAAGGGGAAAAATGGGGGTTAAGGGCTGAAAAACGCGATTGGGGCCCACCTGGGGATGCTCCGCTCTTTTCCCGCGGTCACGGCCCGCGTCCGCGGCCTTCAAACGTGGGGGAGAGTCAGGGGACCCGCGGTCCCGCCCCGCGGCCGCGGGTGGTGACCGCGGGTGTCTCCTGGAGTCGGGGGCAGCTGACCCGCGGTCCCACCCCGCGGCCGCGGGTGGTGACCGCGGGGTACTGGGCGTATTGCGCAGTCCGCTCGTTTTGCTCCGTTCTCCCTCGTCCGGACTCGGATTTGGTCGCCGTTTGCGCTCACGGATTCCTCTCGAGACGTACTTCAATCTCATATCTTCAAAATCCTCCAATTAATCATTGAGGTTTCCTGAAATTGCTCCAAAACTACACCAAGATATCAAATCTTTATAAAACTAAATATTCGGGCACAAACAAGCATTCACAAGCAAAACATGAAGGGAAATGACAACAAAACATGTGGAATTGAGGTACGAAAACCATGTTTGTCAGCCGCCGCCGACGATCGATCGGACGGACGGACGACGACGTCGTCGCCGCGGCCGCCGGACGGGCGGGCCGCGGCCAAGGACTTGGATCTTGGCAATTGGTGCTTTGGGGTGGTGTTTGGGGCCCAAACTATTTTTTGTTTTTTGGACCAACTCCATTGGGCTTTTAATTTTTTGGCCCAACAGAATTTAATTCTCAAGCCCAGCACCAGCCCACAACAGCAACAGTTGACAGCAGAAGCAGGTAGCAGAAGCACGCCAGTACGACTTCTGCATGGCAACTTCATTTTTGCAGCTTAGTTTCTTCAATGACTGCGCCCACCGGCCATCATCTTCAACATTTACGGCTTCCAGCCGTCGGAGTGGAATTCAATGTATTGAATTCATACTTACCACATGTCTATAAATAGACTTGTGGAGAGCATGCAGAAGGGACGAAGAACACCAACAAATTTCTGCATTCTGCCATTTACACTCACACTCTCTGCAAACACTTGTGCTCAGTTCTTGATCCTATTAAGTTCGCCGGAGCTCGCCGGATTGTGGTGCTACATCCAACGAGACGTAGTCGTTTTACCTTTGGGGAAGATACGCCAAACCGAAGAGCACTACCGGGGCGATAATCTTCTTGCGGGAAGAGATTCATCTCGACTCGACTTTGTTTATACGTATAATTTATTTATACAGTGTATTTCAGTTGTATCAAATTATTTGAGTTGTAATTTCTCAAATTATTTAATTTGTAATATTTTCAATTATTTTGAGTCGTAATTTCTCAAAATAAATATTTTGTAATATCTCGATCGTGTACCCGGTTCTAACAATCGCAAGAAGATTATATTCTCTGCCGTTGATACACGTTCGAGAAATGGCTCACACCGACGTCAATATGGATGGCTCCACCACCTCTGCAACCATCGGTTCAACCACGTCGTCAATATTTTCCTCGTTTGCATCAACGAGGGCTTCTTCGTCAACATCTAGAACTATTGGTCTTGCCGAGAAACCATCAACGTTCTCAGGCAAGAACTTCAAATATTGGCAAGAGAAGATGCTATTCTACCTCACAACCGTGGGGTTTGCCGGTTTCTTAATGGAGGATAAACCTCCAACCCCGAGTGAAGGGGAAGGGGAGACAAGTCAAGAAATTCGTGCCGGATATTTGAACTGGTGCCGCGGCGACTACTTGTGCCGTAACACCGTTCTCATGTCTCTGGACGAACGGCTCTACCGTGTTTTCAAGGTTCATGAAACCGCGAAACAATTGTGGGAGGCCCTTGATCTGAAATATCAAGTGGACAAGGCAAATACTACCAAGTATATTGTCGCCAAATGGTTGGAATATAAAATGGTCGACTCCCGGCCATTGATGGACCAAGTGGAAGAGTTCCAAAATCTTTCACATGAGGTTCAAGCCGAAGGGATGCCCTTGGCGGATGCATTGCTCGTTGCAATCATCATAGAGAAATTACCTCCTAGTTGGAGGAAATTTCAAAACCTTTTGAAGCATGAGCGCTCGGAGATGTCCGTGCCGATATTAATATCCAAGCTTCAAATGGAGGATCACGTGAGAAGTCGTGATCAAAAGGGAAAAGCTCCAATGGAGGCAAAGGCCAATCTCACCGAGAAAGGCGGTCCCTTCAACAAACGTGGTCGCCCTAACCCTAATAATAAGGGTAAAGGGAAGCAAAGCGGTAGTCAACCATCAAAGTTTGATGGTGTATGTTATAATTGTGACAAAAAAGGTCACATGGCTAAGGATTGCCGCAAGCCAAAGCGGAAGAAAGCAAATGGCAACGTGAACAACGTCGAGAAGGACTTCGACGATTGGAACCACGATGACTTTGCTGCCATGATCTCCGAGGTGAATCATGTGGACAACCCGAACGCTTGGTTCGTGGACACCGGCGCTACCGTCCATATATGCATAAATCGTGAGTTGTTCCACAACTACAAAGAAGTGGAAAACAAAACGATAATGGAGGCTAGCGAACGGACATCCCAAGTCCTTGGCATGGGAGATGTGATTCTTCAACTCACGTCGGGCGTGGAGATCACATTAAAAGACGTATTACACGTTCCAACTGTCCGAAAGAATTTAATTTCGGGCTTTAGGCTTACGAATAAGGATTTTGAATTGTTTTTCAAATCTGACTATGTTGTAATACGCAAGTGGGGAAAGTTCCTAGGGAAAGGCTATGCCTCCGAAGGACTTTTCAAACTTGGTGTAAGAGCTTGTAAGCCTGCCAAGGCTAAAATAAATAAAGATGCATCAACTTCTTCTGCTTACTTGATTGAGTGTTCTGATTTATGGCATTGTAGACTTGGACATGTTAATCTAAATGCTATAAAGAGATTAGTAAAAATGAATTTACTAAAAGTTGATGAATACAACTCACAAGAAAAATGTGAAGTTTGTGTTGAAGCCAAAATGGCTAAGTTACCGTTTAAATCGGTAAAAAGGAGCACTCAACCATTGGAACTTATTCACACCGATGTTTGTGATTTAAAGTTCGTGCAAACTAGAGGTGGCAAGAAGTACTTTATCACCTTTATAGACGATTGCACAAAGTATTGTTACCTTTACTTATTGAAAAGTAAAGATGAGGCTATTGAAGCTTTTAGAAACTTCAAAAATGAAGCCGAGAATCAACTTGGATGTCGAATTAAGATGGTTCGAAGTGATAGAGGTGGAGAATATGTAGCTCCGTTTGCTGAATTATGCAACGAAAGTGGTATAATCCATCAAACGACGGCTCCTTATTCACCACAATCTAACGGCGTTGCTGAACGCAAGAATCGAACTCTTAAGGAGATGATGAATGCCTTGTTGATTAATTCAGGATTACCCCAGAACATGTGGGGATAAGCTGTCTTAACGGCCAACTATATCTTGAACAAGATTCCACTCAAAGGGAAAGATGTAACTCCCTATGAGCTATGGAAAGGAAGGAAACCTTCGTATAAATACCTCAAAGTGTGGGGGTGTTTAGCCAAGGTAGAAGTGCCTTTACCAAAGCAAGTTACAATAGGACCTAAAACGGTGGATTGTATCTTCATTGGTCATGCACTTAATAGCAGTGCCTATCGTTTTATAGTGCACAGATCGGAGATACCTGATATACATGTTGGGACAACGATAGAATCAAGGAATGCTATATTCTTTGAAAATATCTATCCTAACAAGGATAAAGGTACATCGAACTCTAATGATGGAGTTGATGGTGATGCTACAGGTTCTAAACCTATGGAAGTAGCTAGTAATTCTACTCAAGTAGATGATGCCACGGGTTCTAATCATGTACCACCTAATAGGAAAAGACCAAGGTCTAAACCTATGGATGTAGAACCGAGACGTGGGGAACGAGTTAGAAAAGCTAATGTCTATGGACCGGATTATGTTGTCTTGATGCTAGATGGCGAACCGGTGACGATTAAAGAAGCTATGTCTGGCTCAGATGCAGCTCTCTGGAAAGAAGCCATCGATATTGAGATTGATTCCATTATGCAGAATCATACTTGGGTGTTAGTGGATCTACCACCTGGAAGTAAAGCTTTAGGATGCAAATGGATCCTAAAGAAGAAGTACAAATCTGATGGTACTATAGATAAGTACAAAGCCCGACTTGTCGTTCAAGGTTTCAGGCAGAAAGAAGGGTACGATTTCTTCGATACCTATTCACCTGTGACCAGACTAACATCTATTCGGATGCTTCTCGCTATTGCTGCCTTGCACAATCTCGAGATTCACCAAATGGATGTGAAAACTGCGTTCTTGTATGGCGAGTTGGAAGATGAAATATATATGAAGCAACCTGAAGGGTTTGTAGTACCTGGGCAAGAGCACAAAGTATGCAAACTTCAAAGGTCTTTATATGGGTTGAAGCAAGCACCGCTTCAATGGCATTTAAAATTTGACAGTGTAATGTTGTCAAATGGATTCAGAATCAATGAGTGCGATAAATGTGTCTACATTAAGAATTCTAATAACGGATATGTTATTGTTTGTCTTTATGTAGATGACATGCTCATCATGGGAAGTAATTCCCGAGTGATTCAAGAAACCAAAGGCATGCTAAGTAAAAATTTTAGCATGAAAGATATGGGCTTAGCTGATGTTATCCTTGGAATTAAAATTCTAAGAAGACCTGATGGTATTACTATAACACAATCTCACTACGTTGAGAAAGTGTTAAAGAAATTCAACGCTTTTGACAAGCCAATAGCTAAGACACCATGGGAACCTAGTGTGCATTTGAGTGTACACAAGGGAGAACCTGTTGACGCGATAGAATATGCGAAGATTATTGGGAGCTTGTTGTATCTAACAAATTGCACTCGTCCCGATATAGCATGCTCGGTCAACAAGTTGGGCAGCTTTACAGCTAACCCTAGTAATGAACATTGGAAAGCTCTTGAAAGGGTTTTGAGATATTTGAAATATACTCAAAACTATGCGATTCATTATACTAGGGAACCCTCTGTACTTGAAGGGTACTGTGATGCAAATTGGATATCTGATGCCAAAGACTCGTTTTCAACGAGCGGTTATGTATTCACTGTGGGGGGTGGTGCTGTGTCTTGGAAATCCAAGAAGCAAACATGTATTGCTAGATCGACCATGGAATCAGAATTCATAGCTTTGGATAAAGCTGGTGAAGAAGCCGAGTGGCTTAAAAATTTCCTCGAGGATATTCCATGTTGGTCGAAACCTGTGTCGTCCGTAATAATTCATTGTGATAGTCAAGCTGCTATCGGACGAGCACAAAACCATTTGTATAACGGTAAGTCGAGACATATTCGTCGACGTCATAATACCGTGAGATATTTGATCACTAGTGGAGTTATCTCAATTGATTATATAAGATCAATTGATAACATAGCTGATCCATTGACAAAAAGTATCCATCGAGATCAGATGTATAAACTGTTAGGGGGAATGGGTTTGAAGTCCACAAATTAAGGATAATCATAGTGGCAACCCAACCATGATGACTGGAGGATCCCAAGAACTTGGTTCAATGGGACAACTAAGCTATGAAAATCCGTGTGTTGAACACTCGAATTGCCTATTCCTTGTAGAACAGTGAGTGTTCGGAAACCTGCACGTGGTGAGGTTAAGTCTTTGACTTTTAATGACTCTAGAACTCCTCGAAGAGGACAAGTATAGCAGGATACTTGAGTTAAGAGTCACCTATGTAAGTGTGAAGTGGGGCCGCTTCGATTAAAACACTTATGAATCCAAAGAGGTGTTCCAAGGCCTGTAATGGACACAAACGTGAGAACGAATAAGGATTGAAGCAATATTGTGTCAATATTGTTGACTCAGTATACACCGAGGAGGACTAGTTCAAGGAACACAATCCACTAGGCCGCCGGTATACTCGATAATATTGACTATGGCAGGTTCAAAGCCACAAGCTACCTTTCCAAATGCAATGTTGTATCTTAAGAGGACTGAGCTAAGTGTTTGCATACTTTCGCATACTGTTTTCTCACTCATGTGGGGGATTGTTGGAAATATGGTTTTATGCCATATCTGAAAATTATTATTTAATTAAATATTTATTATTTAATTAAAATAATGATTGTATGTTAATCTACATCTCGAGTAGATCAACGTGATATACTTGAAGTCTCAAAACCGATTTCCGATGAGTGAGATATTGTATGTCAAAGTTTGGATGTTGAAGAGGGAAATTAACATTTGTTATGTTATCCCACATTGGAAAACATAGAGATGTTTTTCATGTATAAGAATAGCAAAGCACATGGAGTTAATAAATTGACTTGTGGGCTTGCTAGTGGGCTTGATCTAAGTACTAGCCTCGCGCGCACACACACGCGCGCCGCCGCCGACGATCGATCGGACGGACGGACGACGACGTCGTCGCCGCCGCCGCCGCCGGACGGGCGGGTACGGGCCGCGGCCAAGGACTTGGATCTTGGCAATTGGTGCTTTGGGATGGTGTTTGGGGCCCAAACTATTTTTTGGACCAACTCCATTGGGCTTTTAATTTTTTGGCCCAACAGAATTTAATTCCCAAGCCCAGCACCAGCCCACAACAGCAGCAGTTGACAGCAGAAGCAGGTAGCAGAAGCACGCCAGTACGACTTCTGCATGGCAACTTCATTTTTGCAGCTTAGTTTCTTCAATGACTGCGCCCACCAGCCATCATCTTCAACATTTACGGCTTCCAGCCGTCGGAGTGGAATTCAATGTATTGAATTCATACTTACCACATGTCTATAAATAGACTTGTGGAGAGCATGCAGAAGGGACGAAGAACACCAACAAATTTCTGCATTCTGCCATTTACACTCACACTCTCTGCAAACATTTGTGCTCAGTTCTTGATCCTATTAAGTTCGCCGGAGCTCGCCGGATTGTGGTGCTACATCCAACGAGACGTAGTCGTTTTACCTTTGGGGAAGATACACCAAACCGAAGAGCACTACCGGGGCGATAATCTTCTTGCGGGAAGAGATTCATCTCGACTCGACTTTGTTTATACGTATAATTTATTTATACAGTGTATTTCAGTTGTATCAAATTATTTGAGTTGTAATTTCTCAAATTATTTACTTTGTAATATTTTCAATTATTTTGAGTCGTAATTTCTCAAAATAAATATTTTGTAATATCTCGATCGTGTACCCGGTTCTAACAAGAATTAATATGTTTTCTTCGTTTTATTGGAATTTCCTAGTGGCAGACTATTGTATGGAAACAAAATTTACTGAGATTTCTAAAAAGGAATTATTCAATACTATATTTTATGTGTCATATAGCATACAATCAAGGGTGTGGTGTTTAGTAAACACACAGTACACGCACTAACGTTAGAAAATTCGAAATTGTAATTAGTGGACAGTGTGCTTTAAAAGTTAACAAATACTACTCTGCATGCAAAATGCAACCTAATCCAGATGGAATCTGAGAAACGAAACCGAATGGAAATAAGTAATAGTAAATAAATAAATAAAGCATGAAAAACTGGTGCATTATCATCTCCCATTAAGTGCTTCACCTTTTGATGTTCGGTTCCTATTGCTAGTTCGCCTACCAAATTTAATACGTAAATTAAGATCACTATAATTAATTAATTAATTCCTATGTTGCTTCCAAATATATCAAATAGCCTGAAAGGATTAAATTAAATCGTTGAAGCATAAGCTAGATGGATGATTTGGTGGATTTAAGGCGAGGGTGCAGCTACAAGGCAATATTTTTATGAATTTGAAGGCCTATTTTGTGTGACTATATATGGAATTTGAAAGACATGAATCTCTTGTAAGTTGCAGTCTCTCTTGCTGACTCAAGTCAAAGAACAAATAACAAGAAATGAATTAAGACAACTTAACTAACAGCCTGAAATGAGAAAGAAGGAAATCTTGAGTTTTAGTTCAAGCACCTTGTGTTTCAAAATCAAGAATTTGCTAAAATTATGTCAGTAGCATCTATCTGATTTTTAGATAATTAATATAGTAGTGATATTGACAGCAGTGTTGGAGCGTGATATCCATGGCGGAGCAAAGCCATTGGTGTGCCGCATGGAAGCTGACGATGCGCGGTACCCCTCCCCAAAGTCGGAGCCCAGGCCCAGGCTCGACTTGCCAATCATCCTGCAGGTAAATTATTATTTTAATTACTTATATTGTGTTTTCTACTTTTTTCAATATATATAATTATAATTTCATTCGTCTAAAATTCTTAAATACAAAATACTATAATTTTATTTGCCTATTTCTAAAATTGTAGCTACTTCCCTCTTAAATGAGCTCCTATATCCCACAATTTACTGTATCCCATATATATCGTGTTCCACTCTAAATTTGATATAAATTTTAATTATTTTTTCCTTAATATTAATTTATTATATTTTAATATGATTTTAAGATAATTAACAAGAGTTCACTCATCTAATTAAAATTTATAATTATTTGTTCACATTTTTTTGAACATACGCTGGGAGATGCGTTTGGTTTAGGTGGGTTTCTTTCGTGCTTCTTTGAGCCATGTCAATGGTGCTTTAAGATTTGGGGTGATGGTTAGTCTGAATGGTTTGTGTTGCAGTTTTTTGAAATGTATTCTTGATGATGGTTAGGCTGAAACTCAAAAAACATCCTCAATTTCTCATCTTTCTAGATAGGTACTCTTTTTCCCTTCTTAATGTTTTTCTCTTTGAATTTTCAATAAGAATATTTTAATGATGTCTGACCCTTAGTTTGCCGCATGTGCTTACAAGGGTTTTCTTCTTAGTTTCTTCTTGTTCCTTTTTTTCCTTCTAATAAATTTGCATTTTAATAATAATTTGAATTAATAATGGATTATTTTGGTTAATTAATTCAAAATTAGGGTGTATGATTTTTTAAAATTTTATAATTTTAAGTGATAAATATTAATTACTAGAATTTATTATATAGTATAATATTTTTAATTTTATAATAAATAGTTATAAAAAAAAATTAAGAATGAAATAGGACAAGACACAGTAATTTATGGAAGAAAAGGATTTGATCCGCCTCCCTCCCCTCTGGCCACCCACCCCTACCAAATCAGCTAGCACTAAACTCACCTTTGCAATGGTTGTTCTCTATCACTTGGCCACTACGAATAAGTAAAGAAGGAGAAGGAACCCACACACCTCCGATGGGCGACACGTGGAATCACATGATCAGCTTCTGCGGCAAATCAGAATATTCAATCAGATCCCAGGCGCTTATAAATACCTCATTTCCATCCTCCACATTCCTTAGGACAAACACGACCTCTTACAAGTGTTTTCCTCTGTAACTCAGAGTAGCTCTCTCTCTCTCTCTCTCTCTCTCTCTCTCTAGAAATGGAAGGAAAAAGATGCGCAGGCGGCTTCTTTGAGAAGGCCAAGCCTTACATAGCCATGACCTGTCTCCAATTCGGCTACGCCGGAATGAACATTATTACCAAAGTGTCCCTCAACAGAGGCATGAGCCACTACGTCCTCGTCGTCTACCGCCACGCCTTTGCCACCGCCGTCATCGCCCCCTTCGCCCTTCTCCTCGAAAGGAAAGTCAGGCCCAAGATTACCTTCACCATTTTCTTGCAGCTCTTCGTTTTAGGACTTCTCGGGCCCGTTATTGATCAGAACTTGTACTACGCCGGCCTCAAGTTCACTTCTCCCACTTTCTCATGCGCCATGAGCAACATGCTACCTGCGATGACCTTCGTCATGGCCGTCATCTTCAGGTATATATATATACACACACATTTTGATGATCGATTTTCATAAGAATAAAAAGATTTGCTTAACTAAGTGAGTGAGTGATGGTGTGTCAGGATGGAGAAATTGGACATGAAGAAGTTGAGATGCCAAGCAAAGGTGGCGGGAACGATAGTGACCGTGGCGGGAGCCATGCTGATGACGCTCTACAAAGGCCACGTGGTGAAGATGCTGTGGTCGGACTACATTCACCCCAGGAAATCCTACGACGCCCCCGCCGCCGCCGCCGGCGACGCCGACAAGGATTGGATCAAGGGCTCCATTCTCCTCATCATCGCCACCTTCGCCTGGGCCTCCTTCTTCATCCTTCAGGCCGTGACGCTGAGGAAATACACGGCGCAGCTGTCTCTGACGGCGCTCGTGTGCTTCATGGGAACCCTGCAGTCGATCGTGGTGACGCTCGTCATGGAGCACAGACCCCACGCTTGGGCCATCGGATTCGACATGAACCTCTTAGCTGCTGCTTATGCTGTAAGTTTTTTTGAATTAAAATTGGAAAGAATTATTAATTACTGATCCATAACCAACGATGCAGGGGATCGTGTCGTCGAGCATTGCCTACTACGTGCAGGGGCTGGTGATGCAGAAGAGGGGTCCCGTCTTCGTCACCGCCTTCAGCCCGCTCATGATGATCATCGTAGCCATCATGGGCTCCTTCATCTTGGCTGAGAAGATTTACGTCGGAGGGTAATTATTAATCTTCCAACATTAATTACTCAGATTAAATCCTTTTTTTTAATTCAAGACTAATGGTTGATGGTTTATTGCAGGCTTCTCGGCGGAGCTCTGATCGTGATGGGGCTTTACTCAGTGCTGTGGGGAAAATACAAGGAATACAAGGACAAGGAAGCGGAGGAGATTCTCGAGCCCGTCAAACAAGGGCAAAATGGTCACACCCTAGATATTGAAGCAAATACCATCCAATTTCACAGAGATGAAGAGAGGAGAATGACTGCTCCGGTCATCGCCATCAGCGCGCCGATCCCGCAGCCGCCGATGCTAGCAATCGAGGCGCCGAAGCCATGAATTTCACTACTTTGAGGACAATAAATGGCCGGGGAAGAAATTAAAGAAAATATTGTAGTTGTGAAAGGTTGGAGCGGGGCATTTTAGTCATTGTACCTCTGTACTTCCCTTTTTTTTGGAATGGTAGATATTAGGGGAAGCTTGTAACGTTTTTCGTGTAAGTTTAAGAATTTTCCGAGGAGAATTTTGTTGAATTAAGTCTTTAAAAAAATAAACTGGATAATTGATGATAGTGTTTTTCCTTATACATTTCCACTTCGAATAAATTCTGTCAATTTATTCAGACAATTTTGCTGACGCGCCTGATTCAGATTCGCACTCGGGAATTTTTCGGTCGATTTCAATTTCAAATCGTGTATCGTCTTCAATTTCATTAATGTCGATATGTATGAATTTATAAGGTTAAGTTATATTAAAATGATATCTTTATTAAGAACATAAATCACTATATAATATTGCATAAACTGCAGTATAATATTACATAAACTTTTACCTGGGTTCGAATTTTGGAAAGTGCAAAATTTTTATTTAATTAATTGAATTCTATTATGCAATCATTCCAATAAGCTTATGCAAGATATATATTTATTTATGCATTTATTCTCATTTTTCACTACATTTTTTATTTTCTCCATATATATATATATATATATATATATATATATATATATATACACGTGTTTATATAGAGTGTTAATACATAAATACATAAATAGAATATTTGTGGTGGGGATTTTGTGGTTGACGTAATGAAAATTATTAGAAATTTACAAGAAAGTTGTTATTTTTTTATCCCTTTGGATATTTTTGGATACAACCTTATGAAAATCTAAAGTTGAAATATTACACTCATACTCAATTCTGCTTATATATTTATATTATAGAATTAGATACGTTACAACTGATTTTGTTAAAACAATAATTTCAGATTTTTTTTTTCTAATTACATTCATCAATAAGGCAACATTAATAGCAATATATGCACTTTTTTGTATCTATAAATTTTTAACAACATAAACTAAATAATTCATTTCTTCAAGAACATATTCTCGATGTCGACCCCCTAGCTATTTTACAAACATCATGCCGTAATTTATATATGGGTTTTGGGTACATAGATATACTTGGACAGTAAATTAATTTGGATACATCATTTTGATGGATGAATATAGTATTTGAGTTCGAATCTATCATTAAAGGAGTGAAAATTTTACTTATTTCAAGTGCAGTAAATTTAGCGGTTTGATGAATTAACTTTTATAATAAATATAATAATTTTAATGATTCTCACGTTCTTATAAAAAAAAGTAGTTCTCACTAAAATCAATCATATGTATATATGAGATTTAATAAAAAGTTATGGTTACATCATCATAAATATGCCTCTACATTGGATACATATGCAAATAATGATGGGTGGAATCAAGTGAACAAAGCAATAAGCATTTAGGCCAACAATCCTATATATGTTTTCCACTTAACAAATTCAGATTCCATCTTCCATTCACAAAAAAAGCTGCCAAATTGTGTATAGTTGTACCTTAATATTTAGTATAGTCACCATCCAAAATTGATACGGATTATATATACGATCACATGCAAAACTTCATCATGTCTAGTTTGAGGTAACAAATTAATTAATCGGAGCTTCTAGATGGATTCCAAGTTGTGTTTGTATGATTTCCATTACACTAATTAACAAACATGAAATGTCATCGAGGATAGTTAATTAATTTGGTATCTTGAATATCTTGTTAATTTAATTTGCAGCGAAAAACATGACATTTTTTTTATATAGCAAACATGAAATGAATATTAAAAAAAGAAAAATTAATATTGTATTACGAAAAGACAAAACTTTAATCAATTATAGCTTAACTTTAGTACTTCATCCGTCCCATAGCTGAGACACTCTATTTTTTGGGCGTCCCAGCTAAAGTGAAACTCTTTCTTTTTTGGATAAAAGTCTTACCCTTTAATCACTTTTTCACCTACACACAAAACACACATTTCTTAATTTTCGTGCCCAAAAAAAGATGTCATCTTAGCTGGGGACGGAGGGAGTATAGTTTTAAAAAGAGTCATCTAGCAATAGTGAGGACTTCCTTCAAAAAAGAAAAGAAAAGCAATACTTTTAGGGTGTGTTTACTATGATGGTAACAAATTTATTGGAAAACGATGGATAAGAAAAGATGAGAAAATATTTTTTTTTCTATATTTACTAGAGATGAAAATATGAGAAAATATTGGAAAATATTTACACAATCCTACCCTAGGATAAAATTTTCTAACATTAAAGAGAAAATGAGTGAAATGAGCTACCCGAGAAAATATTCCACTATATTCGAAAAAAAAAATCAACATAATAAATATATAAAAATAATAGAAAATAAGAAAAAATATATTTTTTCTCTTATATATTTTTCATGAAAGTAAACACACCCTCATAAGTTTTCGTGATATTTATATTTATTTCATGTATATAATGATATAACTAAACAAAGTTAAACTAAGGCGTAACCTTGTCGAACTTTCGACTATCTAAGAAAGTCAAGGCCGATCTGAATATCAAATCAAATTGGGATCCAGTTAAAAGCATTCACTGATCTTGTCACATTTTTGGCAAACTTCATAATAAATTTAAACGCAAATGTTTTTACCCTTTTACTGATCAGACCCAAAAAAGTATATTAATTAATATTTATTTTATTTTTTTGGACTCTTGATGCGTTGTTTTATTTTATTTCAAAAAATACACTAAAAACCCTAGCTTGTTTCGAAATTGAAGTAAATAATAGTAAAATCATACTCTCTCTATATAGGAAGTGATTAGGCTATAAAATTACTCATTCCGTCCCATTACAAATGTCCCACTTTTTATAATGAAATATCCCATTACAAATGTCTCATTTTCTTTTTGACAATATATTCTCTCTCTTTACCTAATATTTAAATAATTTCCATCAATTCACTTTATCTACTATCTACACGTTTCTTAATCTTCGTGCCAAAAAATAATAGATATTTGTAATGGGACGAAGAGAGTATTTAAAATAGAAACTACCAATTATGAAATTTTGATGACTTCTTTGTGAAAAGTGACAAATATTTTTACAAAATTAAAAATCATCTCATATGAGATTCATATTCAAAACTATAAATGTATTCAATAAAATGATGAATTCATCATAAATCATCATAATATAAGGGTTGAAAATTATTTCTAGTTTATATTTTAAAATAAATTTTTGTTTTAGCATAATTTTATAAAAAAGTGCATTACTTTTATGGTCACACGAAAATTATAATTTTCACGATAATCAATTCCTATATTTACACTATGTTCCTTTTATGTAATTCATAATATTTCATCGAGGCGACTGTTGCAAGCATATATAAATAATTCTTTGAATTAGTAATGATTGGCCATGCACTTTCTACCTGCAGCCTCCTATTTGGATAATTAATCTAAAAGGAAATTTGATAGAAAAATCAGAAGAGAAAACATAAACAAAATCTTGCAAGTGGATACACAAATGTTTTAATGCGAATCTTGCTCATCAGCCAACTTACACCTTACTCGAAACACTTGAACAAAAAGCAAAAATCGTAACGAGTTATTAAAGTATAGTACTATATAAAACTATCACTCATCGTGACATGGATAGGGCTACGCACACTTTTATTTGTCCACAAAATATAATTTTCATAAACTTAGAAATCGTAAAAAAAAAGTGAGAATCTGGACTAGATATGATTATTGATACCTATTGAGGTATGCATTTATTTTATTACTACATTTACTTTAATTTTGGGAAAGACGACAAGGGGCACATATATAGTTATAGAGTTGTTTTTTTATTACCAAATGACAGCATAACTCTTGTGTCTAATTATGATTATTGACCTTAAAAGACATTTTTTAAAATATTATCAGTATAGTATTTGATGACTAAGGATTAAACGAAGCTCAGTTGAATCTGAAACACATACTATAACTTTTGGCATTACTTAGGCTTAAAATCATTTGTAGGATTTGATTGATTTTCTAAGAATGATTTGTTGTAGGTATATAAATACCTTTGTTTTTGTGTTTGACAAGACATTGATTTTGGAGTTTTCAATAAATTTCGTTTTACATTATCGTGTCGTGTTATTATATAACACAAAACTTTTCCTCGATCGGTATATCCAATTATAATTGGAGAACCTTTGGAGTCCTTTTAAAGGTTGATTTTGTGTATTTCGTTGCTTTTCTTTTTTGGTGGGATTTATTTTGTTTTGTTGTTTGCTCGTCTTAGTCATTGATATATATATTGAGGTAGATAAGAAATGAATTTCGAAAAGCATGGATAATGGGTAGAGAAAAAGGGGTTAGTTAATCTTGCATGGAAGCCACTAAATCCGACCATTAATTATGCAGCATCGATTCTCCACATAACTCTGTATAAACATTTAAAATTTGGTGTTTGGCAACCACCACCACTCTTCAAATTTAATTATAAACACTTTTGTCATGTTGCTTGGCTTCGGAACAACCATTGCTAAACACATCAAAATCAGCATTTGAATCTCACCCCACTCTCTTAATATACGTAATTAATCATTTTTATTCCAATCATTATCTTCATATATATATAACACTTTCTTTTATGTGATAAGGAAAAATCCACATTTTATTTGTACAAGAATAACTTTGAATAAGCAAAAAAATAATTAAAAAATAAAAATGCTTTGATATAAAATAATCGACTAATCATTTGACCCTGCCCGCATCCAAGATTTTGAAATAATATTGTTTAATGATGAAATTGCGCCTAGCTCTCAAAATTCGAGTATATATTTATTCTTGAACATAATTAAATTGTTGGGTTCGTCCATTTTTTTTTTTTAACATTTGAAAATAGTTTATTTGTCATCACATAAATTTGAGACCGGCTCTTAATCAAGTGGAAAAATCATATGCAAATTGGCATTTTAGACGAATTTCACATTGCAGAAGAGGTCAAATAACTTTTGTTTTTGACAAAAAAATTTTATTAATAATAATTACTTTTGTGGAAAATGTACAGAAACTAATCTACGAAAAAAGTTTAATGTGGCCTTAATTTGTAGTATTAAAATATACACGACTCAAAGAAGATGCGCTTTCTTTTTCTCCCAGTAAGAATTATTGGGCATTAAGGAGCGCAAGTGGAAGAGGATTTAGCCCAAATAAAGACTTCCATCAACGCTTTATAAAAGCTTAGTTAGCAATAAAAATAGTTTATAATATTATTATGCAATCCACGAATTAAATAGTTAAATGAAAAAGTAGGATGATGTAATCTCGAAAAGGAAATTAGCATTTGAAAACCAAATGATATTAGTATCAATTATATACGAGTCGTCACCTCAACAGTCGCAAACACTTGTTCATGTTTTTCAATGTTGCAATAATTTCCATTTTAAAAATCTCCTCAACCAATCAAACATAGATACGATTTTCATTGCGTCATGCAGTTTATATTTTCACAATTTCTCCTAAGATTGATTTTAGTAAGATTGATGTTAGCATGATGCGGTCCATTTACATACTTTAAATTTGTAAATATTTTATTTAAGTGTTTAAGAATAATATTAATAAATATTCTATTAAAATATGTGAGTGATCCGCATGCACCATGTTAACATTCGCACAGACCCTTTCTATTTTCTAAATTAAACTATCCAAGAAACTATTGCCGGTGGATTCTTTGTTAACCTATAAGTGACTTGTAATTATTTATTTATAAAGGAAATTGTTGAAAATAACATGATATTCATCCGAATTTAATATACTACACAACTTTTAGAACGTAATTTCCTTTTACAAGATGACCTTTTAATCTTTCGAAATTGCAATATCTTCAAGTTTTTCAAAAATACAACTGCTTTATCTTATTGGTAAAACTAGGGTACACATTCAACCATATTTTTCTGAAAACAACCAGAAATATAGTACTCCCTCCGTCCCGCGAGTCTTGACACGTTTGGGTTGGGCACGGGAATTAAGGAGTTGTAGATTATTGTTTTAAGTGTGTAATTAATAAAGTATAAAATTGATAAAGTAGGAGAGAGAAAGTAATAAAAGTGATAAAGTAGGAGAGAGAATATAATAAAGGTGATAAAGTAGGAGAGAGAAGGTAATAATTATTTCTCAAAAAGGAAACGTGTCAAGATTCGTGGGACGGATGGAGTAATTACAAAATAATTAAAATGTGGTGTTGTAAATTAGAAATATCTTCTAATTTTTTATGTATAAAAATATAGTTTCGCTCATTTAAACTTGTGTCTAAATACAAAAATATAATTTCACCTATTTTAAAAATCGTAACTCCATCCTTGTAATTTCAACGTATGAAAATCACGTAAAAAATTATAAATTTAATTAAATATTGTGTTATTTCTGACAATTATCCAAATGATAATATAACACTTAGATAGAAATAAGGCGACCTATATGTTGGATTAGAAAAAATTGTGATTGGAGGTAACAAGTTATTCATCGATATCTATTAGGTCGAGTTGTTTAACAATGATTATTTTTTAGAAAGATTTGTGGATTATTATTGTATTGGAATGAATATTATCCAAAGAATACTAAGTTTATGAGATAGATAAGATTTGTGTTCATGTAGTGTAATCTAATTAGGAGGCGTTTGGTTTGGTGGATGAAATAGATAAGATTGATGAAGCAGGAGAGTTATAGTAGCAATGGAGAGTGAGTGGAGAGTGGTGAGGAAGAGAGGGGTAGGTTGGTCCCGTCCCGAGCGTTTTCCGGTGAGGCATCAAAATTACCCAAACCCTAGGAACCTTAACCTTCATGCATGGAGAGCTGCTGGGAGGAATGGCGCTGATGGACGTCGGAATCATGACAGAGGCGACGTTTTGGCAAAACGAAGGGATGGAATGACTACCTTCTTCTTCAATAATCTCCCTAAAGATTGTAGCGTGGATTTCCTGAGAAGAAAGTTTGGTACAGTACGGAAACCAGTCGAGGTATATTGTCCGAGAAAATTCGACCTAAAGGGTAAGCCTTTTGGCTTTGTTAGGTTCGAAAGAGTTGATGACCAAGAGAGCCTTCTTGCAAAGCTTAATTCTCTTTGGATTGGGAGTTATAAACTGAGAGTTTATAAACCGAGATTCGAAAGAGAAAAGGAGGTGGCAAGCGATCAAAGGCAGGAGACGAAGTTTGAGGCAAACCCGAAGTATAAAAAAAGCGGGATCATTTCAGATAACAAACGAACGACGGGAACTACTTTTAAGGACGCCTTGGTGGGAAACAAAGGTATGGATACACATGTAACGAAATTGCTGCAGTTCCAACCTTCGGAAGCGGAAAAGTCGTGGTTGGAAGGAACATACTCTGGGTTTATCAAGTCTGACTTTTGCTGGGATGATATTAGAGAAGAGATTAATTGCGAGTGTGCTGGCAAACTTAAAGTGACAACCATGGGGGGTAATCTTGTGCTTATTCAAAAGAACGGAGAGATTACGGTGGAGAAGGCGTTACAGGAGCTCGACGAATGGCGTTACTTCTGGTTCCAATGGTACCGTCCTTGGAAGTATGTGGATGTAGCGCAGCAACGCGTGGTTTGGACCAAATGGAGCGGAGTCCCGCTCCACGCATGGTGTCCTAGGTTTTTCGAAACGGCAAGTGCTTGTTTCGGAATGGTTCTTAAGATCAACGAAAAAACAAAGCAAAAAGAGAAATTGGATGAGGCCCTTATCCAAATCTCTACAGGGCTAGCACCGGTTGACAGAGTGATGGAGTGTAGAATCGAAGGAGCCTGCTTTAGAATCAGGATCCAAGAATTGCACGACTTGAGGAGATCGGAGATGGAGATCTCCCAGGTGTTTGAGGAATCAGAAACCGAGTCCGAATGGTCGTCGGATGCGGATTCTCAGGCACCGGCGGAGGCATGCATCGGTTACGGAGAGGAACAAAGCAATCATGAAAAAGATATTTCAGTCACCCAGGAGAAGACATCTTCGATTCCTGAGCTAAGCGTGGCTGGGGTGCTCCAAACCGAGGATGATAATGTCGGGTGGGTGGAAGTAGGGTCTCAGAGGGGGATACAATTTAATAATAAATCTGGTGCTTTGGGGGAGCTTTTCACGCAGATGGGGAATCCTTGTGGGGTCATAAAGGTTCTAAAACAAGTGGGAGTCCATAAAGAAAATTGTGACTTCCCAAACCACGTGAATGATGGGAATGATCTTGGGCCTTGCAATATTCCATCAATCTCGCAGCAACCCATTATCCACGTCCAAGAAGAGGGGACCATAAGTCACGATGACAACCAACAAACAAATCAAGGCCGGCTGTCTGTATCAGTGGCCGCAATTACCGCAACTTTGGATCCGAGGGAGGCAGCTCCAAATTCAGGAAGGAAATCCGCCGTCTCTGCACAAAGGAATGACGCGAATTGGGTCTCCGGGTCGCTGGAGTCCAGTTCAACACTTCTTGCCTCTTCCGGGGTGGTCGAGAGCTCGATGCGAAACAGGGGAGAGGACATTCAACCGAGGAAGAAATGTGAAGGGAGAAACAAGAAGAAGAAAAAGGCTTGTGCAAGAGAAATTGAAAAAAGTGGATGGAAGGATTTCATCTCTCAAATCGCTCAAGATGAAGGGGAACAAGGCGAGTTGACCGCTAGAAGAGACAAAGAACGAGACGAGGCGCCTCAAAAGACCGATCTACTCAACAAAATCGAAGGATGCGAAATTTGGAAATTGGGGAAACAATTGGGTCTGACAACCGAATTGCCGGAGGAAGTGATTGTTGAACAAATCGAAGCACAAAGGGAGAAGGCCAGTGAGGTTCAAAAGCTGGGAGATGAACAAATCGTGAATCCATGAATATAGTGTCTTACAATATTAGAGGCCTGGGAAGCAGTGTGAAACAAAAAGATGTGAGGGATATCATCAAAGCTCAGAATATCGATTTGTGCTTTTTACAGGAAACTAAAATGGAGTGCTTCAATGAAGATGTTTGCAAAGCCTGGTGGGGATCGAATAGCGTCGATTTCGCTGTCCGGAAGGCCGACGGAAGATCGGGAGGAATTGCCAGTGTGTGGAATAGAGAGGTTTTTGAGGCATCAAGCACTTGGAATGTTCCAGGAGCGGTGATCGTCAACGGAGTTTGGAAACAAGGTAATATTAAAATCTGTTTCATTAATGTTTACGGACCTGCAAATTCGGGTGAGAAGGCAGCACTTTGGGAGGTGATTGGTTTGATTGTTGAACAGAATGAGGATGTTTGTGTGTGTGTGTTGGGCGACTTCAATGCCGTAAGGAAACCGGATGAGAGAATGGGATGTGGGGAGATGAACATTTCAGCAGAAATTAGGAACTTTGACAATTTTATTACAGAGGGTGGGTTGATGGAGATTCGTACCCAAGGGAGGAAGTATACTTGGTATCAGCCAAGTGGAGCCTGCAAGAGCAAATTGGACAGGTTTCTTGTCAATGAGAAGTGGCTTAGAGTGTGGGCTTCAACCAGCAGTCGGGGGATACAAAGATCAGTGTCGGATCATTGCCCAATAATTCTCACAACCAAATCAACGGATTGGGGTCCGAGGCCATTTCGCTTCATCAATGCGTGGATTTCCCATCCAGAGTTCGCGCAGCTGGTGGAAAAAGTGTGGGGGGAGACAAGGGTTAATGGATGGAGGAGTTTTGTAGTAAAAGAAAAACTTAAGAAGTTGAAGGGAGCTTTGAAGGAATGGAACTTGACCTCATTTGGCAACATCGAACATAGGATCCAAAATCTTAAAGATGAACTCTCGCAGCTGGATGCTTTGGATGATACGTTCGGGTTAGAAGAGTCGGAAATAATCAGAAGGAATGAAATTAAAGCCAATATCTTTCTACAGATGAAAAACAAGATAAGCTTGCTACATCAGAAAACAAATGGAAAATGGCTTCGGGAAGGAGACCTCAATACGAGTTTCTTTCATCGAGTGATTACGGGCCGAAGGAAGATGATTGATTTCTCAGGGCTTTCCTTCAACAATCAATGGATTTCAGAACCGGAGATAGTCAAGAGCAAAGTTAAGGAGCATTTTCAACAGTTCTTCAAGAAAAGACAAAGGAATCTGCCGCGATTTCCTTCAGACTTCATGGAAAGAAAATTGGATGACAATGATAGTAGATGGCTCATCCGACCCTTCGAGGAAAACGAGATCAAAGAAGCAATCTGGAACAGCGACGGGAACAAAAGTCCGGGGCCGGACGGATTTAATTTCACATTCTGGAAGGCCTCTTGGGACACTATCAAAGGAGACCTCGTCCAGGTGATGGCGGAATTCCATGCTAATGGTAAAATTCCAAGAGGGTGTAACACTTCGTTCGTGGTTCTCATACCAAAAAAGCAAGAAGCAGGGTCAATTGAAGAGTTCAGACCCATCTCGTTGATCAGCAGCCTTTATAAGATTATTGCCAAGATCCTCGCAAGGAGATTGAAAGAAGTCATGGGCTCAATCATTTCCGACAATCAGAGTGCCTTCATTTGTGGAAGATTCATTCTTGATGGTGTAGTAATACTGAACGAACTGATTAATGAGGCAAAAAAGAAGAGGCTCGGCAGAATCTTTTTCAAGATTGATTTTGCAAAGGCCTATGACTCGATCGAATGGGATTTCATTGATGCCATGATGGAATTACTTAACTTCGATCCTCAGTGGAGGAAGTGGATTAATGGTTGTCTCTCTTCCGCGTCGGCAAATGTGTTGGTCAACGGATCGCCGTCGGGGGAGTTTTCGATGGAAAGAGGTCTACGCCAAGGAGATCCGATGTCTCCTTTTTTATTCCTTATTGCAGCTGAAGGACTCCATTCGCTGATTCAGAAAGCAACGTCAAAGCAATTGTTATTCCCTGCCGAAGTGGGGAGCGAGAATGTGTTGATTTCTCATCTTCAATACGCCGATGACACAATATTTATCCTTAATGGTAGTGAGAGGAACGCAGCTATTGTCAAGAATATTCTACATCTTTTCCAGTTTGTTTCGGGGTTGAAGGTGAATTACGAAAAAAGCAGTTTGATTGGAGTGGGGGTCGAGGAGGCGAAGGTAAGGAGGATGACTGATATTCTGGAATGCAAAGTTGGCTCATTGCCTTTCAAGTATCTTGGTATCAAAATAGGTGGCCGAAGCAATAACGTCGGTGATTGGAATAACATTGCCGATAAAATCAAACAGAAAGCTGTAGACTGGAAGGTGAGGAATTTGTCTTTAGCTGGTCGTATTACTTTGGTTAAAGCGGTGTTGCAAGCCATTCCTATCTATCAGCTCTCCTTCTCTCTCATGCCTAAAACCATTGTGAGACGTGTCAATTCTATCTTTGTCAAGTTTTTATGGGGAGGGAATGGTGAATCGAAGTCTTTGGCTTGGATTAAATGGAGTGATCTTTGTTCTAAATTGGATGAAGGTGGGTTGAGCTTTAGAAATTTAGAGGAGTTTAATCGAGTCTTGGTGGTGAAATGGGTTTGGAGGTACCTTCAAGAAAGGGAGTCTCTGTGGGCAAGGGTGGTGAGATCTATTTTTGGGGAGGTGGAGTGGGGGGAGGAGGGTAGGTTGAGGTTGGGGAAGAGGCATCCGAAAGGGGGATGGTGGCCAAAGATTGTTGAAGGCTGTGGGGGGTCGTCCGAGAATTGGTTTGTTCAAAACCTATCACGTCTAGTGGGTGATGGGTTTGATACCAAGTTCTGGGGAGACAGGTGGGTGGGACAAAAACCGTTACGTTTTGTCTTCCCTAGATTGTTCCAGTTATGTGGTAATAAGGAGGCGTCCATCGGGGAGTCGGGCAGGTGGGTTGAGGGTAAATGGGAGTGGGAGTTTCTTTGGCGTAGGGAGCTGTTTGAGAGGGAGAGGGGGGCGATCGAGTCCTTGAGCGAGTACTTGTCTGTTTTTGCTCCTTGTGCAGGTAAGAAGGATAAGTGGACTTGGAAGGCGACTAAAGATGGACAATTCTCGACAAAATCTGCGTATCAAATTATTGCATCTACAATAATTGAAGAGCCCACAACAAACACTCCAGTAGATCTTCTGGCAACGGTGTGGAAGTCGCCCATCCCTCATAAGGCCAAAGTCCACGCTTGGAGATGTCTGAGAAACAGGTTAGCTACGTGTGATAATTTGATTAAGAGAAACGTGGCAGTGAATGTTGAGGAGTCTTGGTGTAATGGGTGTGTGGCTAGTGAAGAGACAGCAAACCACTTGTTCCTGCACTGTCATAAAGTTCAACAAGTATGGGATGAGATCCAGAAGTGGATTGGTATCTCTTCAGCGAGACCCATGAAGCTGGAGCAGCACTACAATTGGTTCATTCATCTTGGGAAAGGAAAGAAGAGCGGTAACATGCTTAAGGCGGTCTGGATTTGCACGGTGTGGCTTCTTTGGAAACGACGTAACGAGAGCAGATTTGAAGGGAAAACGTGGGGGATCCAAAACTTGATGCTGGAAATTAAAGGAAGAGTTTGGAGTTGGAATAAATCTTTTGGTATTGTTGCAAAGGAATCGAGCTTCATTTCTTGGTGTTCTGATTCCTTTTTTCTCTCTTCTTGTTTGAATTTTTAGGTACCCCTGGTACCACAGTTATCTTAATGAAATTTTTTCTGATCAAAAAAAAAAAAAAAAAAAAAACACTTAGATAGAAATAAAGCGCTTATTATCTCACTGATCTATAGAGGCGTTTAGTGTTATTGTTCCTTGACGAGATGATGAACTAGTGTCGCACTTTAGTTACGTACCATAGAAAACATGCGACTTAATTTAGTCGGCCTGTCCAGTAACTTCGTTTAGAGATGAAGTTGACTGAAAAATTGATTGGGCTTTCATCACATACATTGTAACTTGGATATTTTGATTTACTCTATGTTATTTTATACTATCTTTTTTTATTTATATCTACATTATGTAACTGTAATTAGTAAAACATGAGATAGATTGACTGCATGAGTGGATATTTCAATATTCTGTAATCGAAAATATATGTGGAGTATTTGGGTTTGGGTTTCTAATTATCTGGGTTTGACACTCCAATTTGAACTATTAGAACTAAGATCCAAACAAGGATATCTATTTAAATTTGCATATTTGTTGTTTATTTTAAGGTCATATGTATGTAAAGTATTAAGTAGTAAGGAGTTACTTTTTCTGAAAAATATGTAGTAGTGGTTCTATAGTCAAATAGAACAAGGGAGTCGTATATTAATTTGATTATGAAAAGAATAAGAATAAAACTAAATAGACGAATATGAATAAAAAATTATAATACCCGAATGAATTTGATTCATTTAAAACCCCAATTAATCCCTATACTTCTCTCATTTGTACTTTAGAAACATATTCTTGTTTTTGTATTTATCCCTGCTACCTATCCGTCAAAAGGTGTGAAATTTCAAAACTAATTTTGAGATGGTTCCAAGATCTATAATGGGCCTCATTACAGCCACCCATTACACTTAACAAAAAAAATTTCAAAAAATAATATTCACACTACTGTAATAAAAAAAAATTATACCTAATTTCTTGAATTTGGTACCCTCAAAATACTTCTGTTGTGACTGTGAAGTTAACATGAGAGAGAGAAAGATAAACACAAAATAAATGAGATCAGAAGTGATTTTGGAGCTTGATTATTCTTTTGCCTTAATTGTTTCAAGTCTCTATGAATCACAACTGAAATTTCAAAGTCCCTGGCTTAATTACATACATTTCTAGCTTCCTAATTAACAGTGTTTATCTCCCATACCAGCAATTAAAATCAGAATGGAAAAAAAAAAAAAAACTGAATATGAACCATTCAGTTAGACACTCCATTTTCAAATTTTTCACATTGCAAGCCAACCACCATCATATAAATATATGTGCCCAACAAAGTGCATAACTCCTAACCACATAGGAATATATCAGCAATATGCAAAAGAATCTACAAAGATAAGCTAACACGGGACACAGATGGAGCAGCACGTACGAAGAGCGTGTACATCAAAATGGCAATATGTTATATCAAGATCAGTAGGTAATCGTGGCTGATAGACGGTACTGTGTACACCAGAGTCGCGTTTCACATAAAAGGGCGATCCTTTGCACATCTATGGCATATTTATCACGAATATACACATCAGGCATACTAAATACTACTCCAGTTTATTTCAAAGTATTTGCTTACTACAATAATTGTGTTTGCTGATCTCTTCCTTTTGCTTCAGTAGACAGAATCCTCAATGACCTGCATCCCACATGAAGTCGAAAAATGATATAATTTCCATAATTTCTTGATGGTGACAAGCATCAAATAATGCACATCTTCAAAAACAGATCAGGCAATTCATTATCAACTGTTGGAGTTATTTATATACCTTTAGGCCTCGGTCTATTGTTAATACTTGAAAGCAACCATTCTTTTTAGAACTGTAAAGAAGCAGGGGAGATGCTTGATAGATTGATTATACCATAACAAGGAACATCACAAGTCCAAAGTATGTAGCCTCTTACCACGCTCAATGCCAAGAGCCGAAGACGTGGTAGGGTTATCACGAACCTCCTTGAATTCCTGAAGCTGCTTGAAATTCATCCATGGCTTCACCCACACTTTAGCTTCGTAAATCTTGTTCTGACCCCCATCGACCGCCTCCACTGTGAGATGGTACATCTTACCAGCTACTACCTGTTCTTTGGCATTCACTACTCTTCCAAATTCAAGCAAGGTGTTCTGCAGGGATAGACAGGTACAGATTCATGTACTAATGCAAACCCAGATATTTTCCCCAAATCCGACTTGAATTCAGCAATTCTCTTCATTTTCTCAGATTTATTCAACCACCAATAGTCATGATTCACCAACAATATGTTACTTTGACAACAAATTAGGGCTTTCAACAGAGAAACCTAAATCAAAAAGATCAACTGAACAATACGTGCCTAAAAACCTAATCGATACAAATAAGTTGTTTCCCTAACAACAATCATGTCGTTGAACACACATGCTAATGACCAACCAAGAAACCTAATTCAAACCTCAATTCCAGTTGACATGATTTCCAATTCAATTTAAAATCTTCTACCGTCATCTATATTGCACAAGGATAGGATCCACCGGTATCCGTTTCTCTTCCTCAAACAAAAACAAAAAATTGCGATTTCCCAGAAACAATTTAGGCTATAGAGGAAAAATACCTGATTCTTATTATGTTCTTGAACAGCAAACCGGCCGATATCCTCAATTTCGAGGCTGTTTTGAGCCGTATTGCGCAGGCCGCCGAGCTTCATCGTTATCGTCTGCTCCGGCGATTCGCTACAGAATCCGATCTGACAAACTACGGCAACCACCGCCAAAAGCAAGCTGAAGTGAATGGTTTTCCTTAAATCGATGCTCTTTGATTTCATGTTGAACGGCAACAAGTATTCTTTTTTCACTATTTGAGCTAGATTTTCAATCGATTCGCAGATATTTTTTTTTCTTGGATTTGTGCGCCTCTTTTTGTTGCTGAAGATAGATTCTGCCTCTTTTTTTTTTGAGGAAAGATAGATTCTGCCTTTTGCTTGGCGGTTAAGAATTGCGGAAGTTAGTTGGAGGGTCCGTTTCCGAGTCATGCCCGAGTTAATCCGAGTTTTCGACATTGACTCGTTTTAGATTGGAAAATTGATTTTCTAAATTAATAAGGATTTTTTAAAAAGAAATGAATAATTGCAGACGAGAGACGACGACACTTGCATTTTCACTCCTTCCATTTTCATCCTCTCAATAAATTCCAAAGAGGCATAAACACACACACACACACACACACACAGTATTTGCAAGAATTGGTCGAAGGAAATGGTTTTGGAAATCATGGAACCCAACACTTGCATCAGGGGTTGTTGCCACAGCCAAACAATCCCTCTCCATCTCCGCCCCTCTTCCTATTCTCTTTCTTCCCCAATCGCCAGAGGTAAATTCAGCTGAGATTTCATGTTTCCTTAATTATTTTTTGAAAAAAAAAAAGGTCTGAATTTCGACTTTTTTACTGTCTGCGACAATGCAGGTGCAGAGAGCGTGGTGTATGAAGCCGTACTCGACGGTAAAAAAGTGGCGGCGAAGAAGCCAATTCTGTCTACTTCCGATGATCTCGATAAGTTCCACAGAGAGTTGCAGCTGCTTAGGTCAATTTCTTTTGCCTCTATGTATAGTTTCTATAAATGAACTGGAGTTGAAATTTCATCTTTTTCTGTGATTGTAAAAGAATGTTGCTCATGATTCTGTGATTCTTGCACCATTAATTGGTGCAGGGTGGTTTGGGGGATTTGATTGACTGGCTGTAATGCTGAAGTTTGTTTATGCGTCTCTTTTATTTTATTTTATTTTCCTTCCCCTTGAGCATGTTTTGAAGTTTTCTCATTTTGTGTCTTAAGCAAGTTGGATCATCCGGGAATAATGAAGTTGGTGGCGGCACATGCTAGGCCGCCAAACTACATGTTTTTCTTTGAATTATATGCAGCTGGATCCCTCTCACAGAAACTGCACGTGGAAGAATATAGTCTGAGCATAGGTCAAGCTATGGAAATCACTACACTATTAGGTATGCCGTATGCGCATTGACACTTGTAAGAATCTCAATTTGTTAAATGTTTGTGCTTGAATTTTGAGGTAGTTCCATGGCTTAAACTAGTAAAGATTGCTTTATTCTTGATTTTGGAATGAATAGATTATATAGCTTCTTGCTTTGGCAGAGATTAAATATTTCGTGGATGTGATTAATTATCATCTATATCTTGTCTTGTTCTGAAAACGAACCTCATATATTCATTGCGCCAAAATTTTATAACTCAAGTACGAAATTTGAATGATTTTTCATTCTTTCTGCATCATTCAGAAACCTTCTATTCATAGTTTATCGGTTGGTGGAAAAATAGCTTTCTATTCAGTTTTACTTTTTGATCTTAGTGTTCTTTTAGAGCTCAAATTGGGATTTTCATATTTACCTTTCTCATGATTCCTATTTGCAGCAAAAGCTCTGCTATATCTGCATAGCCTTGGGATTGTACATAGGGATGTCAAACCAGCAAATATTCTTGTAATGTCTTCAATAATTTCATAATCAGGACATGTATATGCATCTGATTTCCCTAGAAATCTAAAGATATCTCATTCAAGTTATATTTTGAATGGTCTGATATTTAAATCACCAATTTGATACAGCTCAATGAGAATCTTCAACCACATCTAGCAGACTTTGGTTTGGCAGAATACACGAAAGATCTCGAACAAGTCTCTGTAAGGAACTGGAAATCTTCTGGCAAACCGACTGGTGGTTTCCATAAAAAGAATATGGTTGGCACACTTATATACATGGCACCTGAAGTACTGAGAAAAGAGATTCAGACTGAAAAATCGGATGTCTATAGTTTCGGAGTGACTGTTAAGTAAGGACTTGCCGCGACTAATTCATATATTGAATAACATGAACTGTTGAAAATTGGTCTCTAGACACATTTATGTTATTTTCTATCTAGAATTGTTCATTTGGATTAAGTTCCAAACATGTCAATTCCATTGAGTAACAGTTGCTTGGCCCCCGCTTCTTTCACTATTGGAGCTAGATCCTAATCACCGTGCATACAAAATTAACTTGTATAGGACTTCATTCTTATACATTCTTGTTTTTTGTGTTAATAAATGGTTTATAAGGTTGAATTTTTGTGTTTTGCATTTTGCATTTTGCAGTGAGCTTCTTACTGGTGTTGTTCCATACACTGATCTTCGAGCAGAGGCACAGGTTCTGTCTCCTTATTTTCTTGTTTCCTTTCTTCTGTTTTTTAGTAAGGGAAGGAAGAAATTGGACACACATTTCCTATTGTAACCTTATTTACTCATCCAAAATAAAAGATTTTGATTTGCAAGAATCTAAATTAGGCATATATTAAGGACAAACAAAATTAATCCACCTCTAATGAAGAAAGTAGACTATAATTGTCACACAAAAAAAGGAATAAGGGGCTTCTTAATTTTCAAAGTGATGTGATTTGAATCACTGAAGCGTCTTAAAGGAATGTATGTTAATTACAGTTACCCTATTGCTCTTATGTAACGGCCTTCTTTTCCACTATTGCCTCCTTCATAGGCCCATACAGTATTGGAAATGAATTACACAGAACAGCAACTTACGGCAGCTGTTGTGTCCGAAGGATTGCGACCTGTTTTAGCTGGTCCAGAGTCTGGTGCATCAACCAGTTTGCTCTCGCTAATAAAAAGATGTTGGGATACAGATCCTCAAAACAGACCTTCTTTCAGTGATATAGTTTTGGAACTCGATGTGATGTTGAGAAGTGGAAATAGAACAGATGAAAAGGCTGATACTTCTGCCAGCTCTATTACACCACGTGACCATGTGGATACAACTAATACTCCAAGCTATCAAGAGCCCCTGAATTGGTTTTCCCAGGGAAAAGATATTCGAAAGAGCAGTTATGTTCCTTCTGAGAGTGTCACATCCGCCTGGCTCTCTTCGGATGATACGGTTTATTGCCCGGTGCTATCTTGGGGTTCCTTTTCTACTTGTGGGAGAAGGGAAACCATGGAAGACACTCACTTTATGATGCCGCGTTTTTGCAATGAAAACAATATTCATTTCTTCGGAATCTTGGATGGTCATCGAGGTATGTGGAATATACTGTCTGCTAAGAAAAACTTTTTTAATGCTGTGCATTATCTATTCTTTTGGTTTGGTATGAGAATGAATCATTTGAGATGAAGGTTAGAAAATGGTTCTCGAAGAGGAAAAAAGCTAAGTTTGTGCATTCCTTTTGAGTAGAATCTTTCTTCCAAGATTTCGGTTTTTATTTCATGCATATAGTTTGGTATATAGGATTTTATGTTTGTGGCTGTAATCAGCTACTACGGCTGTAATTGGGATATTACAAACACGAAGTCTCATATCATGATTCAGGTGCTGCTGCTGCTGAGTTTTCAGCTGGGGCTCTTCCTGCATATTTGCAAACTCTGATTTCGATGAGCAGGTAAGCCAAACGATGGTTGTGTCAAGTTCTGCATAAAGACTCACTTATGTGAATCGCAGAATGTTAATTAGGCCTTTAACACTCATCTTTTACCTATATGCAGTCCATCTCAAGCACTAGTTGAAGCTTTTGTTAAGACTGATATTGCCTTTAGGGATGAACTAAATTATCGTCGAAAATCCAAGGGAATCATTCAGAAGGACTCGCACCCTGGCTGTACTGCAATAACTGCTCTAATAGTTAAAAACAAGCTATTTGTTGCAAATGCTGGTGATTGCAGAACTATTATATGTCGAGCAGGAAATCCTTACGCGTTAAGCAGGGTGCATCAAAGCTCTCTCTCTCTCTATATATATATATATGTATGTATATAATTATAATTATATGTATGTGTGTGTGTGTGTGTAACAGCTATTTAACCAAGACTGTTCAAATTGAGAGCTGTTTCACATAGAAAATTTATCAACGGGAGATGCTTTTGTGTACGCTTGCTCTTATCTCAATTTTGTATGAGTCACACCTTTTACCAATTGAATCATGACCTCAATGTAGTAGGATCATGTGGCAAGTTGTCTCGAGGAGAGAGAGCGTGTCGTAGGCGCAGGCGGCCAAGTCAAATGGCAAGTCGATACATGGAGGATTGGTCCTGCTGCTCTCCAGGTTCATTTCTTGTCAAACTTCCTCTTGTTTAATCCATAAGAGTTAACTTCAACTAATTGTGAACCCAAATTTTGGTAGATTTTTACCTAAATATCAATACCATTTAAAAATGTATGACCAAATTGTATGTACTGTGTTGTATGGTTTTTTCCTCCATAGGTTACAAGATCTATCGGTGATGATGATCTGAAGCCATTTGTGAGTGCAGAACCCGAGATAACTGAAACCCTTCTATCAGCTGAAGATGAATACATAGTAAGGTTCCTTTAATGCTTATTCTTTGAGAGAGCGCGATTCAGTGATTTCTTTCCATCTGGAATTCTATGTTACTAGCTCGCTGCATGTTTGGTATATGACCTGAGAAAGCATGGAAACGAGACGAAAGCACAGGCAGTGTGTTGAGAGAAATGAGAGTTGTTGATAATATTTGCAGGTAATGGGAAGCGATGGATTGTGGGACGTGGTGAGCAACGCAGACGTTGTGAGCATAATCAAGGACACTGTGAAGGAGGCTGGGATGTGTTCAAAGAGGCTGGCCACTGAAGCTGCTGAACGAGGCAGCAAAGATAACATCACAGTTATCGTTGTCTTCCTGCGTCCAGTTTCTACAGCAGAGAGGATTTACTAGCTTCCAACTTCATACTACTATTTATTTTCAACAATTTATTCTTATTTTTTTCCCTTGAACAAAGCGATCAAGGTGAAAACCAAATTAAAGCTGCATTTGATTAAGAGATGGTTGTTTATTACTAAATGTTGATTTGAGTGATGATGCACAACTTAATCAATTTTTGGTTTACACGATTCACCCTGTGATAGAAAACTCGACACTCATCATCCAATTAGATGATGATTATTTATTACCCTAAAATTGGATTGACTATTTAACCATTGTCCAATTCTAATCTATTCTATTAATTTTATATGTCACATCTATCAAATCAAATGCCCCATATTAGATTTATCTATGTGCATTTTTTTTAGGGTCTATCGATGTGCATTTTTATTTGTGGGTAATAAATCAAATATTTGTTGTTAATATGGATTTCAGTTGTTCCTTTTTGTTTCTACTAGCAGATGGTACTCTTATGTTTGCACGTGATATCTGACCATGGGGGCAAGAGGGGCTGAAGCCCTCCCCCTTTTAAAATAAATAGATAAAATGAGATAGAAAGAACATAGTACTACTACTTATTTTAATCTCCTATCATAGATACTAGCCGTGGCTAATATTTAAGCGAACATCAACCCATTTAATACAGATTTACTCAACAGGCCAATAAACTCGTCGCATCGGATTTCAAACTCATAAAATTGAAACAAAATTTTAAAGTAGGATTTCAAGATAGTAGGATTAATCACATGAATAATGTCAGTTGCATCTTTTTGGAGGTCTTATCCTCGGTTCTGAACAGGGGAACCTAATTGTCAAATTTTAATAGACTGCGAAAATAATTATGCTTAAACTAAATTATCCGTTTCAGAAGGAAAGTAAAATAATATTATTCGATTATCTTGACTCTTGTTTTTGGGTGTCTGAAATAATAGAAATTTGACTCGAAACAACAAGATTTCATATGTAATCTAATTCACTTTACATAAGATTGCTTACTAATTTCAATTTTCTATAGTTTTTGAAATACATTTAAGATTGCATAAATATTATGGCACCAGAACAACTTAGTAACTCCAGATGCAAAAATAAAATATAAAGAGAATAACGTTTGATATTTTAATCATTTTATAATTATTGCCATTATTAGAACTTAGAAAATTAGCATATCTATTAGGGAGGAGATCAAGGGTTCAAACACTCGTTCTCATTATTTGTCAAAAATCACAAATTCTTTTGTCAGTTAAAAGCAAAAGAAAAAGAAAAAACTAATTGAAGTGCGAAGAAAGATCTTCAAATGTTATATTTGATAAGATAAATTAGACGCATTAATTAATGCTAAAAATATGTTTACATTAGAGTTTCAAGTTTCAAGTAATTTAGATATTAACACGACACATCTCATGATACAACATGATTAACGAGCACATTAAATATACTGAAACATATATCAATAACAAATCACCAAGCAAAATCTGAAATCCACACACCGTACGAGTAACATAGATATAAAAAAAAATACAAATATAAATATAATGGTAGTTCAAACAAAACACACGTTGTATACTCTGTGGCTAAGCACAAATTGAATAATGGTAATAAAAAAAAATCTCATGGTTACGTTGCCATTATTACTTCTGCCCGCCACCGAAATTATAGTCATCCATTTGAATTTATGTGAGAATATGAAAGAAATTAATGCGATTTGCAGTTGAGATAGCTTTAATCCATAGTTGAAGCCGAATGTAATCATTAATTAGAGGATTAAAAAGTAAGTGAGTAAGCAGAATTGAAGTAAGGAGATGAGAATCTATTCATGTTTGCTGGCAATCTTGCTTTATTTCTTCTTCATCCCAACAATCTACTAGTCAACTTTTTTGCGCATAAGCGTAGTTGTAAACTGGCAAATTAGGCATAATCTTCAACGCATTCTCCTTAAATTCCTCCAACTCCGGCTTAGGTTGTCTTAAATATTTTTCCTACTTGGCACCATGCATGCAATCTCATTTTCTTTCTTTCTCTATAAATCCCACCATTTTCACCCCCTTCCTCCACCACCTTCTCTCTCTCTCTCTAAATGGACTCCCCGCGGCGCTTCGAGGATACACCGGAGCAAGGGAGCCCCTCGGTGGAGCAAGGCGAATCTAGCGACGGCGCGGATCCGCCGGCTCCGGCCTACCAGCTCGCCCTTGCGGATCACGACCGCGAGTACGGCTGCAGGTACTCAGAGACGGAGACAATTTTTTTATTATTATATTTAATTAGGCTGTATCTTGTAATTTGTTTTTATTTTTTATATATAAAAGTGTAATTTGGTTAGTATCCATTTTAAAAATCCTAGGTGTATCCCATCCCTGCAGATACTGCCACAAGAAATTCAGCAACAAGCAGGCCCTCGGCGGCCACCAAAACGCCCACAAAGTGGAGCGGGCTATGGAGAAGAACGTGCAAGAGACCGGCGGCATCAGCTACTACGACGATGACCCAAACCCGTATCCGTACCCGTATCCGTATCCAGCCCGGATGAACGCACCCGCCCCCTTCCTCGGCTCCAGCCGCCACCAGGATTTCCTGCACAGGACGTCCCTCTTCAGCTGGAGGGGCGGCAGCGGTGGAGTCGTGGCGTACAACCCCCGTCCCTGCTCGGCCTCGGCCCCCCCTGCCCGCCCCCATTACATGCTGCCCGGCCACGATGGGAATGTAAGGCTCCCCAACTTCGGGCCGGGCAGCTCAGGGTTCTTTCGGGTCAGTTCGTAATCAGGGCCCACCGGGCTTCTCCGGATTCGTGATCCGGCCCCGCTGCAGCAACCCGGCGGCGGTTAATCTGAGGAATGTTCCCGGAAACCAGCACGATGAATCCGGGTTGGATTTGTCTCTTAAATTGGGATGATCATTTCTTCTTCATGTTTAATTTTTTTAGATGTTAGTTTAATGTGGATGTGTTTAGTGTTTCCTTAACTTGTCCCAAGTGTAGTAAGTTGTCTGTATTGGGCTATTGGGATAAGCTTCCTTTGAAATTAATGGAATAAACTACATATTTTATTTTATTTTATTTTTCATCAACTTAATTTATATTCGTTCGTGTATTTGATTATGATTTATATCTATCTTACGGATATTTTTGTACGAACAATCATTATTTGTGATTGTGACTGTATATCCTTTTACGTCAACAAATAATCGTTACTTGTAATGTGCTTAGATAAACTCTTTTTTCTTTAGAACGAGTTAAGAATAAATGAGTATTATATATAAATGGTAGGGTACAGACGTACAATACAAAAATATAATATTATTCCCTCCGTTCCACAAGCTTGTGCTTTTATTTCTATTTTGAGACGTTCCATAAGAATGTGCATTTGTCAATTTCAGACAATACTCCGTCACTAACTCCTTATTTCTTACTCTTATTTTATAATAAAGTGAATAACTTTTTCAACTCTCATCTAACATTTTAATATAATTCGTGCCACTAAAAGTAATGCATACTCTCGTGGGATCAAGGGAGTATTTTTGCTATGAATATTCCAAAAAAAAAAAAGTTTAACATGGACGGTACTTTTAGTAGAAGACAAAATTGAATCATCGTGTTCATATTTCACACATGTTCTCTAAGTTAAAATGAGACAAAAACAAAGGAAAAGACACGCTACATGTACTAGTAGGAAATTTTGGTTGGAGATTTCGATGAAATTAGTGATTTTTGTTTCATTCAGTGTGGAAATTAGAAATGGAGATTATTTAGTAATTTTAAGATTGTTGTGATTCATATACTAGTGATCTATGTGATGTGTAATAGTTAAAATAGTAAATAATCTAAATTAGAAAAAAAAAATCTAAATATGACACATAGATATAAAAAATTTAAAATTTTTAAACTTTATACTATATTCACGGTTATACCACAAAAAATAGAATAGTATATTAACAAAATAAAAACTTTAATTAATATTGCATACAATCAATTTTAAAAAAGGCAAATTTACAAATGGACTGAATTAATAGTCACTGTTACTATTTTCAGAAAATCGTACTTGTTTCTATATAGGGTAAATATCACTTTAAACCCCAAACTATTTTCGTACTATCAATTATATCTTGAACTATCAAAAATAATTTTTTAAACCTTGAACTATTAATTTTGTATTAATTGTATCATTCGTTCATTTTTTTAGCTTCAAAAATTTGACGTGGCTCACCGGATACCACAATGTATTTAGAATCATTCTTTTTTTGACCTATATTATATAAAACGACGTGATTATATGTATTACTCATTAAAAATTCAAAGGATGAAAATGGATAAAGGGTACATTGATACAAATTGATAGTTCAAGGTTTAAAAAATTATTTTCAATAATTCAGAATATAACTGATAGTGCGAAAATAGTTTGAGGTTTAAAGTGATATTTCTAAGAAATAAAAGAAGTTTGTCTAAAATTTGTAACTTTAATTTCTAAACTTAAATTTATTTTTAACATAATATATATCAATTTAAAGTTCTTGTCTCGATCTTTAATTTTATATGTATATTGAGTAGTTTACAATTGGCCGAATTACACTATTTTTAAAAAAGAGAAAAAGAAAAAAAAATCACAAAAAATTAATAGAAAATTTTCAAAAAAGGTAGAAAATGTAAGATTGTGGAAAAAAATAGGCAATATATTAGAATGGAAAGAAAAAGGAAAAGGAAAAAAAAAAACTGAATTTGCAGTAAGTTTAGCATACGGCATTCCTTAGTTGAAAAAAAGTCGATTTTATGATTGGCCATTTAATTATTTAAAAATCATAAAATTTCCATTTCAATCATATGCCATTGTTTTTTTTGAAAATTTCACAAAATTGTCATAGAAATCAATTTGAAATGGATTTCAAATTTGTTATTATCTTTTTAATATATATAGATGTATAGTGTAATTTTTATGCCATTTCAATCATATGCCATTGTTTTTTTTTTAAAAAAAATTCACAAAATTGTCACAGAAATCAATTTGAAATGGATTTCAAATTTGTTATTATCTTTTTAATATATATAGATATATAGTGTAATATTATATATATAGTATATATATATATATATATATGGGATGTAAATTCTTGTCAAATTAATTCAATTTTGACTAATCATAATTCGGTTTTAGTATCAAGCTTAATTTACTAAATACATTCAAAGCATACGTGGTACCATTTACTAAAATTATGTTAATTTTTTAAAAATTACAATGTATTCACCTAAATCTTTTTTTTTTTTTAATAACAAAGAAGGTAAAGTATTCTTGTAATTCTAAACTTTGATGATCAACGATTTGAGATGTATTCACCTAAATCTTTTTTTTTTTAATAACAAAGAAGGTAAAGTATTCTTGTAATTCTAAACTTTGATGATCAACGATTTGAGAAATATCTTTTCGAATGGGCTTCTACGGAGATTTTCAGTAAAAGTATTATTTTAAATTTTGAATTTAAATATTTATTTTTGAGACTTTCAATTTAATATTTACAGTCCAATTGACTGTGTGCTCCTCGTATAAATAGTGATGTGTCTCCCTTAAAAATAAATTAATTATATATTCGAGAAATATAATTTCTCCATCCACAAAAAATAGTCCAAAAAAAAGGGAAAGATGCGAGTTTTAATAAAAATTACGAATGTATGGTGAGTGAAGAAAAGACTAAATTTTAAAAATAGTGCTAATAGTAATAATAATGACAATTAATTGTATTGTGAATGGAGAAAAATGTCCGCTATGTAAAAGAATGTTTAAAAAAAATATGAAAATGAACTAATTTTTGTGAACGTTTCAAAATAACAAAAATTGACTACTCTCTCCGTCCTCAAACATCTTTCTAAGAAAAAGTGAAACGATTTTTTTAATAAAAGCAAATTGTGTATTTGATGAGTGGAAAATAAATTATATAAAAAGTGAAGATTATAAGGGTAATTATTTATAGAATTGTTACCAAAATATGCTAAATTTCCATTTTAAATGAGTTCAATTAAATAATTTTTCATTATTGGACACCTGGATCTCACATTCTCATTCCCTGACTAAAAGCATGAAAACTATAAATAAGGTGATCATTTCAATATTCTTACATTAAAAAAATAAGTATATTTATTTAACTACTAATCCCAATATAAACAACATTGCCTTAATTTCACCATATTTACCGTCAATTTCTTAATAAATTGGATTATAGGAATTAAAACGCATATTCCTGATTGATGTAACGCATCCGTTCTTTTGCAGCTTTTGATTTCCCATTTTTTATTTTGCCGCTTACATTACGATCTTCGATTGTTTTTTTCTTGGGTCGAACAATTCATTACTGTATTTATTTAGCTTTCGACGCAAGAAATTAAGAACAATTTTTTTGTGTGTTTCTATCGAAATTAGTTTAACACGATGGATGAAAGAATACCAAAATCAGATGAAATTGAAGAGTGGGTGAAAGAGCTCTGGCCCGATGGCCCAGCTGATATTGGGTGAGTTCCAGCTATTTGATTGAATAAAATTAAGGTTTTCTTTTGCATGCATAATTATCTCATTTTTCTGTATATTTCTTGATTTGATTCTGGAGTTAATATACAGTGATTCTTTTCTAATCAAGAAATTGTGTTGATCATGATTTTACAATTGAATTGACCTCATATGAGCTTGCAATTACTTCTTCGTTGATGATAATTTTTTTCTTCTTTTTTGTGTGTGTGTTTTTTTTTTTTAGCGTGAAATCTTTCTTTGATCCCATATATTTGTCTCATTTCAAGATTGTTAATCAAACGAAATTATTTGTCTTCTGTTTTTGTCTCTGTCGATCGATTTATAACTTATGAACAGAAAAAAAAAATGAAAAATAAATATAAGGCAGGTTTTGAATGATATGAGTTTCGAGTTTTATTTGCACGTAGATATCGTGCTTAGATATGATGATTTGTTGAATTAATAGTTGTTTGGAATGTCACAAGAGGTCCCCTTTTAGCCAGCGATTAATTTGGCAGAAGTTCTAATATGTATATTATATTTTTTTAAGGTCTCTGGTTATGAGTTGGTTGATTTTCAAATGAAGCTATCATTCTTTAAGTAATATATTTGAATAAAGTTGGACTAATAAAGTTGCAAATATATTAATGTGTCTATTAGTGATCTCCTTTTCTGTCATGTCATGGGTATTGAAAGAATTAGGATTTACAATTTATGTGGGTGAAGACTACTTAACCAAAAATGAAACCATTAATGGTTCTATCCGAGAGAGGGAGACCATGTTTGTTGATTTTTACCTCGTATCCTTAGTTCTTGCATTCTCAAGAATGATTTTTCACTTAAACGTATTTCTTAAAGGTTGACTATGTTTTAATTTCGTTTTCCTTTTGTCGTTACCAGCATGTGGCAGCATCCAGAACGCACTTCAGGTAACGACTAAAATACATGAAACTTTCATTTCCATTTATCGCTTTGTTGTTTTGTCATATCAATTTCTTTTTTTCGCAAGGGAGCAATCTAAATTATGTCACAATAAATAAATAAAAAGTCATGAGCCTAGACTTATCTGCATGTTTTTGACTAGCTTCTTGCTCGAAGGGATTGCTAATTTTATTGATAGCGTACAGTTCAACTTTTTAGTTCATGTTTCTTTCCATGCTCCAATTTGAAAGCACTAATAGATTTTTCTTCTGCATTAATTAAAGCTGAGAGACCAAATACTTGTCAACTGTCTGCGGATTCTCATGCTTATCCGAGAAATCCAAGTCAACATCAGCTAATGCAGGTGCTTCTTTTTGTACAATGTAGCTCTCCATTTTCTTTCAATAGTATTTAACTATATATATTTTGCTGTTCTACTTCAGCATACATCAACTGGATTCAATTCAACTCCCCTCATGGCAAAACGGGAGCAGGAGTCTTTGCAGAAGCTCTTGGAACCAAAAAATGGCATGGTTATTGAACGTGCACATCCAAGATTGCAGATGCCTTCTCTTCACCAGCCTCAGAATCTTACGTTGGCAGATCAACTTAAGCCGCGCAACCAGACGCCTCTTGGCCCTTTACAAGGTATGTCCGAATCTCGTTGTATGGACATGGTTGATTGTGTATATAGGTTTTGATTCATGGAAGAAAGCGAGAATGGAGATGAAGACAAGATAAGAGCAATAATGCCTATACACTGTTGTTTGGCTAAGTTTTACCATGAAATCCAGCCTCTACAGATCACTATTTATAAGGCATTTTCTTTTAACTTTGAATGACAAACAGTGAATTAAATTTATTCTGAAACTATCTTTTCTAGCAACGGCATATGTTTACTTGTGTTAAACTAATGGTGGTGATGCTTTCTTTAGTCTTGGCTCTCTAACTATTGCAATGTTCGAACTATATATGAAATTTCATTGTAGTTTTGTTATATTTTCCTGTTTTGGGGTTGTTTTCTTTCATTTCAAAATACTTCCCTAGCATGGTTTGTTTTGATCTTCTACATCATTTAAATGCTTCTGTCTAATGAGATGAATTTGTCTCTTTATTCAGCATCAGAATCAACTTCTCAAGTCGACATGACAAATTCCATTGAATGGGTTAATTCAGCATACCACAAGGTAATCTCGTCACACGTATCGACTTGTTTCAGCTTCAATTTTATCTTCTTTCTGTAAATTGGTGATTAGCCATTGTAGTGCATATGCGTGTAATTTCGTTGAATTCTTTGTCATCAGTAGTAGCATGAGTTCTGGAAAATTTCCACAGATTATGCAGATTAAGGAGATGTATCTATCTCAATTTCTCATGCTACACCACAAAATGCAAGAACTGAAACGTCAGGTATTCCCTGCATCCACTTTATGCACCACATAACTTTACATTTTTCTCTTGAGAATGTTTACTGATGTCGCCTCAAATGAGTTCTTGTCCAGGCAACCGATGCTGAGATGGCGAACAAATGGGAAAAGAACAGACGCTGTATAGAAGGGACAATCAGATTCCTTAACATTTCAAAATCAGATCTCTTACACATGAAAAGGGATAATGTATGTCAGATGGTGGGCGAGGCAGTGAGATACGCTTCTCAGTTTCAGTTGAGGAATCCTCTATACTCGAAGCAGACTCACCAAGTTGAGGCATCCGGCAATCACATAGAAGCACCTCAGATTCAGCAAAGAGAAAGCCATCTTCATTTCAATAGTTTACACCAGCCTCTGATAAGGCCAGGAGGGGCTCTGAGCTTGACCCAGAGCTCGATGAACTCGTTCAACGTAAGCTCATCAGCAGGCGTACACAAGGTAGATGCTTCATCATCTGTGAACTCCTATCAGTATAATATGATGAGACATACGCAGCCGTGGGCCCCACAGGGAAGCGTGGCTCCATCACCTCGGAAGGGAGCCTCTCAAGTAGGCTTCGATCCGAGGGCTCTTAGAATGCTGCTCCATCCGTCGAGTGGAGTTTCTCAATACAATAATTTGGGTGCTTCACAGCAGACTGTCACCTCATCAAGGAATATTTTTAACTCATTGGACTACTCCATGAGTCCTATGGCTCAGGCGCCTCTCACGATGCCTCCTCTGCAGAATAACCAGCAGGATCAAGCTATGAAGAGGCAGAAAATGAAGCAGCCTGTGCAGCAGTTTATGAATGAGAAAAATAAGCAGCAGATACTACAGAAAAGAAACGAAGATACAAAATTGAGACGTTTTGTAGGAATCAACCAAAAATGGTCTCCTGTACTACCACCAAGTTCCTCTCCCTATGCAATGTCTCCTCAAAATTCACAGCAATCTTCCCCACAGTTTGAGCTCAAGGAATTATCTTCGAAGTTTTCCAAATCAGCTACACCATCATTATCATCTGCCTCTCCATCTGCTCTTCCTTCTCCCCTGACTCCATTGACCCCCTTGACTCCATCTTCTGTGCCAGCAGATTGTGTGAAGAGTCCATTGCTCGAAGAAGGTAGCAAATTAGCCAAGAATCCTGTTGCAGCGTCTCAAACCCCTTTGCAAGACACAAACCGCAACCAACTTGCCACGGACACTCAAAGATCAATGAAGTCTTGCTTGCATAGGGAATCTGCTTCTTCTGGTGACAAGCAGTCATCAAAGGATAAAGGAGATCCACTGAAGCGCTTGATCGAAGTGGTGAGTTCAATCTTTATGAATTAAATCCTTGGCTTAACAAAAAACTACAGTGATTACGTATTATATGAACTGATATGGTGACATGTATAGTATAGATATGCTGTTACTAAATTTGTTTCACTTATACATTGAAGGTGAAGTCGGTATCATCCAAAGCGCTGAATGCCACTATAAGGGATATCAATGTTGTCACCAGTTTAACTGATAGAGTAGCTGGAAACTTCCTTCGAGGTAAACCAACAAAAGTCATTTTCTATAACTTGGCTGATGACATAGTTAGCTGCTGTGACGAAGGTACTTCTGCCCTGGAACATAGCACTGGCATGAAGTCGAGGATGAAGCGTGAATTAGACACCCCGGCTTTGGATGATTTTGCCGCAGACACAGAACTTTATGCAAGCGGTAGCATAAAGAGACTGAAAACTGAGGTAGCTCATAACTCATTTCAGCTGCTGCATAACATAGCCCTATTTCTCATCGATATATTTTTATGATTGTTACAGACTAACAATCTGCTATTGGAAGAGATCAAAGAGATAAACAAGAATCTCATAGAAGTGGTGGTGGATGTCATGACTCTGGAGGGTGTTTCTAGGCCAGAATCAGACGAAGGTACACTCGTCAGATGCTCGTATATACCGGTTGCATTGTCGGGGAATATCAAGATCACAAACACCTCAAAATTTATGGTAATGGTTCAAGAAATGTGTCAAACTATTGAGCCAAACTACTCTTATCACACTGGATGTTGATTTTCTCTTTCCTCTTGACAGTTTCCTAACCTGCTTCTTGACTTGCTTGTTTCTGCCGATTATCCAAATTCGTCTCCTACTGTACTGGAGAAGGTGCCTTCTGGTTTCTGGTGAGATTCTAATCTATGTAAATTTGGAAGATAGAGATAAGATTCATAAATAATATGATAGATGTCGATTTTGGCGTGCAGTGATGCTGAAGAAGGAAGATATATGTGGATGAAGGCGAAGTCGAATTTCATTTTATCACTGAGAAAGCTCTCTCAGCCCATGTCAGTTAAAGACATGGCTGAAGCCTGGGATGTCTGTGCTCGCGAAGTATTTCATGAGCTCGCGGACAATGCGGGAGGAGGTAGCTTCAGCTCGACGTACGGCAAGTGGGAAAGCTGTGCCGTTGCTGTCTAGCTATACCTATATGTCCCTGACCTTTGTGAATAACACGAGTTTTCCACTCTCATTAAAAAATAATGTAGAGTTTTGAAATTGAAAAAGATATTCAGTAGTAGTTTGTGCAGACTCTCATTTCTATCATGCTTATGTTACGCCACTAGAGCACGAAATGCAGCACAGATGTTGAGGAACGGGAATGGTGGGCCGCTTAGCTGTTGCAGGTCCACGACGTAGAACTCTCCACTTGCTCTATACAGCTGGGGAGATTATCAGAGTTTTTATCAGTAAGAAGATATGAAGTGTTATGTGTTGTAAGAAGAGATGATGATGATGATGATGTCACCTGAGTTTCGAATTTGATGGCTGCGTCGCGAGAGGCAGGGACCGAGTAGTGTGAGAGCGGAGGCGACCACAAGCACTTGATGTTGTAGTGGCCTATTTTCTTCCATCTCACATTCAAGCTGTGGAGAGCCTCGAGAACGTCCGACATTGTCTTTCGTGGGGACGCCTGAGACTGTGGTGAGCAATGAGACCACTCTGTCTTGCTGAGTTCTAAGCTCAAGTTGTTGAATTCATGAGGGGGAGATGTTTACCTTGAAACCAAGTGCCCACTTATCTTGGACAGGGGAAGCTGCTTGAGTGTGGGATTCCTGCATCCAACACAACATGTTTTCTTACACTATTTTCACTTGTTTTTACATGGGATTGAGCATTTGAAGGATAAGATGGCGTAATAAGTCGAATGGTAAATTAGTTTGGATTATTTTTATGTATCACTCAAATCAAAGTAAATGTGTGCCTTACAATTTGTGATGTGTTGGAGATGCGGAGAGGGAGATGGTCCCTAAACCAGGGATGGGCCCCAATCTCAGGTATCGATATGCGTTTCATGGGATCGACGACGAGTATTCTTGAGATCAAATGGCGAGCGCTTTCCGACAGATGGTTTGGAGAGTGGTATACTCCACTCTGTTTAGCGTTGGAAGTTAACTATCTAACTAAGCAGGTTATCAAATTGATAGACAGAGACAGAGACAGAGAGTGACCTTTATCTTAGCATAGAGGCTCGACAGATTGTCATCATCAAAGGGAAGCCTCCCACACAGAAGCGCGTATAGGATCACTCCGCAGCTCCACACGTCCACCTCGGGCCCCGCATACAGCCGCCTCGAGATCAGCTGTTGAAACCCATTTAAATACTTACACTCCTACTTTCTTTCAAAATAAACTCCTAAACAGTTTGTACGTGCGAATGAAACATAACCTCAGGGGCGGCATAGTTTGGGCTCCCGCAGCAGGTTTTGAGGAAATGGCCGTCGCGCATGATGTTCCCGAGGCCGAAGTCGGCTATCTTGACGTTGTGGTCGGAGTCGAGGAGGAGGTTCTCCGGCTTGAGGTCGCGGTGCACCACGAGGTGGCGGTGGCAGTAGTCGACACCCGATATAATCTGTTGAAAGAGTCGGCGTGCCTCGTGTTCGTGCAGCTTGCCCTTCTCCGTGAGGTAGTAGAATAGCTCGCCGGAGTTCATGTACTCCATCACCACGTACACTTTTTCCGGAGTGTCGATCACCTCCAACAATCGGACTATGTGGGGATGATCAAGCTGTCTCATTATGTTCATCTCCTTTCTTACTGAAACCCGTCAATGCAACAATCATCAAAAAATTATGCTAATAACTAATATCTTACTTTATTTCCTTTTTCGTCCGTCCTCCACAATATTTTCTTAGTTTATTTTTTAAAATAATTTTGTTAATTATTATCTTATAATTCTCACATAATATTTACACTAATGCCACAAATAGACTCACCACTTTTTCTTTTAATTAGTCGTCTAGTCATTATCAACACTTTTTATATCATCATTTTTTTTTCAAATTTATGAGACCTCTTCTCTGCTCATCAAATACACAACTAAATAAGTTTTACTAAAAGTTGTGTCGCCTTCCCTTCGGAAGATATTTCAAGGACGGAAGAAATAATGTTTTATGGGACTTTGTCAAATAAGAAATAAATATTCTTTTTGGATCGTCCCACAAATAATTTCCTAATCCATTTTAGGACACTATCCCACCACTAATAATACTTACTTTTGACCTGTTCACTTAGATAATTGAAACTTTGTGCTATCTGAATTTCCTTAATTATTTGTATCATTAAAAGGATGGAGTAGATAAAAAATGTAACATATCAAGTAAAGAAGAGTAGTGATGTAGAAGGCACCTTTTTCTGCTTGGTGGCCCTGGGTATCTATTGTGAGGCGATCAAGAATCTTGATGGCGACTTTGATCCCAGTTAAGGTATGAACAGCTAGCTTCACTTTACCGAATGCCCCAATTCCCAGAGTCTTTCCGATCTTGTAGTGTGGTATCTCGTTGTGGGAAGAACGCCGCCGCCGACTCGCCATCTCCCAACTGCCGTTATCACATCAACGTTACATATATAACCCAATAATTGATTCCATCATTTCAAATATACACCCATCAAACTTGTACCATCAGATTTCATAAATAAGAAAGAGTAAAATACATACATATACTTGGATCAGCGTGAAATTGCAGCGGAGACACAGGCTAAGCTCTAACGATATGGAGATGTTGTAAGGTTATTGCTATTTGTGTATGCTTGCTGATTCAGACAACCACTAAACTATGCATCATGTCTTTGTTTGCGACGTCAAAGCAAAAGCCAACAAATAAAGTCGTACACACAAAATAAGTTAAACTATTTATTTGCATAAGGGTCCCTAGAATATATATTATTTCCACTAGCATCCCCAACTACCAAGACTGCTGTTTTTCTTTTTTGTTTTTCCGAAAAGGAACAACAAAGGCTTAAATCTTTCCATTTAGTTTTCTTACATGGACAACATCGCCACAAGATTAATACATCTCGCCAACTCCTTAAGCCATGCGAAGTCGTTGAAGCAAATCAAAGCTCTTCATCAAAAAGCCATCATTTTCGGCTTACAGAGCAACACACCCTTGTGCAAAAAAATCATCAATCTATACATCACGCGCGGCGCATATCGATCCGCAAATTCAGTTTTCCGGAGCATCGAAAATCCGTTAGACATCACGTTATGGAATGGTTTGATGTCGGCATACGCAAAGAACTCCATGTTTTCCGACGCTCTGTCTTTGTTTGAGACTTTGCTCAGCTTCCCTCATTTGAAGCCCAATGAATACACTTACCCTAGTTTGTTGAAGGCTTGTGGCGGACTGAGAAGAGTAGATTACGGAGAAAAGATTCATACGCATTTGATGAAAACGGGGTTTTTGTCGGATGTCGTGATCGCTAGCTCTTTGATGAGTGGCTACGCGAAATGTGGCGTTTTTGCTTGTGCACTGAAACTGTTCGACGAAATGCCTGACAGAGATTTGGCTTGCTGGAATAATGTGATTTCTTGTTATTACCAGAGTGGGCAGTGGGAGAAGGCGTTGGAGTATTTTGAGAGGATGAGGAGCTCTGGATTGAAGCCTGATTCCGTGTCGTTTACAACTGCGATTTCTTCGTGTGGGAGGATGCTGGATTCGGAGAGAGGAGCGCGGATTCATGAACAAGTGTCGAGCAGCGGGCTTGCCATGGATGATTATGTTTCTGCAGCTCTTGTTGACATGTATGGGAAATGTGGCTGCACGGAGAGGGCTAGGGCGGTTTTTGAGGAGATCAAGATCAAGAGCTTAGTTTCTTGGAATGCAGTGATTGGGAGTTGCAGTCGGATTGGGGATAGTTTGTCAGGGATTAAGCTCTTGGTTAGGATGATAGAGGGAAAAATAAGACCTAATTCAACAACCATGAGCAGCTTGTTAGTGGCTTGTGCCAAATCGGCACGATTGCAACACGGGAGATTCTTACATGGCTACATTGTTAGAAACAATGTGTGTAGTGATGTCTATGTGGAGAGCTCACTAGTTGACTTCTACTTCAAATGTGGGAGAATTGCATTCGCTGAGAATGTGTTTAGAGTGATGCCAAAGTCGAGTATTGTCTCTTGGAACGTCATGATCTCTGGCTACGTATCTGCAGGTTGCTACTTAGAAGCGCTAGGCGTGTATGATGACATGAGGGCAGCCGGTGTGAGGCCTGATGCAATCACCCTCACTAGCGCAGTGACAGCTTGTGCACAGTCAGCTGCCTTGGAGAGGGGCAGAGAGTTGCACGAGTTCATCAATGAGAGGCGGCTGAACTCCAACGAGGTGCTGATGGGAGCCCTTTTGGATATGTATGCCAAGTGTGGTGCTGTAGCCGAAGCTGCAGCTGTGTTTAACCAGCTCCCAAGAAGGGATTTAGTTTCATGGACTTCAATGATCGCGGCCTATGGCTCCCATGGTCAAGCACCCGAAGCTTTGAAGCTCTTAGATGAAATGCTGCAAGCCCGTGTAAGGCCTGATAGAGTCACGTTCCTGGCAGTGATCTCGGCTTGCAGCCACGGAGGATTGGTTGATGAGGGCCGGAGATTCTTCAAGTCAATGGCACATGACTATGGAATCAGACCTACAACAGCAGAGTACTCGTGTCTGATAGATCTCTTGGGCCGTGCTGGGAGATTGCACGAGGCTTATGAGATGCTCCAGCAGAACTCTTACGTTAGAGAGGATGTGGACATGTTGAGCACACTGTTTGCTGCTTGCCATCTGCACGGGGAGGTCGAGTTGGGGGGGAGAGTTGCTGATCTCCTTATTGAGAAGGATCCGAACGATCCTTCAACTTACGTGGTGCTTGAAAAGATGTACGCGGCTGACAACAAGTGGGATGAAGCGCGCAAGATTAGATTCAAGATGAAGGAGCTAGGGTTGAAGAAAAGGCCCGGGTGCAGCTGGATTGAAGTAGATAAGAAAATGCAATCATTTTTAGCAGAGGATAAGAGATTCTTAGAGGCGGAACCTGTTTATGACTGTTTATCATTATTGTATAGGCATATGGAGAAGAATGAGATGGAAGCACCACATTCATCTCCATCTCAAACTCGGACTTTAACAAATTCAGATGTCTGATGATGAGAATTTAGCACAAAAATATGGTGCTTCTTGTCGGAATGATGACTGTGTCGAACCGTGAGTTATACACGAGTCTTCAAGAAGATGTGTGTTTGTTTCTATGGATGAAACAGAGCAGCTGAGATCATGTTTGGAATTTCTCAAGATTGCTTAAGATCAGCAATACTTTTTTGGAGTTCTTGATTTATTTTTTATTTTTGGTTATGATTTGAATTTTCATATCCTGTTGGGTTCATCGTGTTACCGGTTTGCCAGTAAATCAGGCGAACCGGCCGATCCCAACCGCTTTTCTAACAAAACTTTATGTAGCATACTGCCAGCACCCCGCGCACGGCACGACCGCGATTATGAATCAAGGGTTGATTAGAATACTCCCACCGACGCCACGGCTTTTAAGAAAAAGTGGTAAAGTATATTGATAGTGGGGAAAAATATGTTATAATTAGTATTGGGAGTGGTGAAAATGTGAAAAAGTGTTATAATTAGTATTGAGAGTGGTGAAAAAGTGAAAAGTAAGAATAAATAAAGTATTATTAGTGGTGGGGTAGTTGTCCGAAAATGAAAAGAAAGAAAGATGAACTTATTTGGGGACGTCCGAAAAAGAAAAAAAAGAGGAACTTATTTCAGGGACGGAAGGAGTATTAACTAGGCTTTATTAATTCTCAATTAGGATTTATAATTTTCGATTAAAGATTTATTGATAGTTAATTAAAATTTATTAAATCATAATTAAGATTTTAGGAAGGATGCACTTTTAGCAAAGCCATGCAAGGATTTACTTTCTATTACTTCACAACCCAATCATAAAATTCAATAGCTACAATTTCTCTACCATAAGAGTAACAAGTTTGAAATTTGCCTCTAAAAAGAATTATAGGCTCTCTCTCTCTCTCTCTCTCTCTCTCTCTCTTAAGATTTAAAAAGATTTAGACTTTATATATTAACAAAATCCATCCCATAAATCACCAGAAATTTCATCTAATAATAAAACTCAAAACACATATCAAATCACAAACAAATTTGATCATTGAAATCACCCAAAAACACAAGCATTCAACACCCGACCAATCTCAAAACTTACATAAGCATCAATGCAAGCATAGTGCACTTGATCCGCCGTCAACCGCGGGTTATCCCAACGGCTTCTGGTCACCGATTTCGGCTTCTCCATCTCTTTCCCAAGCACAAATCGCGCCAGATTCTTCAATCCCACGTTTTTCAATTCCTTCATTTTATAGACATCCGCCGCCAATCTCCCCAGATCCACCGTCTTCGCGCCGTACCCAAGTCTATGATCCCGCTGGAGTTTTCTCAGATCGGATTTGACTCCGATTCCGACGAAATTGTGGTCGGAGTAGGAGAGGAATCGGATGAGCTGGACGGGAAAGTAGGGCGAGTGGATGAGCAGGTAGATCAGGCAGCAGCGCCCGACGCAGAGCTGGAGTGTGGCGGCGGGGTTCTGTTCACCGCGGAGGTAGTTTGGGCGCCACTCGATGTCGAGGCCGACGGTGAGGCGGTGGCCGTAGAGGGAGCTGACATCGCGAATCCACTGGGAGACGGCGGCGGGGTCGCGCGTGACTGTGGCGTAAACGACGTCACCGGAGAAGACGACGTTGTAGGCGGCGGAGGGCCGCTGGCAGTGGCAGTGGATTGCCATCTGATTTTATTTCCGCTGCACGGCGCGCTGACTGTTTGTTACGCTACGACTAATTTCGGCGTTTAGTTACATTTAAATCTACTCAGAATTAATATATTTAAAAAAAATGCAAATATATTTCAGTGATAACATTATCATCGAATTTTTGTGTTTCTGCAATTAATTAGGAATATCCATTCTACACAATGGAAGTAAAATTTCGTTCATTTTGAAAACTCCAAAATTTGGGGCAAAGAATTCAAGAGAGCCCATCTATCTTGGGCTAATAAGCTGGCCCGCAGTCTTTTGATCTCCTTGGGCCCAATGAAAAAGAAATGGCAAATACATCGGATTATACCTATTTGGATATGATTTAGTAGCTCTCTCAATCTTCCCAAATTCATGAGAGATTTCTCTCCTTGCCACATAAGATTGAGTGTTGAACATGCTAAACTATAAGATTTCGATTTTAGATTTGACATATTGATTTAGAAGAACAAAATACACAATCACTTAAACAGGAAATAAATGCATAAAGGAGGGATTAATTGCGGAGGATTCGCGGTGGAGTCAACTGGTCAAATCAGTCAGGACGTCTATCTAATCTACCATGCCGAATGTTTTTTTTTTTTCTTTTCTGTTTTTTGGACAAAATTTATATACTCCCTTCCCCTTCCTTGTAGGCTTGTAGCTGTACCCCCAATATACTCATATTTCTTTTTTAGATACCTTTTTGGGTAATTTTTTTTATTTAATTCACATTTCTACTAAAAAATAAATTTTTAATCTTCATGCTCAAAAGAAGTAAGCTATTTTACTATCACATTTCTACTAAAAAGTAAATTTTTTTAATCTCCGTGCTCAAAAGAAGTAAGCCTTAGAGTGAGACGGAAAGAATTCTATTTAAAAATTACTACCTAGTAGCTAATTTATGAATTCTTATTTTAATAAAGATATAGAGGTATATATTTTTCTTAAACAATCTATATAATGTAAGCCCTAATCAATCATCCATGTAGCAACATTAACCCTCAGAAAATCAGATATCTTTTAAATTTTATACATTTAATTAATTCTAATACTTCATAGTGATATTTTTAATTTTCCAAATTACATAAAAATAATAATTTATAAAATTAATGATTTCAATAATAAAATAAAACTAAAATGGGCTACAGTTTATATACCATTATAGATCTAGAAATATAGATATTCTAAAAAGCTATATTAAAAATAGATTTCAGAAAATATGCGCAAATCTAAAAAATTAATGAAATTCTGGAAAATCATGATTCTAAAGAAAATAGGCAAATATTAAAAATAGATTCATAAAGTTAGACATAAATATAATCGAAAGCATTTCCCTGTATATGCGACTTCAATGTAGATTTCCCCTCATAATCCATGTTAAATATTAAGAACATTTTAGATTTATACTTGATCAGAACATATAGTAGAATAAATTTCAAAGGGATGGTTTCTTGGATAATATTCGTCCCAAATAGCATTCATTTATCAAACAAAGTCATATTCACTAGTTAAGCAGAAAATAATATGCAACAATATCCCAAAGGTAGCGTGGAACTTATTAAACCATAATCATAATTCATACGAGAAAACCCAAGCGAAAACATTCTGCAGAAAAACGAAAAACAAAACCTAAGCACTGAAAATCAAACCTATTTCCCCATAATTACCAAGGCCGAGAGCCATGCCGATCGCAAACGACAAGTACGCATCCACACACGCATACTTCACCTGCTCTGCTGTCAGCCACCGCTCGTCCCACAGGCTACAAGTCACCGCCTTCCGCTTCTCCACCTCCTTCCCCAACACAGCACTCGCCAATCCCTTCAGACCCTCTGCCCGCAGATGTTCCCCACACACCTCCACCGCCTTCCTCCGCAGATCCACATAGCGAGCAGCTCTTAAATATGGTAATCGAGAGAAGCTAGGTTGAGAAAGAACAACATGATAGAAAATGTAGAGAGAATTGATAATGTCTCTGATATCTTTCTTTAGATTACAATGCACCCTTTTATAGTGTAAGGGTGAATCAAATGTCAAACTACAATCTCTTAAAATCAAATACAATCTCTTAAAATCAAAAGCTAAAGATTTTATCGTTGAATTATTATTCATGATCTTTGAATAATAATCTTTGACTTATGCAGATGGTTATTTTCAACACTCCCCCTCAAGTTGAGTAATGGCATTTCCGATACTTAACTTGTCCAGAACTTCTCTGAAGACTTTTGTGTTTACAGCCTTAGTCAATATGTCAGCCAACTGTTCATCCGATCGTATGAAAGGAAGTTCAATCACTACTACAAAAACGCTCATAGATAACGGATAAAATCCGTTATCTATGACCCCAAAAAACCGATAAGTATAGTGGTGATATCTATGATACAGTCATACATAACGGTTTTTTTACCGTTATGTATAATAGTATAGATAACGGTACGATGCTCATACGTAACGGTACATAACCGTTATCTATAATAGTTATACATAACAGTTTTTCACCGTTATGTATTAAGATTTTACCGTTATGTATTAGAATTTTTTTTTATTTTTTACCATCATAGTTAACAGTTTTTTGTACTTTTTATAACGATTTAAGCCGTTATCTTTGTAAGACATACATAACGGTAGGAACCGTTATGTTTTAATATTTTTACCGTTATGTATTAGAGATATATTTATTTTTTTGTCATCATAGTTAACAGTTTTTTGTACTTTTTATAACGGTTTTAACCGTTATCTTTATTATTTAATATTTAATATATTTTTTAAAATTTTATGTTATTTATCTCAAGAAATAAATAAATAACTTATAAACAATAAAATGATAAAATCATCAATAACATGTATTATATATAATACAAAACATTCATACATTATCATCCAAAACCTTCATACATAATGTTTTGAGCCTAACTCAAAAAAAAAAAAGAAAAAAAAAAAAGAAGAAACTTCACAGAAGCACCTTCATGCTCCAACTTTGATGAGTTTCAGCAGCTCAACAACTTGTCATTTGTTACTCTTCTTTCCTGGAAAGAATAACAAATGCAGCAATCAGAAAAAGAAAAGAAAACAATAGGAAAAAAAAAAAGTTGAGATGTTTAAGTTGAACTAATATTGCAAAAAAAATTGGTAGTTGAGAATTGAGATCGAGGGCTAACCTGTAAGACTAGGTAGCATGTTTTGCCAGTTGAACAATGGTCACAGCGCTGAATATGCTTCTACAATTAACAAAAGAAATTTTAAAGGACAAAAAGATCCAAAAAAACATAGATTAAAATAAATTTCAACCTTTTTCAACAGAGCTGGACCCAACAAGACAGTAATGCATTATATAACCAATTTTATTTTAATAAGAAACCAAACTAGCATGAAACTACAATTTACAAGTATCATCTAGTTATTCTTCACTTATAGTAATGACGCTTTAGTACTAATACGTAATAATACCAATAGTGTTTGCAGTTCTTCCCTAAATCCCTAATAGCTACAGTTGATAGTACCATCAAAGTAGTACACAGGAAGATAGCCATCAAATGGACAAATCTTCAGCATATATCATATGTTTATACCTTAACCTTAAGAGCCTAAAAGTTCCGCATGTGGCTTCACATTAACCTAACAGACATGCTTTCATGATTTGCAGCAGCAGTTCATGGACTTTTGAATCACAAAAGGTGTTGAAAGTACTGTGGAAAATAGCATCAATGTACGTAGTCCATTCAAATATCAGTGGAAGAGATTTTTTAGTTCAAATACCACACTACCACATTTGATATTTAGGTTACCGCTATGATTCAAAATTTTCAGTCAAATATCTCAAAGCATCAAACAGAAGGAAAGGAGAAGGTGGATTTAGCAGACAATCAACCAGAAACTAAGACCTCAGTAGCTTATAATGCCAGAAAATTGATACTAAAACCATACCTTGTGATCAGAACCACTGTATTGATCAGTCCAATGGTAATCATGACCAAAGCTTATCATACGCAAAACAACTGCAAAAATAAGAAATATAGTAAATATCTGACTGTCGGTGCAAAATTAAGGGATTAAGGGCCAATATAAGGCCCTCATGATGAAGATGAACAAATGAAAATCCTAAAGTCTATATCCCTTTCCCCAGAGATAAAGATGGAACTATTTTCTTCTCTCAAGGACGAGTAAAGACTGAAAAGGAATCCATTGTTTCAAATTGAAAACAAAAATATGCCATTCAGCAACATTGTTCAAATTGTTTTGCATCTCATTGTAGGCTAATGACTATATAAATTTTCTTGTTTACTTAATCTTTCTTTCTGAATATTGAGGAAGTTATGTGGTCCACAAAACTGAAGAAAACATCACACATAGAGCCACATTAGATTCCCAGAAGAAAATAGGGAAAGGCATAATTCATTGTCAGCCATCAAGCAATAGTGGCATCAATCATTAAAATTAAGAACCAAGAGGAAATAAACAACTGGAAAGAAAAGGTGTGTACGACTCACATTCACACGAAGATGCTGCTTAAATCTAAAAGGGCATTTTGAGTCATACACATAATGAGAAGGTTTAGATTGTTCAAACTGGATATTTCAATTAATATTTATATAGTCAACTCATAGATATCAAGAGCAAGTTTACCAAAATTAAAGCAGATATGCCATCTGAAGGTCCCGCGGAAGTCATCCAAATAAGCCCAATGTTCTCTACACCAAGATAAACAGAACATTAATATGAGTACAGGCACTCCGCACTTGAGATTCAATCAATAGATGTGGTAATATCAGAGACATCTAAGCCAAAGAAACCTTACCCAAAACTAGAGAACCGATATCCCTCATAAATGCGATTACACACAAGAAATGATAGGTTAAAGATCCATAGCCCATATAAGAAGTATTTTGTCCTTCCAAATATCTGCATAAGCAAATATCTGGTGAACATGAAAGCATTAGAAGCTTACTGTGATAGCATGATGGATTGTAAGTTGAAAATGTATCCGCAATTAATGCGAAGAAAGAAACAAACCTTTACAAGGAAAAAGTTAGCTGAAGCAATACCAAAGATAAATAAGATGCTGCAGTATAGGAAAGAAAAGGCAAATTGTTACTAGAACAATTACAGCAGCTCAAAGCATCAAACATGTCTATTATTCAGACATATCGAGTTATTATCAGGCTCCATGTAGGTAAAATAAATATGCCAGAGAAATCACAATCCAATAGAAAGACATTCCCTTCGCCCTCAAAGAAAACGATATTTTGAGGAGATTAGCAACCAATGTGAAAATCCCGAACACACCAGTGAGAATTGGTAAGTTCATTGGAAATCAAATCTATGCAATAGGCAGTGTTCTTTTCTTTGTAAGCCGTCAAAGTAGAAAGACTCAAACAAGAAGAAAATGGAATTGTCAGTTTTAAAAACAACGAACCTAACAAATTTGTGCTCCAAAAAAAGCATTTGCAGTAAGATGAAGTACTATAACGCAATATATTATTAGGAATCTGTATAGCAACCGCGAATCATCCATAGAAGAAATTGAAAACGTAAGCAAAGATGACGTACAATAAAGCGGCCGAAGATCCAACCAAGGCGCAAACCATATAGCTTTGCGTGGTGATCTGTGGATAGAATTGACAAAAACAAGTAACATCAGCGGCAAAAAGGAAAGAAAAAACTTGCGGAAATACATAGACATAAAAAAATATCTCTTCAAGATCAAATCAAATCTTTATATCATCCATATCAATTTTATTGATTTCAAAGTCAGAATTTAATGAGATTCTCTTCAAGATTGAATCTTTGCACTTCAAAAATGCCTATAAATCTACAACTAACATTTACCCAAACATAAGTCCTATGAACCGAAAACATTCATCCATATTCCACAATCAGTAGAAAAAATCTAGGCCAATACTAAATCTGAAGTCTCAATCTCGAACCACAGGATGCCAAGAAACCATCAATGAATCCTAAAATTGAGCACACTGGCAATATTTCTTCACATATTACACACAGTACAGCAACATCGAGAAAAATTGGAACAAAAATGAAAGAAATAGGAAGCGGTAAAATCAGAATTCACAAGAGAACACCTGGTAAGGCAATCGCCAAGCTTCAGATTTAGAAAAACACATGTCATCCAGAGCATCGCTCCGGCACCACCTGACTTGGTGTTCTGGCTGCATTCGGATCTGGACTCCATTTCACCGTAGTCACGTTTCGGGTTGACCCGATTAGGGTTCCTACTTTTGGCGTCGGAGGCTCTGCTGTTCAACCAGGGACAGGAGGTCCCGGCGAAGGCGTCGCTGCCGGAAATTGAAGCTAGGGCGCGACGGCGGCGGCCTTCCCGCCGTGCGGTCGACAGGAATCGACGGGGAGATGGCTGTAGATTATAGATCTAGGATTTTCAGGCGCGGTGTGGTGTGCGTGCGTGCTCTATGGTTGAGTCAGAGAGAGAGGGGATTGAGAGGGAGACGAGGGAAATGCGACGAGCTTGGTGTCTATCGTTGCTGCGGCCGCAGAGGACAGAGGGAAGGCGTGCTTCTATGGCCGGAGTTGAGAGAGAGAGAAAGCTGGGGAGATGAAGGACGAGAGAGAGAAGGGGGTAAAGGGAGGGATTTAGGGTTTTATTTTCATAATATTATTAAATTTAAAAATAAATATAATACATAACAGTTTTGAGATGTTCATATATAACGGTTAAAACAACCGTTATAAAAAGACGCTCATACATAACGGTTGGCTTAACGGTTTGGTAATACCGTTATGTATGCAACTAATAGATAACGCTCATACATAACGGATTCACTAAAACCGTTATCTATTTTCATGGACAACAGTACATAGATAACGGTTTTTTGTCAAAACCGTTATCTTTTCAAAAAATGCGCTCATACATAACGGTTTTTAAAAAAAACCGTTATGTATGAAGTGTTATGTATGTGTAATTTTGTAGTAGTGAATGATCCCACTATCGAGCTTCTCTTTGATGAAATGCCGATCGATCTCCACGTGTTTGGTTCTGTCGTGTTGTACGGGATTTTCAGATATACTAATCGCAGCTTTATTGTCACAGAAGAGCCGACTTCCCCTTCTTGGAGGAAAGCCAATCTCTGTGAGCAATCTCCGAAGCCACAGGATTTCAGTTATCCCACTTTTTACTCCTCTGAATTCTGCCTCTGCACTTGATAGGGCCACTACTTTCTGTTTTTTGCTTCTCCATGTGACCAAGTTTCCTCCAACGAAGGTAAAATATCCGGCGGTAGATTTCCTATCATTTGGGTTACTGGCCCAATCTGCGTCTGTAAACCCGTCAACTTCCAAATCTTCCTTTTTTTCAAGCAAAATCCCATAATCAGTGGTTCCTTTCAGATACCGGACAATTCTCAAAGCTGCCTCCATATGCTCCTTCTGGGGTTTGTGCATAAACTGACTTACTATTCCAACTGCATATGTGATGTCGGGCCGTGTATGGGAGAGATAGATGAGTTTCCCAACAAGGCGCTGGTATTTTCCTTGATCTGTTAAGTCAGCTCCCTCAACAATTGTTAATCCATGATTTATCACAATCGGTGTTTCTGCAGGTTTACACTCGAGTAGCCCAGTTTCTGCAAGTAAGTCAAGGACATACTTTCTTTGTCTCAGGAAGATTCCCTTTTTCGACCTTAAAATCTCAATTCCAAGGAAGTACTTCAGAGATCCAAGGTCTTTCATTTCAAATTCCAGGAACAAGTTTTTCTTCAGGTTTACTATCTCTTCAACATCGTCTCCTGTGATAATCATGTCATCAACATAAATGATTAAACATGTTACCTTTCCTTCTCTTCGTTTCACGAATAATGTATGATCAGAGTTACTCTGTTTATAGCCATTTTTTGCCATAGCTAAACAGAATCTCCCGAACCATACTCTGGGCGATTGCTTCAATCCATAGAGTGTCTTCTTTAGCCTGCACACTTGACCTGCCTCGAACTCTTCGGAATAACCTGGAGGAACTTCCATATATATCTCTGCATTGTCATCCAATTCTCCATGTAGGAAGGCATTAGTTACATCCAACTGATGCAAAGGCCAATCCTTGCATGCTGCTACTGAGAGAAGTGTTCTTACTGTGTTCATCTTGGCCACTGGTGAGAATGTTTCTTCATAGTCTATCCCGTAGGTCTGAGTGTATCCTTTTGCAACCAACCTAGCTTTGTACCTCTCGATTGAACCATCTGCTCGCCTTTTGATTGAAAAAACCCATCTGCATCCCACTGGCCTCTTTCCTTCTGGCAGCACACATCTTTCCCATGTCCCATTCTTAATTAGTGCATCCATTTCCTTCTTCATGGCATCCCTCCAATGTTTATGTCTCCTTGCCTCTTCTACTGTCTGGGGTATATCCTCCTCTTCATAAAGAGCTGCTTCAAAGGCCCGTGCCATCTCTGTGAGTTGTCCTTGGGCAAGGTTGGCAATCGAGTACCTAGTCTTCCGTCCCTGCCAGTCTGGAGAGTATCGCTTTGGTGGTTTTCCCCTTGTACTTCGGGGAGGCAATGTGTACTGATCTGTGGCACCTGCCAACTCAGTACGTTCATCATCTTCATCCGTATCCCTTCCAGTTTCTGTGTCAGTGTCTTCATACCTCTGTTCCTCAATGTTAGTATTAACTTGAGAACTATTGAGATTACTTACCTCAGGATTTGAAGATGGGGTTGATAGTGGGATCGACTCGCTGGACATCTCGAACTGAACCTGTGTTGTAGATGTCTCGGCGGGTGTGCTAACCTTCTCTGTTGGACCAACGTCTGGCACAGAACTTGGCAATGACACTGAGCTAGTTTGAGACGGATGAGAAGGTAGGGAAGGAAGGGTTGTTTGGACAGTGGATGGCGTATGGAGCCAACTTAGGGAGTCGACAATCTCATTTTTCTCCCCCTGACTCCCATGTTGGCGAAAAAAATATTCTGTTTCAACGAAGTCACAGTTTAAGGTAGTGTATAGGTGATTAGCTACAGGATCATAACATCTATACCCCTTCTGATTTTTGCCATACCCCAGGAAAACACACTTAACAGCATTTGGTGAGAACTTTGTACGATTTTGTTTAGGGATATGAACATAAACGGTGCATCCAAAAATTCTGGGTTCCAGTGTGAGGGATGAGGGTATTTCAGAGTGAGTAGCTAGGAACTCAAGGGGTGGTTTAAAGTTTAGGATATGAGTTGGCAGTCGATTCAAGAGGTAAACAGAGGTAGCTACGGCTTCGGGCCAGTAAGATTTAGGGACTTGGGAGTCGATGATAAGGGCTCTAGTCATCTCTAAAATGATCCTATTTTTCCGTTCAGCTACCCCATTCTGTTCAGGTGTGTAAGGACATGTTGTTTGGTGGACAAGACCTTTTTCAGTGAAGAAGTTTTGCATCTTGGAATTTACATACTCCCCCCCATTATCAGATCTAAGGATTTGAATATTTTTCTTGTATTGTGTTTGTACTAGATTATAGAAGTGGGTGAACTTTTCAAAAACTTCACTTTTGGATTTTAAGAAATATACCCACGTCATTCTAGAACAATCGTCAACAAATAACAAAAAATATCTAAACCCATTATCACTAGTAACCGGAGCTGGACCCCAAACATCAGAGTGAAGTAAAGAGAAAACTGACTTCACACGAGTATTATTAAGTTTAAAACTGTGACGATGGCTCTTAGCCAGAAAACATGTCTCACAGTTCAAAGGGTGTGAAGTAATAAGGTTTGGATAAATTAACCTTAAATATCCTATGGATGGGTGTCCTAACCGCCTATGCCAAAGCCAAGTCTGTTCCTCTGCCAGTCCTTGAGTTAGCATCACAGCACCCTGTTGAGCCATCCTATCCACATAGTAGAGTCCTCGATATTCAGTGCCACGCCCAACTATCTTCCCCGTCCTCGTATCCTGTAAAGTGCAGAAGCCAGACTGCATTAGTAAGTTACAGTGTAATTCTCTCGTTACTTGGCTAACAGACACCAATTTGTGGGATAAAGACGGGATATATAAGCAGTTTGGAAGACATAATTCAGAGGATAATTTAATAGTTCCAGCTCCTTCTACATATGCTAAATTTCCACTAGCAGTTTTAACATATTTTTTCTGGGTAGGAAAAATTTCCATAAAATCCGAGGCATCAAAGGACATAGTATCTGTGGCTCCACAATCAAAAATCCAATGGTAGTCTTTATATGGTGTTCCAGAATTAGAGGAGGATACTGCTAAGGTCTGAACAAAATAAGAGCTGTGAATGAGTGAGGGGTTTAAAAGGTATAACCCCTCATTACCTTCCCCTTCGTGAACCCTAGCCGCCAGGGCACCTCCTCTCTCCTCGTTAATGCGCGTCTGTGGCGGTGGTGGTCTGACGTTGCCTGCCGGAGTTCCGGTGTTGGCGGCTCGTGTATCACCGCCTGACCACGCCCCGCCAGTCGTTGCAGCAGACACGATTGACGTCGGTCTTGTGCCGCTGACCGCCACCGTCGCTTGTCCATTCGGACTCCACGGTTGATTCCGATTTTTGGACGCAGCTCTTGATTTCTTCATTTCGTCCCACCATTCGGGAAATCCGATGAGTAAGAAACATCCCTCCTTGGTATGTTTTTTACCTCCACAGTGTGTGAAAACGAGTTTGCTCTTGTCGATTTCCCCTTTCCTGTTGTTCCAGGTTTGATTTCTTTGCTGTGGTCGATTGGAGAGCGGTGGTGGTCGGCTGTGGTTGACCGCAGCGAGTCCGGACCCGATTCCTACGGTCGGCGATTCAGAGGATTTGAGGATATCCTCGTTTGTGGCCTGCCTTCGTACCAGTCCGTAGGCTCTTCGAACAGTTGGTAATGGATCCTTGTCCATAATCTCCCTCTTGATATTAGCATATTTGTCATCCAATGCACTTAGAAATTGATAGAGGCGATGGCGCTCCTCCCTCTTCTGATATCCCTCTATGTCTGTCGGACTCAGATCTCTGGTATCAATCGAGATCCATAAGTCCTGCATTTTGATCCACAACCCTTCTAGTGTCATAGATTCTTGTTTGATTGTCATGGCTTGTCTGTGCAGATCATAGATTTGGAATGGATCAGATCCACTTCCATAAGTGATCGCCAATCCTTCCCATAGATCAGCGGCGGTTGCGTACTGTGATACCTCATTCACAAGTCCGGTTTCGATATTGTTGATCACCCAATTGAAAACGCAGTTATCCCGTTGCTCCCATCTCGTGTAGCTGGGATCGTCAATTGCGGGTGGTTTTGAAACTCCATTAATGTGAGATGTCAAACCTTTTCCCGCAATTGCCCGTTTCATGAGGTTAACCCATAATGGGTAATTCTCCCCATTGAGTTTCGCCTTGATGGAAATCTCTCCAAAAGATTCAAGTTGGTCGTGGTTTGGTGGTTTATGGGCCGATGAATCTGGAATTCTGAGGCTTTGTTTGAGGAATTCTGCAAATTGTGCAGCAAATTCCATCGGGAAATTTGGTGGGGTGTGGCTAGTTTTTTCTGTGTCTGAAGTTTCTTGTTCTGACATGGTTTGATTTGATGTTGAGCAAATTTGTAGGGGAGGAAAAAATATACAGTGCTGAACAGTAACTTGAACAGTAACTGCCACGTCACAGTAATTTGAACAGTAACTTGAACAGTAACTGCCACGTCACCTTGAACAGTAACTGCCACGTCACCTTGAACAGTAACTGCCACGTCACCTTGAACAGTACTGCCACGTCACCTTGAACAGGCACTTGAACAGTACTTGAACAGTAACTTTACTATTCACCTTCTCTCCCAACCCTTCACCTGCTCCTCTCTCTCTCTAGATTGCAGAAATTTTTTTTCTGCTTTGGTTTGGTGTGTAGTAAATTTGTAGGGTTCTTTTTGGTGGTTAACCTGCTCTGATACCATCTTAAATATGGTAATCGAGAGAAGCTAGGTTGAGAAAGAACAACATGATAGAAAATGTAGAGAGAATTGATAATGTCTCTGATATCTTTCTTTAGATTACAATGCACCCTTTTATAGTGTAAGGGTGAATCAAATGTCAAACTACAATCTCTTAAAATCAAATACAATCTCTTAAAATCAAAAGCTAAAGATTTTATCGTTGAATTATTATTCATGATCTTTGAATAATAATCTTTGACTTATGCAGATGGTTATTTTCAACACGCCGCCGATCCCGTAATCTCTCTGCAGCTTCTCCAGATCTGTTTTTATGCCGACGCCGACAAAGGTGACGTCCCCGAACTGGCGCGAATCCGAGAGGAAACTGGCCAGGGATGCGGGGATCCAGACGGAGTGGATGATTTGGTAGATGAGGCAGCGGTTGCCGACGCAGAGCTGCAGCGTCGCGACGGGATTGTACTGTGGAGAGCCGAAGCTGGGGCGCCACTCCGCGTCGAGGCCGACGATGAGGACTCGGCGAGGCTGGATGCCGTTGATCCAGTCGGTGACGACGGCGGCGTCGGCGGTGACGGTGGTGTGGATGTCATCCGTGAAGAACTGGACGTTGTAGGTCTGTGAAGAGTATGCGAATGTTCTGTTCTCCGTGATGGTGATCGCCATTGTTGAAGTGATGGAGATTTTTTTTTTTCTTTCGATTTTGTTTTATGAGGTGCAATGAGATACAAGGAGGGCCTTTATATCTAGGGTTGTGAGTCGAGGTTTTTGCTTTTGTTTAGATTCTGTCAGAAATTTCGTATTTCGAATTTCGTTGTTATTATTTCTTCTTTTTTCTTTCTTTAATTAAACATTTTTATCTACTTTATTTTGTTTAGAATTACACTTAATTGATTACCATTATTAATTTATTAATATTACATCAAATTATAGTGCCTCAAAAAAAATTACATCAAATTATATGATTGAAATTTATTAATAAACATGTACTCCCTCCATCCACCAAAACTACTACTCCCTCCGTCCACCAATCAACTACCCATTTGATGGTCGGCACGGAAACTAAGAAAGCTGAAAAAGGTGGTGTAAAAGTGGTGTAAATGACTAAAAGGGTAGTGTTAATATATTTTGATTACTTTTACTAATCTTTCATTAGAACATTATTTTAATGCCTTGACTTATTAAAGTGTTCCTTTTTTTTATAAACTATTTCTTTCTTTCTTAGAAACTGAAATTTCAAAAATAAATAAATAAACTGAAAATTTAGACTATTTTTATAAACTATTTCAATAAATAAATAAACTGAAAATTTAGAAAATAAATAAACCGGAAATTAATAAACTGAAATTTCAAAAATAAATAAATTAAAAACTGGAAAATAATTTTTTTAGAAAATAAAAAAACTAAAGTTCGAAAATAAATAAATAAATTGAAAATTCAGAAAATAAATAAACTGGAAATAAATAAATAAACTGAAAATTCGAAAATAAATAAATAAATAAACTGAAAATTCAGAAAATAAATAAACTGGAATTAAATAAATAAATAAACTGAAATTTCGAAAATAAATAAATAAATAAATTAAAATCTGAAAAAAAATTAGAAAATAAATAAGCTTAAAGTTCAAAAATAAATAAATAAATTTAAAGTTCAAAAATAAATTTAAACTTTTTTTATAAACTATTTCAATAAATAAATAAACTGAAAATTTAGAAAATAAATAAACCGGAAATTAATAAACTGAAATTTCAAAAATAAATAAATTAAAAACTGGAAAATAATTTTTTTAGAAAATAAAAAAACTAAAGTTCGAAAATAAATAAATAAATTGAAAATTCAGAAAATAAATAAACTGGAAATAAATAAATAAATAAATAAACTGGAAATTCGAAAATAAATAAATAAATAAACTGAAAATTCAGAAAATAAATAAACTGGAATTAAATAAATAAATAAACTGAAAATTCGAAAATAAATAAATAAATAAATTAAAATCTGAAAAAAAATTAGAAAATAAATAAGCTTAAAGTTCAAAAATAAATAAATAAACTGAAAAATCGAAAATAAATAACTAAATTAAAATCTGAAATATTATTATTTTTAGAAAATAAATAAACTTAAAGTTCGAAAATAGATAAATAAACTGAAAATTCTGAAAATAAATGAAACGGAAATTAATAAATAAACTGAAAATTCAGAAAATAAATAAAATGTAATTGAATAAAAAATAAACTGAAAATTTGAAAATAAATAAATAAACTGAAAATTCAGAAAATAAATAAATAAACTTAAAATTCGAAAATAAATAAATTGGAAATAAATAAATAACTAAATTGAAAATTTGAAAATAAATAAACTGGAATTAAATAAATAAATAAATAAACTGAAAATTCGAAAATAAATAAATTAATTAATTAAAATCTGAAAAAAAAATTAGAAAATAAATAAATAAACTGAAAATGCAGAAAATAAATAAATTGGAAATAAATAAATAAACTGAAAATTCGAAATTAAATAAATAAATAAACTGAAAATTCAGAAAATAAATAAAATGGAATTAAATAAATAAATAAACTAAAAATTCAAAAATATAAACTGGAAATAAATAAATAAATAAATAAACTGAAAATTTGAAAATAAATAAAAAATAAATAAACTGGAAATAAATAAATGAATAAATAAACTGGAATTAAATTTTTTAGAAGATAAATAAATAAATAAATAAACTGAAAACTGAAAAATAAATAAATAAACTGAATATTTTAAAATAAATAAACTGAAAATTCAGAAAATAAATAAACTGGAAATAAATAAATGAATAAATAAAATGGAATTAAAATTTTCAGAAAATAAATAAATAAATAAACTGAAAACTGAAAATAAATAAACTGGAAATAAATAAATGATTAAATAAACTGAAATTTGAAAAATATATAAACTGGAATTAAAATTTTCAGAAAATAAATAAATAAATCAACTGAAAACTGGAAAATAAATTTTTTAGAAAATAAATAAACTGAAAATTCGAAAATAAATAAATAAATAAATATACTGAAAATTACGAAAATAAATATATTGAAAATAAAATTTTCAGGACATAAATAAACTAGAAATTTAAAATATCCTACTCAATTTAATTAACATCAAAATTGGATTAAGTAGACAAGTAATGGTAGAGTGTGGTGGGTCCAATTGATAAAGTGTAGTAATTTAAAAAAGTAAGGGAGGGTATATATGTCCAAAAAGCAGAGTAGGTAGTTAATTGGTGGACAAAATTTTAGAGGCAAATGGGTAGTTGATTGGTGGACGGAGGGAGTATATTTTTTATGATATTTTTATGTAGTGGAGAAAGAATCTCATTATTTTTTTAAATAGTGGTTGAGATTGAATTAAGGATAATTTTTTTAAAATAAAAAATATTTGTAAGGATAAAAGATAAAGAAAAGATATGAGTCTATGTTCAAAAAAGTAAAATATCATATTTTTTGTGAACACCTAAAATGACAAAATTGTCATACTTTTCGTGGAAGAATGAAGTATGTTTCAACTTAATTTGACAAAACCATATTCTAAAATGTATAAAAGGTTACTTTAAAACCTTTTTTTACGATCTACACTTCTTGAACTCACTTCTTGAACTCTTGATGATGATGTTTAAAAAGATATACTCTCTCCTTAAATGAAAGAACTTTCTATTTTATTTTATTTTTGGACGTCCATAAAATATTTTTTACCTATTTTTGTACTATACTCCATCACTCTTAATACTAATTAAAATAACTTTTCACCATTCTCAATACACTCAACAATTTATCTTCACTTTTAAGATTTTAAGAAAATCATCTTCTCTCACAAAAAGTTGTGAGCTCCATATCACTTTATATCACTTTTATCATTAAATCACTTTTCTTCTTAATAATTAGTGTCCAAAAGTAATGAATCATTATCAATAAAACGGATGGAGTAAGATTACTCCATGTAAATGCGAGTGGATAATCATAATAAATAGAGAGAAAATTAAAATTGCTCACTTGTTAAGTTTAAAATTAAAATTATCCATTTTTTATAAAAACTTGATTTTATGCCCAAAATACCTAAATTACGCTTTATGTCTCAATCAGTGTACTTGCAAGACAAAAAAAAGTCTAGTTGTGGAAAAGTAGTTTGCCGCCTGGGCGAGGTTGTCGCCCGAGCGGCAACCTCGGGTGGCAACCTACTTTTCCGACAATAGACTACTTTTTCTTATATTTTTTTTTTATATTTGTATTTGTGTCAAAAAAGTGTAAAATTTTACAAAAAAATAATGCAAAGCCATCAGCTTCTAAGAGCAATTTCGATTCTTCACTTTAATTTAGACATAGAATCAAATTTTTATAAAAAAAATAATATTTTTAATTTTACACTTAACAAGCAGGGCAAATTTGCCTATTTACACTAATAAATAATAAGCAGGAGTATTAGTTGGTCTAGGCGGTAAAAAGCTATTGGTGGAGCCTCTGCACTCTGCAGGTGCTCAGTCCCACAGTTGAAGTCCATCTGCATACTGCACCACCTATTTGGCAGACATCTCTTTACGGATTTTCGATTTGGCATATTACCCTTTGCCATTTCTACTGCATTTTCTTCGACTTATCCAATAACAAAAAATCCGCATTCACAATTTTCTTAAAATATTTCCTTCATTTACATCTATTTTCAAAACTTCAATGTAAATTCGTAAAACTGAACCAAGATTAAAAAATCAATTAACTTCAATGGTTTATTATACTGACAGAATGTTTTCCAACTTCGATACAATCAACTTAACTTTGTAATTTCTTCTTAATGGTATTTCCTTTCATGCCAAATATAGTGTGTTTGTAGGCACACGATTTTTACGTAAATATTTATTAATTTTATATTTTATTTAATTTGAAAATTTATAAAATTTAAAATTAAATATGATATATTATTGATAAACATATTATCATAACACAAAGATAAAAATCAAATTATTTAACAACAAGCAAATTTTAAATATATTATATCACTCTTCAAGAACCAATAATCATTTGGAATTCATGCCCAAAGACTCTTTCCATAACTATGAATAGGAGTCTCTATATCATTTCTAAACACAATAAATCATATAATTAAAGAGATCAAGAATTGTAGGAGAATTCTCTACAACGAATTTTTCTCGATATCCAAGTAAAGGCGTCCCTTCAAGATTTAAGGCGTTCTTCGTGGAATCAGCTCATAGCTCAAATCAAATTCAACGTTCAAGGTTCAAGGCGTTCTTTGTGGAAGCAGCTCAAAACTCAAATCAAATCCAACATTCGATCCAAGGTGTCCTCAAGTCCAACGTTCAATCTAAGATGTCTCTTCAAGGTTCAAGGCGTTCTTCGTGGAAACAACCCAAAGCGTTCTTTGTGGAAGCTGGAAGCTATCCAAAACTCAAATAAAGTCTTAACATTTGATCCAAGGTATCCTTAAAGCTCAAATCAAAAGCGTTCTTCGTGGAAGCAACTCAAAGCTCAAACGTCCAACGTTCGATCCAAGGTGTCCTCAAGTCCAACGTTCAATCCAAGGTGTCCCTTCAAGGTTTAAGGTGTTCTTCGTGGAAGCAGCCCAAAGCTCAAATCAAATCAAGTCCAACTTTCGATCCAGAAATAAGGCGAATACCCTCTGCATCAAATTTTATAAAGCCCAACGTTCAAGTCAATCTCAACGTTTGATCCAAGGTTCAAGGTGTTTTTCGTTGAAACAACTCAAAGCTCAAATTAAGTCTAATGTTTGATTCTGAAATAAGGCGAAGACCCTCTGCATCAACGTTATAAAGTCCAAAGATCAAGTCAAACCCAGCGTTTGATCGTAGGCCCTCTGCATCAATGCTCCAAAGCTCTAAACTCAAGTCAAACCCAATGTTTGATCCGGAAATAAGGCGAAGACCCTTGTCATCAAAGATCCGATCCAAAAAGATCCAAGGCATATTTCTCCAACAAATCTCAACGTCTACTCAAAGACCATTCAATAATTAACTCAAAGATCATCCAATAATTAACTTGAACAGAAGAATCAGAGAATCAAATAGAGATAGCAATCCAAACAAATACATTATATCTACAAATATTAAAGTTGTATGTATTTTTGTATTTATTAAATTAAATACACAAAATTTATATTTACAGTAGTATTCTATTTAAATTATGCCAAATCCAACAAGATCGTCTATATTAAAATCAAATTTAACCTACAATTTGAAAATTATATATACGAGTACAATTATATATAATGATCAAAATTTTAGTGGTGTGGGACCTCGTATAGAGCTTAGTTGATTTTTCTTTAAAGCCCTGTTACTAAAAGGGTTAATTGTAGTTTATGGTCCGAACTTTTGAGCCATTTGTAAATATGACCCGAACTTTAAAAAATACAAAAAAATAGCCTGAACTTTAAATTCATTTGTAAAAATGGCCCGAACTTTAAAAATAACAGAAAAATGGCATGGACTTTGTAGTCATTTGTAAAAATGGCCTAAACTTTAGAGTCATTCGTAAAAATGACATGAACTTTAAAAAATACAAAAAATGACATGAACTTTAAAGTCATTTGTAAAATAGCCAAACTTTAAAGTCATTTGTAAAAATAACACGAATTTAAAAAAAATACAAAACTAATTTGAACTTTGAAAATTTGTAAAAATGGTCTGAACTTAAAACAAATACAAAAAATTCGTATTGTCAATAATATTTTACGAGGGAAAAATTATTTGTACGAGATTAAAATTCTTATGATAAAAGAATTAATTATCATACTTTATTATAAATATTTCAAGTGAATTTATAATTTTCATATTATTTTCACGTCAATGTCGGACTTTCCACATTGTCATAATTCGAATCCGAAAGTGTAAGCTCATGCCATTTTTATACATTTGATAAAAATTGAGTCATTTTTTATATTAATAAAGTTTGTGCCGTTATTACAAATGATTTCAAAGTTCATAGTCATTTTTTTGTATTTTTTAAAGTTAATACTCCCTCCGTCCCACCGAAAGTGGTGCGTATTCCTTTTTGGGTTGTCCCACCGAAAGTGGTACATTTCCTTTTTGGCAAAAATTAGACACTCCTTATTTTTCCTTAATCACTCCCTTATTACCTTCCCTCTCTTACTTTATCTCATTTTCTCTCCTACTTTATCACTTTATTATCTTCTCTCTCCTACACACTTAAAACACTAATCTACAACTCTTTAAATCTCGTGCCCAAAAGAAACACACCACTTTGCGTGGCACAGAGGGAGTATCATTTTTACAAATGAATCCAAAGTTCAGGTCATTTTTTACAAATGATTTCAAAGTTTATGCTATTTTTTTATATTTTTCAAAGTTCAGGCAATTTTTGCAAATGATTTCAAAGTTTAGGCTATTTTTTAAAATTCGAGCCATATTTACAAATGACTCCAAAGTTCGAGTCATAAACTACACAATTAACCCTTACTAAAATAATGTACTTTCTTAATTTTTAAGCATCTCAAAATACAAAGCATCGGGCTCCAATGACTATTTAAGAGGTGTGATATTGTCAAACAGGTCAAGAGGTCTATCACGTACCCAAATGTTTTCCGTTTACTATATTTTTTCGGATGAAATATTTAGGCATCTATTGTATAGTATATAGTAAATAACATGATATGATGTGAAACAAATAATGAATGAAAATCTATACTAGCCAGTAGCCAGTAGCCAGTAGCCAGCAGTAATTAACGCCTCAGAAAATTACGGGATATGTTAATAGCTACGTAAATTATTATATATGGATAGTGCTTCGCTGATATGCCCAATTTTAACGTAGATTTCTCCTCAAAATCCAAATTAAATGCAAACCGTTTTTCAGATTTATAATTCATCAGAAAACACAGTATAATGTATAATACTGGAAAACGTAAAATATCTAGTGATAATTGATCGACATCACGATCGAGGATATGAATTCCAAAAGAAAGTAACGTTGATTCATAAAATGTTATTGTTGGTATCAAATGCAAATCCATACAATAATACCAATGCAGCGGAAACAATTTATAACGCACATACAACCGAGAAACGTCCCCAATCTTAGCAAACAAGAATATCTCCACAAGTAATCAAGATAATATGCAAGACGATAAATGAGACAAGAGATTTACGTGGTTCGGCAAATGCCTACGTCCACGGGAGCAACACCAATCGTAATATTGAAGAACTCCGACGATTCGCACAACTCGCGAACTCGTCACACAATGAATCGAGAATTACACCCAAGATGAGATCAACCTCTCACTCTTCGGCAAATGCCTACGTCCACGGGAGCAACACCAATCGTAATATTGAAGAACTCCGACGATTCGCACAACTCGCGAACTCGTCACACAATGAATCGAGAATTACACCCAAGATGAGATCAACCTCTCACTCTCGTACACTCTCAAACTCACGCTGGAAAAACCCTCTTCAAATACCTCACGATCTCTCGTGTATATCACACCCCAAGCTCTTTGTTTTTCTCTCACAGCTCTCTCTTCTCTCTTCTATCGAAAATGAAGAAGTTACTGAATGAATAATACACCACACACGCCTTGACAACTACAACAAAGAAGTAAAAAGCAAACAGTAAAAGCATAAACTTTTGTCTGCCACCAACAGTTATCAAACATAAAATCCTAGAAATACGAAGAACACCCCAATAGCAGCGTGGAGATAACCTGAAAACACATGTTCGTGCCTAGAAAAACAATGAACAAAAAAGAAAAGACCGATTTGCCTAACAATCAATCAATAGAAACCATAGTTATCAAAATCACCAAGGCCGAGAGCCCTGCCGATCTCAAAAGATAAATACGCATCCACACACGCATACTTCACCTGCTCCACCGACAGCCGGCGCGCGTCCCACCGGCTCATCGTCACCTCCCTCGGCTTCTCCACCTCCTTCCCCAACACAACACTCGCTAATGTCTTCAACCCCGCTCTCTCCAACTCCTCCATGCCATACGCGTCCGCCGCCAGTCCCCGCAGGTCCACGTAGCGCGCCCCGCCGCCGATCCCGTAGTCGCTCTGCAGCTTCTCGAGATCCTCCTTTATGTTGACGCCGACAAAACTGATGAAGCGGAACTCTGTCGAGAGGAATTCGGCTAGGGATTCCGGAATCCGATCGGTTTGGAAGATCTGGTAGACGAGGCAGCGGTCGCGCACGCAGAGCTGCAGCGTGGCGACGGGGTTGCGTTGAGTGGAGTAGCTGGGGCGCCACTCGACGTCGAGGCCGACGATGAGGCCGGGCAGGCGGTGGAGGTACTTGATGTCGTCGATCCAGCCGGTGACGACGGCGGGGTTGTCGGTTACGGTGGTGTAGATTTCCTCCTCGAAGAAGTTGACGTTGTAGGTTTGGTGTGTGCTAACGCGCATGGTGTTTGCCGTGATGCTGATCGCCATTGTTGGAGTGATGGAGCTTTTTGAGTTTTGGGGGTTTTGGAATGGTGAGAATTTAGAAATGAGGGTCTACTTTATACTCCTAGGGTTGAGGTTCTGAGTCGAGATTTTCATTGATATTTTGTCAGGAATTTCGTATGTAAAAAATCTTGAATATTCTTTTATATTGAATTTCGTACGCGGTTGTAATTAATTTCATTTCTTTTTTTATTAGTTTTATATTTAGCTCGAATTTTATTAACATAGAATAATTTTCTATATTCTAATTAATTATTTAAAGAATCTACTCATCTTCCTATAAAAAATTCAACCACCTTTAATTAATGATTGTAGATATATATGAGAGGTTTAAGTTATTACTAATTCAAAATATACTTTAATTTAAAATTTAATATTTCACAACATTAACAGGATTTTAAATTTGGAAGTTGAATATCATTATTACTATTATAATTAAAATCTAGAGTTGAATTTAACTATTTATTCTTTTAAAATTTTATTTTATGCTCCCTTCGTTCCATTGATAATGACTCACTTACTTTTTTTCGTGTGTGCCGTTGATAATGACATGTTCCAAAAAAGAAAACAACATTCTCTCATAAAAAATTTTGAGTACCATAATTTTTTTTTTTATCACTTTTACCATTTGATCACTCTTACCATAGTTTTGAGTACCATAATTTTGTCTTGCTTTTAGACGGTTCCTTTTAGCCCGGCCCTTTGTTAGCGTCTGTGCTTTCAGGGGTTTTTCTATCTTTTTTTCTTTTTAATAAAATTTCTATTTCAGCAGCAGATCACTCTACTTTTTGAGACCGTACCAAACAGTAATGATTTATTATCAATAGAACGGAAGGAATATTATTTTTAATGTTCTCAAGAATAAATACCATAAAAAATACATTATAATAAGCGTGATTGCAATGGTAAACCTAGAAAATCAAATTCGACAATGTCATATCAAAGTCACATTAAAAAGTCAGGATCCAATATTATGTCCAAATAACATCACTCCATTGAATTATGCTCCCTTTGCCTGCCTCAGCCAAGATGAGACATTTTTTTGGGCACAAAATTTAAGGAGTTAGTGTTTAATGAAAAGGTGAAATGAAAAAGTAAATGAAAGAGAGAGTGAATGAAAAAGTAATTTTAATTTAGAGTAGTGCTATTTGGACAAAATTTGTCCGGACAAAAATAAAGTTAAAAATTTTTAAAAATCAATTTATTTATAAATTTTGATTCAAGTTTAAAAAGATTTAGTTAGTTTTATTGTTTTCTCCATATTGTAGTTTTTTCGTAATTTTTAATTTTTTTTTTATTTTTTGTTATTTTATTTGTAGTTTGTGTACTTTAAAAATAATAATTAAAAATGTTATTAAAAAATTACAAAAAAATTACAATATAAAGAAAACAATAAAATTAGTTAAATCCTATTTTATTTTGAATCAAAAATTTTAAATAAATTTATTTTATAAAGTGTTTAACTATATTTTGTCCGGATAAATTTTGTCCAAATAGCATTATTGTTTAATTTATTCTAAAGGATAACGGTATATGAATACATAAACTTTCAATTTTAGTTATAAATACATGAATTTTAAAATATAGTTATAAATACATTAATTTTAAACTTATTCAATTTTTTAATTGTTTTTCATTTTTTCCAAATTCAAACTAACTTAGAATGCCTAAATTTTGACATAGACAATTCACGCTGAGATCCCCAAATCTTAAAGATGAAAATTAGTCTTCAAACATTCTACATCAAGATTCAAACATTTCAAATTAGCTTTATTTTTGAGAAAAATGAAAAACAAGTCAAAAATTGAACAAGTTTAAAGTTCATGTATTTATAACTATAGTTTAAAATTCATCTTAAATATCAAAAGTGAGTAAAATTCATGTATTTATACATTAAGTGCCTGTTTGATATGGGTTTAAAAGCAGGATAAGTTAAATTAATATGGATTTATTTAATGTTTGATATTATGTGTTACTAATATGGTCAACTTCAGGTTTATCCCAAGACTCTGGCTTATTTTGTGAGATTAACTCATACTAATTATCCGACCTCCCCCATGGGATTAACCCACACTAATTATTCCACCCCCTCCATAGGCTACTAATTTAGGTATTTGATATGTTAATCCAACATATTTCAATGGATACCAAACACTTTTTGGGATTAATTACCAATGATATCAAACACTCATATGAGATTAGAAATCATAACTAATCCACTCTAAATTATCAGGATAATTTATATCCTGATTAATCCAATACTGAAAATCAAACGGGGCCTAATTATTCTACTTTAAAAAGGATAACAACTCAACTTTATCGCAATAGCTCAAAAAACTTGATATGGTTAATAAACCTATTGGTCGAGAGTAGGGATGGCAGTGGATCTTGGACCCGGTCCAGATCCGTTTTTACGGATCTGGATCTCAATTTTTTGGACCCTCTGGATCTGGATCTCAGTTTTGAAAACGGATCTGGATCTGGATCTTGAAATTTTAGAACCGGATCTGGCCCAAATCCGACCCGTAGATCCGTTTTATTTTATATATATATTTTATATTTTATATTTAGTTTACTAATAATATTAACTAAATTAAAAATAATAAATAAATTATATTCAAAAGAATAAAAACTAAAAGTAATTAGATAAAAGTATTTTGTGTTATATTTTTCATGATAGAAATTAGATGTTGATTTTGTGAAATTTTTTTAATTTAATTTGAAAATAGTAGATCCATGGATCTGGACCCGCGGATCTGACGGATCTGGATCTGGATCCAAATTTTTCAGATCCACGGATCTGGATCTAGTATATGAAAACGGATCTGGATCTGATATTGGCCAGACCCGGTTCAGATCCGGCCCGTTGCCATCCCTAGTCGAGAGGCTGTGGTGGTCAGACCTAGCTAGAGTTGAAGTCCATCTGATATGAATACTGCACCACCTAGTTGTCATTAGTTTAGGCAGACATGTCTTTAGGTTTTCATTTATACTCCCTTCGTCCCGGTTAAGACGCTACATTTGCTTTTTGGCACGGGATTTAAGGAGTTGTAAATTAATGTTTTAAGTGTAGTGATAAGTAGGAGAGAGAAAGTAATACTAAAATACTTAATTAGTTTTAATTAAGTATTTAAAATTTCTTATTTTTGCCAAATATAGAGATATAACATCTTGGTTGGGACGATCCGAAAAGGAATATGTAGCATCTTGGGGGGACCGAGGGAGTATCATTTTTGGTGAGGAGCAATATATGCAGAGTAGGGAGAGAGTACAAATCAGAGAAATCACTCTCATCAGAGGAGCCGTATGGGTCAGAAGAACCATTTTTACCAGAAGGATTTCATCCATCAGAGGAATGACTCTAGCCAGAGGAGTCATCCGCACCAGAGAAGTCATTCTTGACAGAGGAGCCCTCTTCTCCAGAGGAGTCATCCGCGCCGGAAAAGTCACCATCGCCAGAGGAGACACCTTTACCAGAGACGACGTGTTTACCAGAGGAGTCCTTCATGCCAGAGATGTCAACATCACCAGAGAAGACGCCTTCGCCAGAGAAGACATTTCCATCAGAGGAGCCAATAAACGCGCGGGAAGGTCTCCCGCGTATTATCGGAATTACCATTGTACCCTTCCATCACGCAAGACGCATGCACCAAAGATGTTTTTACTATTTTACCCCTCTGCTTGTAAATCTATAAATAGGGCCCGAGCTCGTGTATTATTTTTTACGCTATCTCACATTTTCAAATACAACTGATATTTTCTCCTTTCGTGCAAGATTTCCGATTGTTCTTTACTCCGTCTTCTTCCAGTCATTACACTAGGTATAGTTCATGGTTTTTCTCCATAGTTTTAGGTGTTGGTTTCATTAAACACCAACTGGCGCCGTCTGTGGGAAAGTTACTGAATTAAGACGTGAGATTACGGTCGCCGGCGTACGCAGATCTGTGAATTCAATCGGATTTGCGGGCGTTGGCACCGATTGGTCCGATAATCCGGATTTCCAGCTGTGTTTAATCGTTTAATTGCGTTTTTTGGTTTAATATGTGGTTAATCTGTTGAGCTCTGCGTTGATTTGTGTTTTGGGTGCATGGGGAAAGGTGGCGACGGGCGTAAAACATGAATCAGGGAAAATTTACGTTTATTTACCGTTTGTTTGGGGGAGTTATCTGCGAATAAGGGGTTCTCTTGTAGAATTGAGGTTCTCTTCACCGATCTAATGTTTTGCATGAGGAAATTGTAATTGGGTGCTCTGTTCCGATGGTGTTCGTCGTTTCCTTACGGATCCCCGATTTTTTGGGTTTATGTTGCTTGTATGTGGTTGTTTTGCGTATTAGTGCGATAATTGTGGGCGATCTTCGTGTTTTATCTTATTTTCGGTGAAGCGTGTGGTTATTACTGTTAATTCATGGGTTTGCATCGATAATACGCCGATTAATACTTTGCTTCTGTTGTGCTCGGGTTCGCGTTGCTAATCCGTGGGTATTCTTTGTTTGCAATTGATAATTACCGTTACTTCCTATGTTTTGGTGACTAATCCTCACTTTGTATCGCTGAATCGGGGGTGATAATCTGTTTTTGTTACGTTAGTTCTATGCCGGGGGCTTATAGACGTTTTTCGTTTAAGGGAGGGGGTTTATGGGCGTTTTCCATGCTTTTCGTGGTTGATCTTCGATTTCGTTGTTTGAATGGGAAGTTCTGTTCTGTTCCTGATATATTGGGGTTTCTTGCTGTGGATCTATGGGTTTTGTGGCTAGTCTTCGATCTCAAGAGTATTTATTGTCGTCGATGCAAGGGATTTACCTCAGTAATATGATAATTAAACGCTTTGTCTTAGTTATGGTGAGATTCATATTGTTGTTTTGTGGACGATCTTCACTTATGGGAAGCTGTTATTCATGTTCTCCATGTTTTCCTTGACTAATCTTCATATTATGGTAGTATTTTACATAATTCTTTTTGTTATCATGTTTAATGAATCGGGCTAACATGTCTTTTGGTGGTTGCTCTGTTTGTACTTATCTCTGGGTATCTCGCGTCTGCTGGATTTTACTGAGGGCTCTGTTTTTCTCAATCTATACTCTGGGTTTATTTTCCAGAGTGTAGAATTACTCGGAACTTTTTAACGGTCTTCGTACCGGCGCTCGGGATTCTTTATTGGATTTCTTATATTGGGACTCCCATCGGTAACGGAGGGTTTGTTCTTTTGCCCTTGGAACTTTTCTCACTTTGCTTACATGTAGGTACCATGGGATCATCAGATGCTCACCGCAACCTGGAGAGGGAGTTCGACTCCGCTGCTCTCACCACTGAGGTGCCTCCTTCATTGTTCACCGGCCTGCAGGGCAATGCTACCTTCACTACCCCACCAGGGTTTCAGGCTATCTCCGCCACTCCGTTGACAGGGTTGAATGCAAGCCTCCAGAGATCTGCTCTGGTGACTCCAGGATCTGATATGCCATGCTTAACTCCCGCGCCTGGAGCGGGACAGCTTACGTTGGGGTCAATGGAACAGATGATGGCGCTGCTTCACTACTCCGCTGTGCGTCAGGCACTAGGAACTCCCATGTTGTCCACTGTTCCCACTGTAGCTCCACTGGTGGGAACGGCTACTCTGCAGGGCACTGAGGCCCCACCTCCCGCTGCTCAGGAGGTAAACGCTTTAGCAATCAACAAACAAGCTGCGATGCCTCTGGAAGTGCAAGGGGATCCGGCTGACAGGGAAGTGGAAAGAATACCAGAGGGGAGCCGGGTCAGAGTCAACAGTGTTGTTAGAAAGGAGAGGGTTGACGAGTCTGATAGTCAATCCGTCTCCCTGGTGTTTGAGGAGGAGAGACCAAGGGAGAAGGCTCGGTTAAAAAACCAAGTGTCTCAGCTGAAACATCAACTCCAGGATCTGGAGGAATCACTTAGGGAGAAATCCCGAAGGGAGGATAGGGAACAAAGGTCAGGAAAATCGCATCGGGTGGAGAAGTCCCATCGATCGGAAAAATCGCACTACACAGAGAGGTCAGAGGAGAGGGAGCTGGAGTATTCCTCTGGCAGACATGAATACAGAGTCCACAAGCGCCACGCTCGTAATGCGCCCAGAGACAGAAGGGAGCAGGGGAGGCATAAGGGGGACAAGAGAGCTAAGACATCAAGGTTCCACCCGATCAACAACCGCAGTCCTTTCTCGGACGATATCTTGGCAGATACCTTACCTAGAAGTTACAAGCCCATCTCACTAGATTACGATGGCACTACCGATCCGGAGGTACACCTCAATCGGTTTGAAGGGTTGGTTACGCTGCACATGTACACGGAGGGCATTAAGTGCCGAATTTTCTCCACTACTCTTACTGGACCAGCTCAGTTATGGTTTGGAACGCTGCCCCCAAATTCCATTCACTCTTTCGAAGAATTACAGACTCGTTTTTTGCGGCAGTTCGCGAGTTCACGAAGGGTAGGGAAGTCAGCCCTTTCGCTGATGGATATTAAGCAGGAGCAGGGAGAAACGCTACGGGAGTACACAGCGAGGTTTAACCTTGCCGCTCTGGAAGTGCCAGAGGCAGAATCGCAAATTAAAAACTGCGTCTATGTCAGAAGACTCAGGCCAGGGATTTTTGACGAATTACAAATTCGACCGGCAAGGGATTTTGATGACATCATGGCAAGGCTGCCGGGTTATCTACAGTTGGAGGATGCCAAAATGGCGAGGAAGGTGGAAAATGAGAAACACAGAGTCAAGAAAGCTGAGGAAGCACCCGAAAGACAGAGACAGCAAGAAAGGGCCCCATTCAGAGGGTTGCCTCCCAGGGTACTCCCACCTCAGGGAGGAATGCCATCTAATCAACAGCGCACAGTGAATGAAGTAACGCGGTTTACCGAATACACGCCCTTGATTAAACCACAAGAAGAAATTTTTCATCTGATCAAGGATCAGCCGTTCTTTAGGGCACCGGGGACCTACCGGACTGGGCCGCCACAGGAAGGGCCTAACAATAAGTTGTGTGAATATCACAATTCCTTTGGGCATTACACGAAATATTGTGGGCACCTTAAGCACCAATTGGAGTTGCTGGTGCGTCAGGGATATCTCGACCATCTCATTGACAGAGGAAATGAGGGTCAGAGGCGGAATGATCAGAGGGATCAAAGAGATCAGAGGGATCAGCGGGATCAGAGGGATCAAAGGAATAATCGTGATCACCGACACGAGCAGGGGAACAACAGGGATCGCAGAGCGGATGATAACCGCGATAATCGCAGAGAGGGGGCAGATAGGCAAGCGCCTCCTCCTCCCCCGTTTAGAAGGGAAGTTCACATGATTTGTGGGGAGAACGGGATGCCCACATCAAATAGGGCTAAAAATCAAGTCGTCAGAGCAGTCAAAACAGGGTATTATTCTAAAAGGGTCATGGAAGTCACCAACGCGGCAGAGGAGCCGGCGATCACTTTTGGGACAGAGGACATACGTACATTAATGTACCCGCATGATGACGCACTGGTCATAACGGCAGACATCGCCGGTTGCATTATCCACCGTATTTTTGTGGATTCGGGCAGCGCTGTAAACATCTTGTATAAGGAGTGTCTCCAAAATATGGAAATTAACGCTCATATTGAGCCGACAAATGCTCCTCTGTTTGGGTTCGGGGGAGAAATGGTCATGCCTCTAGGATACGTAGAGCTACCATTGATTCTTGGCAGTACAGTTGCGGGCAACAAAACAAGGATGGTACGTTTCTTAGTGGTGGATATGCCTAAACCCTCGTACAATGTCATACTCGGCCGGCCTGCCTTAACGGCGTTCAGAGCAGTTATTTCTTTGTTTCACCTAAAAATGAAATTTCCCATCGAGGGAGGGAGAGTGGGAGAAGTTTGTGGCGATCAAACGGCATCAAAAGCATGCCATGTACAAATGCTGACACAGTCAGCGGGGCAGAAAAGGGAAAGATTGACAGAGGGGGCGGATAGTCGGAAGAAGGGGAAGGTAGGTGAAGTGCATGCCCCAGCCGAGGAGCGCCAAGAATTGACAGATTTACTGCAAAGCAGAGACTCTACAGGGAAAACCGCGCTGGTATCCACCAGTGATATGTGCAACATGATCGAGTTATTTCCAGGGAAAGAGGGTTTCCAGACTAAAGTTGGATCGGCCATGAGCGATCAGGTCAGAGATGAGCTCATTGGTTGTCTTCGACGAAATGCGGATGTGTTCGCTTTCAGTACCTCAGATTTGAAGGGAATCGATAGAGGGTTGGCGGAGCATTGCCTCAACGTGGACCCTAAGGTCAAGCCGGTAAAGCAACGGACAAGGAATTTTGGGGCTGAAAAGGACGCTGCCATCAGAGAACAGGTCTATGAATTATTGAAAGCTGGACATATTGTGGAAGTGCAATATCCGGAGTGGATTTCAAACGCGGTAATGGTACCTAAGAAAACAAACACCTGGAGGATGTGTGTAGATTTCAGAGATCTAAATGCTGCCTGCCCAAAGGACCACTATCCTCTGCCGAGGATCGATCAGCTAGTGGATACCACTTCCGGGTGTGCCTTATTGTCCATGATGGATGCATATCAGGGATACCATCAGGTCAAGATGAATAAGGGAGACATCGCCAAAACAGCATTTGCCGTCTGTTGTGGAGTATTCGGATGGAAAAGTATGCCTTTCGGCTTAAAAAATGCGGGAGCTACATATCAACGGATGATGGAGAAAATTTTCAAAGAACAATTGTCAAGGAACATTTCAGTTTACGTGGATGACATGCTTGTGCGAAGTGTCAGGGCAGAGGATCACGTGGCTGATCTGGAAGAGATCTTCACAGTAGTCAGAGATCACAAACTCATGTTGAACCCAGCCAAATGCACTTTTGGGGTTACAACAGGGAAATTCTTGGGGTATAAAGTCACGCCAGCAGGGATTGAGGTCAACGCCGACAAGGTCAAAGCTATTTTGGAAATGACACCGCCCAGAGGAATCAAGGAGGTACAGACCCTGAATGGACGTATCACTGCTCTGAGCAGATTCATCTCGCGATCAGCAGAGCGGAGCATGCCGTTTTTTAAAGTGCTGAGGAAGGGCAGTAAGTTTCTATGGACAGAGGAATGCCGAGTGGCATTTGAGGATCTTAAAGTGTACCTAGCAAAACTCCCTACTCTGACCAAGCCGGTCCCGGGAGAAACGTTATATCTATATATAGCGGTGGGAGAGGATGCGATCAGCTCTGTGCTTATCAGAGAAGAAGGAAGCCATCAGAAGCCCATTTATTTTGTCAGCCGAATTATTCAAGGTTCCGAATTGAATTATACAGAGATCGAGAAAGTTGCTCTGGTAGTCATGATTACGGCAAGAAAGCTGAGGCCTTATTTTTTGTCGCATCGGGTGGTGGTGCGCACTGCTTTACCTTTCAAACAAGTTTTGGGACGCCCGGATTTGTCAGGGAGAATGGTTAAGTGGGTTGTGGAGTTAGGAGAGTATGATGTGGATTATGAACCGAGAACGGCGATCAAGGCGCAAGCGCTGGCAGATTTCCTACAAGAAACAACTTGGCGTCCCGTGCCAGAGTTCTGGGTTGCTTTCGTAGATGGATCAGTAACAAAAGAAGGGTGTGGAATTGGGGTTTATATTACTTCGCCGGGTTATGGGACATACCAGTTCGCCATCAAATTCACCTGTCGGTTATCTAACAATGAGGCGGAGTATGAGGCCGTGGTCAGAGGGGCTCACATCCTATCAGAGCTTAAAGCTGAGTGTGTCATTATAAAGACAGACTCCCAGTTGGTTGCACAACAATTCTCGGGAAGTTACAGTGTCAAGGATCAGAGGATGAAGGCGTACCATACCAAAATTAGCGAAATGAAAGAAAAATTCATGGAGTTTAAGCTCGAACAGATTTCTCGGGAGGAGAACACGAAGGCCGACCTACTGGCGCGCATGGCTAGCGCAGTAGAGCAAACTTGGAGCGACGAGATTATTTTACTCTGTGATACCAGAGAGATGGAAACTTCGCAGGTGTTCTCGGTAGAGATCAGAGATGATTGGCGGGCTCCGATTATACACTTTCTGAAGACAGGGGAACGACTAAGCAGAGAATCCAACCAAAGGGCCCGCTATGAAAATTACTGCCTAATCAATGATCAACTCTTCAAAAGATCTTTTACTCAACCTCTGCTAAAATGTTTATCGCCAGAGGAAGCTAACTTTGCTCTGAAAGAGATTCATGCAGGTTGCTGCGGCGGACACACCGGATTTCGAGACCTTGTACGCAAGATCATTCGGGCAGGTTTTTATTGGCCTCACATCAACCAGGAAGCCAGAGAGTTTGTCCGCAAGTGTGAAGCTTGCCAGCGGCATGCCGGGAAAATCAACATACCAGGGGAGCCCATGGGTGTAATGTACGCTGCTTGTCCGTTTGATAAATGGGGCATTGATATAGTTGGGAAGCTGCCTACAGCACCTGGAGGGAAATGCTTTCTCATTGTGGCAGTGGACTATTTTTCCAAATGGGTCGAAGCTGAGGTCGTGAGCAAGATCGATGAAGTTACAGTGGAACGTTTTATCTGGAGGAATATCTGTTGCAGATTCGGAGTGCCACGCATCATCGTGTCTGATAATGGGACTCAATTTACAGGGCAACGGGTTGCGGACTTCTGCGATCGAATGGATATCACACAGCGGTTTGTCTCGGTGGCTCATCCACAGGCAAATGGACAAGTGGAATTGGCTAATAGGACCATATGTGAGGGCATCAAGAAGAGGCTAAATCAGAGCAGAGGGAAGTGGGTGGAGGAGCTGGATACCGTTCTCTGGGCTCACCGGACTAGTCCAAAAACGGCGACAGGGGAGGCACCATTCACGCTGGTGTATGGATCCAATGCGGTGATACCAGCAGAGGCACGACTAGAATCATACCGGATTACCACGTATGACACTGAGCACAATGAGGAGCTCCGCCGAGCAGAGCTGGACTTGGTGGAGGCACAGAGGGAGGAAGCCCGTGTCAGAGCGGCCAAGTACAAAGGCATTATCAAAGCAGGATATGACAAGAGAGTCAGAGTGAGGAAATTGGCAAATGGTGATTTGGTTCTCAAACGAGCTGATGCGTTGAAGGCGGTGGGCAAGTTCGAAGCCAATTGGGAAGGGCCATACATCATCACAGAGGTCTTGGGAGGCGGTGCATACATACTGTCGGATTCAGACGGCAGAGCTCTCCCCAGGCCATGGAATATAAACACACTTAAAAAGTTCTATGTATAACTGCTTCTTAGCAGGAATGACCGCTTTGTAGACCGGATACTCTTTTTCCCCACAGGGGTTTTAACGAGGTCCGGGGCCATAATATCAATAAAACAGATATGTGGTTCTAGGGAATTCCCTGGTGTCGTTTTATTTACTTTATTTATCATTTTCTTACATTACAAATGCCACTTAACATGTTCATGCAGAGCATTGCACATGTCACCAGAGGGGGGAGTAGGGTGTATACCCGTAATCCTCAATTTACAAATTCAAAATAAAAAACTGCTTCTTAGCAGGTCAGAGGGAAAACAAACATCAGGGATGAACACCTTTTCTTCCACGATCCAACACTCCGAGTTCTTCTTCGTGGCTGGGACACGCTCACCTCTCAGATCTACTTCAACTCCACTTTGTGTCTGCAGAATACCAAGAAAAACAACAAGTCAAAATGCCAAAAAGAAAGAATACAGAGGAGGAACAAACCAAAGGCCAGATCTGAGGAACCAACGCTCAGATCCGGAAACCCAACGCCCAGATCTGGGAAATCAACGTCTAGATCTGAGAAGCCTGGTTATAAAACACTCAAGCAAGGGAACTCCACTCGTTACAACCACAAAGTTAGAGATCTACACCAGAAGCACAGGGGAAAAGGCGGAGCCCTCAGGGATGTGAGTGTTTAGAGGGGAAATTCCCTTACTTGAGTGCCTTACAACCGATCTAGGGAGGCAAAACATCAACAGATCCAGGGTTTGAAGGATCGGAAGAGGATATATATAGAGGCGATACTGGGCTTAAGAAATGGGCTAAGGGGTAATGGGCCCGCATGAGCTTACGGGCCGAAGAAGGGAGTAAGAAATAATTGGGCCAACATGTTCATAACAGAGTATTGCACATGTCACCAGAGGGGGGAGTAGGGTGTATACCCGTAGGTCCCAATTTTTAAATTCAAAAATTGCTTCTCAGCAAGACTAGGGCAAACCAGAGGAATTACGCTCCACCAGAGCAGAGGGGTCATGCTCAACCAGAACAGAGGTTGCTGACAATCGTAAGCCGCGAAAGTTGGTTGTGCCGCCAGGGCCCTCCATGCTCCGTGCAGAGGTTGTTGACAATCGTGAGCCGCGAAAGTTGGTTGTGCCGCCAGGGCCCTCCATGCTCCGCGCAGAGGTTGCTGACAATCGTAAGCCGCGAAAGTTGGTTGTGCCGCCAGGGCCCTCCATGCTCCGCGCAGAGGTTGCTGACAATCGTAAGCCGCGAAAGTTGGTTGTGCCGCCAGGGCCCTCCATGCTCCGCGCAGAGGTTGCTGACAATCGTAAGCCGCGAAAGTTGGTTGTGCCACCCGGGCCCTCCATGCTCCGCGCAGAGGTTCCTGACAATCGTAAGCCGCGAAAGTTGGTTGTGCCGTCCGGGCCTTCCATGCTCCGCGCAGAGATAGCACTTAATCGTAAGCCGCGAAAGTTGGTTGCACCCCCCGGGTTTTCCATGCTCCGCGCAGAGGTTGCTTTAACCATAAGTCACGTAAGCTGGTTGCACCCCCTGGGTTTTCCATGCTCCGTGCAGGGTGTTCCTGACAATCGTAAGCCGCGAAAGTTGGTTGTGCCGTCCGGGCCTTCCATGCTCCGCGCAGAGATAGCACTTAATCGTAAGCCGCGAAAGTTGGTTGCACCCTCCGGGTTTTCCATGCTCCGCGCAGAGGTTGCTTTAACCATAAGTCACGTAAGCTGGTTGCACCCCCTGGGTTTTCCATGCTCCGTGCAGGGTGTTCCTGACAATCGTAAGCCGCGAAAGTTGGTTGTGCCGTCCGGGCCTTCCATGCTCCGCGCAGAGATAGCACTTAATCGTAAGCCGCGAAAGTTGGTTGCACCATCCGGGTTTTCCATGCTCCGCGCAGAGGTTGCTTTAACCATAAGTCACGTAAGCTGGTTGCACCCCCTGGGTTTTCCATGCTCCGTGCAGGGTGTTCCTGACAATCGTAAGCCGCGAAAGTTGGTTGTGCCACCTGGGCCCTCCATGCTCCGCGCAGAGGTTCCTGACAATCGTAAGCCGCGAAAGTTGGTTGTGCCACCCGGGCCCTCCATGCTCCGCGCAGAGGTTCCTGACAATCGTAAGCCGCGAAAGTTGGTTGTGCCACCCGGGCCCTCCATGCTCCGCGCAGAGGTTCCTGACAATCGTAAGCCGCGAAAGTTGGTTGTGCCGTCCGGGCCTTCCATGCTCCGCGCAGAGATAGCACTTAATCGTAAGCCGCGAAAGTTGGTTGCACCCCCCGGGTTTTCCATGCTCCGCGCAGAGTGTTCAAGCTTGGATGAGAAGCGCAAAATCACTGACAAAGAAAGTAACCAAACCCTCGCGAGAGGAGGCGGTGAAATCCCTAATACAAAGGTCAACCAAATCCTCGTAAGAGGAGGTGGTGAAACCTCTACCAGAAGGGCCGTCAGAATCCTCGCCAGAGGAGTCATCAGAATTCTCGCCAGAGGAGTCATCAAAATCCTCGCCAGAGGAGTCATCAAAATCCTCGCCAGAGGAATCATCAGAATCCTCGCCAGAGGAGTCATCAAAATCCTCGCCAGAGGAGTCATCAAAATCCTCGCTAGAGGAGTCATCAAAATCCTCGTCAGAGGAGTCATCAAAATCCTCGCCAAAGGAGTCATCAGAATCCTCGGCAGAGGAGTCATCAAAATCTTCGACAGAGGAGTCATCAGAATCCTCGCCAGAGGAATCATCAAAATCCTCGCCGGATGAATCATCAGAATCCTCGCCAGAGGAATCATCAAAATCCTCGCCGGATGAATCATCAGAATCCTCATAGCAGAAATTAAAGCAACTCCAAGGGAGGGGATCAGAGAAGCATCAACAACAATCATAACAAGTCAACTCAAATCAATAGGGGAAAGACGGAAATATAAGTCCCACCTCAACAAGCAGCGAAAACAACACAAATAACAGAGACGAAAGAAGCGGACATGGGAATGAAATTTCATTAAAGCATGCCCAAGAAGCAAAGATGTACATCAAAAACCGGCGGTAAGTGTTCAGTTGGTACAAATTAAAGAGTTACAAAATTTTCCTTTTGATAAAGTCAGGAGAAAAAGGGGGAACATCAAGAGGGAGGAACAGAAGCAGCTTGAGCAGCAGCAGAGGAGACAGGAGCAGAGGCAGATGAAATTGGGGGAGGAACACCACTGGCAGAAGCATGGCCAGAAACGGCTTTCTCTGTGAACACGGGCAACAGGCCAGTTTCCTTCACTTGAGGAAGACGAACTCCCAAATCCAACAACTTTGCAGCCTCCTGCACATACAGATCCTCATTTTGGTACAGGTCGAACAGCTGTTCCACCGCAGCGGGGGAAGAGGCAGAGTCGGTGAAGACAGAAGCCGCTAAGTCAGAGGGCAGGGGAGGCTCCAGGCCGAATTGGGAAAATGTTCGGGAGCTCCCGCCAGAAGGATCCCGCAGCCGGTTCACAAAGCGCGCCAGGGAAGCAGAGAACGCAGGTGCATACACGGGAGTAGAGGGCAGCGAGTCAGATCCAATCCCAAGAGAAAAATAGGGAATGGCTTTCTCTAGTACTGGGTACCACCACTCTGGCTTCTCTGGAGAATGCGCAGGGATCCCCATCCGCTTATTTATCTCCTCATCCTGGAGGTTATCCATCAGGGCTCTGAAATTCAAAGTGGCAAGTTGCTCTGGGGTGGCCCCCGCCATCTCCAATGCTTTGGAAGCTGTTTGCTCTATCACATAAGCAAAGAGGGGTCCAAAATCCTCCAAGTATTCGGGAGTCTTTTTGAAAGCCTCCAGAGTGCCTTCCAGCATCAACCCCAGGAAGTGTTGACCCCGCGGAGACAAGAAATACTCCAGGCGTTGATCTCGAGCCCCCAGGACGAACGCGCGGTTCTGAGCTTCCACAAGTATCCTTTTCCAGCCCCGCCTGGCTTCCTCGTAGTCTCTTTCATAACCAGCTTTGAACCTGGCCAGGCATTCATGGCCCTCTTTTGTGGCCCTCGACAATTCGGAGGCCAAGGACGCTCTCTCCACCTCCACCTGAGCTAATTTAGCTTTCAACTCAACAACCTCCGCTTCAGCCTTGCTCAAGCGCTCCACAACTCCAGCAACAACATCATCGCGCTTGGCAACTTCTGCCTGCTCTTTTTCTCTTTCCTTCTCTGCCATATCATAGTCATGGATGCACTTAACAGCACCCCATAACCGTGATTCCACCTGCAAGCAAACAGAGGGGGGCCCAACAGAATAATAGAGAGGTTAGTAACTCGAATTTTTTATGGCAAAGATATAATATGCAGGGTACCTGAAGAGCTAGCTGGCATAGCTGAGTAGCCAGGGACGCCCGAGACAAATTCTCCACTTTCTCCTGGTCCTCCGAGTGGACACGAGCTATCAGCGCATTAATTAATTCCTTACCCGATAAACTCGAAATGGGCCCAGGAACAAGATCCTCTGACTCAGCAGCCGAGGGCACCACAGCTTTGCCTTTACCCTTTCCACCGGCAGAGGGGAGAACCTTGGAACCACCAGCTGACTTCTTCGCTGGCCCTTTGCCCTTGTCCCCAGCAGGAGGGAGAATCTTCACACCACCAGCAGACTTCCTCGCTGGCTCTGAGGACTTGCCAGCCTTTTTTAGGCCCTCCTGTCTCTCCTTCTCACCCACAGAGATCAGGGAACCTCTCTTCCTCTTCTTCGTAAGATCGGCAAGGGTGGCATCGGGAGCCGAATCAGGTGAAGGAACCTCATCGGTAATATCCACGACTTGGATATCCTCTTCATGGGTGCCAGCGGCATCACCAGCACTGGAGTGCCTACCTCTGTGAACAAGAGCCCCCGCATCAACTTCCTCCGCATCAAAAGGGCGCGAGGTTTCCACATTCCCCTCTGGGATTTCAACTACAGGGGGAATGGGGATCAGTTCGGACCCAGCAGGCTGCTCCGAAGGACTTGTTCCGGAAGCAGAACCGCTTGGGCCATGTGCTCCGCTGCCAGCAAGAGAAGGGGTGTCAGGCAAATTGTCCCCACATTTCGATCTCCAAGACATATCTGCAAACCAAAATTTCACATCATTAAAAGCAGGGTAACAAAAGCTAATGTGTTTTCTAATGTATATTTTTTACCTATTGATCTCTCTGGATACAGGGGAAACAGACCATTATATGCCAGAGAGGAATTGTTCTCGGCCAGGTACCTACAGTCTAGAGGCTGGGCCTTATTCATAGCATTAAGGTGAGCTATAATACTCTGGTCACGGGTAGAAGGGACTTCGGGAGAGGCTGGTTTATAAGTAGTGCGACTTGTATGCCATTCCAGCTCCGAAGCACCATAATCGCGCCAGTTGCCGAAAAGGGTGCGCACATAACAATAATATTTCAGGAAGCCCTTATCCAAGGAATTCAGGGAGGAAAGAAAAGTAGTAGGATATTTAGGGTGAGAGGCAAAACTATACAAGGGACTGCCTTGCATGCGAAGGGTCTGGGTCTGACAAAATAGCTTGGCGGTGTCCCCAACACCGTTAGCCCGGCACAAAACATGGAAGGCATATAACCTCCGGATAGCAGAAGGAGCGACTTGAAAAAAGGGGATGTGAAAGTAATTACAAACGTCAACCAGCAAGGTAGGGGGAGGGAGCCTTAAACCAGCCTCTATCTGGGCTTTCCAAACAACTATCAACTTGTGATGGTGAAGGCTCTCGGGAGGCGTTGAATTCTTAGAGAAGGCCTCGAACTTCAAACCTTCAGGGCGCCTACATTTGCTTTTCAATTTTTCCACCTCCGCGACACTAAGGCGGGATGGAGGAACACTTTTGGGGGGTTGGCGGGGCTTTTTCCCTTTTTTCTTAGGTGGAGAAGGAGGGGGTGCAGTTTGAGATTCGTCAGAAACAGAGGGGGAAGGAAGATTTTCAAGATCTTGCCGCGATGGGGAGGAAGATGAAGGGTCTCGGGCAGAAGGAGAGGGCGAGCGAGAGGGTTGAGGGGCGGAGGTGCAGGCCATGATGGGAGATGCTGTTCGCTATTATTTTCACCACGCCGCAAGTATACGGTGTAGTTGCAACATAGGGAAGCAAGGTCGTATTCCACAAGGATTAGTAGTCAAATTCTAGTGATTACCTTAAGTCATTATGCTAGAGCTATTTAGACTAAACAAGGAGGTGAGTGGTTTGATTAACTAACAAATTCAAAGACAAAATAAGAACAATCAAATAAAGTGGATTAATTAAGTGATGAAGGTGGTTTAGGGATTAGGCAACGATGGATTAGCAATGGACTTCAATTAGCTCAATATTAGTCTTGATATTCCTATTTATCTAGAGTGATCTCCCCACTAGTTCTAGCCCCCTCCCGGACGACTAAAACTGTAGATTACGGGTCATAGTTGCCGTCCCCGGTCAACTTCTAACCTATAACTCCCAAGAGCACAAATGATCGGTAAACTCTCACCCAACTCTCAACCTCCCGGTTTATTGAGTCAATATGTTTCAAGCTCCTAATCTATTATGATTATCCTCTCCCGATTCAAATCACAAATTAGAAATGCATAGAAAGTGGCCAACAATCCATACAAGAATTAAAGCTAGGGCTTGAAAAGATAATAACAAGGAAATAATCAATACATATATTAAGCATAATAATCAATCCATCACGTCATCCATGAGCCTAATCCCCAAACCAATGGGGGATTTTATCCAAACATGTTCACAAACAACAAACCAAAATCAAAGAAATACATAAATGAAAGAGAGAGTAAGAAGTGACAAATCCTATTAATGAGCTTTCTTCAATCTTCTCTCCTCTTCAATGCCTTCAATCTTGGTAAAAGATGTGGTAATGGAGGCTAGGGTTTGGTGTGAATGAATTGGGGAAGATGGAAATGGGTGAGTATGAGGTTGGGGATGATGAATAATGTGAGGAAAAGGGGGAGAAAGGGGTTTAAGGGGTGAAAAACCCGACTGGGGCCCACTTGGGGAGGCTCCGCCCTTTTCCCGCGGTCCTGGCCCGCGCCCGCGGCCGGCAAACGTGGGGGAGAGTCAGGGGACCCGCGGTCCCACCCCGCGGCCGCGGGTGGTGACCGCGGGTGTCTCCTGAGTCGGGGGCAGCTGACCCGCGGTCCCACCCCGCGGCCGCGGGTGGTGACCGCGGGCTACTGGGCGTATTGCGCAGGCCGCTCGTTTTGCTCCGTTCTCCCTCGTCCGGACTCGGATTTGGTCGCCGTTTGCACTCACGGATTCCTCTCGAGACGTACTTCAATATCATATCTTCAAAATCCTCCAATTAATCCTTTATTTTTCCTGAAATTACTCCAAAACTACACAAAGATATCAAATCTTCATAAAACTAAATATTCAGGCACAAACAAGCATTCACAAGCAAAACATGAAGGGAAATGACAACAAAACATGTGGAATTGAGGTACGAAAACCATGTTTGTCAGATGCCAACCCTAGGGTTTCTAGCACGCTCAATCAGAGCACCAACAGTTATACCACTACACTACGATTGAACACAAAATTGCAGTGAAGAGGATACGCGAGTTACCTAGACCGGAGAAAGATGGACGGTAAAACCTGGAGCGGAAGGGTCGTGGGAGAATGCCGGAACAGTGAGGAAATCGCCGGAAAATGCAGAAAATTCGCTCGGAAAACTTGGAGAAGAAGAATAGTGAAAAAAGGGGAGTTCGAATCGGCTAAGTAAGATTGTACGCGGGTAACCACCAGCACGCGGGATGAACGGCACGTGGCATACGGAAGAAATCAACGGATGAGAATTTCTACGGAAAGGCGAAAGGACGCAAAGGTTAAAAAGTAACCTCGGGGTACGGGAAAAATACTGTAGACTGGGCAGACATTTAATGCGGATGACGTCATCCACGCGGGCGAGTCCTCTGGCTGGTTGCATCTCTCCAGAGTGAACTAGCCAGACCAGGGGGCGGGAGTAACAAAAACGCCAGAGAACAATTTACAGGGCTTCTTTTTATTTTCTCATAATGTCAAAATGCTTATGTCTTTATGATTTACAGATGTCAAGGAAAACAACAAAGTGTTGATGCTGATAACACACCATTGGTCGAACACGAAGAATACCCGGTTCAACCAGACTAGAGGGGGGAGTGGTTGGTGAGGAGCAATATATGCAGAGTAGGGAGAGAGTACAAATCAGAGGAATCACTCTCATCATAGGAGCCGTATGGGTCAGAAGAACCATTTTTACCAGAAGGATTTCATCCATCAGAGGAATGACTCTAGCCAGAGGAGTCATCCGCACCAGAGAAGTCATTCTTGACAGAGGAGCCCTCTTCTCCAGAGGAGTCATCCGCGCCGGAAAAGTCACCATCGCCAGAGGAGACACCTTTACCAGAGACGACGTGTTTACCAGAGGAGTCCTTCATGCCAGAGATGTCAACATCACCAGAGAAGACGCCTTCGCCAGAGAAGACATTTTCATCAGAGGAGCCAATAAACGCGCGGGAAGGTCTCCCGCGTATTATCGGAATTACCATTGTACCCTTCCATCACGCAAGACGCATGCACCGAAGATGTTTTTACTATTTTACCCCTCTGCTTGTAAATCTATAAATAGGGCCCGAGCTCGTGTATTATTTTTTACGCTATCTCACATTTTCAAATACAACTGATATTTTCTCCTTTCGTGCAAGATTTCCGATTGTTCTTTACTCCGTCTTCTTCCAGTCATTACACTAGGTATAGTTCATGGTTTTTCTCCATAGTTTTAGGTGTTGGTTTCATTAAACACCAATTTTAACTGCATTTTCTTGGACTACTACAACCAAAACAAACTTCATACACATCTTCACAAAAAAAATACTCCCTCCGTCCCAAACGAAATGTCCCATTTTTTTTCGGCACGGAGATTAAGAAATGTGTATAAAGTAGATAAAGTGGGTTGGTGAAAATTATTTAAATATTAAGTATAGAGAGAGAGTGTATTGCCAAAAAAGGAAACATGATATTTCGTTTGGGACAACCCAAAAAGGAAAACAGGACATTTCGTTTGGGACGAAGGGAGTACTACTTTCCTTATCAAATAAAGGAACGTTACCGTACATTAATCTACATTATTGTTAATTACCTTTTTATTTTATACATTTATTTGATTTTAATAGTTCATATATATTGAGATTATAAGTTTTATAAATTATATAAAAATCAAAGTTTGATTACTTTTTTCTATTACTTGTTTGAAAGTTAAAGAGAAAATTAACAAATCAAGTTATTAGAATCAAAATGAATATACAAAATAAAAAGAACAACATTAACGTGAGTTAAAACTTAAATGTAAGTATGGAATATAACATTTCTCCTTATTTTGTTGTATTTTTCAAATAATGAGACAATTTTATTATGAAAATCACAAAAACACCCGAAAGTAGGAAGACCGACCATAGTCGGAGGTGATTCAATTTACATATGTGGGATGAAAAAGCCTCTAGAACACCAAATGCATGCTTGAACATTTCTCCTATTTAAAACACCAAATGATAGAATTGTTCTTTTGTTAATGAATGTCGGTTCTAACAAGATCGTCCATATTTAAAAATATTTTTAAGTTCATATTTAAAAGTTATAAGTGCAACTATATATAGATAAAAATTTCACTAAATAAGATAAGCAAAAGAAAAAAAATAAATGAGTTGGTTTGATCCCAAACAAAATTTAAATATTGGCTTTATGAATTCACGCGCATTTACTAACTAACACACACTTGACACAACGCAAATACTACTATAATTTCTTCCTTCTCTTTCATTTCCAAAAACCGCTCCAATTAACACACACTCGCACACAGTAAGTTTCAACTCATTAACAATGGCGATCTCGATTCAGGACCACCGCGTACCGTCATCGGAGGGCTACAACACCTACGACGTCTACTTCTACGACGACTCCATCTCGACCACTGTCACCACCTCCCCGGATAAGGTATCCGAGTGGATCAACGAGGTTGAGTGGATCCACCGCCGCCGCCTCCACCGCCTCATCGTCGGCCTCGACGTTGAATGGCGCCCTTCTTCCGAACGCCGCCGCCGGAACCCCGTGGCCACGCTTCAGCTCTGCGTCGGCCGCCGCTGCCTCGTCTACCAGATCTACCACTCTCGCTACATCCCCCAAACCCTAGCCGACTTCCTTTCCGAAGAGAACTACACCTTCGTCGGCGTCGGGATCCAATCCGACCTCGGGAAGCTGTACAACGACTACGAGATCGGCGGCGACGCCGGGTACGTGGATCTGCGGGAGCTGGCGGCGAATGAGTACGGCATGAACTCGCTAAAGAACGCGGGGCTGAAAAGGCTGGCGGTCGTTGTGTTGGAGACGGAGTTTGACAAGCCGCGGCAAGTGACGATGAGCCGCTGGGATAACCGTTGGCTTACAGCCGAGCAGGTGCAGTACGCGACCGTGGATGCGTTCGTGTCGTTCGAGATAGGGAGGGCTCTGAATGCCTGTGATTATGGATTGGACTGATCAGGTTAGCTTTTAGGAATACAGCCATTCGCATGCGTTAGTGTTTCTAATTCTGGTAGTGGAGGTTGATGTAACAGACTTTTGATTTTGATGTTTATGTGTTTTGCCTAACCAGCTACTTCGTTATGATCAATTGATGCGTTCCTTCTTCTGCCACCCTCTCTCTCTCTCTTGTCTGTATGTGTGTTTTGGGGTGATTGCCGGAATTTGGATTTGGGGCTACACTTATAACTCGCGTTGTGTTCAAGAACATACTGAAACTATCTATTCTTCCTTCTTGATGCGAAAGGGAAGTGTGATATAGTCATTTATGTCTACGAAAAAGAAATGAATCCGTGCGTCAATAAGAAGTAGAAATCAACATTTTGGAAGAAGATCGAGATACTATACGTTACAAGAAATTTTCTCATGTCACGCAAGCCCATATTTTGTATTAAATGTTGTTTTCTTCTAAGAAAAGAGATAGTGGATTAACGACCTTTAGGATTTTTAACTCGATGTAATTTTATGAATTTAAATTAACTTTAACTTATAATGATTTTTTTACGGATTTAATTTTTTAGACAGATATAAATTTTGTTTTCGAATGATTAATCATATCTATCTTTGATCTGGAATTTGAATTTTATCGCATATATTCAAATTCTTTCTGTCAGATTTTATGTTAGATTTTTTTTTTTGAGGTAAGATTTTATGTTAGATAAAAACTATATTGAGTATAATTCCCCAAAAAAACTATATTTAAGTAATGAGTATGGTTACAATTTTAAATGTATTTTCCTAAGAAACTATTCTTCGCTCCGAATAGTTGGGCCAAAAATTCTGATAAAGCCCAATAAATATTTCGGTTTGTGAGGAATTTCCAACCAATATCTTAATTCATTGGGCTATATCAAATAAATGGGCTTGTCTTTGTCCAGAAATTATAATCTATGTTTCTTATTAATATGCATTAATATTTCTTCTCTTTAATATACCTCTACCTAATGTTTTGTGAAAACAAATACTTCCTCCGTATCATAACAAGCGTCATAATTTGTTTCGGCACGAGAATTTAGTTGAGTATGATTAAAGAGTAAAAAATAAAAAATGATGGAGCTCACTTATATTTTGTGAGAGAACTGGAATGAAAGTAGAGATAATTAAACGTAAAAAGGTGAAATGTGGTGGAGCTTATTTTAGAACTAGACACTTGTTATGGCATTGTGGAATAGCTTAAAAAGGAAATTAGGCCACTTGTTATGGAGTAGTATCTCTTTAGAATCATACTCTCTCCATCTTTACATCTTTCATTATCTTTTTAATTCATTCTTAAAATATCTTTTTAATTTATTTTTAGAAATAATTGTACTAATTATTATTTTTATAATTCTCACATATTTAAATATATTGTCAATTGTCACTAATGGATATACTTCTTTTCGTTTAAATTAGTTTATTAATCAATATCACCATTTTTTAATTTGTGTACCACTTTTTTTAATTCGTGTGAGCCCCTTGTAATAGGAAAATATAAATATGTAAATTTGCGTTGTCGCATTCTTTGAGGTCTTATGGGTATTCCACAATAGAATTACAAAACATAAAAATAAATAAAAACTTATTTGTATATTTGTAAAGCGCCTGAGTTCGCCCACACCTCGACTGAAAATGGAACAACAAAAACACATCACCGGCCACCACCAAAAACTCCGCCGGCGCCGGAGCGGAAGAGAAAAGGCAGCCCAAGTGTCGGCGAAGCCCTCATTGAATTCCAGCAACTCCTTCACCTTCGACACCAAAATCTTCGCCGCTTCCGGGTCGCAATCCGGATCCAGATTCTGCGACCAAAACCAAAGAAATTCATAAACGGGGAGAAAACTCTAACGAGGAGCAAAGTGTGGATTGAAAATGGAAAAAGAGTGAAGAAATAAAACTATGATTTGTGTTATGTGTAATTTGGCACTTAATTTAGATTGCCGAAGCTTTGTTCAAGGAAATGAATTTCTTCTATACTTTTTTCTAGTTCTGTGTTTTCGTATTTTAATCAATTTAATTCTAAGATGTAGGATTAAATAATTTTTGTTTTAAGAGGTCTTTAAGCAGCTCTTTTATATTTGGCGCATGGTGGGAGATCATGAAATGGAGTTGAACATAGCAAGAAAAAGCAGGCATTCCGAATTCGAAGCTATCTATTAAATTTTGTACTTTAAGTATGAATGAAGAATTTTAAGATGTCGCCATATGTGGGCCCGGGCATATAATATTAAACCTAATCATACCAATAATTTGGGCATAGAACGGAACCTGCAATTAGCTGCACAAATTTCTTAACTATATGTAGTAATCATTTGGATTTATGTCCTCTTTGGTGGGGCTAAAACTAAAAGCCACTACACTAAATTGTTTAAAACTAATTTTGTCTTCATTGGAGCAAGTCTTATGCTCCAAGCCTTCCAACTTGCAACTTTTTTCTGTCTTTTTTTTCTTTTATTTTAGACCATCTCCAGTAGTGCATCCTTATTTATAGGTTTTTGCTGACATCATCGAAGTCATATCATCATATTCTCATTTTCTATTTTCACCCCAACAATATCTACTCAAATTTAAATTTTTGCTGACATCATTCTGAACCCACATTTCATCTACTTTTAATTCATTTAATATTTATTTATATTTAATTTAAATTTTATATTTATTCTTTATATTGTTATATAAATTAATTATTTTATAAATATTAACATCATTAGCAAAAAAAATATTTTTTTAATTTAAAGTAAAACATACAACACAAAAATAAATTTAAGTTTAAAAAATTGAATATAATAAATTGGCAATGCAAAAACCTTTTAAAAAACACTTTCAAAAAAAGAAGGAAAAAACTGAACGTGAATGAAAATTTTAAAGAAGAAAAAAAAAAAAACAAATAAAAGGCAAAAGAAAAGTAAAAGGAAAAGAAAAAATTACCTCTCTTGTGCGTGCGTGTGTCAGGGTTCTAAAACCACATCTCCTCTCTCCTCCAACTCCCTCCCCAACCTAAATCCCCCCAAGTCATTTTTGGAGATGCATATATTGAAGATGCTCTTATAGGATAAATATTATAGTATTTTTTTTCTCCCATAAGACCATCTCCAATCAAGAACGGAGCTAGAAATTAAGTTCGGGGGGCTGAAACCCCGAATTTTTTTTTTTTGGCCATTCTGTATATTTAAGGTATTTTTTTATTAAAATACGAGCATAATACTAATAATAACGAACAATATTTTCATAGATTATATAATTTCAATATATCACAAAACTTTTTTTGAACATTCCGTATATTTAAGACATTTTTTATTTAAAGGCAAGCATAATAATAATAATAATAACAAACAACATGTTCATAGATTATATATTTTCTATATATTACAAATTAGTTTCAATACATTATAATTTTTTTTAGCATTTCATACATATTAGGCATTTTTTATTAAAAGACAAGTATAATAGTAATAATAACAAACAATATTTCATAGATTATATAGTTTTAAATAACAGAATTATCCTTAAATTAAGTTTATACGAGAGAATATAATAATCAAATACTCTTTTATAAAACAAAATTATTTTATAATAGATATAAACATATATCTATATATATTTAAAAAAAAAACTCAAAATTTGGGAGGGGGCTCTAGTCCCCCTTGGCTCCGTCCCTGTCTCCAATAGTACCTCCCTATTTTAAAGTTTTTGCTGACATCATTACAGACACATCACCATATTCTCTTTTTTCTATTTTTCTCCAATAATACTTTCTCAAATTTAATTTTTTGTTGACATCACTATAGACCCACTTTCAATTAATTTAATATTAAGTTAATTATTCTATTAATACTCCCTCCGTCCATGAAAGAACTTCCTAGGAGGGAGTGGCACGGGTTTTAAGAAAAAATATTATTGAGTGTATTGAGAGTGGATGAAAGGTAGTTGAGTGTATTGGGAGTGGTGAAAAGATGTTATAATTAATATTGAGAGTTGTGAAAAGTAAGAGGATTATAAGTGGTGGGGTGTAGTCCAAAAATAGGTAGGAAGTTCTTTTGTGGACATCCCAAAAAGGAAATACTCCCTCCGTCCACGAAATGAGTACTCATATTTCCTTTTTCGTCCGTCCACGAAATGAGTACCCATTTCCCTTTTTGGCAAGTGTACCCCACACATCTCTTTAATTAATACACTCAAAAAGTGGGACCCTTAAACTATTCACACTACACTCCATACATTTCTTAAAACCCGTGCCGTCCACAAATGGGTACTCATTTCGTGGACGGAGGGAGTATATGAAGTTCTTTCGTGGACGGAGAGAGTATTATATAACAAAATTGATAAATAATAAAGATTTTTTATTTAATATAAACCGTATAACATGAAAAAAGTAGTACTCCCTCCATCCGCCAAGATTATGGCAATTTGCTTGGGCACGGGATTTAATAAAATTGGTAATGATTTTGATGTAGTGGAGAAAAGGGTCCCACCACTTTATGAGATGAGTGGTTGAGATTGAATTTTGAGTGGTTTTTTAGTAAATAAAGAGTGTTAGTAAGGATAAAATATTAAAGAGGATGGTGGGACCATTGCCATAAAAGGAAAGTGACATAATCTTGGCGGACGCCCAATATAGTTATTGTGACATAATCTTGGCGGACGGAGGGAGTAATAAATAGAAACTCACAAAAAAATAAAATTAATAAAAAAAATGTCACTATTTGACAGTGGCTTTTGAAAAAAAATGTAAATCAAAAGACTACTGCACAATTGTTGAGATTAATAATTAAAATAAATTAAATGGAAAAAAAACTGCAGTTGTTGAGTTAAAAAAAAAGGAGAAGAAATTAATTTGGTAAAATCGATAGAAAGAATAAAATAGAAATAAAAAAGTAATCAAAGTTAAAAATATCAAACGACCCCACTTTCTGCCAATATTGCATCCCCTCTCTCCTCTCTCCTAATTATGATACAACCGCCCAATGGTTCTTCATCTCCTCTAAACCCCACCATTGGAGATGCTTAACTCAAATGCCAACGTTATGATTGAAAGAAAAACGTCTTATCATTGTCTCTGCTTACACCTATTAATCATTTTTAGTGAAAATTTACCCGATAAGAATTCTATGACGATATATCATATCCCTTCGTCCACGAAAGAACTTCCTATCTTTCTTTTTTGGGACGTCCACAAAAGAACTTCCTACCTATTTTTGGACTATACTCCACCACTTATAATCCTCTTACTTTTCACAACTCTCAATATTAATTATAAAATCTTTTCACCACTCCCAATACACTCAACTACCTTTTATCCACTTTCAATACACTTAACAATATTTTTTCTTAAAACCCGTGTCACTCCCTCTTAGGAAGTTCTTTCATGGACGGAGGGAGTATATGTGAAATGATATTATTGAAAAATTTGAAGTAATGAAATTGCAGAAAGTTAAAAGATGGCGTTACAAAGCAATGTTTTAAAAGCGGAGGAGAAGAACAAATTTACTTACTTGTTCATGGTCATGGAAAGCAAAGAAGAAAGAAGGGTCGAGAAACGTAACGTTGAGAAGTAGAGAAGTCTGTTTGGATAAAATAGTAAAGTATATAAAGAACATAGGAAAGAGCAGAAAATATGAAGGAAGAGAAAAAAACACATGATCATCTACATAGCCCAAAAGGGAAAGGATGGCCTGTTTTTGGCCTTTCCCTCTCCAAACTGATATCTTATCTACATCCTATACATATCTGGTATACACATAATAGTTTGTTCGGCACGAGTTAAGCACGGCTCAAAACTGGCACGACGATCCCAACCTGTGCTTGGGCAGGTCCATGGACTTCCTCTCCTCGAAGGCCTCCGGCAGAAGCTTCTGGAATATCTCCAGCAACGCGTGCCACTCTCCATCATCCATTTCCCCGAAATAGATGCATTGTCCATCGCGCTTGTAGTTTGGCACCGAGTAACTCACACTCCTCATCAAGCTACCTCCTGCTGCTGCCGCCTTTGGATTCTCATCCACATTGTTGCCACACTTGTCCAAGAACGTGTCTAGCTCCCCATCATCATCCAGATAGTCTTGGATTCCACTCAAAGGCGGATTAGCAAACTTCACCACCATTGATGAATATCTTGGGATTTTGGATGGCTTGCCTTTTGTGGGAGTTTCAGGGATGTGTGATGCTTCATCGTGGCAATCCTCGTGTTTCTCATCAAATTTGAACACTTCATCATCATCTTCGTCAGCATCTTCTTCTTCGTCTTCTTCTTCTTCTTCTTCTTCTTCTTCTGGTTCATGCTGATTGAGGTAGTCACATTTGAGTATGGAAATAGTTCTGTCATCAGTTAGTTGTTTCTTCAATCTTGCCTTAGCATTTATGCATAGGTTCTCTAATGTGCTCCAGTTTTCATCCCCTCCATTGAAGTCTCTAGTCATCATCTCACCTATATCAGCAAGACACAGCCCGTAAGCCGTCGCTTGCTTCAAAAAGATGGTGCAAAGCACAAGAACACGAATGGAAGACTCCCCAATCGAAGGAACCTCACTTCTCAGCATCTCCGCGTCTTTGTAGGGATCAAGCCCCGATATGTATTCAACTTCAGCCTCGGAGAAAGGTATGGACGCCTGCGGCCAGTGCAGCCACTCGAAATACGGATCATCAAGTGCCTCGGGCAAACAGAAGCCATGATCTATTGGGACCAGCTCAGAGGGCCTGTCTTGTCCATGCCTCACAAGAATGTTCCCCGCGTGCCTGTCAAGATTCATGAGCCTCACATCCAGTATACCTATGTGGTGCACGCACGTGACAGAGAAGCTCGAAGGCCCCAAATCCCCTGCATCAGAGTCGTGCTTCACATAGCGTTGGAGGGATGCAATCTTGTAGATTGTGGTTGAGTCTGATCCCGGATTGTTGATATTGAACTTGACATGGGAGAATCGGACTAATGCTGTCGGTGGCACGCCTGCAAACCCGTCGTGGTCAAGAACATAAGCAGCTGACTCACGCAGGCCGGTTTCACCTATCCTGATGGAGCATTTCATACCAGGCTGGCCTAGCAGACGGCCAGCCAAACCCTTTGGATTGTTGAACGCAAGAGGCTCCTCGTCTATGGGCTTTGCAACGGCTATGGTGTCCCCATTCTGAGAGCGTAGGAAGTAGGCGCCCCCAAGCCCACTTGATGTTGGCTCAGGTTTGACACCGGAGGCCATGGCTATGGCAACCTCCACGACCATAGCTCGTACCCTTGGTGCAGCATGGCCGATGATGATCTCAATCCTTGAATTGGTATCACGGTCGTCTCTCACTGACGAGGAATTGGATAGGCACGGAGTGGAGAAGCTCTTGTGGATGTTAGACAACTCGCAGTCATGTTCCAAAGATTGGTCGAGCTTGTCGAGCATCTTGTAGTCAAGTTGAGTGAAGGACTGGAGTCTGCATCGTGGGGGTCTTGTAAATGGCTTGAATCCATGACCATGATCAACGGCGACAGCCATCTTGAAGAGACGCGTGCAGAGGATATACGCTATTATACATGCTAAGGGCTGCTTCTTAAGAGATTTATTTTGCGTTAGTCTGTCCTGGGAGATTAGACATCACATTTCTGCAACACAAAGCATAGTAGTTTCTCTATTAAGTGCCACAACCAATCAAGCAACAACGTTTTTTTCTGATTGCTGTTTGCTCAAGATAGGAGAAATACGTATCACATTCAAGTTCAATACATTGTCTATACACAAGCTCAACCTACACAACAACATCTGCAAGGGTAGACATATGCTTGTAGTGTTACTTGACTCGAACAAAGATACCTAAATGTATTCACTCCATCTATATGTGTTGATGATAAGTTAAACCATATTGCCTGAGAACTGATAAATAGTATGAAACCATGTAGGAATATGATCTTACTTGAAATTTGCACAGAAATAGTTGCAAAGATCTACGATTAGAACCATGGTGCTAATCTCCGTACACCTGCAAGAAATGAAAGCATATGCACCCTTCATTATACATTTATACGAAACAAAAACAACAAGTTTGATGAAAATCAGATTTAAAAGAATACTTAGTTGCATTGCTTTGTAGATAGATAGATAGATAGATGCCTACCCCTCTATTAGACCCTCCCTCGCTCCTCTGCTCAAAACTCACCAAATGGACTGCACATGATGAAAATGATAAGTTTTACATTTTTCAAATAATTTGATTCATTTAGTGGAAAATTGAGGGAGAGAAGAAAGAGAGTAACAACGGAACAAACTAGCAAGCCAAAAAGCAGAAATTCAATACAGATATAATGCAATTCTTACTTGCTAATTTTTCATTCATATATGGATAATGGATTAGCTGGAAGGAGATTTACACTCTGAGCATGATAAATGAAATTATTACACAATATAAATTTATATATGCACACATGTACACACTGTAATTATCTAAATGTTCCACAACAGATATACAGGCTTTCATCTACAACACTGCACAATTCTAACAAAAGTTCAAAATCACCAAATTTTATTTATTTTTATATTTAAGGAAAGGAGGTCATCACATAGAAGATTTGACCGAACTAGTCATACATTTCACGAAAACAATAAAATCAAAAGCAACTTCCCCACGCTAAAATCCAATCTCACTGATTTATTACATAAATCCAAAAATTTAAGACAAAGGGGAAAGCAAAAACACGGAATCTCGTATACCCTGAACACTGGTGAGGTATTCAGGGTGATGCAACGGCAACGGCAACGGCAACGGGAGAGCGCGAGAGCGGATTATTCCGTCACCGAAAAAAACCTTCCTACCGGAAATTACGACTTTTTTTTTTTTTACGTTTTCATGCAGGAATTTTTCATTTGTTTATTTTTTTCATTTATATATAACCCACCCCTTTTTTTCCTCAGAAAAAAAGAAAAAACAAAAAAAAACTGGTAAACGCAGATATTCTCTCGAGCTCCGATGTTCCCGCGCGACGGTTTTCTGTCTATGGCTAGACATGATCATTTCATTACACTAGCTCTCTTCATTCCCACTTGTTAAATGACCTTTTAGCCCCTCAAAGATATTTGATACTACCAACTTTATTATGTGTTGTAATTTTGTGCACATAATTTCAAAGTCGAAATATCATCAAAGTCGAAATTATGTCAACATCATCATCACGCTTATTCCATGCATAAACATTTCCCGAATTCAAATATCATTAACATCGCCGACATAAAAATGTCATTCAATTGTAAGAAGTTGCTACTTTTTTTAATCCACGTGGCTTCCATTCGTCTAAGGTCTTTTTTAATTTAACTTCGACCAAAGTGAAACATAAAAATCTTTACACATCAGCTGCAATAAAAAAAAACTGTAATGTTATAATTTTATAGCTCGCAATAAAGTATTTATTTTATGTGAAATTCTAAAAGGTAAACCAACATTGTGTGAATTAGTGAAATGTCTCGACGAAAATATAGTTGTAAAGAAAAATCTAGTGTTTTTAAAAAAATATTTTTTGTGTTTCAAAAATTATTTTATGACTGTCAGAAGATGATATATTTCCCCGAAGCACGTATGTATCATATCTGACGTAGCCTAAATTGTTGAAAGTGATTTCTAGCGAGAAGATTGAGTATTGAAATTATATAACATTAATTGAAATAAGAATAACCTTGTTTTGAATTAAAGAGTTTCACATCAAATTTTTAGATTACGTCAGATAAGCCACATACTTGTTGCTACAAAACACGTTGACTTCTAGGTACCAAAGATAACTTTCAGAACGCAAAGGTGTTTTTTTTTTAACCGTTGGATACTATGTTTATGTTGTGACATTTTTATTAATTTGTGTAAACATTGAAACAATAAACAAGTACTTATCCAATTCTAAGTATCAAATGATTTTTACATGTCACTTGCAAAGAAAAAACCTATCACGGGATCCGAAGACAAATCTGGACCATTAGGATCTTGGATTATGAATTATGATATATAAGTAAAATATTTAAAGAAACCAAAAAAAAAGGGGTGATGTTTTTACATTTGTGGAAATTTCCCTCCTTAAACTTAAGCAGAAGAGATATTCATACACAAATCGGCGGCAGCGCATTTCATCACCGGCCTGTCACCTCTGTGACTTTGACCTTAGATGGGTTTGGCCGCTCGAATTTTCAATCAAAATATTTACAAACCACAGCACAACTTATCTGCACTCCGTCTTGAGCCATGGCCTCACTCACGCCACCAAAATTCCTTGCACAAGCAAATCTTAAGCCCATCGCGACCCCAGCCTTAAACTTATGCTTCTCATTCTCCTGCAGCTACGGAAGAAGAAACATCACTAATGCAAGCAGCAGTAGAGCCTGTACACTCGAGCCGGTGATACCTGTAGAGGCTGCAAAAGAAGGCAATCAATTAGGAGGCCGTTTACTTTTCATGATTGGGACTTGGGACTATTTTTATCCTTATTACTAGGATTTCCCAAATCTCACTCTTTTAATGGGATATGAATTAAGCAAAATTAGCTCAAATGATTAAAAAATATATATATTAAGGACCTTGGGATTCCAAAGTTCCAATCTATTTTAGTAAACAATGAAATAACCTCGAAATATGTGTTTATGAGGGTGGTGGGTTATATACTCACATGGAGATGGTGAGGGTGAAACCATTATGTCCAATGGCCTTGCACGAACTTCACTCTTCGATGGGGGGTGGCTGTGAATATACGCTACGTGACGTGGACTTGGCGCTGGAGCCAGAGACAATTTCGGAGGTGGGGAGTCTGTATGTCTTGGTTGTGACGGAGCTGCATTTGGTGCATAGCCTGGCGCAGAAGAAGGAGCCGAGCGAGGGTGTTTATTGTGCTTCCAAGGGAACTTATTACCATTGCCAAAATGACAAGCTGGAGGTGGTGCTGCTTTATTTTTTACTGGTACTGGTGCTGGTGCTGGTGCAGGCACGGGTGTAAACGCAGGCGGTCCTCTCCCAGTTGCTGATTTATGGTGTCCTGTTGATGGTGAAGGTGGAATGTGAGGAGCAGGACTGGCCATAGGACTGTAGGGGTGATGGTGGTGGGGGTGGTGGTGAAGATGGGAGCGCGGCAACGGAGATGGAGCAGGAGATGGTGATGGAGATGGACCACTGCCTTCACTACCAAGTGAGTGCTGCAGAATAGATGAAAGACGAACCTGCTTCACCCGTCCGAACACAGTGTTATTCAGACCAAGATTCTTGGAATGAGATCTGGTTATAGTTTGAGCCAGCTGCTTTATTCTTGATTTTGAGAAGTTAATACCCACTGCCAAGAGAACTTTCGACTCCACTGTTGTTGGAGGATCGATTGTTGAACCCTTAAAGTTGGTCAGGCTTATATACAAATTCTGCATTTCAGAAAAAGGAGCAAAGTATCAAAATTTTTTGCAAAAGGTTAAGTGGCACAAAGAGGAAGCGCATATTTGGTCAAACGGAAAGCTGTTAGAACTGTAAAGCAACGCACAGAAGATCCTCAGACCTCATATGGAGCCAGATCTAAGCCCATCCTCAGTTGGCTCCTAAGTTCATCGAAATTGTTTAGGATTTGATCGATGCAGAAGTTTAGGGTGAAGTTGAAAAGGATCTGCCCACTTTGCATGAGGAACGCTTTCTGTTCGGGACTAGCAGTGATGCCTCCTCTAAATTTGAGCACCTCAAAGGAGAATGGATCCCCAAACAAAGATGCCGTCAAATGAAGAACTGATTGGCGCGAAATTAGATACATGAAGGAGTCTCTGATTAAACTTTGGCTTGTCAAATCTGATTCGACTGCAAACACAACTCTTGTTCTGTTTGGTTCAGCTGATGGTTTCGCGGATATTATTTCTACCTGAAAGGAAACCTAATTAAGATCACGTAAACAGAAAAGGACAGCAGCATATGTTTAGAGATGGTTACAAGTTACAGGGTCGGTTCTAGGTTATCCCTTCAAATCCCTTGAAAGAATGGCTAGCAACACAAGTTATCGAAATGTTGCCAATATTTAAAATTTTGACATGTTTTTGTTAAACAAGGATACGTCCGATCTAAAAGAAACAAAAATAAAAGGAAAAAAAGCAAGGGTTGTAGGAGTACTTTAACTGAGGGGAAGCTCATCTCATCAAAAATGTCACCCTCGAGTCGCAAGACATGATCTTGGAGAAAAGATGCTGGCTTGCTCAGCATAAAACTCGCCACTATATCGTAACCTGGATGATATCAAACAAACATCATATGACGGCATAACAAATAAAAGCCTTCCTCAATAAGACAATATAATGATGCTTTTATCCAGTAACTTCACTAGAAATGTAAAAGATGGAACAGATTAGAAAAAAATGTAATCTAAGTGATAGAGAATCTTCTATCAACCAAACCAACCTACTACTCATAACACAACTCGGAACATAACACGATTTTACCTGAATCGTGCCTGATAAATAAGAAAGAAAAACAAAAAATGAAAAGTTTTATTGAATTCCTTAGCTCGACAACTCTCTCCCTCAGTAATCTATTACATCCAGTTGAAATACAAGTGTTGTGAGACGTGTAAAACTAAAGAATAAGAAAAAATATCTAAAATGTCTGCCAGCATCTATGTTCTTGTTTCATTAGAGGGTAAAGAAGTCCCAAGTTTCTTCACCGTCAAAATTCTACCAGCATCTCTCATTTCTAACAAATTCATAAGCAAGAGAACAGCTCAGATTTATTAATTGTGCTTCCTTTTTATTACTCACATATTTACATGCTTTATAAGGCTTCATTAATTATATCACCCAAAAAAAGTTGTGTTTTTTAGTGATAAATCATAAATGAACAAAATACCAAGTCAAAAACTATTGGGGCAGCAAAAGTGAACTTCAGCGCCAACCACAGTAATACTCCCAAACTCTAGACCAAAAGTGAACATTGGATTCTGCATTTCTTTAAAAGTTCGATATAGCCTAATTCGAGCTTAAATTCATTTATGAGACTTGCACAAAGTTGACTAATCCTCCTAAACAAAGTCATTAATTGAGCTTAAATTCATTTATGACACTAACAAACTCATTATCTCCCAAAAATCAGTTGAGCTATCCATTGCCTTCATCCAGTAATAAAAAGCGTTTCCAGAAATATTGTAAAAGAATACACTTCATTTTTCAGATTCCATCCTACAACAACTCGAAATGCATAATCCAAGCTAGTACACTCATAGCCATATGCAAAATTACAAGATACATATAAATTTGCAAATCATCAGATATCAAAAAGCATTTAAAGTACTATTTGATCTCAGGATAAATACAACTATAATTACAATTAACAATTTAGTAATAACCACAATTACAATTAAGAACTTTCAATGAGAAAAGGGGAAGTTTATATTTTCGAGTTCGACACAAACTCTAATTCAAACATCAAAAGAGGGAAGAAATTCAAATCATTATCCAAGCTCCTAAAACCAAAATGCGCCGTCTCAACGCTAAAATTCAAAAATTCAACCATCAAAAATCACACACAAAATTCCACCGACTTACCACGGGACCGACATACATATCTGCATGTACAGAAAAAGAAATGCTGATAATTGTACTACATAAACAATTGAACCAAACTTCAAAAATAAAAATATCTAACAATAAACAACAAACAAATAAATCCGACCAACCTGCATAATCCAGATCCGGATCTTGACGATCTCTGAACCGAAAAAATGGCAGCCAAAAAACGGCCGACAGCAACACTGCTACGCCGAGCAACAAAACAAAGACGCATCTAAAGGTCACCGACTTCCGCAGCCTAGTGCAGCCTAAGCAGCAGCCATTGCTGCTCCCTGCAGCTGGGGTTGTACCCCGAGCATCAAGTGGTGTACTCGGCTGAGACTGCTCGTCCTCCGCCTTACCCATTGCAGTAATTTCAGCAATGCGGGTTTTCTTCTTCGAGGGTTTTTCTGATAGACTCCATTACTGGTGTGTGTTTGGTGAAAGAGAGTTCGTAGCTACCTCCCTTTTTTTCCTCCTTCCTTTTCTTGTACTCTCTCTGAGGTTAGAGAGAGAGAGGGGATTTTTTGGTGAGTGGTTAAGGGGTGGAGGAAAATTGGCTTTTTTTTTATTCAACGGTTTCATTGTTGGGAGATGGAAGATCGTGCAGTAACTTCATTAGATCAACTGTAATTTTCTCGATTGACTACTATTAATCTATTATACTTTTTTTTTTTTTTTTTTTTTGATCAATAAAAAATTCATTAAAAAACTGGGGTGGTACTAGGAGTACCAAAAACATCAAACAAGTGGTGCGAACTCGTTAGAGCACCACAAGGTAAAAGAAACATTGAACTCGACAATATGGTAGATTTTGTTCCAGCTCCAAAGCCTCCCTTTGACCTCATTAACAAGATTGGACACCTCCCAATTCTTGTTCTCAAACCTACTCTCATTCCTATACTTCCAGATCAGCCAAACAGTCCCAATCCAAAGAGCTTTAAGGAAGTTCTTGTTTCTTTTACCTCTTCCTCCTCCAATGAAAGAAATGAAATGATCTTCGACTTTTTGTGGTTTAGCCGTTTCCATTCCAATCCATTGATGGATTTTGTCCCACACGCGATCGACTTTCGGACAATGGAGAAAAGAATGTTCAGCTGTTTCCTCCCTCCACACACATGCATTGCACCACTGTTCTTCGGCTGGGATGAGGACATTCCTTTTGAGAAGGTTTTCGCAGGTTGGCAGCCTGTTACAAATGCTTCTCCAAGCTGTCACTCTGGCTTTGTGAGGAGCCTGTGCCGTCCACATTTGGGCAGTAGCTTCAATGTGTCTCCCAAAATGATCACCTTCCGCCTTTGCGCACTCCTCATAGGCCGCTTTAGTCGAGAAGTTCCCCCCCGCTGCGTTCTTCCAGCTCCAGCCGTCCATAAGTTCTAGGCAAGGAGAAAGCGCCCCAATGACTGTCCTCAAATTTTCCTCCATCTTCTTCTCCCTCTCCCTCAGCTCCCTTCGCCACTTGAGATCCCACACCCATCCTTCCTCCGTCCATTCCCCAGCCTCCTGCACATTACCATCTTTAAAGAGACTAAGATTAAAAAGTCTAGGGAAGAGGATCTTGAGGTGGCTGTTCCCCACCCACGTCTCACCCCAAAAACTGACCTCTCTACCATTCCCCATAATCCTTTGAATATTGCCACTAAACCACTTTTCTTCCTCCCTCCCTGCTCTCCCAACAATTTTCGACCACCATCCCTTCATCCCGCCCCTTTTCTCCACCCTCCACTCCCCTCCCACCCCTCTTGACAAATCCCCGTACAAGGATTTAATCACCCTGACCCACAGCGCCTCCCTCTCGACCAAGTACCTCCACACCCATTTAAACACCAAGACCTTGTTAAACCATTCAATGTTTCGAAAGCCCAATCCCCCTTGAAGCTTGTCGACACACATGTCTTTCCATTTGAACCAAGCAATAGACCTAGACACGCCACTTCCCCCCACAAAAATTTTCCAAAAACGGAGTTGAGGTCGTGAATTACCGATTTAGGAATGAAGGAAAAAGACAATTGAAACACTGGGATGGCTTGAAGGACCGACTTCACAAGAACGATACGCCCTGCCAAAGAAAGAGATTTCTTCTTCCAACCTCTGATTTTCCTCAACACTTTTTCCACCACGCAACTCCATTCCACACTGCTATTCATCCGTCCCCCAACCTTGATACCGAGATAATTGAAAGGAAGAGATCCCTCCTTACAGTTGAGATATCCTGCCCACCTCCTTAAACACGCATTCTCGACACCAACTGCCATCAAGTTGCTCTTGTCGAAGTTGATTTTGAGCCCTGAAAGGAATTGGAAGAGAAGAAGGATCCTTTTAATTAAAGTCACATTCCCCTCGTTAGCTGCCAACAGGAAGATTGTGTCATCTGCATATTGAAGATGCGACACAGAAATTTTATCCATCCCCAGAACAGCCGGAGCCACGAGCTGGATATCAGTAGCTCTCTCCATCAGGGCATTTAACCCTTCGGCGACGACTAAAAAGAGAAAAGGGGACAACGGATCCCCCTGCCGAAGACCTCGTTCCATTTTGAAGACACCTGTGGATGATCCGTTCACCAGCACGCTGCCTGACGCCGAGTCGAGGCATCCCTTCACCCAATTCCGCCATTTCTGATTGAAGTTCATACGACCGAATAAAGCATCAAGAAAATCCCATTGAACGGAGTCGTAAGCTTTAGCAAAGTCGATCTTGAAGAAAATACGACCAATCTTCTTTTTCTTGGCTTCCGCAATTGCTTCGTTGAGAATAACCACTCCATCAAGAATGAACCGACCTTTGATAAAAGCGCACTGTTTGTCCGAGATAATAGACCCCATCACCATTTTCAGCCTCCCTGCAAGGATTTTTGCAATGATTTTGTATAAGCTATTGATCAGGGAGATCGGTCGGAACTCATCCAGCTTCTCTGCCCCTTCCTTCTTCGGAATAAGTACAATGAACGAAGTATTGCTTCCTTTGGGGATCCTCCCGTTCTCGAAAAACTCTTTCAGAACTTGGAGAAGATCATCCTTTACTGTCGACCATGCATTCTTCCAGAAGGATAACGTGAACCCATCTGGACCCGGACTTTTGTCGCCACCACAGCTCCACACCGCCTCCTTGATCTCCTCCAAATTGAACTCCCTACACAGCCAGTTGCTCTCCTCATCGGAGAGTTTTTTCTTGAGGAAATCATTGGGGAGGTTTGGCAGATTCCGTGTCCTTTTTTTGAAGAAGACTTCGAAGTGTTCCCGGACTTTGGATTTGACCTCCCCTGGATTAGACACCCACTGATTTCCAAAGTATAATCCCAAGATTTCATTCTTTTTCCTTCTCCCAAGAATCGCTCGGTGATAGAAACCCGTGTTAAGATCACCGCTTTTGAGCCACCGAACCTTGGCTTGCTGTTGCAAGACCCTTTGTTTGTTTTTCAGCTGTAGAAAAATATTCGCTTGGATTTCATTTCTTCGAATGATTTCAGACTCCTCAATCCCATGCTCTTCATCTTTCTGGTCAAGAGCTTGCAATTCAATCTTCAAAACCTGTATCCTTTCATCAATATTCCCAAAAGTGGATTTATTCCATTCTTTCAATTCCGTTTTCAGTTTCTTCAATTTTTCACTGACCACGAAGCATCTCCATCCCGTCATTCCATTCGCCGTCCACACTTTCCTAACCTGTTGTTCAAACTCCGGATGTGACCCCCACACATTGAGGAATCTGAAAGGCCTTGGTCCCCAATCTTCTGCTTTTGACACCAAAACAATAGGGCAATGATCCGAAATGGTGCGCTGCAGACCACGTCCCGTCGACCCCTCCCATTGACGCAGCCACTCGTCGTTAACCAGAAACCTATCCAGTTTACTTTTACACATCCCATTCGGCTTATACCACGTAAATTTGCGCCCTTGGGATCTGATTTCTGTAAGGCCGCTATCACTATCACCTATAAAGCTGTCGAAGGTTCTTGCATCTGCTGCCCCATAAGAATCCCCACTTCCGACTCTTTCTTCCCTCTTCCGCACTGCGTTAAAATCCCCCATCACACAGACACTGCGATCGGCATTTTGTTCCACTATATTTTTTATAACATCCCAAAGTCTAGATTTCTCTTCCGAACCAACTGGTGCATAGACATTAATGATGCAGCACACAACATCATCTTGAACCCATTTTCCATTCACCACCACAGCCCCGCTGACGTCCCATTTGCTAGAAGCTTGGAAAACATTTTTATTCCAAGCACTAACCAAACCACCAGACCGCCCTTCAGAATTCCGAACCACAAGATCAAAATTATCAATACCCCACCAAGAGTTACACACCGAGGAATCAAACTCAGTCATTTTTGTTTCTTGGAGGCAACAAAAGTCAATCTTTTGCATTTTGACAATCTCACTAACATCTTTCTGTTTCCCAATACTCCCAAGGCCCCGAATGTTATATGATAGAAAATTCATGGACACTTACTTGGTTTACTCCCAGCTTCTGTCCTCACGCTGCCTTCCTCTTGGCCCTCAATTTGCGCTGCCATCTCCTGATCTGTAAGTTTGCTTGAAAGCCCCAAAGTTTTCCCTAATTTCCAAATTTCCAAACTTTCGGTTTCCAGATCCGCAATGAAGTTTCCCCATCCGTTATTATCTCCCTGTATTTGGCTCACCTTCTTCGATTTCTTGCTCTGTTTCTTTTTGTTATTTTCTAGAGCTTTACCAGCGGTTTCTTTCTCGGTGATTTCCTGAAGAAAAATGCTTCTCTCCTTATCTTCTGACTGTCGTGGTTGGCCCTCGCATTCTTTGTCTTTCTCCGATCCAGACGCGGCTGAAAGCCTCGTTTCTTTGGCAAAAACTTGACAGGATGAACTCTCTCCCACCTGACCTCCCGCAAATCCATCTTCCCTTCCCACTGTGACTTCTTCCACCAAAAGAGACGCTGATTTTCCACTTGTTTGGGGGCTCGAGGAGACCAAACCGCAAGAGTCAAAAAAGGGTTGGGCCGAAAATGCTTCCTTATCTCCTGGGCCACTCTCTAGATGATGTGGGCCTTCCTCTTCTTTACTGGACTGGCCTTCGGTTGTGCCCTCGATTGTACCCCCCTCACACGATGCTGGAATCAAAGAGACTGTTTCTTGGGACAATGAAACGCTGCCGCTTTTGTAAAATTTCTTTTCGTCATCCTCGATAATAGCATCTGCCGGCCCCGTTGAGACCTCCTCCGAAGACCAATCGGAGTCCGATTCTGTCCTCTCCTCCTCCACCTGACATCTGACGCAGAGATTGGGTGCATCTCTGACCTCCTCGACACGAATTTTGAAACACGTCCCCTCGATCACGCAATCCAAAAGTCTGTCGCATGAATGGAGGCCCGTGTCAACCTGAATGAAGGCTTCATCGAACTTTTCCTTTGTCGCGGTACCTTCATGAATTTTACGAACCACACCAAAGCTAGCACATGCATCGTTGAAGAACCGAGGATTCCATGCATGTAAAGGCACACCCACCCATTTGGTCCAGACTACTCTTTGATGCGAAACATCGCCAATCTTCCATTTCCTACTCCACGAGAACCAGAACCGAAACCATTCGTCCATCTCTTTAAGGATTTCTTCAGTTGGATCTCCGCATGCACTCTGAAAGAGAACGAAATTCCCTCCAATTGTCGAAACTTTCAGTTTCCCCGAACATTCTCCCATGATTTCGTCTTTGACCTCTTCCCACAAGAACTCCTTTTTCAGAAAACCGGTAACTGCCCCCTGTATCCAAGCTTTCTCCTCATCCGTTGGCTTGAAGTGAAGTACTTCTTCCGCTCGTGTCTCCTTTCCTTCGTTCCCCGTGAGAATATCTTTGAAGGAAATTCCAGCTTTCCTGTCCGCTCTCTCAAAAACACGAGGTTTCTCCTGACTCTTATCAGGCTTCGGATCCTCCCGCCTTTCAGCCCTCAGTTCTCTCTCAAACCTTGGTTTATAGACCCTGATTTTATAGCTGCCGATCCATAGCGTGTTAAGATCCGCAAGCAACTTATCGGGAAAACTCACCCCCCCGAACCTAACAAAACCGAAAGCTTTCCCACGCAAATCCCTCTTTTTTGGACAAACAACTTCGATAGGTTCCAAGATCGTGGCAAACTTTCTTCTCAGGAAATCCGCGCTGCAGCCGTCTGGCAAATTGTTGACGAAGAAAGTGGTGATCGCCTTATCCCTCCCATTCCACTCTCCCCTCGTCGATTGCCTCCCAAATCTACCACCATCTGTTCCATTAAAGGTTCTTCTCGAACTGAGGCTTGTGTTCCTAGGGTTTGGGTATCTTTGGTGTCTTGTCGGTATTCTCTCGGAAAAAGGTTGGCCAGCCCTTCGTTTCCTCACCTCTCTCCATTCCATTTAAACCACCAATGTTAATTTGACAGCAGATAGAATCACATCGGTTCAATCCAGTTTCACAGAACCATACAGAACAACCAAGCAGTCGAGAAACGAAACCTTAACTGTACCGTAGGGAGGAAAATCGTCGCCGCGGAGAAAGTTCTCGAGATCTGGGAGAAACCAGAGCACAATCAGTATTCTGGAAGCACAATCGGCATCGGATCTGAGAGCCGATTGCTGGGTGTTGCAGGAACGACGTCGTTCAGCTGCGGTGAAGGTCAGCTGGGAGCCGATCGGAGGTCTGCTGGGAGCGGATTGCGCCGGTCTGCTACTGCGAAGGTCTGGTCTGCTACTGTGAAGATCGGCGCCGATCTGCTACGGAAAACTGCTGGATCTGCTAGGTCATCGGCACCTGTCTACTGCTGCGGAGATCTGCTACGGAGGTCTGCTACGAAGGTCAGCTGGGAGCCGATCGTGATCTGCGGCAGCTGATGTCTCTCTTTTTAAGTTGGTGGTTGATGGCCTGCAACTCCCGTTGCCAGAGGCGAGTCGGCGTCGTCGCGAGCACGATGAAGTGGTGGTGTCGCCGGTCTTCTCACTTGTCACTCAATTCCGATCCAAGTTTTCACAGCAAGCTCTAAAATGATTCGCATCCACTAAGAATGTCACCCTGCTGGGTAAAGCGGAGGTGGGCAGAGTTCGGCGGCAGGCGCGGCAGTCGAGCGATGAGGAGGAAGGTCGGCAGCAATCGATGGCGAGGCGAGGCGAGGTCGGCAGCAATCGACAGTGCGGCGAGGCGCAACAATCGACGACAAAGCACAGCAATCGACGGAGATGGCGAGGCGAGGCGAGCAATCGACGGCGACGGCGAGGGCGAGGCGAGGCGAGGCGCAGCAATCGACGGTGACGGCGACAGCGAGGCGAGGCACAACAATCGACGGCGACGGCGGTGGGTGGGGCGTTCAGGATGGACGACGCGATCATATGTTTCATGTTATCTTGATAAACAGAAATCATATGTAATATGTAACTAGTATTTTATATGACCATCGTTCGTATTTAATTCACGTTATTATCTCCCCGACTCTCCCAAGTCAAAAAAAAAAATCATGTTATTATCTTTATTATTTTATATATTTATTTAATTTTAAAATTTCATAAATAGTTATTGAAATTATTAATTTAATAAATTAAAAAAAATTAAAGCTCGATTTATTATTTTTATGAAGAGCATCCACAGCGAGGCTCGAAGCACTCGAGCCCCACCGAGCCCTCAGTCTTGATAAAACGAGCCTTATTTGAAGCCGAAGAAGTCAGGCATGTGTGCTTCTGCGCGCAATTTTAAAAAAGTGGATCGTTTGTTTTTTGAAATTCGATCATTATTATTTAATAAAAAATTTTAATTTTAATTTTTGAAAATGAAATAAAAAATCTATAAAGTTCATAAATTGTTGTCGATGATCTAATATTTAAAAAGTATCACTCTCCAATGTGGAGAGTGACTCTAAAGAGATGACTCTCCAAGGACTCTATGTTATGAATGCTCTAATTATTTAAGGTTAAAGATAATATTAACAAATTGAACTTTAATTCTTATTTAATTTATAAAACTAACTGAAATAGTTACCTATCCAATTTCATAAACCTCGCAACCACAATATATCAGATAATGTACTTTACAAAGTAACAGTAAACGTATTACGGAAAGTAAGAACACTGAACACCATAATTGTTCATCTAATTCGGTGGTAAAACCTACGTCTGGGGGCCACGCCCAAGAGTAAATCGTTTACTAGTGATGATAAGATATGTAGGACTTACACGACAGACTCTCTAATCTTCTAGCCACAATATTTTCCCAACCTCTCCCTACCGTAAACAATTGAGAGAAGAACAACAATCAATTCTCTAACCGTGAATACATCTTATTCACCACCAACACCCACGAAATAATCTTCACCAACAAGCTGGTAAAGGGAAAAACAAGAAACCCAAAACACCACAGACTTTACTTACAAATGTAAAAAGCAAAACTCACCAGTTCGTTCACTCACTCACAGAACGAACTCGACATACTCACAAACAACTCTTTAAACACTGAATAAGAGTAATAAACGCAGTCGCCTTCATATGATGATCTCTTCGGCCTTTTATAGATATAGGCGATTGAAAACCCTAGAAGAGATATGATAAACCAAGGACTCTTGTAGATAACTCCTTATCTTAGAATAACCAAGGAGTTATAACTGCTCTGCATATTGGGAGCAGATATATCTATGAACAAATGAGATATACTTTAAGAAGAGTCGTGCTTGAGTTGGACTGTACTAACCAAAGTACCAGACACTGAGAGATACGTTGAAAGCACAAACACATTTGTCTACATAATGACAACTATCAAACATGAGTATCACCAATACTAAACACTAACAATCTCAAAAATAATTTATAAGGTATTGGAATCAATATAAATATAAATATAAATATAAATATAAATATAAATATAAGAAAATCTATCTTAACGTGAACTAAATAGAAGTAGTGCTCATGTAAAGTGTAGCACTTGATAAATTATGAGGGTATTTGGCTAAATTTATTTTAAACGGATTATAAGTTCCAACATGTTATAAGATGTACTCCCTTCGTCTCTTAAATAACTTGCTATATTTTCTTTGTTGGACGTCTCTCAAATAACTTCTTATTCATTTTTTGACATTACCCCACCATTAATAATACTTTATTTGTTCTTCATTTTCAATCTTTCATCATTCTTAAAATTAATTATAAACATCTTTTCATCACTTTCAATATTAATTATAACATTTTTTATACTTTATCAATACATTTAACAATTTTTCCTTAAAATCCGTGCCGTCCCTACCAGAAAATTATTTGGGGGATGGAAGGAGTAGTTTTTAAGAGTTTATAAGTTGTTAAAATATTTGGATAATTGAGCTTATAGGTCAAAGAGAAAAAAAAATTGCTATAGAGAGAAAAAAAATATTTGTTGAAGAGATGAATTTGAAATGGTATATAATGAAAATAACAAGTTGTAATTGAATAATATTTGTAAAATGATTGTTGTGTATAAGATTATTAAAAAAAGTTAGGGTAGGAAAACTTATTTTTTGGGGAGCTTATAAGCTTTCGAAGCTTATTTTTAAATCTTATAACTTATTTAAGAGCTTATTTTATGGGTGTTTGGCTAAGCTTATTTTAAAGAGCTTATAAGTTCTTCGAGCTTATAAGATATTTCAAGAGCCTATAAGATATAATTTCTTAACAACTTATAAGTTTGTCAAAATGTTTGGATAATTGAAGCTTATAAGCTAGAAAAAAAAAAATTAGAGAGAGAAAAACTTTGTTAGATAAAGAAAATCAAAGTGCGATGAAATTAGAATGATATATAATGAAAATAAAAAATTATAGTTGAGTTATTTTGTAAAATAAATGTTGCTTATAAGATAAAATAAGTTGGATAGAAGAACTTATTTTTTCAGGAAAATGTATAAGCTCTTGAGGTTATTTTTATAGTTTATAAGCTATTTAAGAGTCTATTTTGTCAAACACTTTTAAGGAGCTTATAAGTTATTTAAAAAAATTATAAGCTAGCCAAATTACCCTCAAATTTGACAAACATTAAAACAACTTATAAACTTCTAAGCAATTTATACATTATTTTAAAGAGCTTGGAAACACCCACTATATCGAGTCAATGATTTATTGACATGCAACTACTTGGATATAGAAATTATAGTTCATTGATTCATTGCATCGATAGTATATATCGGTAAGCATAGATTCATTGAATCGATGCTAAATATTGGTAATGTTCACGAGATCGTATTGATGGGTGAGTTCGTTTTGACTTGCGATTTATACGGCTATGTGAATTGAGTTTTTGTTGTTTTGTTTTACTCTATTGTAACCGATTTTTGTTGATATTATTAAATAAATTTGAAGGTATAGTTTACTACTCTTTGCCGATTAACTAATCGGTGATATTATCATAATTATAGTGCTTTAGATTCAGTGAAGAAATGGTCGAGTGGATAATTGAATTTAAGGTTGTTCCGAATTTGGTTATTATTGTAAGTGTTGTGATAAACTGCACAAAAAGAAAAGATTATTTACATTGTTTATTTTTTGGCTTCTAATGTCAAAACTAAATACACACACAATACATAGACCAGTCTGAATTTCTATCAAAATGATGAATAATAATAATTAAAAACATCGAAAATTTGTCTAGAATCATTCATAAAACACATTTTCTCAAGTTGGGATATCGATGTAGCAATTTAACAATTTTACAAAGTTCCCCTTATTTAAAAAATAACTCAAAGTGCTTCGATTTATTTGATTTTATGAATCAAACAAACACTAATTTTTTTTTCATAAACTATATATATTAACCTTACAAAAAGTAGACCAAGTTCATGTAACAAGATAAAATTTGTAAGTTTGATAAAATGTTGAATCTTACTCGTTTCTATAATGTAATATTTGGAATGGAGATAATCCGACTCATCCATTATGAAAACGAGTAAATAATTATGTATTTTCATGAATGAGCAATATTATCAGATAAAAAAAAATGGCAAATTACTAATTTGCAAAAGATAAGTAATACAATTATGATTTCATTTTGGGCACATATTCAAGTAGGTGAATTATCTTTTTCTAGTTATTACTGTCATTATGCAGTGAAAACTGAAAAGAAAAGAAAATGGCACCACATTTTAGTCTTAAACAAGGTTGTTGGCTCATTATTGTCTCATTTATTTTTTCCATTTTCGGTTGAAGAAATTAAAAAATTTAAAAATCTTGTGACAGACCTTGGGCATTAAATGTTAATCACTCCACCATTAACTTATTTATTTGTCTTACTTATTGACTGTATGCTGTATCACTTAATAACCATAACCTATATTTTGGGAAATATCAATTAAGTGATTTCTTTTTATAGAAACTATAAGTATTTAAATATGCATTGTTGAAAACCATGATAGCAAGTCTTATTTTACACTATTTTCCCATGAATTAGAAGTGGACGCTCAACCAACCTAGAATTATTTCTTTCTTTTTTGGTAGAAAATGCAAGGCTAACAGAATTATAGGTGAAAGGGTGAGCTAATAAGAAAAAAAGAAGGAGATGAATAATAAAAGAGCAAATATTTTTTTTATTAATTTGTGCTTAGCAATTACTTGATGTATCCATTTGTTATAAGCTGTCAAATTAGATGGTCGAAAAGGTCTATCTAAGTAGTTGTAATTTAAACTTGCACCCGGCCTTTGGCTTCATCTGCACTGCAATTTTATTTAAATGAAAACAAAATCCAAATGGAGTTTCTATATTATTTGGAATATTCTGTAATGTGCCCTTTCTCTCAGCTTATTATATTTATGATTGAAACATATGTATGCACATGGTAAGGTTCAAACTGAAATACATAAAAGAATAGTCTAATTGTAATAAGTTAATAACACAACACAACACAACACACGGACAACATATTTCTAAGTATTTTTTTATATAGTCATCCTTTAAAAAAAGTAATATATATATCTTTTAGTGCATGGGCGGTGTGTATATTGATAATATATACCTTGTTTGTGTTGGTACACACGTACTTATTCCTTCTTTCTTAACTAACTTAATCAATATTTCTTTTTGAGTCATTCCAATTAAATTGATCAATTTTCTTGTATGGAATAAATATAAGCGATAAAATATCTAATTATTATTCACTTTATTATGAAATACACTTAAAACACTAGTTTCTTAAATCTCGTGCAAAAAAAAGTGATCAACTTAATTAGATATGAGAGAATATAGACTATTTAAAAAGAAGGAATCATACATAATTCCAATCTTATGGTACTAAATCATATTTGTTGATCTTATTTGTATAATGGTTGTAGTGGATAAAATTCGTATAGCCCATTTAAATATATTCGTGGTCCAATTGGCTAGTCCAATTAAAAAGATCTGATTAATTTTTATTAAGTTGGCCCAAATGTTAGCTCATCAAGGTCAACCGAATCAAACCCTAAAAAGGGCGACGACTTAGGGAATAAGGTAGGATAAAGTCATGGTTATCAATTTCAGGAAAATCGGAACGACTAGGGCTTAAGGGTACACACGGGCAAAACCCTAATGGCTCTTCTGCTATGAGATAAATATCATTCGACTAGATCAATAGGCCCACACAATCATTCGCACTCCAACACATTCTCTCCACTTTCTCTCCCCACTCGCACTATTCTGCCTCCACGCTCTCAGCCTTAGGTTTTCGGTGACGAGATCAACCGGGACGATCCGACGGCCCCCACTCATTGCTCAATCGCCCTTCAACTCCGTCGACCAGATCGACCCGATTTACTCTTTCTCTTTCTATATTTCAATTACTTTCAATTAGATTTTTCTTAATATTATTTACTGATTTGAGCGTCGGAGGCCCTTCCATCGACACCCCCATCGATGTTTTAAGAAGGACTCTAACGTTATTCGTGATTCAGATTGCTAGTGCTCATTGTACTGGACGATCCCGACGTCCTTATTCGTAGTTGTTGGATTTATTCCCAACAATGATTTGGGATTTTTCATGTTTTCTAAAGTTTTAAACGAGCTTTAATGATAAAGTATTTTTGCGTTTAATTTTAAACACAAAAAATGCATTATTTTAAAAAGAAACATGCATAATGTCGAAACACACATATGCATAAAGTAAATTGAGTATGCGCACTTTTATGGTAATACTCTGGATATATATATTTTTAAAAGGTGGGATTCGTGTGACATGCATCAAGATCATTCAAAATTTTGAGGGTTATTAGCACCTAAATATATAAATTTTGGAGGTAGTTTGATTTTGCACATAATTAATTTTAGTAAAAGATATAAAAAAATACATAAACTTTAATATTGTAATAATTTTATCACAAATTTAAATATTAGATATTCGAACTCGATAAAAATCTTACGATTTACGGGTTTAAAGATGCTTTATATGATATTTTTTAGAGATGTCCTATACGATGTCAAAAATTCAATTTTTGCTCAAATAAAAGCTAACATAGTAAGTCGAAATATCGATGTGTATTCATCGGACGTTTTAAAAAATGACATCGTATAGGACATCTCTAAAAGATATCGTACACTACAAGAAAATGCGGCTCTAACGACCGAAATTTCGGTCGTTAAAACCCAAAAATCGATCGTTAATATTATTAACGACCGATTTAACGACCGTTTTTTCGGTCGTTGTTTGCATTGTCGCCCGAGTTTTAACGACCGTTTTTTCGGTCGTTAAATTTAACGACCGATTTTTTATTTTTAACGACCGAAATTTCGGTCGTTAAAAAGAGAAAATAAATAAATAATATAAATAAAAAATTCGGTCGTTAAAAATAAAAAAAAAAAATATTTTTTTTTCGATTTTTTTTTTTTAATCTCTTTGTATCCCACAAGTATTTTTAGTGTATTTCTAATGTATTTTGACCTTAATTGCATACCATTTGACGAACTTCCCAGTAGGGAACCCATCTTACTTGTGCTCTAAGTCAAGCACGCTTAACCTTGGAGTTCCTTTCGAGTAGTCACCAGTACAGAACACTCGTATTATTGATATATATAGTACCTATTAATTCATTTAAACTCTAATTCAATATAAAATATCATTAATCATTCATAACCTTATAATATGTCGAGATAATATAAAATATCATTAAACATTTACGATAAATATACGATCGAATTAAAAATAATAAAAAATTAATATTATCGTAATTAAATAAAGAAAAGAAAATATGAGTATGAAAAATAATAATCGTATACAACAATAATTCAGAAAATCTAATAAGTCTAATAATTTATTATAATAAATCTAATAATTTATTATTATTTGAAAATAATAATTAAATAATAAAAATAAAAATAATTTGAAAATAATAAAAAAATAATTAAATATTTATATATAATCGAAAAATAATTAAATAGAAAATTAATAAAAAATAATTAAATTTGTAAAATAATTAAAAATAATATTAAATAGAAAATTAATAAAAAATAAATAAATAGAAATAGAAAAATAAAAATAAAATAATAATCGAAAAATAATAATTAAATAATTAATTATTTCTATAGAAAATAATAATTAAATAATAATCGAAAAATAATAATTAAATAATTAAAAATAATCTCTATAATTTGAAAATAATAATTAAATAGAAAATTAATAAAAAATAATTAAATATTTATATATAATCGAAAAATAAAAATTAATAAAAATATAAATGAACTTTAAAAATTTTTAAAATTTGAAAAATAATATTAACGACCGATTATTCGGTCGTTAATAAATAAAATAAATAAATAAATAAATTAAAATAAATAAAAAATAAATAAAAATAAAAATAATTTTAACGACCGAAAAATTCGGTCTTTAAAAAAAGGGTAAATATCATATTAAACCTTAAACTATACCCGCTTTATCAAAAATACCCTGAAACTTTTGAAATGCTCTCTAAACCCTCAAACTATCAGGATTTTATCAAATATATCCCGCATCTCTTTTCCGGCCACCAGAAATGTGACGTGGCTCGCCGGATGCCACAGTCTAATTTAAATCCTATTTTTTTTAATCCATGTCATTTTTTTATTCTTTTTTTCAATCCATCCTGGAAATTAATTTAGGGCTCATCGAGTGTTGTCGAAAAGGGGCGAGAAAGGCGTAGCATCTATTGCCACTGCCTTGACGTCGCAATCTTCTTGTGAGAACCCGATGTGACTGCCCTGGTCGTCGAGGCAAAGAAGCCTCCGACGATGGCACCAAGACGGCAAGAAAGTGGCAGCCTCAGGCTTGCTGTCCGCCGGAAGAACACAGGGAGAGAGAGCAGAGCTGATGGGAAGTTGCAGAGGTTGCGGCCTATACCACCGGAGAAGGAGGATGAGGATCGGCGATTTCCGCCTGAGTCGGCGGAGAGCTAGGGCTCGTTTAAGGTGGAACGTCGAGCACTACCCTGCCAATTTCAGGACGAAGGCAGCGGTGGTACCGGGAGTCTGAAGACCCGACGACGACGGCGACTCTCGCCGATCGGAAACAGAGGGCGGCTACGGCCTGTGATTTAAGGGGAAAGCTAGGGCTCGATTTGGTGCACCGCTGAATTATAAGAGATCTATAAAGAAGATGAAGATGGAGAGAGAAAGGAAGAGGGGGAGAGAGTCTGGCGAGAAGGGAGGGGGCGAAGAGCCACCAATGGGACGGAGGCGTCGGATCGCCGGATTTCCAAGAGGGAGGCGACGCTGATTTGAAGTGAGGAGACTTATTTCCTTGACTGGCCCGATTTTGACTAAAAAAAGAGAATAAAAAAATGACATAGATTAAAAAAAATAGAATTTAAATTACACCGTGGCATTCGGCGAGCCACGTCACATTTCTGGTGGCCGGAAAAAAGATGCGGGATATATTTGATAAAATCCTGATAGTTTGAGGGTTTAGAGAGCATTTCAAAAGTTTCAGGGTATTTTTGATAAAGCGGGTATAGTTTAAGGTTTAATATGATATTTACCCTTAAAAAAATATTTTTTTTTATTTTAAAAATATTTAAAAAATAAAAAAATAATACAAAAATTTAAAAAAAAATAAAAAATAATATTAACGACCGAATAATTCGGTCGTTAAAAAATTAATTTTTTTTTTCGAAAAAAAAATTATTTTTTTAAAAAATATATTTTTTAATAAAAAAAATAAAAAAAAATATATTAACGACAGAATTTTCGGTCGTTAAAATTAAAAAAATAATTAAAATAAAAAAAAATAATTTTTACGACCGAAAATTCGGTCGTTAAGAAAAATTAAATATTAAAATATTAAAATAATAATTAACGACCGAATTTTCGGTCGTTAAAAAATAAAAAAAATAAAAAATAAAATCGGTCGTTAAACGGTCGTAAATCGGTCGTTAAGGCCGCAAAATTAACGACCGAAAATTTCGGTCGTTAAAGGCGCAGTTTCTTGTAGTGGTATAAGACATCTCTGAACCCGTAAATCGTAAGATTTTTATAGAGTTCGAATATCTGATATTTGAATTTGTGATAAAATTACTACAACATTAAAGTTCATGTGCAAAACCAAACTACTCTCAAAATTGGTGTATTTAGGCGCTAATAACTCAATTTTTTATTAATAGTCCAAATTTGCACTCACTCTATTCACCAAAAGCGTAAAATTTTCTTTTTGTCATCTTGGTGAGTCAAAATTTTGTACTACTTTTATATTTTAATTTTATTCACATTTAATGCATATAAAAAATTAATCTCACAAATCATTTATTAATTGTCTAATAAATTAATTTTGATGGGTCATTTTACACTTTATACACATTTCTCAATCATTCATTAAAATTCATACAGTGTTAAGGAGGCGTAGTCCAAGTGGTAAAACTGTAACACTAAAATCTCTCTCTTTTAAAAGGTTATTAGTTCAAGTTCTGGTGTGTGATATTTATTTATTTGGATAATTGGTTTAGTTGTACCATCTTAATTGTTATTTGATTAATTTATCAATGTAATACATATCTTCATAATGTAATGCTATGTATTTTGTATCTATTTTTTTTAATCCTTGCAGTGCTTCCAAACCACGCCACACTTTTATATTTCTATACTTCGTTGAACTTATGTTTATATGTATATATATTTAGTTATATTTAAGTGATTTCATAAAATAAATTAGGGTTTAAATGTTGTATATATTTTATCTTAAAATATATTACTGTAATTATTTTAATTTAAATTATCTTAATTGGTGATAGATAAGATGCTAGGACATAACAATTTATATATTGATAATGGGAAAATTTTACTTTTTAAAAAAAATTATTTTAATTCGATGAATGAAAATATTATTTTTTATCAAATTTGAAAATAATGAAAGAAAAATAAATGGGCGGTATAATATGTCTTTTAACTAAGAAAGTGTTATTAAAAAAATCATTAAAACGATGTTAATTTACTAAAATGCCTATAAATAATACTACTAACATAAATTAAATAAAAAATATAAGTAATATTTTATTCTTTCGCCTCCAAAACAAAAAAAATCCCTAGATGTGCCCATTACTACCAGGTCGCAACCTTTTTATCTACAAGACTACAAACATATAGGATAATGCCAGTTTATTTATTTGGTTTGAGATTTCGTCCATTCCATAATTAATAAATTATTACTAATAGTTAATAATTAATGATTGAATAGTCTCTGGCAATCTTTCTCCAAAATATTAAGGCAAAATACAAAAATTGAATATAACGTGAAGAATAGCATTCTTGACAAATTAAAGTTAGCTTGACAAATGCAATGGAATCGGGTACGTATAAGCTTCTATACGATTGCAGACAAGCGAATTTATGATGAGCCGCATTTCTCTGCTTCCATCGTAATTAATTAACCTCTAATTATATCTGAATTAACCCTTAATTACAAATTTATGAATCTAGATAAAAGAATAATTGGAGAAACGATTCTTTTAATTGACGACGAAGTTATGGCCACGTCGAAAATTATATTGAATAGTAGTACTATGTAGTAGTAATTTTTATCCTTAAAAAAGGCAATATGCTATTTTTAGTGGACAGTGTGAAATATCATGGTTCTGTTATTTAAATTTTTTGTTGGATAGTGAAAGGAAATGACTCATTGGCCGTGTGGTTTTTGCTTCTATGTCGGCCGACGTGCTAAATAATGACACCTTCCTCATTTTCAAATAAGTCTGTTTTTAGTGTTAGAAGTTTTGTTTTTTTATAAATTGACATTCCAGACTTTTGGATAAGATTTTTATTTTGTTTTATCCCTATTATTTTATTAAGCATTATTCTAATACTAATAAATAAATATTATATTGAGTACATAAACACTAGCGCTTGCTACTAACGTCTAACTACTTATATTTTTATGAACATACATGAATTTTAAAAATATATAAATGTTACTCTACTCACTTAATCTGAACACCGATTGATTTGGATGTCACGTATATTATCATACCAATGATGGTCATGGTCATTTTAATGTTAACGTAAGCGCCCATGCTTATATGACCTAATTAAATTGAAAATTTTATTTATTTTATATATATCTTGGTATCATTTTCTTTATTTTATATGATCAAATTAAATTGAATAACTTATTTATTTAAAATACATGTAAGTATTATTTTATTTATTTTATATGATCAAATTCAATTGAAGAACATATTTATTTCAAAAACATCTATACTTTTATTTAGGTTTGCAAATATCGAAATCTAATTACAATTTTTTTAGACATTGAAAATTATGAAGTTTAACATAAATATAAATTTAATGTGAAATACTATTGCAACTATAAAAAATGTGGTAAACTATTTTTTTTTATCTGAAATACATATTATAAGTATTTCTTTATCAAGATTTTCTAATGATTAAATTTAATAGAATATCAATGTGGGAAAGATAGATGATCTAATGTATTCATGAAGATTGAGTCTTTTATTTAGGTTGTGAATTGATGAAGTTTAGTAGAAATTCAATGTAGGGTAGATGAAAACAAATGTAAAAATATCATAAAGTGTAAAATTGAGAGTGAAACAATAATACTAAATTGTGAAAGTGCCACATATGATAGAGAATAGTGAAGAGCTCTTCAATATGTAGCTCTTTATATAATCAATGGATTATTTATTTAAAATACATCTAAGCATCATTTTATTTATTTTATATGATCAAATTCGGCAATGGTAATTTATTTGAATTTATTTTTATTTAAATTTTGAATTGTGAGATTTAATATAGATTCAATATATGCGATAATGTTTTAGATCAATTCGGGAATGATAATGTATTTGAAGTAATTTTTCATGAGCAAACTAAATAGAATAATCTATTTATTTTAAATGCATCTCAGAAGAATCCTTTTATTTATACTTTTTAATGGTGAAGTTCAATAAAGATTAATGCATGAAAGACAAAATACCAATGTGGGAACGATGATAAGCTAATATATGAATAAAGATTAACCCTTTTATTAAGATAGATCATTGTGAGATTAATGTGAGAATGAAGTTTATTTCAAATTATTTTACATGACCAAAATTAAATTGAAGAAATTATTTATTTCGTATATATCTCAGTATCATTTTATTTATTTTATATCACCAAATTAAATTGAATAATTTATTTATTTAAAATACATTTAAGTATTTCTTTTATTACGACCAAATTCATTTGAATAATCTATTTATTTCGAGAATATCTATACTTTTATTTATGTTTATAAATATTGAAATTTAATTATAATTTTCTTAGACTCGAATTATGAAGTTTAGTATAAATATAATATGAAAAACTATTGCAGCTATAAAAAAATATAGAAAACTATTTATTTGAAATACATATTATAAGTATTTATTTATCAAAGTTTTCTCATGATTAAATTTTATAGAATATCAATGTGAGAAAGATAGATGAGCTAATGTATTAATGGAGATTGACCCTTTTATTAAGGTTATGATTGATGAAGTTTAATATAAATTCAATGTGGAATATATGAAAACAAATGTAAAAATGTCATATGGTGTAGAATTGGGAATGAAACAAATATAAACTGTGAGAGTGCCACATAGGATAGAGAATAGTGGAGAGCTCTCTAATATGTAGATAATTGATATAGTATAGATAAATAACAAAATATTAAAAAAAATTCAAATTTAATGTACATATTTGGATATTATACAATTGATTAAACTCATTTTGAATTTATAAATCCATACTCGTATTTGTTTGAAAATTAATAAAGAAGTATTTACTATACATTTTGATTGAGGACCAATTTATAGTAATACCCACTACTACTCATACTTATTTAAGTTATTGAAATATATAGATAATTAAATATAATTTGTTACATTAACTGATCATCTCAACAAAAACTCGAAAGATGAAAGGCTATTACATGAATGAAGATTATGCCTTTTATTTAGATATATCTTTATGAGATTAGTGGGGGAGTGAAGTTTATTTCAAATTATTTTACATGACCAAAATTAAATTGAAGAAATTATTTATTTCGTATATATCTTAGTATCATTCTTTAATTGTATGATCAAATTAAATTGAATAACTTATTTATTTAAAATATATTTAAGTACTATTTTTTTATATGACCAAATTCATTTGAATAACCTATTTATTTCGAGAATATCTATACTTTTATTTAGGTTTTCAATATTGAAAACTAATTACAGTTTTCTTAGACTCAAATTATGAAGTTTAATATAAATCTAATATGAAAAACTATTGCAACTATAAAAAAATATGGAATGCTATTTATTTAAAGGGTTAAGTACCAAATACCCCCCCAACTGTTGGGGCCCCTATCGCGTATAGGACCCTATAGTCAGGGGTAGGCGCTGTTTACTACCTCAACGTGGCTAAACCTAAGCAAATCCCCTCCCAACGTTGGGGCCCCTATCGCGTATAGGACCCTATAATCAGGTATTAAGTACCAAATACCCCCCCAACAGTGACTTAATGTAGGGGGTATTTGGTATTTGAGGGGGGGATTTGCTTAGGTTTAGCCACGTTGAGGTAGTAAACAGCGTCTACCCTGACTATAGGGTCCTATACGCGATAGGGGCCCCAACGTTGGGGGGGTATTTGGTACTTAACCCTTATTTAAAATACATATCATAAGTATTTCTTTATCAAGGTTTTCCCATAATTAAATTTTATAGAATATATCAATGTAGGAAAGATAGATGAGCTAATATATTCATGGAGATTGACCATTTTATTTAGGTTATGAATTGATGAAGTTTATCATAAATTCAATGGGGGATAGATGAAAACAAATGTAAAAATGTCATATGGTGTAGAATTGAGAGTGAAACAAATATAAATTGTGAGAGTGCCACATAGGATAAAGAATAATGGAGACCTCTCAATATGTAGATAATTGATATAGTACATAGATAAATAACAAAATATAAAAAATCAAATTTAAGGTACATATTTGGATATTATACAATTGATTAAACTCATTTTGAATTTATAAATCTACACCTGTATTTGTTTGAAAATTAATAAAGAATTATTTACTATACATTTTGATTGAGGGCCAATTTATAGTAATATCCACCACTACTCATACTTATTTAAGTTATTGAAATATATAGATAATTAAATATAATTTGTTACCTTAGTTGATCATCCGTCTTAACCAAAATTCAAACGATAAAAGACTAATATATGAATGGAGATTAAGTGTTTTATCTAGATTATTATGAGATTATTTGGAAATGATGATTTATTTCAAACTAATTTGAAGAGCTTATTTGTTTAATATATATCTTAGTATCATTTTCTTCATTTCATATGACCAAATTAAATTGAATAACCTATTTATTTAAAATATATTCAAGTATCATTTTATTTATTTTATATAGCCAAATTCAATTGAATGTGGAAAACTATTGCAATTATAAAAAATATATGAAAAACTATGTTCTTGAAATACATAATTTAAGTATTTCTTTATCTAGATCTTCAGTGATTAAGTTCAATAGAATATTAATGTGAGAATAATGAAAAGCTAAAATATGAATGAAAATTAAGCTTTTTATTTAGGTTATGAGTTTAATGTAAAAATGAGGATTATTTCAAATTATATACATGATCAAATGAGGTTATGATTAATAATTTAGGTTATGAGTTTAATATATATCTTACTATCATTTTCTTTATTTTATATGACCAAATTAAATTAAATTACTTATTTATTTAAAATATATCTAACGATCATTTTATTTACTTTAACCAAGTTTAGTTTAATTTAGGTTTGCAAATATTAAAATTTAATTTTGACTTTTTAGATTTTGAATTATGAAGTTTATTATAAATTTAATGTGAAAATCTATTGCAGTTATAAAAACATGTGGAAAACTATTTATTTGAAATACATATTATAAGTATTTCTTTATCTATATTTTTCAATGATTAAATATTATATCAATGTGGAAAAAATAGATGGCCTAATGTCTACATGAAGATTGAGCCTTTTATATAGATTATGAATTGTTGGAGTTTATGATAATTTCAATATGGGATGGATGAAGAAAAGATGTAAAAATGCCATATAATATAGAATTGAGAATGATCAAAATACTAACTTGTGGGAGTGCCACATAGAATAGAGAATGAAGGATAGATCTTCAATATGTATTTTATTTAATAATAGATAATAATATAGAATTGGGAATGACCATAATACTAATTTGTCGGAGTGTCACATAAGATAGAGAATGAAGGATAGGTCTTCAATATGTATTCTATTTAATAATAGATACTCCCTCCGTCCGCGATGTCGTTTCCACATTTGTCATTTTGGTCTGTCCGTGATATCGTTTCCACTTCCATCTATAGAAGTAGGGTCCACAAATTTCCACTCACTACAATATCCACTACTATTCACCACTTTTTTTAAAACCCACACCATCCACAATGTGGAAACGATATTGCGGACGGAGGGAGTAATAGATAGATTAGAATTTTATGGGCCAGATAACGAACTGAAATGGGTCAATTATCTATTAGATGGCCTATCTAAATCTTCGCATAACGGGCCTCTTATGGCCCATACATTATTTAAAGTTATTCTGCTTTAAATTAATGTTGCCAATATTCAATTTCCTAAATCCTCATAATAATATATTTTAAAAAAACACAAACAAGTGCGCTTAACCCATACATATACACACAACACATATCACTCATATGCAAACACACACTGGGTGTGTGACTGTGTGTGATTGGTTCCTCCTTCTGTATATTGAGGAGTGAAAATCAGAGGGTTTCCGGCTTTCCGTGTACTAGGGTTTGCCACCAGTTTCATTTTCTCCACACTCACGGACAAATTGTGTCCGTAAATTATAACTACGCCGCTTCTAGGGTTTCGCCTCATTCCTGAAGCAATTTTTGCGATTTCACCACAATGGCTGGCAAAAATGTGATCTCCGACGATGACGGTACAATTTTCCGCCCAAAAAATTATTCATTTGTCAAAAATTTGGGTTTGCTTGATATGTCGAGCTGATTGGGTTATTTTCGTGTTAATCACTTTTCGCAGATGAGATCGGAGTCGAAGAAGAAGAAGAAAGAGACGAGGAGCCTTATGGAGACCGAGGTGGTGATCGTGGCGATGACGATGAAGATGAAGAAGACGATGGTACGCCGAATTTTGTTCTTCCGTATTCCCGAGAGCTATACACTTGCAGTTTCTATTGTTTTATAGAACTTTTTGGGTTGTCGATACTGTGAAATTATGTTGTGGTTTCCCTCTTGCATTCGGATAAGTTACATCTGCTTCGGGTGAGCTAGCAGACTTAATTCTTTTCGTTACTAAAGTTAGATTAAAAGCATTTTGGTTGAAGCATGACGGGGGTTCTAATGCATGCAATTAAAATGTACTCTTCATTATTTCATTTTATTTTTTAACCTTTTTTTTTTGGGATGGAAATCATTGTCTGGTGTTTTCTTTGTGGTTTCTTATTCGATGTTTATCTGTCCATGGAGTAATTACCTTATGCAGACTAGAGAGATTTAGTACTGCACTATCACCTAATGATTTTTCTTTTGATTATTTATTGTTAAGACTGCTGTGCTATTTAAATAGTAGGTCGGTGGGATTGTTCTGAAATATGTACCTTGGATCGTAGCGCAGACACCAACCATTTTATCTTTTCAATTCGTTTCTTCATTTTATTGGTGGCTGTCTGATGGAACTCCTCTATTTTGAATAGAGGAAGGACAGGATGAATATGAAAAAGATGGATTTATAGTGGACGATGTTGAGGACGAAGAGGACGAGGAAGAAGATCGAGTTGATAGCGATGAGGAGCAGAAGAAAAAGAAAAGAAAGAAAAGGTTGTTACTCTTATTATCTCTTATAAGGTCTTTTTTTGGTAGATATAAAACTTTGAATCATTGTGGAGAAAGAAAAGCTTATTTTTGTTGATAATCAATTGAATGAACATAGGGAACAATTCATGCTTGATGAGGATGATTATGAACTCCTCCAGGAAAGCAATATATCTGTCAATCGTCCAAAGCTCGTGAGTTCATCTTCTTTTTTGGTTTTTTAGAGTTCTTCAGCATTTATGTCTTTTATTTTTTTTACTGCAGCAAATCTGGATTTTACGTTGGTGTTTTGTGTTTTTACTAATTATTAGGAAAGTAAGAAGTTTAAGAGACTGAAAAAGGCTCGGAGGGATGCAGAAGAAGAGCCTTCCGGGTTTGCCGATGAAGAAGAATTTGATGGAAGTGGGAAGGGTGGGCGAACTGCAGAGGAGAAGCTCAAGCGTAGCTTGTTTGGTGATGATGATGGTAAACTTCTTATTCCAAGTATGTTCTTCCTTGAGCATTTGAAAGTATAGATTATTATTGATCTTGGGTTTTCTAAACTATTATAGGGCAACCTCTTGAGGATATTGCAGAGGAGGATGAACAGCTTGAAGAAGAAGAGGATGCAGACATTGGTGACGAGGACGAGATGGCTGATTTTATTGTTGATGAAGAAGAAGTTGATGAGCATGGAGCCCCTGTGAGGTATGTCCACAGACCCTATATTTGTTAATGTTATTATATCTAATGAACATTTCACATCTGTATGCAGGAGAAAGAAACCTAAGAAGAGCAGGCAGCGGCCAGGGATTTCCTCATCTGCCCTCCAGGAAGCGCATGAAATTTTTGGTGATGTTGAAGATCTCCTGAGGCTTCGCAAGATAGATGTGAGGGACAGGTTTGGTGAAACTAGCGAAAGAAGTCTTGAAGATCAGTTTGATCCTAGTGTTCTTTCTGAAAAATACATGACGGAAAAGGATGATCAAATTCGGGAAAACGATATTCCTGAAAGAATGCAGGTTTGCTGAGTATCTTGTGGCATATTTGTAATCATACATGCTATGCCTTTGGTTGTAAATTCATGCCTTTCTATGTAGATATCTGAGGAAAGTACAGGTCGCCCTCCAACAGATGAGTTCAGTGTCAAAATGGAGACCGAGTGGATACACAATCAACTTGTCAGTGGTATCGCACCTTTGTTCAACAGGAATGGTACCACAAATGAAGAAGTAGATACTGAGCTGAAGCCGCATATAGCTAGATTCCTCGAGTTCATTCATGTCCAGAAGTTAGATGTATGTTTTTTAGTAAAACATGTTATGATTGTTAATTTTTTCATATCATAAATTAGCATTTAATGATTTGCAATGCAGGATAAGTCTCCTATTTGTTTTCTGATCTGTTTATCCATATTGTAGGTCCCATTCATTGCTATGTACAGGAAAGAGGAAATATTAAGCCTTCTAAAGGATCCAACTGATTGTGAAGCTGACATTGGAAATGATCCTAACCAAAAGCCTACACTGAAGTGGCACAAGGTGCGTATTTCATATTAATTGCTTATGACTTTTTCCTCCATCTCCTTTTTAGTATTGTTTGATGGCAGGTAACCTTTTTAAGTTCAAAAGTGTGTTTCCTTTCACCGATATGTCTTCTTTGTACTAATGTGCTTGTTTATTATGTAAACGTATGAAGTTGGGAAGTCCCATTTCGTAGTTCCATCTAGAAGATTTTCTTGTTGCTAAAAGAATTTCATAGTAGAAATTTTTTTGCTCGTAAATTTGTGCATTTGACTTTCAATACTTCATAGATGGAAGACCAGCTTGCGAGTTTTTGGAGATACATACTAAAAGGAGTCTTGTGCTGCAGGTGCTTTGGGCAATTCAGGACTTGGATCAGAAGTGGCTCCTTCTTCTGAAAAGAAAAAGTGCTCTTCAGTCATACTACTCTAAGCGATTCGAAGAAGAGAAAAGGAGAGTGTATGATGAGACACGCCTAAGATTAAATGAACAGCTCTTTCAATCTATCACTAAGTCGCTCGAAGCTGCTGATTCAGAAAGAGAAGTGGATGATGTAGACTCAAAATTTAATTTGCACTTCCCCCCAGGCGAAGTTGTCCTAGATGAAGGGCAGTATAAAAGACCAAAGAGAAAATCACATTACAGCATTTGTAGTAAAGCTGGACTGTGGGAGGTTGCAAGCAAATTTGGTTACAGTTCTGAGCAATTTGGTTTGCAGATATCTCTGGAGAAAATGGTAGGAATCTTTTTCCTGTTTGCCCTTCTTTAATGCTTTGATCAAGTGGGCTTTGTTCTTTGCAGAGAATGGATGAATTGGAGGATGCTAAGGAAACACCAGAGGAAATGGCTTCTAATTTCACCTGTGCAATGTTTGAGACACCTCAAGCTGTGTTGAAAGGCGCGAGGCACATGGTACATAGAAGTTTTCTTTTTTGGTTGTTTTTAAATACTGGCTGGTTTTTATATGGTTTAAAAATATTCTTAACTTCTCATGATAAAAACAGGCAGCAGTCGAGATTAGCTGTGAACCATGTGTTAGGAAACATGTACGCAGTATCTTTATGGACAACGCTGTAGTGTCAACTAGTCCTACACCTGATGGAAACACAGCTATTGATTCTTTTCATCAATTTTCTGGAGTTAAGTGGTTGAGGGACAAACCGCTTAACAGATTTGAGGATGCTCAATGGCTTTTGATTCAGAAAGCTGAAGAGGAGAAGCTTTTGCATGTTACCATCAAGCTGCCTGAAGTAGTCCTTGAAAAGTTGATAAGTGACTCAAATGATTATTATTTGAGTGATGGTGTAAGTAAATCTGCTCAGTTATGGAATGAGCAGAGAAAACTGATACTTAATGATGCATTTAACAATTTTCTTCTTCCTTCAATGGAAAAAGAAGCAAGATCACTGTTGACAAGTAGAGCGAAATCATGGCTACTCTCAGATTATGGGAGGCTATTGTGGGATAAAGTGTCCGTTGCACCATACCAACGGAAAGAAAATGATGTCAGTTCTGATGAAGAAACTGCGCCCAGGGTTATGGCTTGCTGTTGGGGTCCTGGAAAGCCAGCTACAACCTTTGTGATGTTGGATTCATCTGGAGAAGTTTTGGATGTATTGCATGCTGGCTCCCTCAACCTTCGCGGTCCAAAGTGTCAATGAACAGCAACGTAAAAGAAATGATCAGCAGAGAGTGCAAAAGTTTATGATGGACCACCAACCACATATTGTAGTTTTAGGAGCAACTAATTTGTCTTGTACGCGGCTGAAGGAGGATATTTATGAGGTACACAGTTGCACTATTTTTGGTTCTTACTGTCACTTATTTGTATGAAATACTATCTCTATTCCTGTATTGGAATGTCTTTCTCATTAACTGTGAAAATATTTGAGGTCTTTATATTATCGCCCATTCCATTATCAGATAATCTTCAAGATGGTGGAAGATAATCCTCGAGATGTTGGTCATGAGATGGATAATCTGAATGTTGTCTATGGCGATGAATCTCTTCCTCATCTGTATGAAAATTCTCGCATTTCAGTTGATCAGCTTCCTTCACAAGAAGGTATCCTTGAATATTTTTTAACACGATAAATGGTTCCTTTACCACGCTTCATGTGGATGTTGCTGTCTCCATTGTACCAGTTTTTATGCGTCAGCTTGCTCAAGACCCCCCCCCCCCCCCTTTTCAGGTATCATTAGACGTGCTGTGGGTCTTGGACGCCATCTTCAGAATCCATTAGCAATGGTGGCCACATTATGTGGTCCGGGTAAAGAGATATTATCTTGGAAGCTTAATCCTTTGGAGAACTTTCTTACTCCTGATGAGAAGTATGGAATGGTTGAACAAGTTATGGTGGATGTAACGAACCAGGTGGGTCTTGATGTTAATTTGGCTGCCAGTCATGAATGGTTATTTGCTCCTCTACAATTTATTTCCGGGCTAGGACCCAGAAAAGCATCTTCTCTCCAGAGGTCCCTAGTAAGAGCAGGTGCCATCTTCACAAGGAAAGATCTGTTGCAATCTCATGGGCTTGGCAAAAAGGTTTTTATTAATGCTGTTGGGTTCCTCCGAGTGCGACGTAGCGGATTGACTTCCAGTAGTAGTCAATTTATTGATCTGTTAGATGACACTAGAATTCATCCGGAATCATACATTCTCGCACAAGATTTAGCCAAGGATATTTATCGGGAGGATGGGAATGATGATGCAAATGACGACGACGATGTCCTAGAAATGGCTATCGAGCATGTCAGGGAGAAGCCACATTTACTGAGAGCTGTAGATGTTCATGAATATGCTCAACAGAAAAATCATCTAACCAAGAAAGAAACCCTTAATGATATTAGATTGGAATTGATGGAAGGCTTTCAGGATCGTCGCAGACCATTCGTAGAACCAGGTCAGGATGAAGAGTTTTATATGATCTCTGGGGAGACTGAAGAGGCACTATCTGAAGGAAGAATTGTGCAGGCCACAGTTCGAAAGGTGCAGCCTCAGAAAGCAATTTGCGTCCTTGAATCTGGGTTAACTGGCATACTCACTAAGGAGGATTACATGGATGATTGGAGGGACATCAATGATTTGAATGATAAGCTGCGCGATGGCGATATTTTGACTTGCAGAATTAAATCAATTCAGAAGAATCGCTATCAGGTGTTTTTAACTTGTAGAGAAAGTGAAATGAGGAATAACCGTTACCAGAGTCACAGAAAGACGGATCCTTACTATCACGAAGAACGCAGCAATTTGCAAACTGTGCAGGAAAAAGCTCGTAAGGAGAAGGAGCTTGCAAAGAAGCATTTCAAGCCGAGGATGATTGTTCACCCTCGCTTCCAAAATATAACGTCTGATACGGCGATAGAGGTTTGTTGTAATCTTCTATTGTATCTTTCATGATTCATTTGTGGGTCTGCTTGACACTGGCACGTGTTCTGATATTTATTGGGATCTTTTTCTTAGATGCGATCTATTGTGACTACCACCTCTTAATGTAAGGTGCATCCACATGCGAGTTTCCATAATGTAATTTATGATCGGTGTAGATTCATGCTATTGCGTTCAAATATTGATTTCATGTAAAAGTGCATTTACATGATTTTGACATTTTGTAATAGCCTACTGCATCGCTACTTACTCTTGTTTCAATGCTTCCGTTTCTTTGAGTTCTTACACCCTTTGATGCCTGTCAACAGTTTTTGTCCGACAAGGATCCTGGTGAAAGTGTCATCCGCCCTAGTTCCCGTGGACCATCATTTTTGACTTTAACACTGAAAGTTTATGATGGGGTATATGCTAACAAGGACATTGTAGAAGGTGGAAAAGAGCACAAGGATATCACCAGCTTGCTTCGAATAGGGAAAACACTGAAAATCGGAGAGGATACATTTGAAGATCTTGATGAGGTGATTTACAGGAGCTGTTATTTTGGAGACTGATGCTATTAAGTAATCTATGGAGTTGTATTAATTAAATAAAATATTTTATGCCCTTAATTCCATCATAGATATTGTCTTTCCCTGTAAGCACTGATTAACCCTTTATGCAGGTAATGGATCGTTATGTGGATCCACTGGTAGCTCATTTGAAGTCGATGCTGAATTACCGAAAGTTCAGGAGGGGTACTAAAACTGAAGTTGATGAGCTCCTCAGAATTGAAAAAGCCGAGAATCCTATGAGAATTGTATATTGCTTTGGAATATCTCATGAGCATCCTGGCACATTCATCCTAACTTACATACGGAGTTCTAATCCTCATCATGAGTACATAGGTCTATACCCAAAGGGATTTAAGTTCCGGAAACGAATGTTTGAGGATATAGACCGTCTTGTGGCTTATTTTCAGAAACATATTGATGACTCATCTGATTCTCCGTCGCTACGATCAGTTGCTGCAATGGTGCCTATGAGGAGTCCTGCAACTGGGGGCTCGTCTGGTTCTGGTGGTGGCTGGGGCAGTTCATCCAATGATGGAGGCTGGAGAGGAGGGCAGTCTTCAGACAGAGACAGGAATTCTGGCTCTAGAAGTGGTAAGATTTGAAATGATTAATTAACTTGTGCGAATCCATAAGAGATTCTGACATCTAATTTGGTTTTCCTTTCAGGGAGGGGTGACTACAGAAATGGTGATGGGCATCCCAGTGGAGCACCTAGACCATATGGTGGGCGAGGGCGTGGCCGGGGCCGGGGCCGTGGCTCAGACTCTTATGGTGGTGGTAGGGGTGACAGGCAGGACCAAGATCGCGGATCACAAAAGTGGGGTTCCAAGGATGGTGACAGTGGTGGTGGATGGGGGAGCGGCTTTTCTGGATCGAAAGCCCAGGACTCACCAGGTAGTTGGGGAGGTGGAGGCGGAGGCGGGGGTGGTGGTGGCAGCAGCAATGCTGGTGATGGCGGCAGCACTGGTTGGGGTAGCTGGGGAGAAGGAGATGCCGGTGGTTCTGGTGCGGATGCGAGTAACTCGGGGTGGGGGGATGCCAAGAAGAGTTCAGATGGCGGAGGTTGGTGAAAAATCTCGACTTCCGTGAACGGCGGTGGTTGGCTGAGCTTGTAACTTTTGTAACCTCTACTATTATACTGAATTCTCATAATTTTGAATAGCCGTTTAGCTCCTAGCTTTCCTTTCTTAGACAATGTACTCTCTCAGTTGGGGTCTTATGTTGAATATCTTATTCTAATTTCTAGATGTGTTGATTATTGCCTTATTTGTCCTTTTGTTTTTGGTTCAGCAAAGTATGGAAGTAAGTTCTGTCGCAACGAAATTAGGGCTGCTGGATAATTCAACGTCGTAATAAATAATGAGGCCATGTATGACATTTGAATATATGCATTTCATTAGAAATTATCTCCTTAAAATTGGAACCCAGTTAGAAATGTCATTATCCAACTCTACAAGTTCACTGTAAATGGAAATATGAATATAAAACTGTAAACAATGATAATAATCCAAAAGGCCAATGTGCAGACTGAAGATGGATAAATAACAATGATAATAATCCTCACATTTATTCGATCACATTGACTATGAATACTAGGATCACAAAGAATTTGAAGAGACAGCAGGATTTGCTGTAATTGATTTTCAATATTCAAAAGGCCAATACGAGTACTCTTCATGTTGGTTATGTTCATGGTACGGAACCGAGGTCGGTTCGACTGTCTCACCGCGGTTAGGATTGGAACGAGATGAACGAAAAGGCCACAAGAAAGACCACCTCCTCCTCCGCCTTCCCCGATTCTCTGCTTCTGCTGTTGTCGTTGTTGCTGCTGTCGTTGCTTCGTCTCTACGACTCCATCTCCTGCTCCATCTTCTGCTACGGATTTGCCCCCACAAGTTCTGACTATTGCAGTCATTGCCTAGCCGCTGACCGATCAGCTCCTGGCGACAGACTGGACATGAGGCGCGTTGTTCTAGCCACGGCACTATGCAATCCGAGTGGTACAAGTGCTTGCACGGTAGCTTCCTCACCTGAGATCCCAGTTCGAAATCCTCTCTGCAAACAGCACAGGTCGAATCAGCACGAACGTGCTTCTTCAAAATCTTGACAGTTGGTAAGGCATCAATGGATGATCTTGAGGCCGGGGGAGGCACGCGTTGATCACTCTGGGTCACATGTTCGAGGAATTCCTCGACTCCTGGACCCACAAAATAGTCACCCCCGGTTTCCCGCCTGAACCCTAGAGTTTCATTCAGAAACTCCAAGATGCCGCCGCTGCCTGGCATTCTAACCGGCATGTCTCCACTAAACACAAGGAGTGAATTCCATGAATTACCATCAATGACCTCCGATATGTTGCTCCCAACAGCCCTTTGCTGTCTGAGGAAATTCGAGAGGGCTTCCATAAACCTCGGCCTCTGGCTGTTTTCTTCGGTGTTCATACTAATTGCATCATCCAGCTCTTGAACAAAACCTCTTTCACAGTTTGCACAAACCCGATTCTGCCCCGTGAGAGAGACGGGTTCCTGGCAATTGTAACACCAATGAGCGGCCCCTTCGCTCGACATCTTTGATCTCTCTTGCTCCTTCCCTAGTTGCAGAAGGTCTTTTTACAGAGTTTGAACTGCTAGGTAGCTACAGATATTGCATAAAACGAAGTAGCTAAGCATAGAATCAACACAAAAACCAAACATCCTATCACACTAAAATTTTGCATCACAGCAAACAAACCTGTTAAAAATACGATAAATGAGGTAGCTAAGAACATAATCAACACGAAATTCAATCAACTCACTTCATTAATTTGCATTCAATTAAGGCATTGATCTTTCCTGCATTTGTACCTTTTCAAAAGAGAAATCAACATCATTTATGAAGAAGATTATTACATTCTGCTACAAATTTCAAAAGTATTAAGCCAAATTACAGCACCGACAACGGATCAACTCGAACATACGACAACAATCGACGAAAGACAGATCAATGCAAATAACCAACACACAAATCATTTTCCCAAACTAGTCAATATGCAAGAGAATCGATCGCCATTTGTAGCAATAATTTCACAATGCATTGATTGAGATTACCAAAATACAAACACTAAATTCGAAAAGAATATGAAGAACTCACTTCTCCAACAAATCAAACTAGATACATTCCCTAAAAGACTAAATTCTACAAATGTAATTAGACAAAAAATCAAGAAAAAAAAAGCATCTTGAATGTGCGTACCTCTGATCCAGATAAGCGAGAAAGACCCAGATGGATTCTACACAGAATGAAGGCGATAACAATTGCATTATATGTAAAGTAACATGTAAAATATGTATATTATATATGTTTAGCACAAATAAAGCTTATGCTTGAGATTGGAGATTTGTAGGAAAAGACTGCAAAAGCAACTCTGTGTGTGTGTGTGTGTGAGTGTTTTAGCTTAGCGGTGTTTTTGTTTTTCTTTAGTGTGATGAAATGATAATTACACACACATGCCACATGACATCTGTGTTTTTTCTACTTACAAAACTCGAGTTTAATAATGGCGCACTCTACCTGTACCTGTCTTTATCTGTTGCTTCCATTGTGAGATTGGGCTGCACATGCCTTCGTATAATGGGCTTCTTATATTTTCAACCAGCCCATTTTCTGTGTATGTGTTTTTTACTTATTTTTATTTAATGTTACCCAATTCATATTCTTTTTACCCCTTCTTTTTCCTCGGGAGATTTTGACTACTAAAGAAAAAGAGATTGCTTTATTCTATTTTTCTTGTGCTGTCTTCTTCATGCTCATGTGACAGTGTACCTGCTTTTTCTTCTTTTACATGCATTTTGTTTTAGTTCTATTTGGATTGAGAAAACAATTTAAGTATTTTTTTGCTAATTAATTTGGATCAATTTTTTTTTGATAAATTAACAGTATTAAATAAAGAAATTTAAAGGCAGCACCACTCGAATCCAAGACCTTTGATCTTAGGCGTTAACCCCTTACCGCTTAGCTAACACACGCACATAATTTGGATCAATTTTGATTTGCAGTAGAGTAGATGAAAGAGCCCTTTTGACGAGTTTGAAGGAGAAGATTTATGAGTAGCGATGACGTCTGCACAAAAACCGCGGCGCCTCAAACCTGAAGAGATGGACCAAGAACTGAGGAATCCTTGTCTTCATCCCTACAGACATATACCAAAACAAGACATCTACTATATGAGCATTGGAATTTCAGGTCAATAAACATATATCAGTAATTAACAACGTTTTCATCATTTTGTGGAATATTTTAGCTTCGTCGTGATCATCGTACTAAGTGAAAATGGATGGCCCCATTTTGCAGAAAATCCAAGAAGCGTAACTAACTAAGACAAGAAACAGGCATAGTGATCACAGAGGTTGAATGACTAATCTCTCATTACTAAAAACAACAAAATTTTCAAATGCTACGGACTAGAAATCAACAAGAAAAAAAAATATTAATTGCTAGCTACAGAATTTCTTATATATTTCGGACACATTTCTTCGAGCTAATAAATGGAGCAACACGAATATATAATTACCCTCTTTCGTCTCAAACTCTCTCTCCGACTGCACCGTTTAGGTGATCTTTTTTTAGCTTAATTACATTGTTATTGATATTAACTTTGTTTCGGTAACTCAGTATTATTTCATAATATGCTCATATTCTTTTGTCAAAAACAAGATTTAAGGTTATTGCTTGTTCTGAGCTATTTCTTTGGCCTATGTGAAGAATTTATGAAAGTGTTTGAGCATGAAGAGAAGGCTAATTGTAGGTGGTTGATGCGTATAGGCGCGGTCCAACACGAGGGATGGCAACGAGGGCGCTGATCATTCATGATGCCTCGAAGCAGCTGAGCATTTCTCTTAGGAGCATTGTGGTTGACTTATCTCTCAGATATGGCGGCATCATCAAGCTTCTTGTCATAACTGAAGCTTTCACCGATGAACACAGGTTTCATGCTAAGGGATGTGGCCTCATGCTAAGTAAGCAATTAATCCTTTTCTTTTTAAGCATATATTATTATTATGATTCATGAATGAGAAACTATATACTAATTAGAATCCACGAGCAAGACGCATTCAAGTACTGCAACCTATAACAAACACAAGGCAGATATCGAGGAAGAAACTCACAAGACGCTTGTCAGATACTCAAACTCGGCGGAGTTTAAAGAGATGGTGGAGGCTGCTCATATGTTACAGGTGAATTAGGAAACAATCGAATCAAGATATATATATATAACCTAATGTACGTTGTGAATGTGTAGGTTGAGTTTGGGATGACAGTGGAAGCAGGCATGCTGAAGGAGGTTGCAGTTGAATACGCCAAGAGCTACCAGGCCACACATGTAATTCTGGGAAGGTATTTGCAAATTATATATACTCAACTCAAATCTGAAATTACAACATATATAAGATCACATATTTTGATGATGCTTGAAAATTTGGTTATTTACAGGAAACTGAGGAAAGAGTTAAAGTATTTCACCAAAAACCTATCCTGTGGAATATCTAGAATCAAATCCGACAACAGCATTGAGATTTTAAGACCGCCTCAAATTGAATGAAGCTGCCACAAAAGAGGAGATTACTACTAACCACAAAAGTAGTAAGTTATAAAAATTCACTTTAAACTGTTTTACTGCTATCAATCATATCCTAAATTATTGTACAAAGATAATTAGTTGTTTAAAATTGAAGAAAACATAGATGTGGAAGTGTGTGTGTATTAATGAATGATTGTAATGGAGGTGCAGGGGAAGAGTGGGAAAGCAGCAAGTTGGTGTGCACATTATGCAGAGACACAAGGGAATGGCATAGAGCTAAGAAGAGATTCAGTTATGCTGAGCTGCAGATTGCAACAAACGGCTTCTGCCCTCAGAACTCGATGTCTGATCATGGAAGCAAAGCCTACGTGGGTTTGTTGAACGATCAGAGGAAGATTCTCATCAGGGAGACCCCTTCAGTAGCAATGAGAGAGGATGATTTTGAGAGAGAGGTTGGGATGCTTGAGGGAGTTAGGCATCCCAATGTAGCGTTGCTCCTTGGATTCTGCTCAGAAGGATCAAACAGATTCCTTGTCTATGAATATGTCTGCAACGCCTCTCTCAACACACATTTATCAGGCAATCATCTCTCCCCTTAAACTTCACTACATGTACATTTTTTGAGGATTAATAATCATTCTCCCTCTCCTCAATTAACTTTCAACGTTATGTCTCCAACTTTTGTTTTCCATTAAAAAATATTCCACAATACAAAATTTGGCTATGAAAATACGAGTCAACTCACCGGAGTTTTAATTGAAATTCTTTTTTTTTTCCACCTCATTCAATAAAACAATGTTGCTTCGCTAAAAAAGCCAGAAAATTCCTCCTCAAGAATTTTTGTCATATCGTGAACAACAATGAGTTGGAATTTTTGTTAAATAATTGAAGTGGAGTTTTAGTTTAGTTTTCTTGGCGAAATAATGACATTTTATTGCTGAATTTTGTATAACGAAATATTTTTTGAAAAACACTGAAATTTAAGGATTCTTTATTAAAAATGAAAGTTGAGAATATTTTTTAAAAATGCTAAAAATTGAGTATACAAAATATTAGTATCAACCGTTTTTTTATTCTATGAATAAGTATGATTTTTCTTTTCTTTCTTATGCAGATAGAAACGAGAAGTTGAGCTGGGAAATACGAATAAACATAGCATACGGTGCAGCTAAAGGGTTGGAATACTTGCACGAACAAGGAATTTATGGCAGCATGAGGCCAAGCAACATCCTCGTAACACATGATTTTCAACCAATGGTCTTTACACTGCTCTTTTTGTTATAACTACTTTGGTAGTATTAATTATGTCCTGAATTATTAAAGATGTTTTTTTTTATAAAAAAAATCAATCATGAAGTATCGATTTTGTATCAATTGTACCTTCATTTTATCTAGTTTTCGACTTGAAAAAATTGACGCGGCTGGTTGGATGTGTAAGTTGAAAAATGAATAATTTTAAATATACAGTGGCATCGCATGGTTGATGATTTTAAAAAATGAATGGTATGAATTTTGCAGGTGTCATACTATGGAGTGAGGAATGAATACGAGGCGTTGGGAGAGTGGTCGGGGCAGCTACCAAAGAGATCAGCCATGAAGACCTTTGAGCACTTAGCACCAGAGTATGGTGAGACCGGCAAAGAAGCGAGTAAAGCTGATGTGTTCTCGTTTGGCGTGGTGCTGCTGGAGCTCATCACAGGGAGAAAGACTGTCCAAGACACACATGGCCTAAGCTTCTTGAGATGGGTAAATTCTACAAACTTCCCATCTGCATTCTTTCTATACTATAATATACTCCATATGTCGCAGGCCAGGCCGCTGTTGAGGCACAAGAAATACACAGAATTGACAGATCCTATGCTCAAAGATACCCCTGATGTTTACCAGCTCTACTGGCTCATTCGCGTCGCCGATAAATGCCTTAGCTTGGATCCCAAGAGTAGATACTCAATGAACAAGGTCATTCTTCTTCTTCATTGCTTACTTTCTATTACAATTTACAACTTCATGCATGCTTACAAGACGACTCATTTTTGCTCTTCTTTTCTGGCTAGGTTGTCAAAGCATTATCGGACGTTGTTAATTGTTGTGGCGTTGAGGAATTCTCTCCTACTGAATCTGAATTGTGACTCTTATTGGAAAGAAAATTTGGATGCTAAGTCTTGTTTTTCTTGATGATGCAAACATTTAATCTCTTATTCTGAGTTCTGCTCAGATACATATCTAGCCTAAGATCGTTTGTTGATCAAGATGGAAAAAATCTTTATTTTTATAAAGAGTATATATTGTTTTGCAAGATTTGTCATGTTTATTGATTAGATCCTTGTTATGAGAAATTATACTTCATTAGGAATTGAGTTTTTTGCCTATAAGCCATTTAAGTTTTTGGAACGAATTGGATAAAAATTCGAAGCCTGCATAATAAAGTTTACATATTCCCTATCCTTAAAGGGATATCCAAGCAGTGTAAGACTCTAATTTGTAAATCGTGAGGTTTATTTCATTTTCCCTCTTTAATTAGATTAAGATTTATATATTGAATTCAAAAATGTACTGAAGATAATCAATATGACAAATTAACACATTTTTTAAAATATACAAATTGAATTGAATGAATTTTAATCTATCATTATCAAAAGTTGGAAATATCTTAAAAATGTCGAGCAAATTATGGGTCATTGAGTACTCCCTCCGTCCCACTGTATGAGAGACCTTTTTTGGACACGAAAATTAAGAAAAATGTATTTTGTTTTTAGGTGAAAAAGTGAAAATGTGTTTAAAAGGTAAAATCTTTACCAAAAAAAGGAAGAGCCTCACTTACAGTGGAACGCCTTAAATAGAAAGAGTCTCAGATACCGTCCCAGGGAGTAGTATTTAGGGTTAATAGCCGAAAAATACACGAACTTTCACCAGATTTGCAAATTGCACATGACCTTTAAAAATAACCCCAGAATACACCACCTTTTAATTTAATCGCAAATTGCACCCGCGTTGACTAACACCTTGATCGGTGGTGACGTGGCTGCCGGATTTTGTTGACGTGGACGATTTTCCGATGTAGTAAAACGACATCATTTTGTCAAGCTCTTTTAAATTATAAAAAAATAAAAAAAATGGAAAAATCCCCTGATTTATCGTTTGGACCTTCTTCCCGTCTGGACTGTCTTCCTCCTGCAAATCTCGATCACTCATTCTGCAAATCTCGATCGCTGCCTTCCTCCTGGAAATGAGGGGAAACGGTGGCGGTGGTGGTGGTGGAGAGCAGGTGTGCGAGCTTTAACCTGCGACCGCTGCGAAAATTAGGGTTTCAAAGGGCGCCAGTTCGGATTTGCGAAATTAGGGCAGGAGAGGGCGGCAGGACGGCGGAAATCGTGGGGGAAGAGGGAGACGGCGGGGCAACGAGTGTTGGACGACGCACCTCTGCGAGGACGATGAAGGAAGAGGGGTTTGCAGGAGGGCGAGGCGGCGACAACTTTGGGGATCTAGGGCTTTAGGCAGCGGCGGTAGTAGTGGAGCAGAAACGTGTGTGTGTGTGTCTGTGTCTGTGTCTGTGAGAAACGAGAGAAGAAGGAGCATAAACATGTAAAAATCGATGGTGGATTGTGGGCAGCGGGGATCCACGATCCGGTGAAGCAGAAGGCGTGGTGGGCAAGGGATGAAGAGGGAGGGCGGGGAGAGGATGAAGGCTGCAAATCGCTGGGAAAGGGTGCGGAGGACCTGAATCTGGAAGCGCTGCTGCCGGAGGGGTTCTTGGAGAGGTGGCGCTGCCGGTAAAGATGGCGCTGCCTGGAGAGGTGGAGAAGATGAATTGGATTACTTTGTTTAATTAATTAATCAGACTTTGTTTAATTAAAATCACCTTTTAATTTAATTTCTGGGCAAAACGACGTCGTTTTGCCCACGTGGCTTGCTAGCGTGTAAAAAAAGCCACGAGTAATGCCATGTCATCGCCGGTCAAACTTAAGAGCTGCCGAAATTTTCGCCGTGTGCAATTTGTGATTAAATTAAAAAGTGGTGTATTCTAGGGCTATTTTTTAAGGTCATGTGCAATATACAAATCTGGTGAAAGTTCGTGTATTTTTTGGCTATTAACCCTAGTATTTACCGTGCAAAGTTACACATATTTTTTGCTACTACCCTTAAATATACAGACAACGGAAAAACATAAGCAATTGCATGCAAATACTATCTTTCAACTAATACAGAAACAAATGAAACTTTAACATTTGCTCAAAAGCTAGTCAATCAACTTTCTCTAAAATTTTCTCATGTCCCAATCAATCTCCACATAGTCAATCACTATCTTTGGAACTGATTTAATCAAGTGCCAATCGGCACCTTCTTGTACTCTGCATCTGTTTGTGAGCATATCACTGTCTGAAATTGTCACTGCTGCAAGAGAAGCAGGGAAACCATCATGTGGCAATGAACGAATGTTAGGACATTGATTGATTTCCAAAGAATGAAAACAACGGATATCCACAAGCGACGGTAGATTGGTAAGCATCGGACAATCATCAATGTGAAGAGTGTGAAGGCGAGGGAATCGACTACCACGGAACAGATCCCATGAAACCAAAATTGGAATGTTCTTCATCGTGAGAGACTCCAACGATTGAAAACCAGAGAAGTCTTGGTTAACTTGAGACCAATTCAGCATGCCCTCGATAGTAAGAGATTTCAGATCTGGAAGCTTTGCAAGAGGGGCAAGAATATGCCAGTTCTTGCAACTCTGCAAGATAATACTTGAAAGCTTGCAAAGCGGAGTACTAAACCAACTCGGCAATGAAATGCCATTATATTTGGTGACTGTTAGCTCCTTCAGATTTTCATGTGGTCGAAGACCATGAAGAATTTGTTCATGATGGTATCTGTCTGCATAGCCACTCCATTCCAATTCAAGCCGATCAAGGAATGGTTTCGTGTCTAGCATAGCTTGCCTGGCCTCGTTCATAGTTGGCACATAGTCAAGATTCTTGATAGAAAGGCATCCTCTTAAAAGCTTCATGTTTTTAAGCTCTTCAATGCCATGCCCTTCAGTTCTCCCAACGATAAATGCAGATAGAGATTGGAGATTGACCAACCTTCCAAATTCTGGTGGCATTTCGTTAAGCTGCTTCATGTCCAAATGAAGATGCTGCAAACTAACCATTTTCTTCGTATTTCTTGGCAGATCACGAAGCCTAGGACATTGCTCAAGCTTTAGTATCTGTAAACTAAAGAGATTGGCAAGTGACTCAGGCAGTTTCATGAAGCCATTCTCAGAGAGATTGAGATAACGAAGATATTTCAAGTGCTCAACAGACTCGGGTAGCTCAACAAGGCCAATACGACTCAAATCCAACACTCTCAAAGATTTCAATTTCAGAAAAAGATGGTATGGAACTCTAATGTTGCCACCATGTACAGACATGACTTTAAGCGTTCTCAAATTCTCATACCAATGATAACCGTCTAACACTCTTGGTTGCCGGCTCGGACAATCCATAGAAGCATGACGAGTGTTCTTGAAACTTGTGGGACTTTCATTTGATTGGCTATCTTTCAGATGCAAACAAGTACGGGGCGAGATAAGTTGAGCCATGCTGTGAGTAAGGTCGTGCATCTTATACATTTCTCCACCACGGACATTAACACCCGAGGACTGGAAAAATGACCTCCAGAGTAAATTCTTGAAGTAATCATAGCCAAGCTCTTCAATCCCCATAGCTCCGGTGGGATGCACAAATCCTTCTGCTATCCATAGAAAAACCAACTCACTGACTTCAAAGTCATGATCCTTTGGGAACATGGCACAATAAGCAAAACATTTTTTCAAATGCGCCGGCAAATGATAATAGCTCAAGGCTAAAGCTGCAAAGATGTCATTGTCACCACTGTGCAAATCCCACAATTCACTGTTTAGAACAGAGATCCATTCTTTTGGATCATCTTTGAAGTGCAGCATGCCTCCAAGAGTATTGGCTGCTAAAGGCAACCCTTTACATTTCATTGCTATCTGTCTTCCAATTTGTTCGAATTCGCATGTCAAATTTCTACCTGAAGTTGCTCTTTGCTTAAGCAATTCCCAACTGTTCTCCTCACTTAAGCTCTCCACACAATGTGAAGGAACTGTTCCAACAATTCGCGACACAATCATGCTTCGAGTGGTCAACAAGATTTTGCTACCATGTGCCCCAACTCTAAAAGGAGAAGACAGGATATCCCAATCTCTGTGCTCCTCACTCCAGTAATCATCCAACACAAGTAAAAACCTCTTGCCACGAATCAATTCCTGAAGTTTAACTTGAACACGATCAAGGCCGGACAACTTGCACCTTTTCCCCAATGCAGACTCTACAATCGACTTCGTGATGCGAATGGTGTCGAAATCCATTGACACAGAAGTCCACATCTTCAGCTCAAACTTGTCTACAAGTCTGTTGTCATTGTAAGCAAGTTGAGCAAGAGTCGTCTTCCCAATCCCGCCCATGCCAATTATGGGAACAACAGAAACCCTACTTGTGCTCAAACGCTCATCCAACAGCAACTGAACAATCACATTCTTATCCCCTTCACGCCCAATCACATTCCTCTCATCCACCAAAGAACTTGTACCACCATTGTAAGCTGGATTACACTTACAGCCCAATTTTGTGAACTCGGTCTTATAAAGTGCATCCATTTCTCTGGCAATCTCCTCCAATTCTAGCCTAATCTTATTCACTTGACGAGGTACGGTCAATTTAGAAGGTGAAGTAAACATATCGCTTACCTGCAGTCCGTCTCGATTGGCCGCGCGCTTCGCTAGATCCAGTTCAATTCCGTCGAGCAGATCATCGGCGGAGAAGGAGAGCGCTTCCACGTCTTCTAGCCACGTCTTCCACGCCTCGCCGCTGATTCTGTTGGAGAAAAATGAGCGATTTTCTTCCACGCGGCCGACCATTGCTCTGATCCTTTCGAGTGTTCTTCGCAGCTTGCGGAATTCTTCGTCGGCGCCTAATACTAGGCTCGTCTCTTGCACAGCAAAGGTAGCAAACCTGTCGATTAACACTTGCAGCGGCGCCGACACAACGCCCGCTTGAAGAACTGAATCCATGTGTTTTGAGGTCTTGAGATGGATGTTCGCTGCTTCAGCAGTGGAGGAAATGTAGAAAGAGAGTTTGAGCAAGCTGGATATTTTGCAGCGACGACTCCAAGTCTTCGCCTTCTTCCGCAGGTAATTTGGAGGAATGACACTCCTGTAAAAAATATGGGATTAAAAAATAATGGCATTATTGAATTGAATTTCCACATTTTTAATTACTAGCAGAGGAAACATGCGTAGCACGTATTTGTAGATGCTGAATTACTTGATGTAATATTATGCTACAAATTATCTTTATAGACGATGTAACTATTGTAGAGCATGAAATTAATCTCAACAACAAAATAAATGAAAATAGAAAATAACACCAAGAATTTATGTGGTTCAATAGAAAAATGTACGTTCAAGGAGATCAAGAAATTTCACTATTAATTATTCGATTTTACAATAACAAAGTTGAGTCATGCCATAAGAATGAAAAAAGCCCCCCTTCAATCCACAAATGAGAATCATATTTATAAGTTATAAAGTAAACTTAGTCCTAAAGCCCATTAATGAAGGCAATTGAGCCCAAATCTCATAATAATAATAATGGTTTTGAGGGTGAACTGTCAATGGATGGTGTGGAGCTGGATTGTCAAGGCTGAGGCAGAGCTAAGCTACAAAACTAAGTTCCAAGGCTGAGACAGAGCTAAGGTCCAAAGCTGTTAAAACTGAGCTATCAATGCTGGGTGTCCAAAATAATAATAATAATAGTAGAGGGAAAGATTTTAGCACTATATCCGCACAACGCTTTTGACACATAGTTTACCCCTCATCAACCATATTAGATGCAATACTCAGTATAACATTGAGAAAATTATTGTGAATAAAGTTTGTTAAAAATACGTATTAAAATTATGAAAAGTCAAATATTGCTAGTAAATAAAAGATTAAAAACTAAAAGCAATTATGTTAACTATTAATTAGTCTAAACTATTAAATGTAAATTTATGTTCACATCAATAGAAATTTTTTGGATTATTCTCTCCACAAAGACCATGCAACATATGTTTTTTTCACTAATTCAAATAACTCAAAAAAAAAAAAATCTTCGTCAGAAAGTTCAACACACACAAACTTGTCAATTTCATTTGTAGAATTGATCTTATTTTCAGACATGTGGTAACTCTCAATTTGGAATTTCAATTACATGAATATGTGCATCTACATGTCCAAAATTCTCATTCTTGAATATTTGAGTTGTTTGACTAACATATATTTTTTCTTGTATTTCCTTTCGTTCTGTGTTGCATGTCATTGTGATAAATAAAATTGACTTTCTAATTCTTTGTACTAATATCAATGCATCAAGATATCTGCATCTAATATCTAATGTTGGACCCCCGGTAAACGTTGCAAGAAAAATAATTATTTTGCCAACTTCATTCTCTCACTACAATTCTCCTTTGAAAACATTATCAACAATTCTTTGATATAATTTTGCTCTCATACTTGATTGGTTGAGGCGATAGAAATATAGTCTTGTCGTGTCCAATTTTATATACATATCAACATAATCTTCCTGCTAATAAAAGTATGGGTTCCTTTATATTTAAGATTTGTAGTTTATAGCAAATATATATATTCTCGACGTGATACATTCTTATTATTTTGCTTTATGACACTTGTGAAAATGAAAGAATACATCACAAACATTTATTGAAATAAAAATGAGTTGGAGATAGAAGACAATGTCTAGGAGATCAAAGGAAAAGACTTCATTAAATTTTCAAGGTTCTCGAATATATGGAGAATCGAGATTTATAGTCAATATTAAGTTGTTGGTTTAGATTAATTGATTCAAAATGGAAGCAAATAAATTTAGGGATTAATTGATTCAAAATTTGATTGCAAATAACTTTAATATTTTTCAACTGTTCTTATCTTTACTTTATTGAAAAAATGAGTGGATACTGGAAAGGATCATAAGACCCATAATAATATGCTTTATTCTATGTCTATCATCTGAATAAGCATGAATCATGATATCTCGCTCAAATGATATTGTTGTCATTATTACCTTATAATTTGATTTGCATGTGGAGATCGAATTATATACTCGTTGATCTAAGTTCACATATTTGGATATATGAAGTTCAACGTTATCCATTGACAAACCTCCCTTTTTCTTTTTATTATAATTTCTGGATTATTATACTTATGATGTTTTTTGAACTTTACATATATAGAAGAATAATCTTTCAATCTTCAAAAAACTTTTACATATGGATCGACCTCCAAAAATTTTGTGACATTCTTCACTACTATTTAGGATATAATTTGTTCATTGTGTTCTCTACCTCGCTTCATGTTTCATAAACATAATTGAAATAAGCCAGGAGTTGAATCTTGTGGGATCAATTCCTAAAGATCATGATAAACTGTTCCTTATGCTAAAAAATAGTAAATTCTTTCTCTTGCAAATGGAATAGACAATTGTATGAGCGGATATTTCTTTGAAAATTTATAGATTCTTTTGAACAATTCTTCAGGAATTTCAGAAAAAGGAAGTATAACTTTTTCATTATCACAACAAAAAGTAGCCTCATATTGATATTTCGCAGGACCGCAATAAGTGCAATCGGACATACCTTTTTTAATTTATGTAGCACCGAACCTACAACTATAAACAATAGATTTAAATATAATAAATATTATTTAATGTATATCTATAAATAAATATTATTCTCAAAACATTGTATTACTTACTATTTTAGGTTAGAACGTTTCCTTTTCATTTCTTTGTGGGTATATCTATGCCGTTGTAATATCACGTATAATATTAAAAAAAAGATTAAGAAAAAAAATTCCAACTCATGTATAGCCAGATGGTTTGGCTATGCCTATAAATTATATAACCTACTCTATAAAAAATAAAATTCACGCATCAAGCTATGTTGGCATTATATTTTTTTGGTGTTGTTGAAGAATTTTTTTTAGCTAAATGTGAATGAAGAATTGCGAGTACTCATACTTTAGATATATATACTCAAATTAATAATAATTCAAAATTAATCAGAATATTATATAGTTTGAAATAAGTTTGAATCAAAATATTGATAGGTTTATCAAATTTTGAGACACAAAATGGTCATAATACATAATAACCATGTAATTTTATTGATAATTGTATGAATTGAAATTTTTTACATTAATTAGGTAACGACTCTATTGCATGCATGTGATTAGCATACAAACTTATATATGCGAAAAGAGTTTAAAAGTGTAAATTATTTCACTAACTTATTTATGATGAAAGGGTAAACGAAAGAGGGAAGAAAGAAGAAAGTAGTATAGTAATTTTGAAGAATTTGAACTTATTTAGAGTTGTGATTAGCGTAGGATTCTTGTATGTTAATAATAATAATAATAATAATAATAAATAATAATAATAATAATAATAATAATAATAATATGATATTACATCATTGCCTTTAAAATTGATTTAAAAATAGGGACATAATAAGTAAATCAAATATTGTAAAACAAGCCTATTTTATAGTAATAGGTATAGATGGATTAATTGGTGTTCCTCTTTTATTCACAAGAATTGAATTGACTTGAAGAAAAATATCTCATGGGCAAAATTATCTTCTCGATTCGTATGTTATAGTCTTCTCTATCAAAGCCCTCTCCTTGACTAGCAGTTTGCAGATAGTTCTCGTCAAGGTTCGATCTCGATATTCAGTGTATTTTTCTTGACTATCTTTGTTTTATCGTTTCTTGCTTCTACTATCTGCGGACGCCTCGAATTTTTCAGGTTCGTACTCCTCTTCGATTTCTGTAGTAGCTATAGTTTCTCATGGATTATAAAAATGTTTGGAGTTTTTCCGTTCTGATTGTATCTTGCTACTGTGTTCAATTTGTGTGATTCTTTCAAATCATACGCGGTGGCTGTTCGAGGTAAAAAAGATGATTATAAAAAACAACCAGTTTTTTTTCCTGTTTAAGCAGCATTTGATTGTTGCATAGCATTAGAAAAATCGTGGAGAATCTTAACATAACTATTATACAGAATAACAAATGTGGGATCGAGAAATGAGTTATTCCTCCAACATTCTGTCCAAAACTTCCTCTTGCTGGTTGTTGGGTTGTATAAGTGAATGTTTGGATTTTGTGATAGGCACGAGGATGGAAAGCGAGTATCTTGAGCTGTACAAATCAGTGGTTAGTGAGATCAGCAAAGGGATGGAGCAAGTGAAAGAGTGTTGTTCCAACAAGGAGCAAGATGGATTTTTGGAGAGAATGTTGTCTTCCCATGAAGAGGCTCTATTGATTCTTACGGGGCGTGCTCCACAGGGACAATGTCAGTCAGGGATATCATCGTTATCAGATCCTCCCGACTCTCCAACTGGATCCAAAGATGCAAGAAGCCGTTTGTGGAAAAGGTGACTTTGATATTTCTCAAGCACTTGATTGTTGAAAACATAAGGTGATTCTTCAAACTCCTTTTGATTGGCTTTGTAGGGAATACTTTAAGAGAAGAAATAAAATTGTCAAGATTGAGGCATCCTCTGATTCTGAACTACCACACGAGGATGGATATGCTTGGAGGAAGTACGGCAAGAAAGCTATCCTTAATGCCAAATATCCAAGGTCATAAATCTATGCTCAATAAGTGATATCCTAGTTGATATCCAATGCCAAGTTCCTCACTCTGTGGTGCCCGATAATTAGATTGAGTGTGAAGTCGGTGATATTTCTTGTTTATTTACGTTATTATAAACAAAATAATGTTTATGCAGAGGCTATTATAGATGCATTCAGAGTAAAACTTGTTTGGCTAAAAAACGAGTACAGAGGTCAGACGATGGGACTGTATTTGAGGTCACATACAAAGGACAGCATACATGCCCAGGCCGGGTTCTCAAAAAGAAAAAAAAGTTCATAGAAGCGGAACAAGAGGGTATGTGTTACTTCATTGCCTTGTTTTTCGTTTAGGATACTTATCTTTAGCCCTAAATTTATCATGAAGAAACGGTGAAATAAGCTTGTGTGAAAAAATAAGAGATTTAAAGGAATTTTTTTTCTCATGATGAATATATACTCCCTCCGTTCTATTAGCTTTGTCTCATTTCTTTTGAGCACGATTATTAACTAGAGTTAAATTAGTATAGTAAAAATGTGACCATATTGTTTGTAGTGTAAAATCTATACTAATATAAAAAGAGCCTAAGGCACAACTTGTGAATTGTTTATTTTACTCCTATCATAGTATTTTATATTATACTCCTATACTAATAGAAAAAGAGTCTAAAGCAATCTAAGGCATAACTTGTGAATTGCCTATTTTACCTCTGTTATATATTTTATATTATATATTTATAAAATAACTAGAGAAATCAAAAAACAAATATCCAAATTTTGTACGAATTCTTTTAAGAAGTAGTACGAATTTTTTGGGTATGGTTAAATTCAAATTCAGTTAGTGTTTGAATTAGTTAAAATTATTTCTTATAAATATCTCGTTATTGTAAAATAAAATCTCATTATCTACATATTATCATAAATTTTTTTAGTGAAAACTTGGCTTGACAATGTCTTCAAACGTAATCATATAATTGCATAAATAATCCGTATTTTTTTTGCTATTTTATTTCTAATCAACAATTTTTTTGAGGCGATCTAATCAACAATTAGTATGCATGTTTTTGTGCTTAATTAATTAATAAAAAATTAAAACCTCGATTTGTATCTCGAAAATATAAGGATTTAGTAGTATTAATAAGTCACTGTCGGTTTGAAGGATTAGATATGACTAGATTAGATTAATCTTATCATATTTTGTTCGGTTGGGTGGATACGGTCAATGATTCAATCTTAGGAGAGTGCCACATAGGATTAGTCTTGATGTATCCCTATGACAAAATTAGTCTTAAACCAACTCAATCTTAAATAGTATCGGGCTAATTTAATCTCGGCAACCGAACGCCCATATCAAGATCTAGATTAATGTCTGATAACATTACGTGGGTTGTTTGTATTTCTATTTGTTTGGTCTGATTTGTATTAGTTTAGTTATTGTTGGTTTAATTATGATTAATTTATAACAGCTTGACTAATTTATTACTCCGTATAATATAATTTAATTTTGATGTCATCTTTAATTTGTATCTCAAAAGGAAAAAGAAAAAATGACAGTAAAACACGTCCGACATGCCATAGTTAAAATACAAAAAATTGAGTACAATCGGGTTGATCTGCATCCAGGCCCTGACCCGTATCCTGATTCAAACCCACATCCTGACCCAAATTGTGTAAATTAGGAGGTGTAAGTGAGTTGAGCTAGCTCACAAGTTACTCGAGATCGACTCGAAAATTACTCGAAATCGACTAGCACTACTAAAAAAAAATAGGGATAACGGTTCATACATAACGATTTTGCTAAAAAATCGTTATATATGAATGCACTTTTAATGATACATAACGATTTTACAAAACTCTGTTATGTATGTGGTGTTGTTTTAATGTATTTATAACAGTATTAAGTTACGCATTACATATTAGTGTTATCTATAAAAAATCAATTTAATGTTGCCGGTAGGAAAATTATATCTTTCATATTTGTTTGGGGCACCTGTTTTATAGGCTATGATGGGTATGGTTTGGATGGCACACTTACTGGAGGGAAAGTTTTAGAAGGTAGTCTTTTGTCTCGCATATTTGATTGTTTGTTGCCTTTGGAGTTGCTTGACGAGATCAAGAAAACTAAGTATTTGTTAGTAATGAGCTTGATATCGCTCTTTTTTCAAATTTTAAATTCTTTAGAGTGTGAGTGGTGTGAAAAGTTTTATTTTGTAATTAGGATTGATTGAATATTTAGAATTGATCGCGTTTGATTTTTAGATTTCATCCCGTGTTTTTGCAGGATGAAAGTTTGGATGGATAGATTGACTTTGACTGAAAACTGCTTCAGAGTGCCATTTGTTGAAGGTTGTAAATGACGGATGATTAAATTATTTAGATATATTTGACATTTTGGTTATGGATGAATGAAGTTATTTGGATGATTAAATATTTATATAATATTATATGATTTAGTTGTTGTATGTGTTGTATTTGAGAATATTGTATATTGTATAATTTGCATTTAGGAAATTATAAAACAAGAAAAAATATGCTTGAATTCTATATTTGAAAATACATAATATAAATGATCATTATGTAAAATACAAAAAACGTTATGTTTAACGACAATAAAGTATATAAGAAATATATTTTATAACGAAAAAAAATAAGTTTTATAACGGTAAAAAATTGTTATATTTGCTATTATACGAAAACGGTAATTAATCGTTATGTAAAATATAAAAACCGTTATGTATAATTACAATACATAACGAAAAAAATACATTTTATAACAGATTTTACCGTTATGTATTATATTCATACAAAACGATAATCAATGTGTTATGTATACCTCATTTACCATTATGTATATATAGTATGGATAACGGTATATTACCGTTATCTATGAGCACCCTCATACATAACACCACTATATAGAATGCTTTTTTTGATACATAGATAACGGAAAATTATTGTTACGTATGAGCATTTTTTTAGTAGTGTCGGTATAAGTCGAGCTCGAGCTACTCGATTAGGTATCGAGCCCGAGTTCGAGTTTCATCATACTCGACTCGTTATGCTCGCGAGCCTAATCGAGCTTTCAAAAAACTTACGATTTTATCCTTATATTATAGCTTGATTACTAATATAATCATAATATATACAATTTGTTGAAGCATGTATGAGACGAGCTTAAACGAGCTCAAGCTCACCGAGCTTAAACGAGCTCGAGCTCGATTAAGATTCAATAATCAAATATGTGGAGTGTTGGCCCAATATTCTTTATCCTTTTTGGCCCATTTCTGGGCCCAGCTCTCCCTCAGCCCATTCCTCCCTCTAACCCTAAAACAAATACCCCCTCATCCGTCTTTCTACCCCCAAAAACTCGGCTGCTACCCCTTCATCTCCCCCCCAAACCCTAAATTCCCTCTGACCCCTAGAATCCTCCCCCTCGAGCTCTCCAACCTATTAATGGTTGCTCCTCTTTGTGTTCCCAAACTATTAACTCCCCTTCACCCTATTTATCCCTGCTACAGAGCTTTCCATCGGTGCAAGTTTTACACACTGTTTTTACTTGGAAGGCTCTGCTATTCCTTCTTGAAGTGTCGCTGCATTCCTGTTCTTGGTCTCCTGTTGGTGACTGTGGGTGTGAACTTCGCTCCGATTGAGTGTTTGTGTAGCCAGATTCCTGACCATCGGAATTCCATTGAGTGTTTGAGAGTTGACCTCCTCTGTCCACCTGAGCCGTTGTGTTGATTATTGTTGCCGTAAGGGCGCCGCCACCGTGGGAAAAACCTGAGCAAATAGTGTCTTTGAGACACAATTTTTCCCACCGATTAAACTCTGATTTCTTCCTTTTTTCCTTCATTTACGTTTATTCTCTGTTATTTAAAACTTCTAACCTTCTAACCTTCTTTGGTGGTTTTATTTGCAGGAAATGGGACTTGAGAGGAAGGCTCTGGAATAAAGAGAAAGGAAAAGATAGAAGAAGATTTGGGATCCTTGATTTGCTTGAGCAATCGTGAAGGCGATCGGACTATCGGGAAACAAGTGATGAACCCCCGGCTAGGCGAAGATACCCAACATAATAGTTAAGAATAAAAATATTAATGAATGAAAATAATTAAAAGCAAAGATTCTTATGAATAAAAGTAAATATTATTGTAAAAAAATATAAACTTTCAAACCCCGCATCGTATGTGGTTGACCGCGGATGAGAATTTGTGAAAAAGAAAAGGGAGTCAATGACGGATGGAGTACATAAACTTTATAAAGACATTAAAGTTTATCGAACTAAGATAATACTAAAAAAAATATGCGATCTTGTTTTACTAAAAATAATGTCAAGTTCGTATGACAATGTTAGTTAGGAATATTTTAACGTACGACCTACCTACCTAAGCTGAACTATTCTAAGAATAGTTGATTCTTTTAAAGACAAAAAATCAACAGTCGAAGTCACTAGAAGACAAGGTCGGTTGAAAAATTGAACAGCCCAAGTCTCTAACATACCAAAGCAGCAAATAGGTTTTCAAAAAATCAAACGCGTGGCAGTAAACAAATTCATGTTTAAATTTACCCAATTTATAAACAGAGCCCGAAAATGGACAAATGTGAGTTATGCACGCCTTTAATCTAAAGACAATTTTTCCAAATCAATCCATATGTTCCTAACAGAAGCAATCTTGGGCCAATCTACTCCATCCTTGCGGCACCTCTCGTTTATTCCTGGGCAGCATCTTATTATCAGAGATTCAAGCGAAGCAGGCAATGACCCTTCCGTCAAAGAAATTAGCTGCTTGCAGTGACTTATTTCCAAGCGATCAAGAGAGGAGAGATGCGACAGAGATGGAAGAAGACGCAGTTCTGGGCAGTATCTTATGGAAAGGTCGCAAAGGCAGGGGAAATCACCGCCCTTTACTCCACTCCATTCTTCAAGCACAGGCATGCCCTCAACACTCAATTGCTCCAGCCTTGGAAATGCATTAACCACTTTACTATCATCATTCCTGCAAAACAGCATGTCGATGTTCCTCACGTTTTCCATGTGGAAAATCTTGAGAATCTTGAGAGACGGCAGTTCCCCAATGGAGGGCAGGATGTCGCAATTTATGCATTTGTGCAGAGTCATGCTGACAAGATCAGTATACGATGGGTTACTTATCCACCTCGGAAGTCTTGATCCACCATAAAACGACAACACTACCTCCTTGAGGTGAAAATGTGGTTGCAAGGATTCCAAGATTTCAGCTGTATCGTCATCTGCACTATTATTCCATCGTAACTCCAGCTTCTCCATATAAATTTTATCCGATAGCGCAGCTTCCTTTGCTTCCTCTGCATCGGACACATTTTCAAGCCTTGATATACAAAAAGGCCCTGTAATCTCATTCATGTTTCTCAGCTCTCCTATGCCGCATCCATCATGCTTTCTCCCCACGATGAATGCTCGTAAAGTTTGAAGCTTTACTAGATTTCCCATCCCTCTGGGCATGGACTTCAATTGACTAACAATGTCGAGATCTACATGGCGAAGGTCAACTAACTTCCCCAATCCTCTTGGTAAAGCAGAAAGTCCAACGCAGTATTTAAGGTTTAGTGTTTGCAGACGGTGGAGGCGATCAACTGATTCAGGTAGGCGCTGGATGGGAGTCCCAGAGAAATCAAGATATCGCAGTGACTCCAACTTTCCAATGGAACCTGGTACCTCTGCTACATGAGTGCGACTCAAATCCAATGTTCTTAACAGCTTTAAACCCAAAAAGAAGTCGCTGGGCAGTTGGCCGGTGACAGCACAGCGATCCCCATGCACAACAAGCGTATGCAACTGTTTGAAATTCTTCAGAGCATCAGAAAAGGTTCGGTCAAGCCTCTTACACTTCCATGTCAGATGTAATGCCTCGCTGTAGATCTCATTCATATTACTTGGACTTATCCTCAAATACTTACCTTGTTTAAGGACCCCCTCCGACACTTGAGATGCATTAAATTTGTACATCATCTGCCTCAGAATACTATCAAACTTGGAAGCTACAATGACTTCCCTCTGGACCAAAGCATCGAAATACAAGTTACCAACATCCTCCATTCTTTTAGTCGCTCCTAGTTCGAAGCATTCTTCAGCTATCCACATCCATACTAATTTATCCTTTTCAAATTCACAATCCGGAAGAAATAGCTTGCAATGTTCGATGCACCTCTCAGGAACTTCATGAGGTACTCCACTCGTTGAATCTTTTGGATCATCCTTTATAGAAATTTTGGGTTTTTTCTTTACAGGACTCGTCGGTTCCATTCTTTCAGAATAGAAAGAAAATGTATCCTTCAGCAAAGGTCATCAATAATTTTACCGTTAGTTTAACAAACAACGAGGCACGGCCATGGATACACAAACAAACAAGAAATGGAAATTTTGTTTTAAGGAGCTAAACTTCCAGTAGCATGCATGAAAATCGTCTCTTTTGATATCTTCTGTTATCTTCTGGACCTTTAATTATACTAGCAGAAAGAATGTCCGTTGTACATGTAATTAATATTATTTTATTTGATAATTTATTATTTAAAAAAACCTATTAATTCATTACTTTTATTAGATAATTTATTGGATGGATATATTTATTTATAAGCCTTATCAATAGCTATAAAAATATATCACATAGATTTAATGTAATATCTAATGAATTAATATATTCTTATATATAATATGTAAAATAAAATATATAATATGGATAAAATAGGCAATTCACAAGTTGTGCCTTAAGCTCTTTTTCTATTAAGCTGCATTTACTTTGATGGTTAAATTTATCCATGTAATATTATCCATCCTTGAAGTAAAAACAATGAAGAAAAAATGGTGAACATCTCTTTTGTGTCAAATGTTGGAAAAAAATGAGACATTTTAAGGCATAAAATTTTGTTATCCATCATTTTCCATGGATAAATTTATCCATTAGGCTGCGTTTACTTTGATGGATAAATTTATCTATGGAAAAGAATGGATAACAAAAATTTATATCTTTAGATGTCCCCTTTCTTTTCTCACATTTTACACAAAATAGTAGTTCACCATATTTTCTTCCTTATTTTCACTTTAAAGATGAATAATATTATCCCTCCATTTTTAGGTGGATAATATTATCCATCTTTGAAGTGAAAATAAGGAAGGAAAAATATTTTTATGTTAAATGTTGGAAAACAAAGGACACATTTAAAGGCATAAATTTTTGTTATCCATCATTTTTCATAGATAAATTTATCCATCAAAGTAAACGCAACCTTAAAGTAAACGTAGCCTTAAAGTAAACGCAGCCTTAGTATAGATATCCAATAGTTTCTTTTAATGACAAGCTTAAACAGGCTACATAGCCTTAAACATAACTCACACAAACAGGTTCGATTTTTCCTCACAATCTCCACCGAAGATCCATAGAAAATCGAATTTACTTCAATTTAAGACTATAATTGCAATTTGATCGTGGTAAACAGAAGCAGAATTGAATAAATACTTGAATTAATTTTATAATCCAAAGACTAGTAATTCTAAGCATTTATTCATAAGATATCTAACCTTAAAATCCCGTAGAATTTTATCCTTTACCTCTTTCCCAGTTCGAACTTTTGATGAAAGTTGAAAATCCTCTTTCATTAATCGTGAAGTTTGAACCTCTTTCTTTATTGGTGGAAGTTGAACCTCTTTCTTCAGTGGAAGCTGATCAAAGAAGGGATGATGAACAAGTTGTTCGGCTGTCCATCTCTTCAGTACATCTGTCTGCATGCAAGCTGAGAGAAGCTTCAACAGTTCCATCGACGGTTTCCACAAGGGTTCATTGAATTCTACATCCATGGCCGACCAAATCTGCTGTTTCTCCCCCGACAAACTCAAATCTTCACTAAATCCAAAATCTCTGTCAGACCATTTCAAATATTTGCCCAATTTGAGAATACACAACCCCACACTCCATATATCCCATGAGAATCCGTCGTGTATTGCTCCAATTTCAGCGGAAATCGCCGGCTTCCTAGACAAAGTCTTCCCTACGTACAAGAGCTTGACTTGGCCGGATTGATCAACGAAAATATTGGAGGGTTTGATATCTCCATGCCAAATTCTATTCCGGTGGAGAAAATTCAACCCCAAGAGAAGTTGATAAGCGAAACTAGCTAGGTCGGATTCACTAGTTATGTTAGAAGATCCGCAGTCCAAGGGCTCGAGGAGGAGGAAACTCACACCGGCATCACCAAAGACGACGTCGTAGCATTTGACGAGGTTGGGATGATCCAATTCCTTTAGGATCTGGACTTCGCCGCTGATTTGTTGGCGTTGAGAGGAATCATCGGGGAATTCCTTCAAGGCGTAGCTTTGGCCGGTCTGCCGATGGACGACTCTGTAGACCTTGCCGGAGATATCGTCTGTTTGGATTATGGATTTCAGGTCAAAATCAGGCAAGTTGGGAAACGAGGTCACCACCTGCAACAAGGTGTGTGCGTTCATCTTGTTGATCCATCTTGATGGTGGACTCCGATCCCTCCCTAGCCTCACCGTGGCGTCTGATGTCTTCATCCATCTTGATGGCGATCTTCGACCACCCCTCCCGATTGATTGCAATCTTAGGGTTGCCACGACGACGTGTTTCAATACTCTCCATCTGGATAAAGATGGTGAAAATCCAAAAGGAGGGTCCCGCTCCTGCGTCATCCATGCCGGAGATTGAACTAAATCGTCGATTGGAGATGGAGAAGGAAATTGAAATAGATCGTCAAACGAAAATGGAGAATTGCCTTGAGAAACACCGGATGCACTCGCTTCATGAAGACTATAAGCTTCGTCTGTTTCAAGGCTTAGAAATGTAGATGAACTACTGCTCAATTCAGAGTCGAGATGCCTCCCTAGCGCAGCCTGAAATCTTAGGGTTGCAACGATCACGTGCTTCAGTATTCTCCACCTTGATTTCAGTGGCATCATCGACGGTGAAAACGAAGAATTAGGGTTAACCCCCAAAAAATAATCTGATAGAATAGCTGTTGGGTTTCCTCTTGATTTCAGAGAAGATGACGCAGGCGCTGAGATTGATTTCTTTGCAGATGAATTTTCCCTCATAGCCTGGATTGCGGCTATTATGAGTGCAAGTTTCCTCCATCTCGATTTGGCCATATGCGGCAGCGTGATTCGGTAGGCTTCCATTTGCAGAGCAGCAGCTAATCTTCACCTTCAATTCTCAATTCTTCACTGGTTTCGGCTTTGCTAAGAAGACTTGCTTTTGTCCTTTCCTTCTACTCCCTCCCCCAATGGGCTCATTTCTTAATTCTCAATTATGAGGACTGTCGTATAATTTGGATTTTGGGGCTTAATATGTTAAAGGGTAATTTTAAACAAAGCCCCCAATTTTCTCTCTATAACCCCTTATTTAAAAAAAAATAAAAACAATTAGAATGGTACTGTTATACCCTTATAGCCCCATTTTACGCCCTATTTCTCTTTCAATGTGAAACGACCAAAATGCTTACGAAAATTCTTCCACAAAGACAAACTATAAGGGTCGTCCCTACGCCTATTACAACTCTTAATCTTTCCTTGATGTTACAAAATATGTTAGTGATAGTGTGACTGGAAAGGAAAATTGAGAAAACATTTACTCTTTGAAGAAATCAAGAAAGTCTGCAACTTTTTTGTTCTTTTTCGGGACATGTGAAGCCCAAGCTCTCAAAAAATTCTACAACATTGTGGTGAGAGCCTTGGTACACAATCCTTCCACCAGACAAGAGAATTATGTCATCGAAGAGTTGAAAAGTCTCAGGTGCAGGCTGCAACAGAGAATTGACGACAGTTACTCTAAGAATGTGGACAGATTATTTTACTTAATTCATGATTTCCGTTTTATCTGCAAAACTGGAGGTTTTCAAAATTTTGAAATTGTGGAAATTTGATCTTTATGACATGAGAAAACAAGAGAATTTTGATTTATTTCCCCCCAGATTTGAGAGAGAAAGGGGGGGGGGGGGGGGGGAGAAACGAGAAATTGTGATGGAGGAAGAAGGAAACATTTATTTCAGAGATTAGGATTATACATTTATCTATTTTTTTCGATAAAATAGATTTATTTTTCAAGAGATTACACTTGATGTTCTTCTAAATTAATTTTTAACTATTAATTTGTCACATTTTTTTTTTAAATGAGGCTATAAGGGTAGAATAGTATAATCATAATTATTTATATTATTTTTTTAAATAAGGGGTTATAGTGAGAAAATTGGGGGCTGTGTTTAAAATTACCCTATGTTAAATCAAATTTGGATTTAAGTTGGGCTTATTTTCTCAACCCTAAAACTTGACTCCACAATTCACTAACCGTATTGAATACGAGCAACTCACAATCTTTATCAACATCAGTAGCTGAGCATCGGTTCGATTCAGTGCAAAATCGCACCAAATTTTGAAAATCGAAACTGAATCGACGCTGAAAATAAAAATCGCACCGCACTGATGGGAGGTATCAAACCAAACCGAAATCGAACCAATAAAACCGTCGATTTCGATTTGGTCCATCAAATCGATACATTTTTTGTTTTGTTTTTATTTTTCTTTTCCGAAAAAACCCATTTAAAATCTGGCTGCCGAAGGAGGGAAGCCGGGAAGGGGGCTGGCATCGGAACCTGGAAGGGAGAGAGGATGGCGGGCTGTCGCGCGCCGGAGGGGGGAAGCCGAGAAGGGGGCTGGCCGCAGAACCCGGAAGGGAGTCGCGACGCGCCGGAAGGGAGAGATGACAGCGGGCGATCAAAGATCGGAAATGGAGAGAGGAGAGGACCGATTTCAAACCTAATAGTAGCAGCGGTGCAACATATTTCAGTTTTGATATGGATTGTTAGTTTTGGGGTTTACAATTAAATTATAATTTAAATTAATATTATATATATATATATATATATATATATCTATATATCGGTTCGGTGCAAAATCAAAATCGAACCGAAAATTTTTGATTTTCAATTTTTAAAACCACATCAACAGATGCGGAACCGCACAGCTTTCGGTGCGGTTCGATTCGATTTTGCGTTACGATTCGGTTTTTGCTCAACCTTATGACACTCTAAATGTTAATTGCTCTCCCCCAGCTAAAAGAATAGGTAAAAGTAGTCACATGTGGGTTTTTGAGTCTAGTAATTATATATTTCAGGTTTATTTCTCCAAAAAAAGAAGAATTGACTTAAAGTAAAGAACGCCAAAATGCTCTTATCAAGAATTCGCATAGAATAATGATTAAGAAAAGAAGTTCATAACAGTGAATAAGAAGATCAAGAATGCGCAAATGGCAAACTGGAAGGAGGAACCAATCAAAAAGATGATGCAAATCTAACAGTTTTGTCATTTCTAATAACTTTCATTTTCCCATTTGATTTTTAAGAAATCCAAAATAAAATGTGAAATCGGAGTCCGAAGATAATATAAAGTGAGCTAATGAGGCCAAGTTAACAAAATAATAATGATACAACATATCAAATGGGCCATTACGTTAAACTTACAACCCTCCAAATGCATAAGATTATAGCCAGTATATAGTAAGTAGTACTAGTAACTATCTATATGATAATCAATTTATTACATCAAAGGAAACAATTCCACACACTGAAAAAATTGTTTAATTTTCCCGAAAATCTTGTGTTTGGTTCTTTCTCTTCTCATTCTTCCTCCTCATCTTTGTGTACTAAAAGATCTTGAACTCCATGGCCCAACTAGCGCCTCTCAAAGAAAAGAAAGGGAGTGCCCACACCCTAAAGCCTCGAACGAGCTTTCTTCTTCTTCTCAAACAAAATCTCGACACACTAAGTATCACCACCAAACTCCTTCTTGATGTCCTTGAAAGATACAGTGGCGGATCCTCTCTTCTTAGCTTTTTGCTGCGACGGGTGCTCCCTCCATCCAGTCATAAATATGACCTGAACATGAGTTATGCGATAAATTCCACAAAAAGAAGATCAGTTTCGAGGGAAACCCTGCACAACCACCACGAGGGCAGGAAGGGGATAACATGGTGATGCTCAAGTATATATAAACATGGTAGTTAACTCGTCTGACTCAATGCCGTTTGCAAATCATGTCATGTCATTTAAAATTAGATTTCATCCCCCTTTCTGTCATGATTTACAAACAGAATTCGGTATATTCGGGTGAGTTTTCACTTGCAATATCACCGCATGCAAAAGTAAATGAAATCAAGTGAGATGGTATCTATTGGGTTCAAGTGCTTGTGGATGAATTCTTTTGAACAATTTTCTTTAACTTCAAAAGTACATGACACATATAAAGTACAGTTCAAAGTTTACCTGGAATGTTGCTGGGATGGTGCCATCTTCTGTACCAAACATTGCTTCATAAATGGCTGCTGTAGCCAGTGCAGTATCCCTCTTTAGACTCTGATTCAATTTTGATGTTAGAGTGAGGAAGGAGACTATATCTTGAAGCTAGGTTTTTCCTTCTCAAAGACATTTAGGAAGAATATCAACAAATTCTCAGCAGATGTAAAACAGTGTATAGGTCTTACTTTGTTCCTTTGCAACAGAGCATTAGTTTCACCCATACTTCGAAGATGCTCTATCAACTCCAGAGCTACCTTGAAGGAAAAAGTAAATCACAATTTATGTATGTCCAAGAATAAACTCAAGCTATAAAATGATTGACAATTACAGTCAGATTCCAAGATGTGTTACCAAAGAATAAATGATAAAAACAAACGACAAACTGGGAAGTTCACAAGACATCAGAGTTTTCAAGTGAACCAAAGTGACTGTGTCATTAGTGAATACAATTGACTACCTAAAGTAGTTTACTCTCAAGCAACAGGAAAAGTTAGAAAATATATCAACATCTAGATGCACAAACAACAAACAAAACGATAAAATTGCATGCTAGAGTTACTATCTTATGTAATTTCAGGTTCCAGAGAGTTCATAGTATCAGTCTTTATATCATATATGTGGTGAAAATTTGAATGAATAGACTTATCACTTATCTGAATAAAGACAAAATTGAACATAATGCTTTAAAAGAAACCTTGATGTTACAGAAAAAATGCCTAGAAGAAAGTTTCAAAATCAGATTGGAATTTGATTGCATCACTTCTAGGGCGAAATTCATAACAAGCTTTTAGCAAAACAAATTGTCAGATGCAGTAGGACTTGATGCTAAGATCCAGAAACCATCAAAATATATCACATACCGCTGTTATATCTCACAGTATATTCATCAACATCAACTCCAGGAAGGGTGAATCCTGCCCTAGTTAGAAGATTTCCTGCATCACGTACCTATAAAATCAAATTAAGAATGCCTTAACCCACAAGACAGTAAACATATGTAGCTATATTCTTCCTTATTCCCAGAATGTCATCACCACCGTAAATATGTACATGGAATATTGATCATGGAAGTATTCTGTATTAGCACCAAAATTATCACAAGTCTAGCACATTCAAAAAGCATCGTAGAACAATCATCGTCATATAGGAAGAAATTTTTTTTTGCAAAAGCGGTGTATATATAATATTATCATCTTATAATGTTGTTCACGAAGAAAACTATGAGCTAGCTTAAACAGCAGTCAAATATGAATATATTTAGGAAAACATGTTAATTTTCATGAAGTTCTACAAGACATCAACTAATGAGGCTTGTTTTTCCACTGAGGGTTGGTTTCAGATATTTCTGGATTGTTGAACTAGGTGTCAACATCTATTACATGTGAGGATAATAAACACCAGAAGGTGTTTACATCAACTAAACAGCATACAATTGACTAAGAAATACCTGGGCCAAAGGTGACAACCGAGGACTGATTCCTCCTTCACGTTCCATTTGAGCCACAGTGCACGCTATTCTTAGCTCTCTGAAAAACAAAAACTAAGGCCTTTCAGAAAACACAAAGAACTCCAACACATATAAAAAACTTGAAGATATAACCTTAAAGTCTCTCCACCAAGAATAGCTCCCAGAAATAAGCCATCGGGCTTAAGAGCCAATCTACTCTGCAACAAGCAGAATAAAGCAAATGGTTTTGATGAAAGTTGAAAGAAAAGAAAGAAGATTAGAGAAATTCATTGCAACTGAAGATGACCACAATAATTTAGGCCAAAGCACAAGCAGAACCTGTATCATGGCTCCAGGAAGATCATTTGTCCAATGAAGTCCCAAACAACTAATAACCAGGTCCAGGGAGCTAAACAACCATGAAAAAAGCATTGAACTAATCATGTTCTTTTTTACAATGACTTGTCAAGGTTCTAAGAACTAAAAGATGCAGAGAAGATCATGCATACCTTTCCTTCACAGGCAAAAACTCTTCGTCAGCAACAACGAAAGATGTTTCAACATTTTTGTTTGGTGAATTTATTTCAGCCTGCTCACATAATTTCACCATGTCAACTGAAGCATCCATCATTAGAAGCTTTTTAATGCCACCTGAAAATGATAGAAACATGCCCCTATTCATTGGAAAATCAAGCTAAAATTTTAACATAAGATTCTTAACTCCCCAAACTCCAAGTTACAAGCTGAGAAGTGCTGCTACGAACACTAGAAAATTTTGACTCACCACGCCCATTCAACAGCCGCCTAATTGCTTCCAAAGAACCCCCCATGCATAACGCTGAAGGAAATGTCTTTTTACAGTCCTACAAGGGTAAAAGGACAACCATCATGGAGCTTTCAGGAAATGTCCTCAAACCATAACCATTCACGATATGTATAGAATATGCAGGAGCTCCTTAGAACAGTACATAAGCACAGTTCCAGAAACCATACATAGATCCAACATAAGGGCAGACGAGAATATCTTGCACAAATAGCACTTTATTTATGTACAACTAACCATTCCAGGATTATATATACGTTCCCAAATCAGATAAATTAGGAGGAAAAAATCACAAATAGCTAGTATTCAACATGATGTCAAATAAGACATGCAAGATCATGAGACTAGTCGTCTAACTCTTCGCAGTTGGTTCAACAGAAACAGAAAATCTTAAACTACATCAATGAGTAAATCCCAACATGAAAAGATAAAGGCACAGACCACCACCAATCATAGAATTCATTTTACATCATCCAGTAAGGTTCAAATAACTCATAAGAAAGAGTTCTAAATTTAGTGGTTGCATATTCTATCAAATGTGAATAGCTTCACAATCACAAGACAATACAACACATTTCAATAATTCTATTTAAATATATTGAGTTATGCAACCAGTTCGTGAGCAAATGTCTATTTAACAATTTTTTCCAGCTTAGAAACACTACGATCCTCAAATACAGCTAGAATCAATTTGATCAAGAACAAAATTCTAACTCGTATAAACTAAAAAATTCATCTGAAAAAAAAAAAAAATCACCTCCAACCGATCCAGCAAATTCTCAGCTACTGCATCCACCAAAGAATCCCCGGGGCGCAATATCCACGCGGCTCTATCTCGCTGCTCATTGAGCATTAAAAATGGAATATAAGAAATAAATTAGCTAAATGAAAATTCAATGTACAATATCGACAAGCACGTAATTTTGAAAGAGGAAAATTAAGGTCCGAACTTGTTTGCGCTTGAGATTGCGGTCAAAAATTTTAACTCTGGAGCTCTGGTCCGTACAGTAGAATCTCCCATTCCTCCATAGAGTGCGGCTTAAACTCTTCCGGTAAAGATCGACGGCAGCTCTCATTTTTCGAATTCGCCGGAAAACCAATTGCTGTCGGTGGGTCTGCGAGTTCTGGAGATTGATGTTTTCCCGGTTCGGTTTTTCCGTCGGACTTTCCAATAGCAAAGGATGAATTGGGCTCAATATTACAGGCCTTTTTTTTTACTTGGGGAATTTTACAGGCTTTGTGCTTGCGTATTTGGGTTTTTTTAAAACAGTTTGGTCCGACTTCGTACAAATATTCTTTTCAATTTCCGACTTGGGCCAAGTGAAAAATCGACAAATTTTAATATAGACTAATAATTTTTTAGAGACCTCTATATAGTAATATATAGGGTCCCATCGATTTTTGATTATTTTTAAACAATACAAGTATGAACACTATTGTAATTTGTTCAAGTATAAATATATTTGCACTTTCAAATTTAAATCTGTGTGGAATTCATTTCTAAATTTTTTAGTTGTGTCCAAAAGTTATGGATTCGAATTCCAAAAAACAGGGGAAAAAAAAAGTGTTAAAATTATTACCGCTTTCAATATTTCTTTTCATGTGATTGATTTTAGTGGAGGTCATTATATTTAAGTAGTTGCAATAAAAATTGATAGATGTATGACGCATTTAAGTTAGTCACACATGAATATATCTAACGGACCCTAATATAATTTCTTTTTATCTTGAATTACATCAGGGATACACATCATCAAATGAGTCACTATATTATATATATATATAGATGGACTCTCTACACCACATAAAGGTGAAAAATATATTACACTGTAAGCAGGCGAGATCTCTACATATATAAGGGATCTCAACACCACACAAAGATGAAAAATATGCTACACCACAAATAGACGGGATCTCTACACCACACAAGGTGTTTTAATACATTAACTTTGTCCAGAACTATATTTATGGAAATCGATATACCATTATTTAAATAAATTAAGTACTCCCTCCGTCCCAAACGAAATGTCCTGTTTTCCTTTTTGGGCTGTCCCAAACGAAATGTCTTGTTTCCTTTTTTGACAATACACTCTTTCTCTCTATATTTAATATTTAAATAATTTCCACCAACCCACTTTATCTACTTTATACACATTTCTTAATCTCCGTGCCGAAAAGAAATAGGACATTTCGTTTGGGACGGAGGGAGTATTAATTAACTTATAATCTCAAAGTTAATTTAATTATAAGATTTCACTATACTTAGCTAACATATTGATATGGTTTGTGGGGTGGGGCACCTGTTCGTATAAAGTTACAAATGTTCATATTCCACAACTCTTTTTTTGTATCTATTACAGTAAATTAAAGTAGAATATCAATTCATTTTGATCGGTGGCAAATTACAACTTTAGAATTTTTCCCCGCAAAAGCGCAAAGCAATTTAATTACTTTCCGAAAATTCGAATCTTCTACAAATATATACAGAAAAGCACATCATTGATTTCCTTTGTTGCCAAATAAAATAATCTCACAAACCTCACTCGTGTTAACATCATAAGTCTTAAATCTTCTGTTTCAAAAGTGAAGACAAAATAAATAGATATATAAAATAATCTACACCGATCCCGATAAATGAATAAACGTAGCAGAATGTTCTAAAAAGTTTGAAAAAGAAAAATAAAGTGGAGTGGGGAGGCCTCTTTTTAGTGCAATTTGTATTCTGCTTTAATCTTTTATACCTTTCTTGATCTGAAAGGATTCCTCTAATATCAAATCCCATGCATCTTACCATATTATTAATTATAATATTTGCTTTATATCCATTGTTACCTTTTTTTTTTGGCTTTATCATTTTTGATGAGATTTTGTTTACCCTCTTCGTTGTTTAGAGGGCCATAAACGATGGAGGGAAAATGGAAAGGAAACAGAAAAAAGAAAATGTACATGATTTAATTACGTGAATATTTTTATCAATTGTGCATGGACCTTGTGTTTATTTGTGAAAACAAGAGTGAGCTTAATTAAGTATTCTCTTTTTATTAAGAAAATTATTAAATTATTTGAACAACGAAAATTAAGGGCTTCCCCTTCAATTATTAATATGCTCATAATTACCTTTTGTTAAAGTGAAAGCAGCACACGTGCGGTCACTGTGCTTATTACATGGGCCCGTGCGTGTGCAACACATCATTCCTCGACTTTTGAGGAGGGGAAAAAAATCGACTTTAACACCGTTTCTTCGTTTGCTCAAGTAAAACAAAGGGTTAATTGCATCAAAATAGCTGATTTTTTCTCAAAATTTGATTTTTTGACAAACTTTTTAATTGTAGCAAAAAATTTAGCTACGTTTCAATTTATTGCAATGTCCGTTCCGCGTATATTTCCGGCCGAATTCATGCTGAGGTGGACCCCCATAAAGCTTAGGTGGCATGTCGTGCCGAGTAATGAAACATTGTCGTCTCAAATCCATTGCAATAAATTGAAACGTAGTAAAATAAATTGGCCGGAAATGAATGGATTTGGCCGGAAATATATGCGGGACGGACATTGCAATAAATTGAAACGTCGCTAAAATTTTTGTTACAATTAAAAAGTTTGTCAAAAAACCAAATTTTGGGAAAATGTCAGGTATTTTGATGCAATTAACCCTAAAACAAATTAATACAAATAACAAAAGGTGATTATTAATTGAAACAAAAAGAATATAGGTGGTTATTAATTCTTAAATCTTATATACTGTAAAACTAATTAGTAAACATGCTAAAATTTTCCTTGGCATATTTCTCCATATGGACATTGTGATCAATAATTAATACTTCATCGGTCTCACTTAACATGACTCTTTCAATGAAACTAAAGGAGCTATGTTAAATGGGACGGATGGAGTATTTTATATCAACGATATCAAATTATCGAAGCTTTAACAAATTCACATGTGATACAAAATCTATAACATTTTTTTGAGAAAGTGCAGAATAACGAATATCATTAGAACATTCAGCGCAGACTCCTTAGTGCAGGACCGAGCTGAAGAAGAAAGCGTCGTTGCCATTGGAGTGCCTCTGGAGCTCGTGTTGGACGCGAGGCATAGTACTGAGCACGAAGGGGATTAATTGTGTGCGGCGCGTGTACAACACGCGTGATTTTCTTAAAAAAATAGAAGAGAAATTGTAGAGAAATTGGGGAGGCAGTGGGTGGGGAAAGAAATAAAAGAAAGGAAATGGGCGTGGGGATTTGGATTAAAAGTAGGAATTTTTATTTTTTTTATTTTAAAATTTTAAATTTTTTACCTAATTTTTAATTATTGTAATGTTTTTAATTTTAAAATCTTATATTTTAATTTAATTAAAATAATATTGAATTTTTAATTGTAATAAAATATTAAATTTTAAAATAGAAAAGTAAAAATATAATTAAATGAAAAGAAAGATTATAGTGCCACTTATAGAGCTATGTGAGAGGGAGGCGCTAAGGTGGGGATCATCAATTAGCAATTTTCCTCAGCGCCTTCCATCGCGTAGATGCTCTTAGACCGAATTAATTCTGGAGTGGCATTATTAATATTTTCTTTTAGTAAATGAATAAGCACATAATTTTGTATACAAATATTGAAATTTATTGAGAACTATATTCTCTGAAATTCACGGCCCATGGTTTAGCCACGACGTACGACTGAAGAATATAATTTGTAGTATAAATTATTATGGTCCAATCATTCACAGAGAAAATGAATGTTTTGTTTGTTTTCCATATAACACGGAATTACAAGAAACCTTCTTCTTTTTTTCATTCTTTTGTATAATAGATAACAACCCCTCCGAAAAATCCCCCCCCCCCCCCCCCCCCCCCCAAAAAAAAAAAAGATAAAGAAACTCTGAAATCCCTATTTCTTTAATATTTGCTCTTCATTTTGCTCTTAATTTTATTGATAAATATGTAAGTGAATTATGCTATGAAGTTAATGCAGATTCATATATCAATATTAGGGAGATTTCTCTATAAAGTGCTTAATTGGGAAGAGCAATTTTTGTACATGACTAGTATTTAAGTAAAATATTATTTGAGCTGAAATATAAAAGGGTCAAATTTATTAAATGCTTTTATATACAGATAGTTTTTAATGTCCAAGACTTCTATTTTATTACTCCATCCGTCCACTAATTCAAGACCTACATGAAAAAACACGGATTTTAAGAAAAAAAGTATTTTTATTAGTTGAGTGGAGAAAAGGTCCCACAAAATATATTGTTTATTGGTTGAGTGGAGAAAGGGGCCCACAAAGTGTATTGTTTATTAGTTGAGTGGAGAAAAAGTGTATTGTTTATTGGGGCCCACCAATTAAAATATGAATAAAACTTATTAAAAATAGATAGGCCTTCAGTTGGTGAACGGACCAAAAAGAAAAGTGACCTTGAATTAGTGGACGGGGAAGTAGTACTTTTGAGTGGACTACAATGCGAGGTGACTTCAGCTCATATACAATAAATGCACCCCTGTTTCGTGGCACTCCTTAAGAAAATTTACATGATGTGGCTCCACACACACAATAAAATAACAAATCAAATCTCAATCACTTAATTTTGATTCCATAAAATACCACAATACCACAATTTTATCTCGTCTTTATACACACTTTTTATGCCCGCTCCATCCCTCCCACCAATCTTGACACGTATTTTTTTTGGATCGCCCATAAATCTTGACATATTTCTAAATAGGATAATAATTGTATTACCTTTTTTTTCCCTACTTTATCACTTTTATTACCTTCTTTCTCATACGTTATCACTTTTATATTTTATAAACCAAACTTTTAAAATATTAATCTATTACTCCCTAATTCTCGTGTTGAAATCAAACTTGTCAAGATTTGTGGGACGTAGGGAGTATTTATTAAGCTCAAATTGTTTTAAGAGTTAGTTTCAAGATCAATAATTGTCGCAATGTGATTCTTATTAGGGGTAAGTGTAGTTTGTGTCTTCGATTATTGTAATATTCAAAAAATGATTTTCAAATTATTATAAAAATTTGGCAACTAAATGGTGATTGGTGAGTCACCCTTGTCAGAATTTTGATTTTACAATATTTTTTTAAATATCAAAAAATTAAAAAAATTAAATAAATAAGCACTATAAAATTATGAACATTTTTCAAAATATTATAAAAGTCGATGACACATACGCTAATTATCCTTCTTATTTTCAACAATCACGCAAGCGAGCAAATTAAATCATAATTAATTCGAGGCAGCTTTACTTTCACGTATGTTAATGTAACTAGAATTGCACTCGTGCAAAGCACGAAAAATATTTTTATATTTTATTATATATAAAATTGATTATTATTTAATTATTATATAAATATTGTAAATATAATTAAAAATACTATAATTTAGGATAAATATATTTTAATTTAATATAAAAATAATGAAGAATAATTCTTATTAATAAAAAATGATATTGTGAAAAAAGAAAACAATATAAATTAAAAGATAATTAAAAAATATATAGATTTTTTCAAAAATAAGAGGAGAGAGGAGAGAGAATTTTCTTAAGTTTTAATCTTTAAATAAATACTCCCTCCGTCTCGACTTTTGGTATACAGTTGAGAACGGTACGGGTTTTAATAAATTGATTGATGTGTTGTGAGTGGAATAAGGGTCCCACATTTTATGTGAGAGTTAAAATAATTAAAGTGGAGTAAAGGCCCCACCTACTTTTACCAAAAATAGAAATGGATACTAAAATGTGGGACGGCCAAAAAAGGAAAGTTGGATACTAAAAGTTGGGACGGAGGGAGTATAATTTTTATATTTTAAATTCAATATTTACATAACATATATCAAATTAAAGTTCTTGTCATGATTTTTAATTTGATATGCATATCAAATATTTTATAATTAGTTGAATTTCACAATTTTAAAAAAGAAATAAAATAGAAAAATAAGAAGTTAAAAAAAAGATGTATAGCTTATAAATAAACTTTCAATTTTATTTTAACTACAAAATTGTCACTCAATTTGAAATTGATTTGAAATTAAAAACTTCATTTTTAATATAGTATAGATTTATACTAGTATATTAAAAATGGGAATAATAGCGTATGATTAGACACCGTCACACCATGGGCAAGAAAGGAAAATATTAATTATTGAAAATGCTATCTGTCCAACTACACATATAAATTCGCAATAGACTGCGTTAATACTAAGATACAATAACACATAAAGTAATAAATACTAGATCAAAAACGAACACCAAAAATGATAACCCAATTCAATGATAGAACACCTATGTCTGGAGAGCCTCGTCGAGAGAAAACTGTTTATTGTGTATGTGAGATTAAATCAGGACTTACAAGAAGACCCAACCTTCTATTCCACTATAAGTCTATAACTTCCCAAAATCTCAACAATGATGAAATATTGTGATACGATCATTGCCAGATCGTTCAAACGAACACGCAAACGAAAGACTTGATAACGAACAAAAGGATGAAAAATCCCAAAACCTCTGAATCTTTTTTTTTTATCAGGCAAAGAAACTTTAATTAAGAGAAAAAATGGGAGAGAGTCATGGCACCAGGGGTACCATTACAAGAGAAAAGCGAAGAGTCGAAATAGGAAAAAGAGCAGCTGAAAAACAAAGAAAGAAGAACCCAGAAACTTCAACAAAGGATTCCTGAATTGGAGAAGAAGTCCTTAAAATCCAAGGAGGATGATTGTATCTTGAAAGCCAACTTCCAACTCCAGATCCTCGTTTTGATTTCCGCAACAATTTTTTGTCTGTTCCATTCTCCTTGGTTGAACTTACAGTTGTTCCTTTCTTTCCAAATGCTCCAGACAATGCAAATCCAAATACCTGTGAGGAGTTGAACATCCGCCTTGCTTCCGAGGCTAGTAAAAGCAAGAAAGTGTGCGTTTGTGCGTCGATGAAGAGCTGTTTTTTTCCCGATCCATCCCAAGAAGTCGCACCAGATCTCGTCTGCTTTTGGGCAAGTGAAGAGCAGATGTTCCAGTGTTTCAGTTTGAGTAGCGCAGAGGATACAGTTTGCTTCTGTCGAGGGACTGATGACTTCTCGTTTAATAAGATTTTCGCAAGTTGCCAACCTCTCTTTCATGATCCTCCATGCGGTGGTCTTGGCTTTGAAGGGTGCCGGTGCGTTCCAGATCTTCGTGTAAACTGAATCTTTTCTTCTAGCTTCGGTTCTGTTCGAATTTGATCTGATGGCTTTGTATGCTGAGTTGACGGAAAAAAGGCCACATGAGGAGTGTTTCCAAGACCATCCATCTTTCTTCCCTGCACAAGCTTTGAAAGGGTTGATAATAGCAAAAAGATTAGTAAGCAAGCCCAAGTCTCTCCCCCTTAACTCTCTAGACCATTCGAGCTTCCACACCCAAACTCCCTCGACCCAAAGTCCCATCTCCTTGATCACCCCATCTTGATTAGTGCTAAGACGAAAGAGGGTTGGAAATTGGTCCCTCAATCTATGGTTTCCAGTCCAGCAGTGATGCCAGAAAGAGATAGTATCGCCCTCCCCTAGCTGAAGTTCTAAGCTTTCCCTCAGCCACTTCCCCTCATCCCCCCGACTCAAGGCCACCACCCTATTCCACCAACCCGAAATTCTTTGTCTGTTGTTAGCCAAGCAGATGCCGTTCTCATCCCACTGAAAATCCCCCATCCTTGCCTTAACCACTCTAACCCAGAGGGCATCTTCTTCCTTCAAGAACCTCCAAATCCACTTCACCATCAAAGCTTTGTTAAAGCTCTCAAGGTCTTTAAGACCAAGTCCACCCTCGTTAACACTATCACAAAGAAGACCCCAATTAACCCAATGAATTTTTTTTCGCTTCGTCTCCCCCGCCCCCCCCACAAGAAGTTACTCATGATGGAACGACATTTTTTAAGGACACTCTTGGGTAAAAGGGAAAAAGAGAGTTGGTAGATCGGTAAAGAGAAAAGTACCGAACGAAGCAACGTGATTCTCCCAGCCAACGAAATTTTACGATGTTGCCAGCTGAAAACTTTCCTTTTGATTTTTTCCACCACATGATTCCAGATTTCCGCACGAGACAGACGTGCACCAATCAAGATTCCCAGGTATTTGGTTGGGAAATCACCGACTTGGCAGTTGAGCGTGGCAGCCAATTGCTCTCTCGCAGGGGTGGGGATGCCGATCCCAAGAAGACAGCTCTTATCGAAGTTCACCTTCAGGCCTGAAAGCATTTCAAAGATTTTGAGAATGCATTTGAGAGCCCACGCATTCTGTTCTTTCCCTGAAACCACAAAAATCGTGTCGTCGGCATATTGAAGGTGAGAGATTCGAATGGCTCCATTTCCACATTCAGCAGGTTCCAGAAGATTTTTTTGAACCGCTCTTTCCGTGATAAGGTGAAGACCTTCTGCTGCAACAAGAAACAGAAACGGGGAGAGGGGATCTCCTTGCCCGAGGCCCCTCCCCAGGCGGAATTCGCCCGAAGGGCTTCCGTTTACCAAAACGTTGGCTGTGGCGGAACCGAGGCACTCTGAAATCCAATTTCTCCACTTTTGGCTGAAGTTCATTTTTTCAAGCATAAGATCGATGAACTTCCAATCAACGGTGTCAAAGACCTTGGCGAAGTCAACTTTGAAGAGTGTGAGTCTCTTTTTCCTCTTTTTAACTTCATCGATGATTTCGTTGAGTGAGATGACCCCGTCTAGGATAAATCTCCCTTCAACAAAAGCACTTTGACAATCTGAGATGATTGAGTGCATCACCTGCTTCATCCTCAAGGCAAGAATCTTCGCAATCACTTTGTAGAGGCAGTTAATGAGGGAGATTGGGCGAAAATCCTTCAATTCAGATGCTGTGTTCTTTTTCGGAATGAGCACTATAAAGGAAGGGTTACTACCTTTCACGAGTTTCCCGTGCGAATGGAACTCCTTCATGACTTCAATTAGATCCTCTTTAATGATTTCCCAGCAAGTTTTGAAGAAGAGAAAGTTGAAGCCGTCTGGCCCTGGGCTTTTCCTTCCGTCGCAGTTCCAAACTGCCGCTTTCACTTCTTCTTCGGTGAATTGCTGCTCAAGCTTTGTTTTCATATCATTCGAGATTTTCATGGAGACGAAGTCTTCGGGAATATGCGGCCGGATCATTTCTCTTTCTCTGAACTGATTTTGGAAGTGGGTTCTAATCTCCTGCTTGACTTCTTCTGGTTCCTCGAGCCATCTGTCCCTCACCTGAAGACCTGAGATATCATTCTTCAATCTCCTGCCGTTGATAACCTTGTGAAAGTAGTTGCTGTTGACGTCACCATCAGTTAACCATCGATCTCTCGCTTTCTGAAAAAGGAGGCTGTCTCTGTTTTTGAGTTGGAGGAAGAGGTTTGCCACTGATTCGTTCCTCTTAATAATTTCATCATCTTCCAATCCCATAGTGTCGTCGATTGCATCCCAGCAACAAATATCATTCTTAAGCTTTCCAATGTTCTCTTCAATTGATCCAAAACTTGTCTTGTTCCACTTCTTGAGGTCCTCCTTTAGCCTTTTAAATTTTTGTTTGGAAACAAAGCTCCTCCATCCCGTGATGCCACTTTGATTCCAAGAAGTTCAGACCACTTCCAAGAAATCTGGGTGGCTCACCCAGGCATTGATGAACCTGAATGGTTTAGGGCCCCAATCTACTGACTTTGTTTCCAGAAGGATTGGGATGTGATCCGAGACAGATCGTTGCAATCCTCTCGCTTTTGTATGTGGCCATTTCCCAATCCATTTGTCGTTGATAAGAAACCGGTCCTGCTTTGTCTTGCACTGGCCCTGTGGTTGGTACCAAGTAAATTTTCTTCCTTGAAGATGAACCTCAGTCAGATCGTTGTTTTTAATGAAGTGATCAAAATTCTGGATATCTCTTTCTGAAAAATGTGTACCCCTGCCGACTCTCTCTGATCTAAATCTGACTGAGTTGAAATCACCTCCAATGCAGACATGTAAATCCCTACTTTGTTCAATCACCAAGCCAATAGTGTTCCACAGATTCTCTCTTTCTGTCAATGATTGTGGTGCATAAATGTTAATGAAACAACAGTCCAGGTTACCAGGGATCCATCTGCCATTGACTATCAGAGCTCCTGGCATCTCCCAATTGCTGGAGCTCAGAAAACTTGATGAGTTCCACGTTGAAAGAATCCCTCCTGACCTTCCTTCTGCTTTCCTAAAGGCGAATCCGCATTTTTCCGTCCCCCAGATAGTCTTTAAAACAATTTCATCAATACTTTCCAACTTTGATTCTTGAATAAGACAGAAATCGATACCTTGCTTCTGGATGAGTTCTCTGATTTCTCTTTTCTTGACTTTGCTCCCAAGTCCACGGATATTGTAGGAAAGAACTTTCATTGATCAGACACTGCCCTATCTCCAAGCTTCTCGTTTCCAGCCTTTTCTTCTCGTACCATCAGTTGTTTGGCCATATCGAGATCACCATGATTGCTCAGAAGGCCAATTTGTTTCCCAAAATCCCAAATTTGGAGTCCTTCTTCGATGACAGGAGAGAAGGTTTGTGGGTTTGAGTCGATTGCATCAGAATCGTCGGGATTGGTGTTAGATTTTTGGGTACCAGAGGCTTCTCTAAGCCTAGCCCTTCCTTTTGCTTTTTCTCTTTCCATCAATTTCCTGGAGTGAGTTCTTGCTATTTCTTTTGTTGATCTTTTTTGGAGAAATCGATTAAGTCCCAATTTCAGAGAGCTTTCAATACCTGATTTCTTCTTGTAGCAGATGGCTTTCCGAGGCGGAGAGGCTAGGGATTGTTTTTCTGTTGCTGCAGAGGTGTGGGGCGAAATTGAAATATTTGGGCCGATTTCAATTTGGGTTTCACTTGAAAGAGAAACTTCTTCCAGAACGGGCCTATCACGAATGGGCCCGAAGATTTTCTGATGATCCATACCTTCATCCGGATAGGTGGGCTTTGTTGGGCGCTCTGGGCTGTGTTGGGTCTGGTCCACCTCCAAAGTTTCTAGAAAAAGGTTTGGCGTGTCGACAACTTCAAGGTTCCCGCGTGCAATCTCTTGACAGCATGGTCTTTCGGCGGTGTTGGTAGTTTCTTGGACGACAAGATCAGATGATTGATCTTTTAAATGCGGCGTGCAGTCTTTTTGGGGAGTCGAGACGACTTCCTCATCTATTGGTGAAAGAGGGAGAGACTGTTGGACTGAAGTGGGGTCAGCTGATTTGCCGGAGTTCAGATCCACCTGAGCTATTGCCGGAAGACCAAAGAAAGCCTCTGTTCCGTCATCCTCAGATATTTCTTCATCTTCTGAGTCGGTTTCTTCGTCTATCATCTGTGAAGTATCCATCGGAAGTTGTTCGGCGACCTCTACGATCCTAATTTTGAAGGAAGCCCCATTAATCTTGCAGTCGAAAACTTTGTTGAGTGAAGATAATCCAGTAGACATTTGAATGAAGGCCGCGTCCAGCCGGTTTCTTGCAGTCGTGGTATCATGGATTTTCAGTACCATGCCCAATCGAGCTCCCAGAGTGTGGAAGAATCTCGAGGTCCAAGCTTGTAAAGGGATACCGAACCATTTGGTCCAGACCACTCTTTGTGTGGTCACATCAACATATGACCAAGGCCTTACCCATTCGAACCAAAAGTTCGTCCATTCATCGAAATCTTCATTAAGTCTTTAACCGATTCTTGGTTCCGGCTTTGGATGAGGACAAGGTTACCCCCAAGGGAGGACACCTTAAGCGATCCTGCGCACTCGCTGTTAATTTCGGTCTCAAAATCTTCCCACACATAATCTGCCTTCACGAAACCAGTGAAGGAATTTTGGAGCCATTCCATCTCCTCTTCCGTAGATTGAAAGCCGAGAACCTCATCTGCCGGAGGTTCATATGCGTTGTTGGTGCCGCCTAAAACTTCTGCGAAAGATTTCCCTGGTTTTCTCCTGCAATCTGAAAAATTGAAAGTTGTTCTCTTCATCGCTGCATCGCCGCTACGAATCTTGGGTTGGTTTGCGTCTCCTCCCTCCAAACCTCTTCTTGGGTTTTCTTTGAAGATAGTTCTTTCGAATCTGGGGATATAGGCTCTGATTTTATAGCTCCCTATCCAGATGTTGTTCAATTCCTCGAGGAGTCTTTCTGTATCAAAAGCTTTCTGTAGCCGAACGAAACCGAAGGGATTTCCTCTAATATCTCTTTTTTTTGGACAAAATATATCAGTCACCTTGGCAATCCTGTTGAAGCATCTCTCCAGGCAATCGATTCTGGTGCCTTCTGGGAAGTTTTTGAAGAAGAAAGTTGCTTCATTCACTTGGTGTTCTTTTGCGTACCGATTTCCGAAAGGCTGGGGGTTGGGGGTGAACCTATGGCTGGCTGTTTGGGGGTGCCTCGCCGGAGGGCGCTCGGGACGGGAAGAACCTACCCTTCTCTGTCTCACTTCTCTCCACTCGTTGGGCTCCTCTCTCGTCGTCATTTTTACTTCCCAAAACCTCTGAATCTAACCCACATAATGATATAGGCGATGAAATCCCTATACCCCAAGGCTGAAAATAAATAAATACGAAATTAACAAGGCTGAAAATAAATAAATAAAGTCTTTCAACTTAAACCCAAATGCACGTAATCAAAGGTGGACTATCCAACACGCCAACTCCACCATCTCCAATTGATTTCTTCATCAATTCTTGCTTCTAAACTTCTTAAACTAACGACGAACCTTGGGCTGCATCATATTGAAAGTTAAATAACACTAACCTTCTAGATGTGAACTTTGACGAACACACCTAATCCCTTACAACTCAATACTTCGAACAATGAAAGTAATCAACAAACATATCTTGCTCAAGCCATCACGAAAAAGTGAGTACTGGACACACTTACAAGCAAAGCTCGATCTGAAAACTTACGAAAGAACAACGGAGTAGATCATACGCACAATCAACTGTATGATCTCTCTCTAACTCACAAAAACAATACAATAACAAAAGAAAATAAAAACGGTCGAACTTAACTTCTAGAAAGACTTTGTCTTTTATAGATGTAGAATCTGTTATTGATGAGTGTAGAAATGCGGACAGAGTAACGATGTGAATGTAGGAACCGAGGCAAGAGTTGGACTCTTTCTCCGTAAGACAAAATTGCCCCGCACAGTACACACGGTTTGATGGCAAATGTCCCCAAGATACAACGGTTTGAATGAGTACGAGACCTTGTACTAGGAACTCGAACTTCCGGCGAACTACAGAATACTCGGGACTTGAGTATGAACTAGAAGACAGAATGAACGAATTAATTATCTGAATTAATTGTTGGTGTGTTTAATCTCATTCTGCAGGGCTGTATTTATAGGAGTAGGAAGGGTGCGATGAAGAGGTGTCTGCAGAGGGGTGTCTGTTCGAACCAAGCAGTGGTCCGAACCATCACACTGGTTCGGTCAAGGGGTGCGAGCCAACTACCCCACCTCCTGATCCATCCGCTGCCACGTCAGCAACCCCATCCACCCAGATTCCTTATCCGCCACGCGGTGCCACGTCACCGAGCCACATGGTCCACGTCACTGCCACGTCACACGAGCCACCGTTTCAGTTGTCAAAACTAAAGGCTCCTCAAAGCTCCTCGCGACTAAGTGCAAAGTGCGCCTACAAAGCGCCTATTGCGACAAGTGCGACGTGCACGTGCTCGGCCTCGGAAGGTGCTCGTAGGAATTTGAGTTTTAGCCTTAAAAGGCTAAGTCAAAACCCACTTGGGTGCACCATATGGTCCACCATAGAGAAGCACACTTGATTGTTCCTTTATGGTGGAGAGCACTTTATAAATAGCTTTCAACTTCCTCATTTTTCCAATGTGGGATGACACTCCACATTCCATTTTCAATGGCTATCTTTTGGCATTTAATTACTCATTCAATTCTTAATAGATTTGAACAAGTAAATATACCAAATTAATCTACTCAAAATGTAGATTCCAAATATGCCATTTAATCCCATTAATTACAAAATAATTATGGATTAATTAAGCCATTTATTCCAACAGAATCATATACTCATTCTTCAAGTAGGACTTCTCCATGATAATCTTGATATCTATCCTTTAATGAAAGAAGTTCATCACATATAAAATTCTTTGATAAATTCGAGTGCTTATCCAACAAGAATTATACTTAGAATAAAATTTCTTCTGCTTATCCATAAAGATTGCAGATTTGGTGTAAATTCTGAAATTGACAGGTAACACAACTTGTATCTCAGTAAGTTAACGTCGTTCCATAATGTTTATAGAAATAACAAATCAAAATGTAGAATATACCAAACTCTAACACTCGTGATTTAGATGGATCTGAACCAGTTAAAAGAATAAATCAAATCATAAGCGAGCAGTTAAAAATAGTTTATACAATACTTATATCATATTAACATCAATATATTCGAATCAGGCCGATTATTCAAACGAACATGTATAATTAATAAATTTGTACCTCTGATTAGTCTGAATCGAAGTATTATACATTAAATTATTTTATAAATAGAGACGCTAATTAAATTTGGCTATATTTTTTTGCACGTAAGTACACACAAACTATTTTTTTATTAAAATCTTGGTAAATTGATTCAAAAGTAAGGAGTACAATATTCATTTCACTTGACACCAACATCATTTTCTGATTGTGCCCTCAAGCCTCAACCAAGAGTCGTGATATTTAATATTTAATAAATACAATAAAATGGAGCAATGTCATTCTTATTGACTATTGACGTCAAAATCTGGTCCCAAATGTCACAAATCCAAAAAATGAAAGTCATTTGATCTTGATATATGAACCAAATTCGGGGTCTTTTGACTGGGAGGCCTATTTACAAAAATTGCATAGTTCCATGAATCACATTTAGGGCGAAAAAAATAAAAAAAATAACCGAGTGTATTATAAAAGTTACAATAATGTCTCAAGTAATGCACTAGTCACTCTCATGGCATGAAATACCTACATTGCCTATTATTAATTTTTAAAAGTGGCCGTTTTTTTTTTTGAATTATCAAATGTATCTACTATCTAATTAAATAAGTAACCTGCACGCGGGCGGGACCTCTACTCACACAAAGGTGGAAAAATTATTCACACAAAAGTGAAAAAATTATACTACACACAGACGGAATTGAATCTAAAATCTCTAATAAATAAGAATTTTTTAGTGTCTCAATTTTACCAATTGAATTAAGCGTTCCGTTCTTTAAACATTACAAAGCTCAACTATTTTATTACAAACTAGAGATAAGAAGCACAAGTGAGAATCATGTCCAATCTCATATATTGTGATAATTGAACCCTCTATCTACAGAGATATACAAGTAGGGGTTTTATACCGCTATTCCATTCATATATATATATATATATATATATAGGGTGTGGTTCTAGAGAGAACTACATTCTTTGTGAGAACGTGAGAACCATAAAATCTAATGCATTCACTGTAAAAATTAATGCATTCGTTGTTCAAATTAATGCACTAAAAAAAAAATAAAAAATTGCTCCCTTCAGGATTCGAACCCAGGATCTGCATTCATCCAACAAGATGATACATCCACCGTAGATCTTGATAATCGAATGGCTGAAAATGGTTCTCCGTTCTTTTTTTATTTATGGTTCTTTTTTGAACCTCTCCCTATATATATATATATATATATATATATATATATATATATATATATATATAGGGAGAGGTTCAAGAAAGAACCATAAATAAAAGAAGACCGGAGAACTATTTTCAATAAACCACCCTTATTTTAAGAATTACGAACCAGCAAAAATGCATGAATTTTATGTATAACACGCATGAATAAACTGTATAAAGACATGAATTGCGAAAAATAATTTTTTGCCACCTTTGGGATTCGAACTCAGGACCATGAATTTATCCAACAAGGTGATGAATCAACCGTAGATCTTGATGATCTAAGGGCTGAAAATGGTTCATAATTTATATTTTAAGAAGCGTTCTTATTTTAGCCTTCCCCTATATATATATATATATATATATATATATATATATATATATAGGGGCGCGCTCCAGTGAGACCCCCTATTTTTCGTGTAACATGAGTACAATGAATAAGACATATAATACTAATGAACAAAACGTATATCTAATGAACAAGATGTATATACTGATGAAAAATAAAATTTAAAAAATTCGTAATGAATAAGACATATATACTGATGAACAGAGCCGTATATACTGATGAACAATGCAGTATATACTGATGAATAACAAAATTTAAAATATTCTGCTCCCTCCAGGATTCGAACCCTGCGAAAAAAAATCATCCTCCAGATACAATATCAGCCATAGGATTGATAAAATAAACGCACCAGATCGTGCCCTAGATCTCACTAAAATTAGGGGGTCTCATTGGAGCGGCCCCCTATATATATATATATATATATATATATATATATATGGTTGAGTTCAACAGAGAATTATCTTTTTCGAGAGAACGAACAAATCTATATATTTTACGAACAGATCAACATAAGTAATGAACAGACGTATTTAGTAAAAATATAGAAAAACTCGCCACCAGCAGGATTCGAACCCGGGGCAAATTGTTGTTCATGCGGTACATTGATCTGTTCATTAAAATTATAGATCTGTTCGTTTTTATTTTACGAATTCTCTATTCTCCACAATATTTAGCTTCTCTGTTGAACCCTTATATATATATATATATATATATATATATATATATATATAGGGTGCGGTTATAGTGAGAACCACACTTATCGTGAGAACATAAGAACCATTAAAATCAATGCATCTACTATATAAATTAATGCATTCGCTATTAAATTTAATGCATCCGAAAATAATAAATTTTTTGCTCCCTTCAGGATTCGAACCCAGGATCTGCATTCATCCACCAAGATGATGCATCCACCGTAGATCTTGATGATCGAATGGTTTAAAATGGTTCTCTGTTCTAATTTTATTTAGTGGTTCTTATTTGAACCTCTCCCTATATATATATATATATATATATATATATATATATATATATATGTGTGTGTGTGTGTGTGTAAGCTACTGTGAGAGCACATCTTAAAATAAGAAATAAGAGCAATTTTTAATGTATTAATTTTATGTAGAACACGTAAGAATTCGCTGTATAAAAATATGAATTGTGAAAAATAAATTTTTGCTACCTTTGGGATTCGAACTCAGGACCATAAATCCATCCAACAGGATTACGAATCAACCGTAGATCTTGATGATCTAAGGGCTGAAAATGATTCTTATTTTATATCTTAATAAATGCTCTTATTTTAGTCCTTCCCTATATCTATCTATATATATATATATACATATATACACATATATATATATATATATAGAGAGAGAGAGAGAGAGAGAAAGGTTAAACAGAGAATGCTAAATATTTAGAGAATAGAGAATTCGTGAAACAAAAACGAACAGATATATACATAGGGAGAGGTTCAGGAAAGAACCATAAATAAAAGAAGACCGAAGAACCATTTTCAGCCATTCGATCATCAAGATCTACGGTGGATGCATCATCTTGTTGGATGAATGCAGATCCCGGGTTCGAATCCTGAAGGGAGCATTTTTTTTTTATTTTTTTAGTGCATTAATTTTAACAGCGAATGCATTAATTAATTTTTACAGTGGATGCATTAGATTTGATGGTTCTCCCGTTCTCACAAATAATGTAGTTCTCTCTAGAACCACACCCTATATATATATATATATAGGGAAATGATTATACACATTCATCGTGCGTATTCTATAACTATATATGGTTTATGGATCAATAACAATGAACACAAATGATTGGACAAAAAATCTTTGAGTCATATATAAGTATGCCGTGATTCCTCTACATTATTATAAAAGCTCGAAATGCGTTTATCTAATTTCCTCTTTTCATCCAAAATACTTCCTGTATTTCCAAATAACTTTCTAATTTTTATTTTTGAATTGTCTCCAATAATTTTTTTTATAAATTATATTCCATCACTAATAATATTTTATTTATTCTTATTTTCCGCTTTTTCACCACTATAAAGACCCCATTTATTTTTACTATTCACATTTTTTTTCTTAAAACTCATGCTATGATGCACGGATTCTTCAAAAATTAGCATGTACGGCGAATCGGATTCTTTTAGGGTGCGATTCTCTTGGATTCTCGTCGGATTCGCACCCGATTCGCCACGTGGCGTATCTTTTAAAATAATTTATAAAAATAAACCGGATTATCAAATTTCATAGGTGAAATTCACGTATCTCGTGCACGAAAGGCCTACACAAGGTTATTTTGATAATTTTATTTTCAGTTATGACTTATATATTGGACTAATAATATTTGAATCATTATATTGTTGCTCAATTAACTTATATAATTGAAAATGCTTAACTTTTGGATAAAATAAAATATAAATTACATATAATTAATTTAAGAAAATTTAAATTGTATATATTTTATAAGCATTATATATCATAAAATTTTAATAATTAGATGTATCATTGCCGAATCGCACCCTGTAATTTTAAAAAACCTATATCCCCGTACTCGTATCGTATCGCCCCCGTATCCACACCTCCGTACCTATGCAACATGGAACTCATGTCTCTCCCTCCTAGAAAATTATTTGGGGATGAAAGAAGTACTGTATTATTTTCAAAAGTTATTTTTCAATGTTATTCCATCGACGGCAATGATCATGTAGTTTTACTACCACTTGAATAGTATTATCTTCATATTAGCCTCAAATTTTTAAAAATGATAAAATGCCAAAATAATTATTCCAAATTACATATCATGATTAAAAAAAATCATGTCAATTAATATACGAAAAAAGTACACATTATATGTTAACAGTCAAAAAAATATAAAATTGTAGCAAAAAAAAAATCTCCCTGTCCCAAGTTTTAGTAATCCATATTTTCATTTTTAAATGTCTCATATTTTTAATTTATTTCTATTTTAATAAAAAATAGATAGGACCCTTTAGAGGTGGGAATCGGGTTTGGGTACTCTACTCGAAAAAATCGGGTGCCGAACACGAAAAATTACCGAAAATGGTAGCCAGTACCCGTACCGATTAGATAATTGGGTACTCTAATACCCAACTCAGATACCCGACTCGGGTATTCGGTATCCGACAAAGTTTGATTTCACAGCGGCGGCCACAATTCCAATTAATCGGGTACCCGAATTAGAAGATTCGGGCTACCCGAGTATCCTAACTACTCGGGTAGTAATATAGTTTTATACTCTCTCCGTCCCAATAAAAAAATTAAACTCATGTTTATTTATTATTTTAAAAATATTTTTTATAAAATAAACTTTATTATAATACTATGAATTATGTTTAATTTTTATTTTAAAAAATTAATTTTAAAACAAATATATACCATAACTTTGAATGTATCAACTATTATTAGCTAATAAAAGTCAAATTAAATGATAAAAAATAATTATATACCCTAGATTGATGGAATAACCCTAGTTAATAATCACAAAATTAAGCTAAAGCATATAAAGTTAAAATTGAAGAAAAAATATGTAAGAAAATAAATTAAATAGTAAGTGGGACATAAAGGTGTGATACACTGAATCTCATTCCCCCTCCGTCTCAGCTTTTAGTATCCAACTTTCATTTTTTGGTTGTTCCACATTTTAGTATCCATTTCTATTTTTAGTAAAAGTAGGTGAAATGTTTACTCCACTTTAATTATTTTAACACCCACATAAAAGGTGAGACCCTTAGAGCATCCACAGCGCATGGAGCGAAGGGAGCGTCGATCCGGCGTGAAGAAACGTCCGCCGCGCTGGAGAACCGGCCAAGTGCGAGGCCGAGGCGAAGCCTAGACACGGGTTGAAGAGGAGGCGTGTGTGCAGGACGCGCCGTTTTTTTTTTAAAAAAAATTCTAAATTCGTGAATTTTGGCGAAGGAAACCTGTGAATTTTGGCGAAGGAAAACTCTGGAGTGAATTTTTGCTGGAAAAGAGACGCAGATGGGGGGAAGGGGGAAGGAGACGCAGATGGGGGGGGGGGAGGAATGGAGTCAGTGGGGAAAGAAAGAAGAAAAGGGGAGTAGGTGGGTGGGGAATTTTGTTTTTTTTTTGTTTTTTTTTTAAAAATCTTAATTATTTAAATTATGTAATTTTTTTATTATTTAAATTGTGTAATTTTTATTTTTACTGCAATGTTTAATTTAAATTTTAATGAAATTTGAATTAAAAATACATTTGGTCTCATTTTGGTCCGATTGAGTCCTAGAAAATTAGTGTAATTTTTATTTTTTTTATGGTATTTAAATTATGTCTTTAAATTATTGTAATGTTTAATTTTATTTTTAATGAAATTAGAAATTTAAAAATAAAAGTGTAGAAATATGAATTTTGTGGAAATGGGGATTTAAGCACCCACCTAAGACACAATGCATTGGAGAGGGGTGTGTCTTAGGTGGGGCCCACTCCTAAAACACCCCTCTAAGACACCACCATTGTGAATGCTCTTATTCCACTCATAACACACTCAACCATTTTATTAAAATTTGTGTCTCTCAAATGGATACTAAAAGTTGAGACAGATGAAGTATTAATTTATTAAAATTAATCGAAATTTTTTTAAAAAAATATTAATGGGGTAATTCAGGTATGTCCGATACACGAATATTTTAGTCCCTAATACCCGATCTCCACCCGATACTCTATACCCGATCGGATATTGGGTTGTATTGCATATATCCGATATTCAAATTCGATTTTTTTATTTTTAGAAAATTTATTTCACTTTAATTATTTTAATATTTATATAAAAAGTGGAACTCTTATTTCACTCACAATCCAATCAATCATTTTATTAAAACTGTATGCGACTATGAGTAGGTGTGTTAGCATAGTAGAAATTAGTCTCAATTACAATTTGGAATTCTACAGCTGCAGGTAATAATGTTCTGATTGATGATCAATGACATATGATTCATCAAAATTCGATCTGTGCAGAGCGTGTAACAAATACTCCTAAATAATTGGATTTATTTGGTCAAAATTTACTGCCCCGCAGTTTTGTATTACGGGAGAATGCAGACAAAGTTTATTGCGAAGAACGCTTTCATACTTATTTAAGGAAGATTTCAGCAGCAGACAAGCAAACAGACAGCCAAAGATTTTCATTCGAGACAGACAAACAAACAAGACGTTGGCAGAAAACGCGTTTTCGTTTAAAAGTAAGCGCCTTATTACTACAAGACTCGCTGTTAGCAGACCGTACCTTATCTTTTACTATCATTATTATTATTATTATTTAATAATTTCTTTATCATTTCTTTGTTTCTTTATGAATATATTATTCTCTTCATTCCACAAATCTTTATATATTTGGATTCGGCACGAGAATTAAGAAATTGTAGATTAATGTTTTAAGTGTGTAGTTAATAAAGTATAAAAGTGATAAATTAGGAGAGAGAATGTAATAAAAGTGATAAAGTAGGAGATAGAAGTTACTTTATTTAGAAATATGTCAAGATTCATGGGAAATGTTTTATTTATCAAGGAAAATGTGTCAAGATAAAGTTGTAGTTTTTTTTTTTGATGATACTATTTCGTTCCGAGTGTGTTTTGGCACGTTTCGTTTTTTATGTATTCTCTTTGTCCACGTATCATTTTCACTTTATGAACGACACGAGTTTTAAGAAAATGATGGACAATAGTTAATAGTAATATGTATTGTTGTGAGTGGAGTTTGGATCCAATAGTAACTATTGTTGTGAATAGAGCTTGTGGACCCTATTATTATAAATGGAAGTGAAAATAATACTGTGAATGAGGTATATAATAGTCTTAACAGTTGTATATGAAAGATAAATTGGATTAGGAAATTACATTTTTTTTAATGCATGTAAGATATATAATCACGATCATATATAAATTAGTGTGAAATTTATTACTGGCTGCGAGATGTACGTAATGTATTGAGTTACATTGTGAATTAGTTTATGAATGCTATTTGAGCATTTAATACTACCATGTTTGTACGTTCTTTTGTAAACTAATTTAATACTATAATCAAATTTTTTGTGTTATTATGATAGTTATATATTACAACTCATCAGATTGTGGTTCCAGTGTTGATGGGGAGAGAGAAAATTTCGATCTCTCATCTGCAATATGCAGACGACACTATCTTTTTTCTTGATGAAGATGAGAGGAATGTGTTGGCTATCAAGAACCTGCTTCTGCTCTTTTAGTTCTTGTCGGGGCTGGAGGTTAATTTTGAGAAGAGTTGCATCATGGGTGTGTCGGTGAACGCAGAAAAAGTTGTGAGATGGGCAACAATCCTTGGATGCAAGGCGGGCGCCTTCCCTTGTAACTACCTTGGTATTAAGGTGGGCGGCCGAGGGAACTGCATTGGGGATTGGAATTTCCTGGTTGACAAAGTCGCTAAGAAAATTGGAGGATGGAAGAGAAAAACCTTGTCGCTTGTTGGGAGAATTACTTTGATCAAATCGGTGTTGCAAGTCATTCTGGTGTTTCAACTTTCTTTCTCTTTTATCCCAAAAACTGTGATTAGTAGGCTTAATTCTCTGTTCTGTAAGTTCCTTTGGGGGGGAAATGGGGAGTCAAGTGGCATTGCTTAGGTCAAATGGAGTGCTCTTTGCTACAAAAAACGAGAGGGGGGCTGGGGTTTCGGAATCTGGAATGGTTTAATCAGGTACTGGTCTTTAAATGGCTATGGAGATATTTGACGGGGGGTGAAGCTCTATGGGCTAGGGTGGTTAAATCCATTTATGGTGAGGTGAGCTGGGGGATAGAGGGAGAATGCAGGTTGGAGAACAGGGGTGGTGGAAAGGGATGGTGGGCGAGATTAATTGCGAAGAGTGGGGAGAAGGACGAGAGATGGTTCTCAAGTAACATTTCTCGTCGGGTGGGTGATGGGATGAGGATTAGCTTCTGGGACGAGGTGTGGGTTGGGTGTAAACCTCTGAAATTCGTCTTCCCAAGATTATTCAATTTATGTGGTAATAAAAGAGGATTGGTGGGAGAGGCGGGTTTTTGGGAGAACGGGAACTGGATTTGGGAGATCCGATGGAGAAGGGAGTTGAGAGAGAGGGAAAGAGGGATGTGGGAGGAGCTGAGGACTTTTATCTCTCATATTACTCCTTGTGCAGGGAAGGCAGACGACTGGCGGTGGAAACCTAGCAATGACGTTGCTTTTTCAACAAAGGCGGGCTATGATACCATTGAAGCTTTTAAAAGCGGGCAGCTGACGGAAACGGGTAGCGACGCAACTCAAGTTTGGAAGGCTAAGACTCCCCATAAGGCAGCTGTGACAGCATGGAGAGTCTTGCTTAACATATTGCCTACATGCGATAATTTGCTTAGGAGAAATGTTGCAATTGGTGTCGTAGTCGAAGAGAGTTGGTGTAATTCATGTGTGATGCGAGAAGAAACGGCGGAACATATCTTTTTGCATTGTCCCAAAGTTGAGATGGTTTGTGATGAAATTTTTCAATGGCTGGACATTAAAACAGCAAAGCCTAAAGGTATTCTTCAACACTTTAAATCCTTTGTCTTTGGTGTTAGAAGGAAGAAAGGGAGAAAACTGCTTCTTGCTCTTTGGGTTGGGATTGTGTGGTTGATTTGGAAAAATAGAAACGAGAGCAGGTTTGAGGGTAGGGTGTGGGATGCTAAGAAGCTTGTCTTGGAGTTTAAGGGTAGAGTTTGGAGTTGGAACAAGATCTACCAATTTGTGGATGTCAATGTTCCCTTCTCCTCTTGGTGTTCTTGTGAACACAAACTTTCCTTTCTGTAATACTCTTGGTATCCCTGGTACCTTGGATTCTCTCTTTTTCTTTGCCAATAAAGCTTCTCTTTCACTGATAAAAAAAAAAGGTTTTGTTGTTTAATCTAAAGTATATAGCTATGATGTATTGGACCTAATAAGTGGTAAATCAATATTGATCAATTTGCCGTAAAAAATTATGAATCCATATACACTAAATTATTACTTTTTGTGAAATTTAATTTCAGGATCTGAACTTATATCAAAATGAATACTACAAATTGCACCATATATATTCAAATTAATCATGAAACTAATATAATATATAAAATATTTTAATTATATACTACATCCGACGTCCATTAAGAATATACTCTCTTCGTCCCATTAAGCTGACGTGGACTCCAAAATTCTCACTTTGTTATTAGACTAATTTTTTTCATCAAGAAAAAGATGACATTTGAAATGAGGCAACTTAAAAAAAAAATAGTGGGACAAATGGATGAATTTTAAGAAAATAGTTCATAGATATGCGTTGAGTAGAAATTAGTTGTTATGATTGAATTGAATATGTGTCATACAAAAAAGAATGATTGTAGTTAAAAATAAAAAGTAGAATTATGTTCGAAAAGAGAAAATAGTATACTTTTTGTAGACATAAACCAGTATTGATCTTGTACAAGAAAAATACTTTAATGCCTCACCGCATTTTATGAATATATTTAGTTTTGGAGGTAGCAACTATGAAGTCAATAGTGGTCCAATGAGATATGGCGCATCGTATATGTTGATTAACGTGGGACGTCCAATTAATTAAGTAAACGATGACGCACAGGTCAGGATCAATACATAAATTTTTAGTTTGTTTCGTGTAGTATTTATTAGTGGCATTTTTAAAATATCCATATACGTTAGGTAAAATCTTAGAATTTTAAATAATTGAAACTTTCCATTTCTGTTGTTGAACGAATTTTTCAATTCATCTTATTTTATTATTCTTTAAAACAAAAAATAACAATTAATTGTATGCATAATTTTCTGAAATACGAAACTATGGCATATCTTGTGTGGCTTTAATTATTTGAGGGTGTTAAGAGATTGCGAGCTTGAATTTTATTGATCGGATTTATTTCGCATGACTTTATTATTTTTATTTCAATTTTATTGCTATAATTTGTGGCACATGATTCATATTTAAAAGTTCATTGTATGCGTGATTTCTAAATCATTGCCTTAAATGTGAATCGAAAAGTCCTGACTCCTGAAATCATTTTCCGCTTATTTTCATAATTAATAAGATATGATGCTTTATTTGTTTTCAAATACACTCGTGTACGTAGCTCGCAACTCATTTTCCTAAGCATGGGGTTGTGAGATGTCTGCTACGTGTCACAGTGAATCAATTAATTTCCATTCATATTAGTATATACTCCCTCCGTCCCGCTTCAAATGTCTCCTTTCTTTTGGGCACGAAGATTAAGAAATGTGTAAAAAGTAGATAAAGTGGGTATAAAGTAGATAAAGTGGGTTGGTGGAAATTATTTAAATATTAGGTATAGAGAGAGAGTGTTTTGCCAAAAAGGGAATGGGTCATTTGGAGTGGGACAGCCCAAAATGGCAAATGGGACATTTAGAGTGGGACGGAGGGAGTAATAACAAGTTAATCCAGGATCTGTACAATAATTTGACTTTTTAAATGGAGAATTTGACTTAATTTCAACTATTAAAAGTTGTGGTATCTGCATAAATCATGTAATTTGTTTATTCAGGGCTTTTTTTTATTTGTAGCTATGCCTCTTTGTTAATTTCTTTAATAGAACACGTATGTTTTTGTGTAACGAACGCTGTTAACTTTATTATTTTGTTCTTTTCGTGTCTTCCTAAAAGTTAATAATATTAATTATAGTATAATTTAATCTTTCTGTTTCAATAAATACTATATGTTTGTGTGTCGGTAAAACAATTTATGAAAAATCAATTTGAATGGTTCATTTATACTTATGTGCTAAAGGAACTTAAGACGGAGATAAATATAGTCTACTTCAATAAATTAATTAAATAACTTTAAGCACAACACTGATGGGCGCTCATTGGACAAAACTAACTAAATGACATTTATCACTTGTGTTGATAGGCAAGATATCATAATTTTTAAGTTGTATATAGAAAGTACCTTTTTCTATATACACAAGGGTTTTATGTTAAAATTAAGTGAACATACTTGAATACATTTAGATGTTGATAAATTTATCCGATTTTTTTATGAAAAATCTTGCGCATTTCTTACACAAACATTCATCTTAATCATCTAGTCACCTGATCAAATGATCTGGTCGCCCAAGCGTCTAAATAATGTTAGATGGACCTTTAAATGATAACTGTCAAATTATTTTTTATTTTTATTTTCTTTAGAATGTTAAAAATGTGTAAAGTGTTATCTTTCAAATACAATAATAATTGAGTCATTAAAGGTAACTTAGTCCACTTTAAAGCACCACCATAATTATTTAAACTAGTATATAATTATAATTAAAACATTCATTCGTGCGATGCACACGACGCACATCGAAATTAAATGACTTATTTAAATAATAATAAAATATTAAATAAATTAAAATATAAATAAATGAAAAATATGTTTTAATAATAAAATAATTCACATTAATTACTCAATAAAATCTTGATTTTGAAACGTATATGCTCAATTTTCTATAAATGAAATTGGAGGATATCAGAGCAAATAAAACAATGGTAACTTATTAATAACTGATGTAGGATAGCATCATTGAAACCGAACTTAAATCTGATAAATTATGAGTGAAGCTATTTGGCCACATTATGATAAACAATAAATTAATTTAATTGAAAGAAACCTGATTCTTTAAATTCTTTTAATCAAGATAAAAAAGATTTAGCTTGTTCTAGTGTTCTGTATACAAATTTTTATCGTTTAATATTTTGTATTTATAAAATAAAAAATATCTACAATATATACAAAATACTCAAATTAAATAAATTTTTATTATTTTGAACTATAAATTTTAAATAAATCAAATTTTATCAATTTATGGTCAGGTAGATTTATTGAAATATGTAAAAATGAATAAATGGATTAGCCGAGCCGGCTAAGCCGGAAGAGTCTTGGGCTACAAGCCTGTCCGTGTATTGGGAATAATGAAAACAAGCTTTCGGTGTAAGCATCAAAGCTATCAAGTCAATCCTATCTGTTTATCACATAATTTTTCCAATACGTCACGCTACCGTCACGCCCCTATCACCATTACGTCACAGCTGGCGCCTTCGCCCTTTTGATTTTCAAATATTGAAAATGAAATTTACCCCATTTTCCTTCTAGAAAGTCACTCTTTGGCTCCATTCATTGTCATTTGTCAATAAGTTTCATCTATTGGTTTATTTTCAGATACCGTTTTATTTGTCATTCTATAGTGTACAAATGCTGAAAATTTATCCACAAATATTCTTTAAAAATTACGAATTAATCGGGAAAGCTTTTGTAATATAGAATCACACTCATTCTTTCATTCATGTAAATTAAAGGATGTTTATCTAAATTATTTAGAAACTTATAATTATTTTCAAAATGTTTAGATAAAATAATCTTTAGAGAATTTATAAATAGTAAAAATAGGTTTTAAGTGTTTATAAGCTTTTTTAAAAATAAATTTGTTTAACTCAATTTATTTTTCCAATATTTTATATACAATAATTATTTTATAAATATTATTCAATTATAATTTATTATTTTCATCATATACTATATTAAATTCCTTTCTTTTTAATTTTTTCTCTCCAACAATTTTTTTCCTACCGTAAAATTCTCTTTTAAACTTATAAAATAATTATCTTTGACAATTTATAAGTCTTAAAATATATTATAAGTCATTGAAATAACATCTTTAAAATAAGCTTAGCCACAAATCTTTAATCATGCATATACACTACAAAAAAACGCGTAAATACCGACGAAAATTACCGACGGCAGCGCCGCCGCCGGCAATTACCGACGGCACGGCGGCGGCAAAAAAGGCGACCCGCCTTTTGACTATTACCGGCGCATTACCGACGGCAAACGGGCCGCCGCTAATTAGCGGCGGTTACGCCGTCGCTAATTTAAATATATATTAATATAAATATATATTATTTATTACCGACGGCAATTGCCGTCGGTATTTACCGGCGGCAACCGGCCGCCGCTTATCACCACCGCCGGTGACATCCGGCGATAGCACCACCGCCGTCCGGCCAAAATTATCGACGGCATTTTTCCGCCGGTAATTACCGACGGCAAATGCTAATTACCGACGGCAAATGCCGTCGGTAATTAATTTTATTTTTTTATTTTTTTATTTTTTTTTCATTTATCATCTAATAAATTGATCAAAGATAAAAATACAAAAACATTAAAATCAAATATATATTGAAATACAAGTGAAAATTTAAACATTGATTATTACTAATCTAAGATTATTACTAAGAATTCGAGATTCTTAGTAAGAATAAGAATCTTATAAATATAACTTAAGAATGTTAATTTGATTAGTGATTCACTCATCAATCATCACTAATACAAGATTATTACTAAGAATTCAAGATTCTTAGTAAGAATCTTATAATTATAACTTAAGAATGTTAATTTGATTAGTGATTCACTCATCAATCATCACTAATCCAAGATTATTACTAAGAATTCAAGATTCTTAATAAGAATCTTATAATTATAACTTAAGAATGTTAATTTGATTAGTGATTCACTAATCAATCATCACTAATCCAAGATTATTACTAAGAATTCAAGATTCTTAGTAAGAATCTTATAATTATAACTTAATAATGTTAATTTGATTAGTGATTCACTCATCAATCATCACTAATACAAGATTATTACTAAGAATTCAAGATTCTTAGTAAGAATCTTATAATTATAACTTAAGAATGTTAATTTGATTAGTGATTCACTCATCAATCATCACTAATCCAAGATTATTACTAAGAATTCAATCCAAGATTATTACTAAGAATTCAAGATTCTTAGTAAGAAACTTATAATTATAATTTAAGAATGTTAATTTGATTAGTGATTCACTCATCAATCATCACTAATCTAATATTATTACTAAGCATTCAAGATTATTAGTAAGAAACTTATAATTATAACTTAATAATGTTAATTTGATTAGTGATTCACACATCACTCATCACTAATGTAAGATATTACTTAAGAATTCAAGATTCTTAGTAAGAATCTTATAATTATAACTTAAGAATGTTAATTTGATTAGTGATTCACTCATCAATCATCACTACTCTAATATTATTGCTAAGCATTCAAAATTGTTAGTGAGAAACTTATAATTATAACTTAATAATGTTAATTTGATTAGTGATTCACTCATCAATCAACACTAAGGTTATGAATGGTGTATAAACTAGATTGATAAAAAAAAAATCGAAAATTAATAATAAATTAATTAATAAATATTTTTCCCACATAAAAATAAGAACGGAAACGAGCCCAATCCGTAATTAACAATATTTTTTGTATATCATCTCGACATATTCTAAGGTTATGAATATATATGATATTTTATATCGAAGTAGACTTTAAATGAATTAATAGATACGATATATATATCAATAATACGAGTGTTCTGTACTGGTGACCATTCGAAAAGAACTTCAAGGTTAAGCGTGTTTGACTTAGAGCACAACTAAGATGGATGACCGACTGGGAAGTTCGTCTAAATTATGCAATACTGTATAAATACCGAAATAAATTGTGGATATACAATAAAATAAATAAATAAAATAAATAAATAAAATAAATAAATAAATAAATAAATAAAATAAAAAAAAATAAATTAAAAAATATTACCGAGGGCAAATGCCGTCGGTAATTACCGACGGTATTTTGCCCTCGGTAATACCTCGAACAACTCCGGCGTGTGCGCCACCACCGTCCGGTGAAAATTACCGACGGTGATCTCGCCGCCGCTAACGGCGGTCGATCGCCGTCGGTAATGGGGTTACCGACGAGCCGGTTAGCGACGGCGAGTTGCCGCCGGTAACGCCGCCGGTAGCCTTTATCACCGGCGGCCGTGTCTTATTACCGACGGCAAAATGCCGTCGGTAATCGTGCGTTTTTTTGTAGTGATATTTGAAAGTAAAAGAATTATAGTCAAGTGTGTGTTCACAATCCATCGGTGATAATTTTTTAGGGGAAAGAAACAAACTTGTATTAATACAAATAATCTTCATTAGTTATTGTGTCTCTTATGAAATAAACTTTATGTTATTTTGTAATAACAATAATTTTTTTGATAAATTTGAGTACGAAAGTTCACAAGAATGTTAGTCCGATTCTTATGTAATTTTGAGATAAATTTGTACATTCTAAATTTGAATATTCAACCTCCATTTTATGATGTAGCTACACTTTATCCATGGTCACTTTAGATCTTTAGATCAAATCTAATCCTCAAATCCGAACAAAAATATACATATTGTCTATTGATGATCAAAAAGAAAAACAGAAGATTATAATAATTCACGGCTAAAAGTAATGAATAAATTCAAAAAGATTCTTCAGGACCCACGCGGAAAAATAGATGGATTTAAATAAATAAGGGGTGAAAGGGAACACCACATGGACCTTAACTACATGGACCCCACACTAGGCTAGGCTTAGATTGTAAATAGATTAGATGATGATTTTTTAGCTCAGTTCTAATTTATGGCCGAACTTTAAAATATATATAAAAAAATTAATTTTAAAATTATTTGTAAAAATAGTTCAAATATTAAAAATTATGAAAAAAATAATATTAATTTATTTATAAAAATAACATGAACTTTAGAGTTACTTGTAAAACTGGCATTTCTTTAAAAAATAAAAAAAATGACATGAACTTTGAAGTCATTTAAAACAAATGACTCGAACTTTATTAAATACAAAAAATGCCGTCAACTTTTATAAAATATATCAAAATGGCATGCTACATTTTCAAATTCGAATTATGACAACGTGAAAAATTCGAAATTCACGTGAAAATTATGTGGAAATTATAAATCCACTTGTAATATTCATAAGAAAGTACTCTCTCCGTCCCACGAATCTTGACACGTTTGATTTCGGCACGAGAATTAAGAAATTGTAGATTAGTAATTTAAGTGTGTAGTTAATAAAATATAAAAGTGAATAAAATCGTACGTTTTCCCTCTAAAAAAAAATAAAGTATAAAAGTGATAAAATAGAAAAGAGAATGTAATAATTAAAAGTGATAAAGTATAGAAGATAAGGTAATAAAAGTGATAAAGTAGGAGAGAGAAAGTAATACTAATTATTACGGAGTACTTTATTTGGAAATGTGTCAAGATTCGTGGGACGGCCCAAAAAGAAAAACGTGTCAAGATTCGTGGGACGGAGGGAGTAGTATAATAATTCCATTCTCCTATGAATTCTAATCTCGCACAAATAATTTTTATCTTGTAAAATATTATTGACAACACGATTTTTTTTTAGTCCATAAAATCCTTATTAGTAATTACGCACAAACAAAGAAATTTCACATACTTTTCATAGCAACTTTGAACCTTCTACGTCGTCATAATTCAAGTCATTTTAAATTTTTTAAATTTCAGGTCATTTTTACAAATCTTAAAAATTTAAATTATTTATTATATTTTTAAAAAATTCAAACCATTTTTACAAATCTTCAAAATTCAAATTATATTTGTATTTTTAAGAGTTAATGCCATTTTTACAAATGACTTCAACCTTCGAGACTTGCTTACAAATATTTTCAAAATTCATGTGAATTTTTTGTATTTTTAAAGTTAATGCAATTTAATAAATAACTCAAAGTTCATACTACTTTTAGAAATCGCTCCAAAATTTATGTCATTTTCTTTTTCATATTTTGTGAAGTTTGAGCCATTTTTATAAATGATTTTAATATTTAGACTATTTTTTATGTTTTTAGAATTTTAAATCATATTTATAAGTGACTCCAAAATTCGAACCATAAATTATAATTAATCTTTTTTTACTCTTTCTTTCTAGTGATCAAGATTTATGACTATTTCCCAATTTGAATGCAAATAAAGGAAATAAATAGCTATTATTCTCAAACAATTCTAAATTGTAGCGATTACATATTGTAAAAGAGACTGTCGAATTAGAGGAGCTATGAGTGGTCATTTTCACTAATCTCATCTATTCCCTTCATGTCATAACAGTGCGCACTTTTTTTTCTATTCTTTTTTTCTATTTTGAAATATTCTATAAAAATATGTATTACTCTCTTAATTCCACGAATCTTGACATATTTGATTTCCGCACGAGAATTAAGGAATTGTAGATTAGTATTTCAACCGTATAGTTAATAAAGTATAAAAGTGATAAAGTATGAGAGTGACACTACAAAAAAATCGTTAATTACCGACGGCAAAATGCCGTCGGTAACAAAAGACGGCCGCCGGTAAATAGTGTTACCGACGGTAAGCTGCCGCCGCTAATCGACTCGTCGGTAACGACAATACCGGCGGCGACCGGCCGCCGTCGGCAATTAACAGCGGCTTTGCCGCCGGAATTTCTGCCGTTAAACGGCGGAGCAATGCCGGAGAATTAGCGGCGGCAACCACCGCTAATTACCGAGGGCATTAATGCCGTCGGTAATACGCCACCGGAGTCCGGCGGAGCCTTGCCGGAAAATTAGCGACGGCGATTGCCGCCGCTAATTGGTGGCGGCACAACGCCGTCGGTAATAAGCCACCACCGTCCGGTGGCCCTTCGCCGGAGGGGCCCGGGTTTTTACCGAGGGCAAAACGGGTATTTTTTTTAATTTTAATTTTTTTGTTTTATTTATTTATTTATTTATTTTATTGTATATCCACAATTTATTTCCGTATTTATACGGTATTCCATACTTTAGACGAACTTTCCAGTCGGCGACCCGACTTCCCAGTGGGTCACCCATCTTGCTTGTGCTCTGTGTCAAGCACGCTTAACTTTGAAATTTTTTTCGAGTGGTCACCAGTACAGAACACTCGTATTATTGATATATCTACATCTATTAATTCATTTAAATGCTATATACTCACTCATATATTTATAATCTTTGAATATGTGGAAATAATACCTGAAATATGTTGTTAATTAGTGATCGAGTTCGTTTCGGTCCTTATTTTTATCGTCGGTAAAATATTTAATTAATATTTAATTTTAATATTTATTTTTTTTTAAACATTAATACACCAAAAGTGTTTTAATTTGATTATTATAATGTGTGGTGTTTTATGAAACCAACACCTAAACTAGAAAAGCACTAAACGACACGGATTTACGTGGTTCGGTCGAGAAGACCTACGTCCACGGGGGTTTTGGGGGTTTTTCCACTATAATCGAGAGAATTACATTTTACAATAGATGAATGAATAAAAAATGAGATGATCCCCTTCTAACCCACTCCTAAGTCTCTATTTATAAGCATGTAAATAAGCCCTAGGGCCTCAAGCCCATTTACTAAGATGATTGGGCTTAAGCCCCTTTAATACATTGACCTTGGTCTGAATCGCCTATGCTTGCTTGACTACGCCGGAAGCTCTATTATTTCTTTTACTATCCCAAGTCTTCAATTAAACCTGCACTGGTTAGCTTAATAATAATAACACTAATCATAAGCATAAATAGAAATGTTCTCATTATATAGTGCACAGCGCTGGTGCATATTTCAGTCCTCATCAATGTGATTTGAATTTATTTGTTTATGTTAAATGCAATCATCATCATCATTGCCATAAATATATAAAACATATATAGTTTTAATAATTAAAGCACTTGAAATATATAGTTCAATAAAACATAAATTTGAAAAGAAAGTGCAAATGTAATTTTGTTTGAATACATAAATATAAGTCTAGCATGGTAATAAAAGACGGAAAGTCCTAAGCATCATCATCATCATCATCATCATCATCATCATCATCATCATCATCATCATCATCATCGGCATCAGGGGGTGGAGGTGGCTGAGCATTATAGTGCATCTGTTTGGCGGGCACTTGTTTCTTTCGGCGACTCCCAGATGCACGCAAGCTGTCCTTATATCGTGATTGATCACAGAACATACAACTATGTAGCTCACTAGTTTCCCCCAACACAACATGCAGTTATTAACACAGCAATCGATCTTCTCTACTGGCAAACCCAAACCACGTAGATTTCTTTTCGTACTATAGAAGTCTTCTGGACAGTTGTTACCCTCTGGTAAAGCAGCTTTCATCATCGAAGACATCTGATTGTAAGTCCTCTCTGACATGTGGCTTTCAGTCTTTATGCTCATGAATTGAGTCATCCAGCTTAATTGTGTGTACGTGTCACATCCTGCGTACAATGGAGTATCCGCTGCATCCAACATGTTATAAATCTGTTGAGCGTCATTATTGGGCGGCTGCTCCAGATTCGGAGGATCTTGATAATTACTAGGTCCAGCATGGTCATGCACCATCCTTTCGTAGTTATTGTATAATCCATCATCCTCATTCATTATAGCATGTTCTCTCGGCATATACAGCGGTGCTTCCCCGTGAGAAACCCAAACTTTGTAATTCAGGACAAATCCAAGCCTACTAACATGTTTTCTGACCGTAGGTACATCTAAATACGCTTGATTCTTGCACTTCTTACACGGGCACCTAATGTTACCTTGTCCATCTGTGTACGCCGTTTGATTTCTCGCCCACTCAAGGAAAAACTCAAGCCCCGTTTCAAATGCAGTACGATCATTGTATCTCGCGTACATCCATATACGATTATCACTCATTCTTGCAAATTCTAATTGAAAAAAACAAATAAAATATAATAAATTACTTGAAATCCAACAAAATTTCGACAGCATAACCCCACTATCCTAACTACCAAGTGCTCGACTCTACCAGCAACTATAGTGACCATAGTGGTCCTAATTTACTAAGCCTATACTAGGTCTACCTGACCCCCCCAATGTCGAAGCAATAATACAATACAAATAAAAGCAATAAAAATCAGGGTAATTAAATTAAAAACAATCATTTGTTGGGAGAAGATCCTTAAGAAATAATCAATTTCTATCCCAAAGGGAGAAGATCCTTAAGAAATTGATTAAATCTATCCCACAATATATATAATAACATAACATTTCATAAACACATAGCACATAACATTTAATTTAACAAAATTATCCAACATATATAAATTATTCTAACAAACAACTTAAACTAATTGATTAAAATTAATATAATTTAAAATTAATCATGCTTCATAATTTAAAATTAAACTAACAACATATATTAATTGATTAATATAATTTAAAATTAATCATGCTTCATATAATTTAGTTATAAACAAAGTCAATTATAAATTAATTAACTATATATAACAAATAAATCTATTTAATTAATTTATAATTAAATACATAAATAAATTCATAATTAAATAATTAAATAAATAAATAAGAGAAGCGTACGGTGGTGGTTTCCGGCGGGTGTCGTGAAGAAGGCAGTTAAACGAGGTCGTCGAACTACAATAAAGAATATAAGTGAAAATTAAATAATTATATATATATATATATATATATATATATAATTAAAATTAATGAGATATATATATAGATCTAGAGAGAGAGAGAGAGAGAGAGTTACCTGGGCGGCGGCGGTCGGCGACGGCGGCGGTCGGACCGGAAGCAGCAGCAGGGGAGGGGGGGTTTCTTTTCGTGCGGCGCAAAACTGAAAAAAGAAGGGAATACGCTGCCCTATATTTTAACAATTAGCGACGGCAATTGCCGCCGCTAATTAGCGGCGGCAATATCGCCGTCGGTAATTGTATAAAATTAATTAATTATTGCGTATTTTAAAATTAACGGCGGCGATTTTGCCGTCGGTAATTGGCCGGTGATTGCGAAAGTTCGGGTCGCCTGAAATGCCGCCGTCGTGCCGCCGTTAATTACCGACGGCAAAATCGCCGCCGGTAATTACGCGTTTTTTTGTAGTGTGAAGATAATAAAAGTGATAAAGTACGAGAAAGAATGTAATAAGTACTCCTACCTTATTTGGAAATGTGTCGAGATTCGTGGAATGGCCCAACAAAGAATATGTGTCAAGATTCGTGGGACGGATGAAGTATTATTTTTAGAGATTATCTCATCACAAACTCTTTAATTTTTACTTCTACTTTATCAACTTATTTAGGGAAATCTTATTATAGTCCTCTTTCATAAAAACATGAGTTTTATAGCCCTAGTTTATAATAGATAAGTTATATAGCCATTTTAAGTTTAAAAGACTATAACACCCTTTGATTTTTTTGTACTCGATGGTGCCATCGTGTACACCATCGAGTACTTCGATTACTCGATAGTGTTGTAGAAAATCTTCATTTTTTTTATTACTCGATGGTGTATACGATGGTGTCATCGAGTACTCGAAGTTTCAGAAAAGTCAAAGGGTGTTATAGTCTTTTAAGCCTAAAATGACTATATAACTTATCTAGTATAAACTAGGGCTATAAAACTTATGTTTTTAACAAAAATGGCTGTATGTGATAATTCCCACTAAAATTTATCATACATAGCCCTCTACAAATCTCTTACTACATTTGTTTCTAAAACATCTTCCTTTATTTCTTTTTTCATCTGTCTCCAAATATATTTTTCTAATATATTTCTTAGAACTAATTTCACTAACTATTACCCTTACAATTTTCACATATTTAGGTATATTACCATTAATGACTTGTCTCTTTTCAAATTAATTGGTCCATTAGACACTATCATCACTTTTTATATCATCATTTTTTTATAATTTGTGGAACCTCTTTTTAACTTATTAAATACACAATTAATTTTTATTAAAATTCGTGTCGTCTCCTTTTAGAAAGATGTTTTAAGGATGAATGAAATATTTTTTTTTATCTCACTATCATAAGACTACAATGAAAGGGAGTCATTTATTTTACGCATAACACACTCGTCTAACATTTATTAAAATTCGTGTTATCAACAATCATGCATATTCTTAGGAGACGTTTGATTTTATTGATAAAATAATTCACTTTAATTAACTGTTTAATTTACATGATTGATAATTAGGCTCATATCTATTATCCAATTGAATTATTGTTTATCACTCCAAAGTTAAGTGAATTATTCAATTATCCATTCGATCCATGATCAATCTTATTTATCTAATCCACCGAAATAAAAGTCTTTTTTATGAATGAGAGAGAGTATTAATTATGCCGTTCGTGTTTTAGCTAGGCATGTTATCGTTTTCATTGCTATGGATTAAAGTAGTATTGTTATAAAGTTCAACTTATATTAATTTATTCTCTATTATTTAAAAATTCTGCAATAGAAAATCTTCACGATTTTTTGTATTTGAAGTTGATTGGAAATAGTGATTAAGATATAGAACGATTAACATTAAAACTTTGTTTTTTGGAGGACGATGATGGGATCGTTGAAACATCTTCTTGCATTCCATATTGATATGTGATATAAATGGGCCATTGCCATTGATATTGCACTGGTAAATAAAAATAAATTCGTAAAAATATAGATATAATACATTTTCTTCATTTTTAAATAAATGTCATGTAATACAAAAAATATATATCTAGAAAGAAGATACTTTTATATTTGTATCCTTAATTAATTCTTTTTCTGGATTAATATATTATCCCTCAATTGTTAAATTTTTGTTATTTTCGTAATTTTAAGATGAGGATATAATTGAAAGTATAGCACAATTTTATTTACACTAAAATTTTGTGATATGACACTTGAAAAGAGATAAAACAATTTCACAATTGACACTTTAATTTAATTTGATCCAATCTTTTTTCACAAACTCATCAAGATTGACTGAAGAAATACATATTATATAATTAAAATATATTTTTTGCTAAGAAACTTAAGAATGTTGTATATTAAATAAAACGTATTGCCTATGGCGTAGTTTTCCCCTTTTTGTATAGTGTTTTCGCCTACTTATTATTATTTTTTCACTTTTATGTTGTTAGAGATTTTGTCTCTATATGAATTGCTTATTTGATTATATTTAGATACATGTTATAATTCTGATTCAAAAAATATAAAATAAAAGGTACTGCATATATCTGATTATTAAAACCATATTTTGAAAACGTCAAAATTACAATTGACAGAGTGGAATGGACCTTAAATTACACTCCTTATGTAAGAACATTAATTATAGTAATTAAGAAATACATCACCATTTTAAATGAAGATATATATACATTAAAATTAAGAAATATATACATCACAATTTTAAATTACTCCTTTCGTCATAACTATCTAGAGACATTTTTTTAGCACGTAAATTAAAAAATAGTATTTGATGTATAGATGAAAAAGGAAAAAGGTGAATAAAGGTAAACTTTTTATAAATAAGAAAATAGATGGGATGCCCAAAATCATGTGGGACAAACGGAAGGGGAGTTCTGTATACCCCCTCCGTTTTTTTATAAGTGTCCAATTCAGGTCATTTTTTTGTTTCTCAATAAGTGTTTCATTTCAAAATTTGAGAGTATATTTATGATATTTTTTTTATTTTATCTTTATTTAATACTTGTATGAATATAATAATTAGTTGTATATATGCATTTATTATGATAATTATTAAAGTTATAAATATAAAATATCTTATTTTATTGGTATGTGTATTTTGACGATTGGGGACACCTCATCGGATGGAGTATCAATTATGTAAGAACTTTCTTAACTGATGTTTTGTTTAAAATTATATACTCATTGTGATTGCGTCTAGAAACTAGAAATCAATGCAAGTCAATCTTTATCTACATCTAGTCATTACTGCCCTGCAGCTAATCCAAACCAAACATAATCTGAACTTTTCCAAAAACGATTAATCATTAAATATATACTAACCATTTATTCATAACTTTAAATAAGTCTTTTTAGATTTTTGCATACTTATTAAAAAAAATTAATATGAAAGGCAATTCAGTATTAAATTTTATAATATCATTTAGATAAAAATAATTAAAGTTTTTCAAAACTTAGTATTATAAATGGGATGAAGTATAAATTTTAAAACGTTGAACATTTGTTAAACCCAGAAGTAGTAGTTTTTCTGCTGTCACAACTGAACTATGGGTAAAGTTTCCACTCAAAAAAAGGAAAAGAAAATGGAAACTTCATTCAGTGTTGACGGTAGATCGAAATTTGATAATGTCGGAACCAGACAAACCAAACACGGCGCTATTGAGCCGAGTAAGACGGAAGCCGATTAGAGCCGTCAAGCACTGCAGCTACCTAATTAGCTCAGTAAATTACAGTCTAATCACCACTACAAAAATATCCCTCTCTACTAAACCACGGTTTACTATCCGTACATCTCTAGCTGCCGCGTGTCCCGAGAAACGCGCTTCTTTCCTTCACCGCCCTATTTATTAACCCCTCTCCCCTCTCCTCCTCAATTCCTTCTCTCACCTCTACCTCTCTAGATTACTCATTACCTCCATTTTTGCACCGCGATACCAACTCAGATTTCTCCAACTTACGCTTTCACCACCTATTTTTCACATCTTTTCTCTGTTTCATGGCGTAATTGAAAGCCGTTTGATATTAAAATTCGCTTCATTTTCGTTATTCTGTTTGCTTTTTGGGGGGGAAGTGTGACGATTGTGTTCTAATTGCGGGTGTTGATTGAGAAGTGGAACCCAAAAAAAATGGCGTCTGATAATTTGATGGCGATGGAGCAGCCGTGGATGTTCCGCCCGACATTCGGCGACGCTTGGCTCGCCGATATCTTCACCAAGGAAACCGATACCCTAACAAAGGCTCTGCAGAAATCGATCTCGACGACGTCGTCCGACTGTGATGCTTTCTCCGCCGAAATGGTCGATTCGCTCTTTGCGAAGCCGGAGGCCCCGGCGCCGCTCCAGACGCCTACCGCCTCCGGAGGCTCCGAGAACTACGCGCCGGTGTCGAAGCAGCGCCGGAGCGTGCCGCCGAGCGGCAGGGTCGCGAAGCGGAAGTCGCGCGCGTCGAAGCGCGCGACGACTACGTTCATCACGGCGGATCCCGCGAACTTCCGGCAGATGGTGCAGCAGGTGACCGGGGTGAGATTCGGCGGCTTCAGCGAGCAGCTTCCGGTGCTGAAGCCGGAGCCGCAGAGGGCGTTCGGCCGGATGCAGCAGGGCACTGCGTTGCCGACATTCGACACGTCGGTTCGCTTGCTGGATGGCTCCGCCGCGTCTCTGGCGGCGCCGCCGTATATGATGTCGGTGGGAGCGGGTGATGGCGGAACTGGCGCGGGGGGAATTGACTTCGACTCCTTTTGCAGCTTCCCGACCCTGGAGTCGTCGAGGGTTATGTAGTTAGGGAGAAAATTGTAATTGTAGTTCTCTTTCTTTCTTTCCAGTTAGCCTGCAAAGAAACTTGGGGGAGGGGTAAAATGGGGAGCTCTGTTAATATCTGTGGTGGGGGGGTGGGGTGGGGTGGGGGAAGATCAAGGCGTGTAAGGATGGAACTCTGTTTTTCTAATTATCTTTAGTACTATATTTTTTTTCCATCACTATATGATGAAGTATTTTGAGTTAATGATGGTTGTTTAATTGTTTTGAATAGCCGATGTCTATTTGCAAATGATAAACACCATTTTTCTGGCTAATTAATTTCTCTTAATGTAGTTAGGAGGAATTCCAATGGTTTTTTTTTTAGAACAAATGGTATTGATCTTTGATAGTAAGATTAAATTTTACTGTTGTGTTTTGTCGAATGTCATAGTGTTTCTCTAGTTTCCTCACACCGAACATGTAAAACGAATGAAATATTACCTTACAAAGTAACATGAATCAAACTAATAGTGGTATAACTTTATTCAATGAATATAGTGGCAAATTGCTAAAAATATCTTGATCACTTTTTAAGCTCGCACTCTTATTTCTCTAATCACTTTCTTTCGACGGATCCAGTTTTAAGTAGTACGAATAATTGTAGGTTGGTTTAGTATTATTCTTTGATTCCATCTTTAATTGATAGACATAAGTATTTGTTTTTGATGGTATATTTGTAAAGTTTCAAGTAATAAATGTCTGAGTATCTATATGTATTTTAAATTTTAAAGAGTGTGTTCTTTTTGGTTGTAAATTTATCATGAAAAAAGTAAGAATAAACAAAATTTCACCATTTAAATCATTTATTTCTTTTCCCACATTTTCTACTTGACCCTAACTCATTCCTCATTTACACTACAAATGAGGGATAATATTATCACACCATTTTTGGAGGGATAATATTATCCCTCCTTTGTAATATAAATGAGGAATGAGTAAGGGTAAGTAGGATATGTGAGAAAATAAATAGAGGATATAAATGGTGAAATTTTGTTTATCCTTCATTTTCCATGATAAATTTACAATTAAAGAGAAAGCATCGTCCAAAGCGAAGAATACTAAAAATAACAGATAAGTGGTCTTTCCTCCCCATAAGGGATCAAATACTTTTTATGTTCCTAATTCACACGTATATTTCGAGTATTAATTAATCTGAAAATAGTTGCGTGGTCTTTTTAATTTCGTAAAGGAAGTGAAGTAAACGAATGAATATTGTAATAAGCATTGTTCTACGTAGAAATATCTAGCAGAAAATGCATTTTAATCTTCTTAACTTGACCCGAGTCAAGTCTAGTTCAATTAGCTCATCTAATGGCGCCCTGATTAGCTACTTTATAGTTTGTGGAAATTATATATTCTATTATTGTAAATTTATTGCTCACATCCAACTTAATTCATATTATATCATTGAATAATAACCAAATTCACATACCTGCGCGTAACTAATTAGCATTATCATTCATGACGCAATGTTAAACTAACTCAAACGAGTTCGGTAGTGTATCACTTGCTAATTATAGTTTTGTACTCATTAATTAGTACTAATTAAGTACCGTTGCCCGCTATTAACACGTTGATTATTTCTTCTATAGTCTAACAATAAAACTGGGACATCTGTCCTTTTGCCACAATTATATTGATAACAACAGGTTCGATGTGTAATGGCCTAAAATTATGAATTTAAGTTTCGTCAAAATTTAATATGTGTGTGTATACATAGAACCTAAAACTACGAAAGTTTAAAACAATTTATATTTTAAAGTAGGTTAGACTACAAATCGATCCATAGTACTAAAACTCAAATGTTTTTAGTGGGTAATTAGTAAATAAAATTCGTGTGTTTATATACGTGATGTGATTATCGATATGTAATCTTATTACTTATACCTTCTGTGTATTTTCAAACTTAAGTAGCCAGGGACGGATCCAGAATTTTTTTATTGTGGGGCACAAAATATAAGCATACTATAAATTTAAAATATGTTTAAAAAAATTATCTACGTAATAATTCAAGTCTATTACAATTAAAATCTACGAGTTTCATTGACTGAAAAATTTACATAATTGACTATCAAAAATATATTTTTCAATATAGACAATCAAACTATCATTTATCCATTTATCTCCTATTCGATCGTGTAGACAAATACCCTTTCAAATTAAGTACTCCCTCCGTCCCACGAATCTTGACACGTTTTCCTTTTTGGGCCGTTCCACGAATCTTGACACGATTCTATTTTGGGTAATAATTATTACATTTTCTCTCATATTTTATCACTTTTATTACTCTCTCTCTCTCTCTCTCCTACTTTATCACTTTTATATTTTACTATTAACTACACACTTAAAACACTAATCTACAACTCCTTAATTCTCGTGCCGAATCCAAACGTGTCAAGATTCGTGGGACGGAGGGAGTATATATTTATTGGGAATTGAAGATTTAAAAATGTACTTATTTATTATGTATTTTAATTATATATATATATATATATATATATATATATATAATTTGTAAACAAATTTTTTTAAAAATATTGTGGGGCCATGCCCCCGTGGTGCATACCGTGCGTCCGTCACTGTAAGTAGCAAAATAACAGATAGTATTGATAATAATATTTAATTTTTTTTTAGTTAATTGCGTATAATATCACGAACTTTGTTCAAAATTCATTTTCCCCATTAACTTTAGAATATCCAAATTTAATCAAATACTTTGATATCTGTTCGAATTGCCCATGATTTAATTATTGATTATTCAAAACAGATCCCATTAAATCTTGAATATTCAAAATTGATCCATTCAAAAAATAAATTACACAACAACCCCGCCTTTTGAATAAAGGTGTTTAAAAACCTCAATTTCAGACTAATGTCCCTAATGAATTTGTTCTTTTATAACTATAAAACATACGCATCACGTTTTCGCCTAAAATGGTATCAGAGCGAATTTTTATTGAGGAATTATATTATGAGTATTTAATTTATTGAGAAAATCATCGTTAATCACCTAATGTGTCTGTGTGGTTGAATTTTATCTGTAAAAAACAAGAATGATAGACTCTGGGTAATTCACAGTTGTTGCTAAAGGAGGAGTGTTGCAACCATCTCTTGCGAGTGTGTGGTTTGACGTACCCCGGAAGGGCGAAGGGTCTGTAAAACGCAACAAAACAGATCCCAGAAGCAGTTCGACTAAAGGTATAAAGTTGGTTTACGATAATGTTTATATTGAAGTGATACGAAAGCATGTTGGGCCTTATTTTATTATAGCTTTATAATTATAGAAAACTCATAAGGGTAATTCTGTCTGAATAATTACATGTACATGTCCTTTTTAATTTTGTACAAATATTGAAAGGATGTGGGGGTCTTTCTACAATTTTGTATAAATACGGGGTAGGTTTGTAATTATCATAAAAATTGGTATGGGGAGTTTGAAGAGTTTTGAAAGTATTTGATAATTATTGATTTTTTAAAAGTTTGTGAGGAAAATGGATTTTCTTCAAAGTTCGTAATATTACACGCAATTAACCTTTTTTTTTATGAAATCGGAGACATACCCATATATTAAGAATCATCTTCAGCGTCCAAAACAAAAAGCCAACGAGGTAAATTGACTGTCCAATACACTGGCTGCCGATAAGCACAAACTGCGCGAGATTATGAGCTACTCCATTCTCCTCTATATACATATGATTAACACTTAAAAGCATAGACGAACAAGTTACCGTTCTTAAATCTTAAACGAGTAACGGATAGTAATTTTTTTTTAAGAATACGAGAGTTATAATTAAGACATAATAAATAATCTAGAGATGAAAGTTTTTTTAAGAACTAAATAAACACACGTAACGACTTTACCGTGTGCTTAAAACTTTTATTCCAATCATGTTTTTTTTTTTCTCTTCCCAATAAATGACATGTCATACGCCTAAATTAGTTAAAGTGCAAGCAGACTTTATTTAGAAATCGCCATTAAATAATTCAAGTTAAACCACTATATATGGGCATATATTAATTCCAATAATAAAGCAAAAATCTCTTTTTCATATGCAACTATTTATGGCCCACGCAACTTCTTCAACGTACGATGAAAAACGAATGTCTCATTATTCTTAATAAAAGACTCGATTATGCGTAGATGATAGATCTTCACATACTCATATCGTTCGAAATCAAATTCCTTTCCAGCAATTTAAAATTCGAAATTTATGTAAATAAACAAATGAAAGATACTTAGTCAAAAGTATTTGCAGTAACATTAATAATTAAATAACATGTTAGGTAACAGCATTGTATTAGGCTGACTTGGGTCTCGAGATTTCTTTATTTTTGTCCTATTTAATTAGCAGGCAACAAGTTGAAGGTTGGTCGATGCGTTATCTCGAGGAAAGATTATTTTAATTAATTTCAGTTGACCTTTTTCGGTAAAATAGATATATTTTGAGTAATTAAACAAATTTAAGCAAATATATTATTGTAGCATAGATCTGGCATGATTCCCATTCGGAGCCCACTGTTTACTAATAATGACATGAGCATGAAATATTGTTGACATATGTATGAAGATAATTATGATTAATTGTATTGATAATTTTATATGACCTATATTTGTATTAATTAGTTCAAAGTTCAAACGAGATTAGGTAAAGCAACGTAATTACGGTTTCTTATAAACATTGATTCATATGTACCTATTACTCAATCCGTCCCGTATACATAGGTTTGTTTTCTTTTTTGGATGTCTCATTTATATAGGCTTATTTTTATAAAAGAAGATACAACAATCTTTTTTACTCATTTAATATTATATTCTTATTTAATTCTTTAATTTACTCTAACTTTAATTCATCATTAAATAATAAATATGGACATATTAAGAAGTTTACTTATATATTTTCTTATACAAATTGATTGCCTTATGTGAGTAATATGTATTCACTATTCTTGGAGTAAACCTATCCAAATAAATTCTCCAAAAAAACATACTATCTAGATACAGAAATGAAAAATGGGAGTATCAATTTTTTTTGCGAGTTAACTTTGAATCAATTAAATTTTTATATGATTTATGTTTGTCATATGAAAAGAAAGATTGCATAATAAGTAATTAAGTTGTTTCACGAATTGGGCATTATACAAATATATAGAAGCAATATTTTTTTTTTTGATCAATTAAAAATCTATTAAAAAACTGGGACGGTATCAGGAGTACCAAAAACATCATACAAGTGGTGCGTACTCGTTAGAGCACCACAAGGTAAAAGGAACATTGGACTCGACCACATGGTAGATTTTGTTCCAGCTCCAAAGCCTCCCTTTGACCTCATTAACAAGATTGGACACCTCCCAATTCTTGTTCTCAAACCTACTCTCATTCCTATACTTCCAGATCAGTCAAACAGTCCCGATCCAAAGAGCTTTAAGGAAGTTCTTGTTTCTCTTACCTCTTCCTCCTCCAATGAAAGACATGAAATGATGTTCGACTTTTTGTGGTTTAGCCGTTTTCATTCCGATCCATTGATTGATTTTGTCCCACACGCGATCGACTTTCGGACAATGGAGAAAAGAATGTTCAGAATATATAGAAGCAATATAACAAAATGAGTATTGTTGTATATAATTATTGTAAATATAAATAAGTGCACGCGGTTCCGGTGGGAACTAGCTAGTTCTTTATACTGGTCTATCTCTATAAGATATAGTTGAAGTTCTAAAATCATAAATCATACTATTAGTAGTATTTTAATTTTTACGATATATATGATATTATATCATGTAAGGGGTGGGCTAAAATAAAAACATCTTTAAGAATATAAAATAGAATCCATTTTCAGCCCTTAGATCATCAAATATCTACGGTTGATTCATCATCTTAGTGGATGAATTCATGAGTCCGAATTCGAATCCCATAGGTAGCAAAAAAAATTATTTTTCGCAATTCATCATTTACACAACGAATTCATTCATGTTCTACATAAAATTATTACATTTTAGGTAGTTCATATTTTATATGTTAAGAAGTGTTTATATCATAACCCTCCAAAATGTAAGTAAAAATGCAAATACTCTGCCTCTTAATTCTTGGTTTTCAAAAAAGAAAAAAAAAAAAGAGAGGCTAAATGCTTACTAAATCATAGTCGCATTTCAAGCCTGTAGAATTAAATGTTTTCGTCGACAGATTAATATCAAACATAGTAATATTGTGTCAACGTCTTATATATCCCATTAGATTAGTAAAAAATATATATATTTCAATAATAATTTACCATGATTTAAAATGTGGATTTACACTGTACGCTCTTTGAATTACTAGTAATTTGATGTGTGGATGTTAACGCTCCACAATTTTATAATTGCACTGCAATTACTTAATGCACCCACCTAAAAATTTGAAAATTAGTTAAAACATGTAACAACATTTTGTACGTGTATGTAGTTGGTTGAATGGCTTAATATTGCTTGTCCCCCTCAACAAAATAAATTGAAGTATGTTCGATATTGGCATATTTAAATAATTTAATAATTAACTTAATTTTTCAGGGTGATTCATGATTTCTGAGGATATTTTTTAGTTTACATTTGAGGTTATTATTGTTTAATCAAGAACATGAGGAATAGTACTAGTTTTTTGGAGTGTTACTATTTACTAGCAACTTCCATATATACCAATATCAATAATTAATAGATAACACCAAAAGTTTCGGTGTAAACTTATTTTCTTGTGTTTTAAAAAAAATGAGACTTTTTGTACGGTGCTAAATGAGAAAAAGGGTTTCTTCTGATTATTTTTCTCTTAAATTCGTTTATTTTTATGTCTGTATATTTTGCTCTTCTTCTTCCTTTTCTTTTACTTGGGCAATTTTCCAATATTATTCTTTTTTTAATTGGAATTTTTGCCTCTAATAAAATCTATTTTTTCCCAATAATTATATAATTGGAGTGTCATCGAAAGACTAAACTGGTCAAATGATGGGTGCTGTACTTGATTGTACTGTCTTGTCCTTTTCGGTTGACTTGACTTTTAATTCTATATTTTAAATCAGTAATGTTTTGCCTCGGCCCTCAAGTTTTGAAATGCGTCACTTTGATACTTAAATTCTCAAAATGGGCACATAAAGAGTATACTCCCTCCGTCCATGAAAGAACTTCCTAGGAGGGAGTGACACGAGTTTTAATAAAATGTTGTATAGTGTATTGAGAGTGGAGAAAAAGTTGTAAAGTGTATTGTGAATTGTGAAAAAGTATTAATAATTTATTGTGTTGTTTTAATTAATGTTATTTGAGTGGAGGGAATTGTCTTAAAAGGGGAGTATTTTTTAAGTGGTGGGGTATTGTCCCAAAATAGGAAAAAGTAGGAAGTTCTTTCGTGGACGTCCGGAAATAGAAAAATAGGAAGTTCTTTCGTGGACGGAGGGAGTATTATTTAGGCCAATAAAACCTTGATCAAGTGGCAAAAACTAAGAAATTACAAATTTCTTCTTTGTGAAAAAATTTGGGTTCAATTTTATATAGATACAATGTAATTTTTTCACTTGATATTAAGATCCCGTTTACATGTAGTGTAAATTTTTTATTTTTATATGGTGTAGAGATTAAGTGTATATTAAGTACAAACTAGTATACGCCCATACGTGCGATGCACGACGGACATTGAAATTAAACGATAAATTTAAATAAATAGATAAATAAATAAATAAATATAAATAATAAAAATCAAAATATAAACAAATACAACATTCACATCAATTACTCAATAAAATCCTGAATTTAGAAATTTAAATTTTCAATTTATACTAAGTTTAATGATAATTTAGTTATTAAATAAATTTAAAAATTATTCGATAATTAAAATTTGCATTATATATATTACTATTACATAGTATTATTCATCATAATAATTATTTTCATACACAAACATAAATAAAAAGTTTCAATTTTTTAATAAAGAGAGAAAATAAAATATTTTATATTTTTCATAACTTGTGACGTTTAGAAAATAATTAAAATATAAAAAAATAAAAAGAAAAAAATAGTGAAAAAATTGGTGGAAGAAGATAGAAAAAAAAAAGAGAAAAAAATGGAGGGAAAAACTCATCTTTTATATATTATATAGATGTCATAGTCGCTTTGAGGATCCTAGGCTTCCGATCCTTTGCATAATTAACTCATATTCACTTGTCCTAATTCAATTTGAGTTATAAGTTAAACAAATATTTTTCTTTTATTAGATATTCGATTCGAAATTTTAATATTTGTATTTGATATTATACGATTATAAATATTCAATTTCATTCGATTAATATTTAAATATGAATATGAAAATGTGATTTGATTTGAAATTAGTAGATATTCTATTTGACAGAATTCAATTTATTGATAAAAACCTATATAAAAATTCACCCTCCTCTAGATAAATATCGGTCATAAAATTTAAAAATATAACGTTGCATCATGAAAACTGAATTTACATATTTTACATATTTTTTACTTTAGAATTTAAAATCGAATCAAACAGCATGAAAAATAAATCGAATACTCGAATCAAATTGAAAAATCAGAAAACAACATTGTATTGAATTTAGTACTCAAAATTGAATACCGAATCAAATATTAAAATATTTTCACGAATACGAATTGAATATGGTGATATTCGCTTCGATTCAATTAAGTTACAATCCTAAATTCAATGAGCCAAATTTCCTTAGTTGAACTTCGCATTTCTCAACTCTCAAGAGTCGATAGCACATCTCCTTTCTCTTTTCTACTCTAAACATCTTCCTCTACCTCTCCAAAGTAAAATTCCCCTGAAAACTCTTGGAGATGCAGCTCCAGTGCTACCACCTCATTAAAGATGGTCAAATGTCAATTACTCCAAATTGTCACGCTAGCTCCATGAAAATCAGAATGAAATAGGGCATGGTTGCATGTATTTTTTGTGTGCAAAACGTGCCTACTATTCGGGTACAAAATATTGAAAACAAATATGATTTCATTGACATTGATTTTGGAAAAAAAGGTACTATAAAAATTCAAATCTGATGAAGAGTAATATATGCAGAGCAGAGGAATGAACTCGGACAGAGGAATTACCAGGGTTAGAGGAATGGACCTCGCCAGAGGAACGGATTCCGTCAAAGGAATGAGTTCGGCCAGAGGAGTTACTCGGGTCAGAGGAATGGATCCCACCAGAGGAACGCGGCTTACTCAGAGGAATCACCAAAAGAAAAAGGGATAATTTGTCTACGCGCCAGTGCGGAGGAATCGCGCGCCTGCGGGCAGAATTACTATTATGCCCTTGATCACGCGGGGAGCATGTTTCCAGAGATGAAATTACCATTTTACCCTTAGCTTGTACTCTATAAATACCCCATGCATTCCCTTATGTAAACTACGTGCTCTTCATTCAATACAACATCAATATCATTTCTTTCTCGGCAATTCAACTTTTTCTCTCAATTTTTACGCTCAACACTAGGTAAAACTCGCAACTTAGAATTAGGTGTTGATAAGATACTTTATCACCACCTAGCCCAAGAATTGACATTGTCTCACAACGGTAGAAATTTTGAAGACCTTTTCTCCAACGAAACTATTCGGAAATTCGCCTATAAATAGAGCTTGAGGAACGCCTGCAATCTTCACCGGTTCAAAGACTAACGCTGAAGCTCTGTCAAATTCACAGGCCAGCATCAACATAGACAAAACTTTGAATCGAAGAAGAGAGTACTCAATCGTTGTAAAATCAGTCTTAGTGATTACCCAAACTCTCTTAGATATCTAGGAAACTCTTGTTTTATCCTAAGCCTAGAATCGATTACTTGAGAACATGTTCTTAGTAATCTTAGTTGGAAGATTTCAAACCCCTTTTCAACCGAGCGAAAAGAGTGTTTGAGTAAAGCGGAGTTCAGACCAGTGTTCTGACTCCAGAGATCTTAGCCAAGCACTACAAAGGCATTTGTATGCCTTAACGTGCAAAGAGCGAGCAAGAAATCCAACCCAGTGTGTTGGTACTGAAAATTTAATTTTCAGTTCAAGCTTTACTGTGCACCCGTAAGCATTAGCGCAGAGTGTCTGTTAGACTAATCATCTGGCCGTCGTCCGTGGATATAGGAAAGTATTTTTCGAACCACGTAAAAATCCTTGTGTTCTTTATCTGCTTTCAGTTATTCCTTATTTGCATTAAATTCGTTTACAACTAAAACTGACTAACTGAAAAGAGTAACTAATGATTTTATCAAGTGACAAACTTTTCTAAGGCTATTGACACTAAGTTTAAATTTCCGCTGCTGAGTTATTAATCTAGCTGATCAATCAATTGATAGTCAGTAAGATTTATAACTCTACTCTATTTTAACAAACTCTATACTGAAGCCTTACGTGGATATCAGTTAAAGCTCTGTGTTTGATTGAAATCAAAATACTGAAAACATTTCAGTATCAGTCTACAACCACTTTCCAACTGAAATTTGCTTTGTTTGTTTTCCGCCAAAAATAGCCTACATATGTATTCCCACCCATACACCCTCCAGGACCCAACAAGAAGTTTTTTCCCACCAATTTTTCCTTCCCCTGTTCTCTCTTTTCTCCCATCAATTTTTTCACTAATTTTCTCATTTTTTTTTCTCTCTCTCTCTTTCTATTTTTTTATAATTATTTTAGGCAAATGTGCACATTAGGCCCTAAACATGACACCCCTATAGCTTTTACCCACCAGGGTCGGTCAAGGCGCGTTGACCTCCATGAACTTTCGAAAGAAGGGTGCAAATAACACCCCGCGTTAAACAGCTGTTTAACTTTAAATTTTTTTTTCTGGTCATCTTCTTCGATTGAATTTCTTCAATTTTCCGACGACATTCATCTATCGGAAAACACAATCCCCATCGCTTCCATCTCCTTCCACGACGAAAGCACGATTCACTGACCACTGCGGGAAAACTGACCACGAAAGAAGCCTCGATCCTGGCACATGGATGCCGCGGTGGGTGGAGTTCTGGAGCGGCGCCGCCGTGGATCGGCGGCAGAGGAGCTCGAATTCGTCGTTGGATAGGTACATCGACATGTCGAGCTCCGAACTTTAAATCGAAATCAAAATCTATGAGAGGTTGAGATTGCCGACAACAATGGCGTCGTCTTCCTCGCGGAGATGCAGAATGGTCGTACGGCTCACAATGTGTCGTTTTCCTCGCTCCAGAAGAAATTGGATCGGTCGCTGCTCGCTGGTATTCGCGTCGGATTTATGAGGAATTTCATCAGCAATTTGCAGGAGGTTTTACTGGGGAAATCGACGGCGAATTTTTTGAGGAGAAGCCTCAACGCCGGCACGTGGACGCCGCGGTGGTGGAGATCTGGAGCGACGCTGCCGTGGATCGGCAGCGGAGGAGCTCGAATTCGTCGTCGTCGCCGGATAGGTACATCGACATGTCGAGATCCGATTTGCCGAAGTGGGATGGTTTCGCCGAAAAATTGAAGAAATTTAGCTGGAGAAGATGATCAGAAAAAAAAAAAAAAGTTAAATGGCGTTAAACGGCCGTTTAATGCGGGGTGTTATTTGCACCCTTCTTTTGAGAGTGCAGGGAGGTCAACGCGCCTTGACCGATCCTGGGGGTAAAAGCTATAGGGGTGTCATGTTTAGAGGCTAATGTGCACCTTTGCCCATTCTTTTATAACAATCGTGAAATTTGATTCATGAAAAAAATATTCGATATGTATCTTAAATTTAATACGGTATAAAAATCTAAAATATTTTGTTTTCTTTTGACATTAAATTTTTACTTTTCACTTATGTTTGTGAATGTAAATATTTATTTATCTAATAACTACTCTCTCCATCCATGAAATCTTGTCCTAAATTGCCGTTTTAGTCCGTCCACAAAAAAATGTCCTAATATATTTTAGTAATAATTTGTGGATCTCTTGCTCCACTCATTAACATGTGAGCCTCATTCTCCACTCACGAACTTAATTAATTTTTTCCACTTTTCTTCATTTGTTGGTCTTATCTCTACTCAATAAATAAACATCACATTTTTTCTTAAAACTTGTACCTTCCTCCTTTAGAACAACATTTCGTGGACGGATGGAATACACTTTATACAAAATAAAAAAATTTATATTTTCAATATTGAATTTATTGAGTAATTGATGTGAATTATTTTATTTTAAAAATATATTTTAATTTTATTTATTTAAATATATAATTAAATTTTAATGTTCACCGTGCATCGCACAGATGGTCGTACTAGTAGATGAATAATTACACAGAGGGCTGATACTAATTATTTTCATGAAGAGGGCAGATACTAATTAAATACCAACCCCCCTATAAGTCAAGATTGGCATCAATGCGCCTTAGAGCATCCACAGTGGGCTTACTTGATAGTAGGGGACCACATTGAGTAGAAGAGGCCACAGTGGGGTTACTTGATAGCCTACTTGATTTTTATGGTTTTCATTTAACTTTAATTGCTTAAATTTAAATAACACAATTTAATTCAAATTTAAATTGCATTAATTTAAAATCTTACAACATAACAAAAAAAAAACCTAAAGACATAATTTAAAAATACTTACTTGAAGAAGAGAAAAAAAGAAAAAAAAAAAGTAAAATTCACAAACGGTCAAATGGACCGAAAAATAAAAATAAAAATTGGAATTTGCCAAAAAGTTGCCGTTTTCAAAATTTAAATTTTTTTTTTTAATAAGGGCGCGTGTAGAACACGCGCCATAATTTAAGCAAGATCATGTATACTCGAACGAACGAGTAGCCTTCGAATAGGCATGCCTTGCATTGAGTTACTCGAATAAGGGCCATCGAATTGTCCAATGCGGCTGCTCTTATACGCCTTATACAACAAACATTTTCGGTTTCACGAATTAATCTGGTAAAACGAGTCAAATAATCATTATACCTACCTTAATTATTTGTTTTGACAAACAACAATATGAAAACAAATGGGGGTTTACCTTTTGCAAATTCATTTAAAACCTGTCAATTTATCCAACATATACTTTTTCTTTTTTCTATTACTACTTACTTCAAAGCAAGTTCCGTCCATTAATTGTTAAATTTATCTCATCTTAGACTCCCACTGTATAATCCAGTTACTCAAATAAAAATTTGAAATTACAGAATGGGTTCAATCGATCTAACCATGCAATTAAGTCAATTTGTTGACACAAATTCTCCGTGCGAGAAAAATGTTTATAATTAACCTCAAATATTATACCCTAATCTTGTTTATACATACCTTGATAAGCATTAATTTATCCAATGACAAAAACTTAATACCAGGGGGGTGCGTTTGTCTTTTATTCCTTCAAATAGAGAGATAATATATGAGGCATAAATGTATTATTTAAAGTGAGGATTATGTTTTTTATATCTTATTTATTTTGAATAATAATATATCTATCTCAATGTAGGTGGTATAAAATTATAACATTTCCCTTAAGTATAAAATTATACTTTGCCCTATGATGCCCATAATTTTATACGGTTTGGTTAAATTCTTTATTACGTCAAAGCAAATAAAGTATAAGGTACTCCTTGTGCCTATGACATTCACCAAAAGTATGACAATTTCCTTCTTCAGGACATGCATCCCACTGTATTTTTTACCTTTATAAATACTCTTTATTTACAAAAAAAAATCACTCGTCGCTTACACTTGATCCAATCTCAATCACCTATTTCATACAATGATAAGACTTTTTCTCCATTATATATAATTCACCAAATATTATATTAAAACCTATATCGAACTAAATTGTCATAATTTTCATGAACAAAAAAAATTAAAAAAAAAAATATTTATTCCTTATACCTCAAAGCGAACACATTTTCAATGTTTAAGGTACATAATGAACTAACATGCACCTCTCAAAAAAAAAAAAAATGAACTAACATGCATATATAAAAACGGAAGATATAACCTAGTTTGACAAAAAATATTTTGTGCTTCCACCAGCATTCCAAACTCCCAAATTAATGAGTCAATAGAGCGATGTTTGGCTTATTGTATAATTAATTAAAAATAAAGAATATTAATTAAATGTGAATAAGTAGTACTCCCTTCATCCTCATAAAATGTATTTAATTTGTTATTTTCGTCTGTCCTCCTAAAAGGTATTGGATCAATCTATTTTTAACAAGTTTTTTCACTCATAATAAAGTGTAACATTTTCTTTGCTCACAATATATTTTACTACTATTTTATTAAAATTCATAGTACTACTACTTTTTACAAGGAGCGACGAAGTATTATTTAGAAATGGTTGATGACCAGCGATTCAAGTTGCAGTCTTGGGATTCTGTAAGCAGTGACGTGCAATTGACTTTGTCCAAGTCTTTGCCATTTAAATAATTTTCGATCACAACTTTTCTGTCTGTTATATTATTATATTCTTTTGTACTTTTCCACCTGATCTCATGCTTATCATCTAATGATCTCATTATTCAACCAATTAATTCTTTTTCTTTCACAAATTATACATGTCTCGTCTTTGAGAAATTTGATGCTATTTTGATTTACGTCAAGAAATGAGAAATCTAAATTAAAATTTGGTATAAACGCATGTTCCAAGTGTTAAGATATTGTAAGATAATGCATAGCTATCTAATAACTATGGTATGCCCTAGTATACCTATATATACAGATGGTGATTCAAATAAATTTTTTCACTATTCTAATAGTACCCCAATATAAAAACAATATAATATTATATATATTATTCTCATAAAAAAGTATTAGTATAAAATAAATTAAACATCATTATTTAAAATAAAATAAAATAAAATTATATATATATATATATATATATATATATATATATATAGGAATTGGTTCAATTGAGATTTATATATATTTTGAGATTTTGAGATAAATGAACATATAAGTACATTTTGATGAACTTGTCAATTAATTTTTATGAACGCGCGTTGGTCTGGGGTTCAATCCCTACAAGTGGCGTGTTTTTTAAATAAATTAAATAGATTCATATGTTCATCAGTTATATTGGTTATGTTCAAAGAATTTATTGATATGTTCATTTATCTCAAAATCTCAAAAAATTTAAAATCTCAATATAAGCTAACCCTATATATATATATATATATATATATATATATATATATGTATAAAGAAACATTAATCTGCCTAAAGTAAATCTGTTGAATATTTTCACTGAACCCATTACAATTTACAACACAGACAAAAATATCTAATAATCGATGTAAAGTGTTGAAGGCACAATAGTACACGATTCATTTGGTTGAAAGAATTGTAGCATATTACATTACTGTATTATTTTTCTTTGAAATCATCAGATATTTAATTATATAAAGTCTACCTTGACCGTAGTAATAGTCCACATCTCATAATGCTTCTTTGTATCATTGTACGACTAGTAGGAGGAGATACAAATTACAAGTCGTTTCGTTTGAAAAAAGAAAAGAACAACTTTCATGTATAATCACATAATTGATCATTTTTGTTTTTGTTTGAGGGGAATAATTGATCATTTCATGCATACATATTTTAATTTTAGATGACATAGTTTTTCCGATAGGAGCATAGACAAACAATGGCAGAGCCACATGGAGCTAGGAAAAGTTTCAGCCCCTACCAACATTTTTTAAATATCTTTTTATATGTTGTTATAAATTAATCATAAAACTATTAGCACCACCAAATTGAATCAAAAAATGATTTTTCAAAAATTCGAATTCGATATATTAAAAACAGAGTCAAGTACAGACTTTTTCTACCTACACCCTTCAAGGCAAATACACTGCTCCATATGTTCTTGAAAAATATTTTCCTTTTGCTATTTTGGTACTTTCATAAAAAAAAAAAATTATTTCTATTTACAAAAACTATACACAACATATAATCATCAATTCATCAGTTTATTTATCTATTTTATCGCACAGTGAGTCACTTTTTCTATTCACAATACAATTTAAAAAATTACTTAATCCGTGAAATTTGTGGTGACACGCGTATCATAACGTGTTCTACGCCGGGGAGGAGCATTCACGTAAACACAAACATTACAGCAATAAACCAACACAATAATTTAGTAACCCAATTCGGTGAAACACCTAAATTTGGGGATCTCGCCCTAGGAGAAACACTTCACTACCAAGAGATAAGTTACATAGAGGACTTACACAATAAGACTTCCTCCTATTAATCCCTCGATCTTCTCTTGTAGCTCAAGTTAATATTTTTCTTACGTGAATGGTAACAGAATATAAGCACGAACACATCTAGCCATAATCTTAACTGATTATACTTTAAGGGTATAAATGTATCACTTAAAATGGGAACCATATTTTTTATATCTTGTTTGGTTTAAAGGATAATATATATTTATTCACTCCTTATAAGATATATGGTATAAAACTATATCACCATTTCTTAGTTATAAAATTATCCATTTCCCAAGGGATAAGGAGCTACCCGAAAAATTATACAACTTGCCCGGATTTTTTCATACATCAAAGCAAACGAGATATAAGGTGATAAATGATCTTATCCCTTCCTTATACCTCAAAGCAAACACACCCTAACTATAAGGAGATTATAAGTCACAAAATTTTGGAGTCTCACAAATATAAAAGCTTGAAGTATATCTTCTAAAAAGTTACATACATATAGTAGTGTTCGAAGGAGCACCAACCACAACGGATAACAGTCTACATAATGACAATAACTAAAGAGTTCAAATATATTCTAAAATAACTAATTATATTATTAATATTACTTTTAATGAGATCGTTTCTCTTCTCACAATACATTCAATTATTTTTGTTGGGGTCCCGGATGGTTGACTGACAGGTGTATGGGGAGGGGGGAAATACACCTGTAGGCTATTTTTCGCAAATCAAACAAACTTAACCAAATTCAATATGAAAAGGTTGTAGACTGATACTGAAGGTAATTCAGTAAATTGACAGCAGTCGAACACTGGGCTTGACTGATATTCAATTAAGGCTTCAGTCTAGTTTATATAATAGAGTAGAGTTATTAATCTCTCTGACTATCAGTCATCAGTAAGATTAATATCTGAACAACGGAATTTAAACTTAGTGCGAATAGCCTTTAGAAAAAAGTTTGTCACTTGTAAAATTATTCTTTTCACTTTTCAGTTAGTTCAGTTCAGTTGAAAATAGTTAAACATAGAGAAAGGAAATAACTGAAAGCAAGTAAAGAACATAAGGATTTTAACGTGGTTCGGAGACATCTCCCCTACATCCATAGCCAGATTATTTGTCTGACAAATACTCTGGCTTATGCTTAGAGGTGCACAGCAAACCTACCAATCCACCAGGAATTGGATTTAACACTTAGCACGTCCTGACACCGTCATATCCAATCAGCTATGCTAAGGTAATTGGAGTCAGTTCCTTTAAGCTGAACTCCCTCTTAGCTTTCTAGGTGCCAAGGTAACCCAACTGGTTTAGTTTTAAACCGGTACTAAACCACAACCATAACTATTTAATTTTCTGGTACTACACAACAACCACTTGGCTTGACTGGTGCCAAGGGACCATCTGTATGGTTTGGCGGTACCAAACAACCGTTGAGTTCGGTCTTAGTCTCGAACTCTATTACATACTCTCTTCTCTCAGAAAGAAAAAAGTTATGTAATAACCAACTAGGATTACTGAGAACATGCTCTCAAGTAATCATCAATCTAGGCTAAAGATATATCTATTGTTTGCCTATAGATTTTAAGAGAGTTGTAATCAGATATTCTGATTGTATGATCTCTGGTTGCTCTCTTCTTCGATTCAATGCTTGTAGCGGTTGAGCTCGAATTGATCTTTCGATGTAGCTTTATAGTGATGATTGAATCGGATTTTCTCTCTCTCAATCCCCACTTTCTTGAGGTGTCCTCCTGAGCTATTTATAGGCAGCTCTAAAGAATAGATCCGTTGGTGGAGATCTCTTCTTCGAATCCTGCCGTTGTGAGATAACTTCTTGAATCTGCTCAGGTACTCTGTCTTCATTTCTCTTCGACGGATGGAGAGATGGCCTTCTTGTCCCTTGGTACAGATGCTGGAGGCTTTTACACAAAAGGGGAAACTCCGTCCTTTAAGGTCAATGCCTCTGACTTCTTCAAGTGTTGCAACGTATCTTGGAGGCTGTTCACGTGGCCTTCCCGACTTCAGTTGAGGTGAATGCCATGACTTGTGGATTCCTCAGTTGCTTCCGATGCAGTTTCTTTCAGTTGGGATATCTTTCAGTTGAGCCTGCATCTCTTGGTGTGTCCTGGACTTGTGCGCGTCCTTCAGTCAAGCAAGTCTTCAGTTGAGCTGACACCTTCAATCATCTTGTATTCTCTGTCCGGTCTAACTATCCAAGAAGCTCAAAGCACCATCAACTAGAATGTGTCTTTCAGTGATTTTGATATCATCAAAATATAGGGTTGGATATTCTTTCATTTCCCAACAATTTTATTAAAACTTCGTAACATATCCATCCTTCTAGCTAGGACTGGTGGGGAAGGAGGGAGTAATATGTTATTATGTTCTCGACCGAGACGACTTGTGCACACCCACAGGCCACAGGTAAAGAAAAGTGAGAATAATTTGGTGGGATATGTAACTGCTCCAACTCTGCATACATAAAGGTAAGAATCAACATGAAGACTTGGTCTAAAGCAGATAAATGTAAGTGGGCTTCTTGACCCATAAAGATTAATGATTTGTCTTCATTCTTTCCAAAAGGAAAATTCAAGTGATTAATTGTGTTATCTTCTATCAAAGAATTTCTTAGAAATTTTGTTTTTGACCATCCCACTACATTAAAAATCTGGAAAGCAACTCAAAGAAGCCTTCAACGGGGGACAACTTGCAAAAATTCTGAAGTAATTTAGTAGGTTAATTGAGATTTTATTTAGTTTAGGAAAATTAGGCATGACAGCTTGCATGCATTCTAATATATATATATTTTTGAGGGGGTATGCATTCTAAATTAATTTAGTAATAAGTTAAGGATTATGGTTTGAGAAAACGATTTTTAGAATTTTATAGAAATGTAAGTGACAGGGTTGTTGGACCGAATCCAATTATCCAATTAGTGGTGGCCTTAATTTATGAGGAGCCTAGTACGGTATGTATGTTTTTATTAAGTTGCATTCAAATTTGTATATTGATGATCTTAAAAATTCGTATAGAACCGTATCATGGTGAAATAGATCAAGATTCGAATTTGGGTTCAAAGTCATATTGCAAATTTGCAATGACATATTGGACATGCCTTCTAAAAATTGGCATATTGAATTATTATTATTATTTTTTTTTATTTTTTTTGATCGGACAAAGTCATGTTAGATGTTAGTAATTAGTTCCCCATCCACTCCAAGAACCACCTTATCTCTTCATTCACCAAAATCCACCTTATATAATCTCCAATTCGCTCCCAAGAGGGATCGAACCCGGGTCACTTCAGTTAAGTGAGGACCCGGTGGCCAGTGGGCTAAGCCCCCTGGTTATTATTATTATTATTATTATTATTATTGTTGTTGTTGTTGTTGTTGTTGTTGTTTGTTGTTGTTGTTGTAGTACAGAACATATTTATGTCCTAAAATAAATATTATATGTAGGGATTGGTTACAGAAATATTTTGACAATTGTTACATGATTTTCTATAATATTTTTCATGTTTAATTTATACTAATACGTCCATTCTCACGACGAACATAGAAATTAAAAAACATATTTAAATAAATAAATCAATAAAAATATTAAACTAAATTAAAATATAAACAAATACAAAATTTGTTTTAAAAATAAAATAAAATAATTCACATCAATTACTCAATAAAATCCTGAATTCGACAATGTAAATTTTCAACTCTGTATAAAGTTTAATTATAATTACAGTTATTAAATAAATTTAATTTCTTTATAATAAAAATTAGAATTACAAACTATTAAGTATTACGTGCCATAAAAAATAAATAAATATTTTCCTACACAAATATAAATAAAATTTTGAATTTTTTTTAATTAATAGAGAGAAAATAAAATATTTTTATTTTTATTTTTTTTCATAATTTATTCGTTTTAAATTAATTTTTGATGATTTTTATACCAAATTATATTTAAGATGCATATTAATTTTTTTTTCATGAATCAAATTTGATGATGTTTAGAAAATAATAAAAAAATAGTTGAAAAATTTGTGGGAGAAGACAGGGAATTTTTTATTTTATATATATATATATATATATATATATATATATATATATATATATATATAGGGAGAGGTTCAAATAAGAACCACTAAATAAAATTAGAACAGAGAACCATTTTAAACCATTCGATCATCAAGATCTATGGTGGATGCATCATCTTGGTGGATGAATGCAGATCCTGGGTTCGAATCCTGAAGGGAGCAAAAAATTTATTATTTTCGGATGCATTAAATTTAATAGCGAATGCATTAATTTATATAGTAGATGCATTGATTTTAATGGTTCTTATGTTCTCACGATAAGTGTGGTTCTCACTATAACCGCACCCTATATATATATATATATATATTCTAGATTTGGTTTTTTCAGGGGTAGGACCAAATGGCCGAATGGATTTAGTACAAGTAGCACTGGGTTGACTTCAATTGTGGAATTCGTCATGGGCATCAAGGGGCCCAAATAAAATTGGACCTAAAATTAGTCTATAACTATCCAAGTTGGATGATATATGGGCATAGTCTTTATTTGGGTTGTATTTAAATTTGGACCCATGATATTGAACCTCAATCTCAAGTTGGAGGTGAATGAATCTATTTTGGGTAATTCTATTCATAGCCCCCATTTTACTCATCATAACCCCCTATTTAAATAAATAATAAAAATAACTATGAATTTACTATTTTATCCTAAACTTTATAACCCTCTAAATTAAGAGAAATTATTTTCATAACCAAATTAAAAATTTCAAACTTTACTATAGCTCCCAAATCCCAACCACGCAAAGCAGATTCAATTCATCATCTTCAACTTCTTTCTCCTTCACCTCGTTTCCAGGTGTTTCTTTTTTTCCCTACAGATACTTTGCTTATCTCCATGGGAGTTTCGGTGTATAAGAAATAGAGTGTAAAACTATTCCATCTTTTCAATTTTCCTTCCCATGCTTTCCAACCCCTTCACTCGCAAAATCAACAAAGGAATAGCAGTTCAAGAAATTCCACACTGTTATTTCACAAAGGAATATGATGAATGCAGAGACAACAAAATCAACAATACATAATTCAAATTTCACATCAAAATACATACATGATTCAACAAAATGAACACCATCATTCACTCAGATGCCAAAGATTCAATTTTTCAGTCCTACACCTTCTCCTCCTGTTCGCCTCGATTGTGTCTCCCTTGCTCTTGGAAGTCGTTAGAGAAGTCGTGCAAATCACCGATAACAGCTTGAGAGCCGCCGTTAACCACCAGGAAGTCGTTTCGTTGCGGTTATACATAAAATCCCATCTCTTCTGTATTACAAGAAGTCATATAAAGAAAAAGGAAAAAAGAGATGACAATGGAGACAAGGTGAAATAAGCGAGACGACAATGTAAATTAAATTTAATTTCTAGTCATCTTAAAGAAAAATTTGATTTGGAATTTAATATTTTATTAAAATATTCCTTTTAATTTGGGGCTATACAATAAAGGGTAAAATAATAAATTTCTAATTAATTATTATTAATATTTTAAAACGGGGGCTATAAGGAGTAAAACGGGGGCTATGAATAGAATCACCCATCTATTTTTGATAAGTTTGTATCGAATTGATAACAAATCAACTACACTATTTTTTATGCATCTTGTTGGATGAAAAAGGTTGACATTATTGCCCAAGTTGGATTATATTGCTCATAGATACTAAACAACAAGATAAACATCATCGAATCACATATCCAAACTCATAATACAATGATATATTCATGCATGTATTTGTAACTTCAAATTGTATATCATTATGAATTTGGTCCGGATCTTAACTCATCTTATAGTGAGAGAACATCACAGTCTTGATGAGGGGGAAAAAAATTCATACGAAAATTTCCCTAATCCAATATTGGAAAGCGTATTATGTATCGATTTACTTTATGTAGCATCGATTTAATATGTGATAATAGTTCGACCTAATTTGAGTTATCTAATAGCACACCCGATTTACTCGGGCCTTACTGATAAGTAGGACATATATTTGGGGCCCAACCAAGGAAACTAATTCAATATATTCGGGCCGGGTTATACCCTATAAGGATCCGAACCAATTTAAGGTTTAAGTCGGTAGGGCTCCATTTAGACATTCGGGTATGTATAAAACAAAGCAGACACTACGCCCTTGCTAATTCGCATCGCGCTTCGAGCTCGACACTTCAGTGGAAAAAGAAAAGAGAAAAAATCCCAAAATCAGGTTTGCTCCAATTTCCCATTTCGTCGTCGAAACCCTAGGTTTATGCATGTCCGTATTTAGTCGATTCATGTTATTTTTCGATTTGAATCTCTGGTTTACTTCATTTCCTTTCCTCGATTGTCGATCAAATCCCTTTGTAGTTTCTTATGAATAATTGGTATTCCTTTTCTCGCATCTTTATCCTCTCAATTCTATCTTTCCGAGTAAAGAGAACAGTAATTCGAGTTAATTTCTTCGGTTTATGTTATAGGTTGTTGTTGCTGGTTAGTATTTGTGTGTAATAAGTGATTTCTTTTCGATTTAAGCATCTTCTTGCATCGAAGTAATGCATTTTCCTATTTATTTTAGTTTTAGGAGCTGTAGCTAGTATTTTTAGGAGGCTTCCTGTTTATAAGTAGCTGGTTTTGTTTATTTGCTGCAGGATTCCAAATTTAGGGTTTTATATTTTCAGCTTTGGGGGAGTTCGAGGATCAGAAAGATGGATGCCGATTCAGAGATTCAAAAGTTGAAAGAAGAGAGGCAAAAAATGGAGAAGGACCTTGCTGCACTCACTTCTCTAACCTTTGACACTGATCTCTATAGTTCGAACAAGTTTGAAGGCTATGAACAATCTATAGCTGTGAATGAGGATGAGGATAATGCGGATCCGACTGAGAATGAGATTGCTCGAAAGATGGCATCATTTACTGCTCCAAAGCAATATTTTAAGGAGCCTCTGAGATCTGGGGAAGAGGATGAGATGTCCGGGTTCAAGCAGCCAGGCAAGATTATTGATCGCGAAGATGATTATAGAAGGAGGAGGTTAAATAGGATTATATCTCCAGAAAGGAATGATCCATTCCTGGACAAGACCCCTGGTCCTGAAGTGAGGACTTATGCTGATGTCATGAGGGAAGAAGCATTGAAACGGAAGGAAGAGGAGGTGAAGAGGGAGATATCAAAAAGGAAGAAGGAAGAGGAGGAGAACAAGGAGAAGGAGAAAGATGTGGAGAAGCCAAAGAAGAGGAATAGATGGGATATGTCCCAGGATGAGAATGCTGGTGGTACAAAGAAGTCTAAGGCAGCATCTGACTGGGATATGCCTGACTCAACTCCTGGAATTGGGAGGTGGGATGCAACACCGACTCCTGGGAGAATTGGCGATGCAACACCCTCAGTCTCTCGGAAAAATAGATGGGATGAGACTCCAACTCCTGGACGCCTTAATGATTCAGAATCAACTCCTGCTGGAGGTGTTACACCTGGAGCAACACCTGCAGGAATGGCTTGGGACGCCACACCTAAGCTGGGAGGGCTAGCCACTCCGACCCCAAAACGGCAGAGATCGAGGTGGGATGAGACTCCAGCCACTATGGGTAGTGCTACACCCGGTGCAACACCTGCTGCAGCTTATACTCCTGGTGTCACTCCTTTTGGGGCTGTTGACATGGCTACGCCCACACCAAATGCCCTTATGCGAAGTGCGATGACTCCTGAACAGTATAATCTCTTAAGGTGGGAGAAGGACATTGAGGAAAGGAATAGGCCACTGACTGATGAGGAGCTGGATTCAATGTTTCCAGAAGAAGGCTATAAGATTTTGGAACCCCCTGCCTCCTATGTTCCTATCAGAACTCCCGCTCGTAAACTTCTTGCTACACCAACTCCAATGGGGACACCTCTTTATAACATTCCAGAGGAAAATCGAGGACAGCAATTTGATGTGCCTAAAGAGTTGCCTGGAGGTTTGCCGTTTATGAAGCCTGAAGATTATCAGTACTTTGGCTCACTGCTAAATGAAGAAAATGAAGAAGAGCTATCTCCTGAAGAGCAGAAGGAGCGTAAGATCATGAAACTCTTGCTAAAAGTTAAAAATGGCACTCCTCCACAGAGGAAGACTGCTCTGAGACAGCTTACTGATAAGGCCAGGGAATTTGGTGCTGGGCCTCTGTTCAACCGTATTCTGCCGCTCCTCATGCAGCCCACTTTGGAAGACCAGGAGAGGCACTTGTTGGTAAAAGTTATTGATAGAGTGCTTTACAAGTTGGATGAACTAGTTCGTCCATATGTTCACAAAATTTTAGTGGTCATCGAGCCTTTGTTGATTGATGAGGATTACTATGCACGTGTAGAAGGTAGAGAGATCATCTCAAATCTGAGCAAGGCAGCTGGGTTGGCCACTATGATTGCTGCAATGCGTCCAGATATCGATAACATCGATGAGTATGTCAGAAACACCACTGCAAGAGCTTTTAGTGTTGTTGCCTCTGCCCTTGGGATTCCCGCTCTATTGCCATTCTTGAAAGCTGTTTGTCAGAGTAAGAAATCATGGCAAGCTCGGCACACTGGTATCAAGATTGTGCAGCAGATTGCTATTTTAATAGGCTGTGCTGTTCTGCCCCACTTGAGATCCTTGGTTGAGATTATTGAGCACGGGCTTAATGATGAAAATCAGAAAGTCAGAACAATAACAGCTCTGTCTCTGGCTGCTCTTGCTGAGGCTGCTGCCCCATATGGTATTGAAAGCTTTGACTCTGTGTTGAAACCTCTATGGAAGGGTATCAGATCTCATCGTGGGAAAGTACTTGCTGCCTTCCTTAAGGCCATTGGTTTCATCATACCACTTATGGATGCTATATATGCCAGCTACTATACAAAGGAAGTCATGGTTATTCTGATTCGTGAATTCCAATCTCCAGATGAAGAAATGAAGAAGATTGTGTTGAAAGTGGTGAAGCAGTGTGTGAGCACAGAAGGTGTAGAGGCAGAATACATTAGAAATGACATTCTTCCTGAGTTCTTCCGTAATTTTTGGGTCCGGAGGATGGCCTTGGATAGAAGAAATTATAAGCAACTTGTGGAGACAACAGTTGAGATAGCTAACAAAGTTGGGGTTGCTGATATAGTGGGAAGGATTGTTGAAGACCTGAAAGATGAAAGTGAGCCTTATAGAAGGATGGTAATGGAGACAATAGAGAAGGTGGTCGCCAACTTGGGGGCATCCGATATTGATGCTCGCTTGGAAGAGCTACTAATCGATGGTATTCTTTATGCTTTCCAAGAGCAGACCAGTGATGATGCCAATGTTATGCTTAACGGTTTTGGTGCTGTTGTGAACTCCCTTGGCCAGAGAGTGAAGCCATATCTTCCCCAGATATGTGGTACCATAAAATGGCGGCTCAACAATAAGAGTGCCAAGGTGAGACAACAAGCAGCAGATCTTATATCTAGGATTGCTGTGGTTATGAAACAGTGTGGAGAAGAACAACTGATGGGCCATCTTGGTGTCGTCTTGTATGAGTATCTTGGGGAGGAATATCCAGAGGTTTTGGGTTCAATATTGGGTGCTCTCAAGGCCATTGTCAATGTTATTGGTATGACGAAGATGACCCCACCTATCAAGGACTTGCTCCCTCGACTCACTCCTATATTGAAGAATCGCCACGAGAAAGTCCAAGAGAACTGTATCGATCTCGTTGGAAGAATTGCTGATCGTGGAGCTGAATTTGTTCCTGCAAGGGAGTGGATGAGGATATGCTTCGAGCTCCTGGAGATGCTCAAAGCACACAAGAAGGGTATCCGTAGAGCAACTGTGAACACTTTTGGCTACATTGCTAAGGCAATAGGGCCGCAAGATGTCCTAGCAACATTGCTGAACAACCTCAAGGTTCAAGAACGTCAAAATCGTGTGTGCACGACTGTGGCCATAGCAATTGTCGCAGAAACATGCTCACCGTTCACGGTCCTTCCTGCGTTGATGAACGAGTACCGTGTCCCCGAGCTCAACGTGCAGAATGGTGTCCTGAAATCGCTCTCTTTCCTGTTCGAATACATCGGTGAAATGGGAAAAGACTACATATACGCGGTGACTCCACTGCTGGAGGATGCACTCATGGACAGGGATCTGGTTCATCGGCAAACTGCGGCTTCAGCTGTGAAGCACATGGCTCTTGGAGTTGCAGGTCTGGGATGTGAGGATGCTCTGGTCCACCTTATGAACTATGTCTGGCCCAACATTTTTGAGACGTCGCCACACGTCATCAACGCTGTCATGGAAGCTATCGAAGGCATGAGGGTGGCCTTGGGTGCTGCCGTCGTTCTAAACTACTGTCTGCAGGGGCTCTTCCATCCAGCAAGGAAGGTTAGAGAAGTGTATTGGAAGATCTATAATTCGCTCTACATTGGTGCTCAAGACGCCCTTCGTTGCTTCGTACCCCGTGCTCGAGGATGAGGAGAACAACGTATTCTCTAGGCCTGAACTGCATATGTTTGTCTGATCCTGCATTTTTAATTGTTGTAGGTGACATAATTTTACTAGCGGTCTTATGTTTTGCAATTACTGTATTTGAACGCAGCTTATGGTTTAATTTTTTAGGCCGTGTATAACTTTTTATATGTGGAAGTGGAACTAGTTTTGCTCGCATGAATAAACTCTATGATTCAAATCTCTGCAGCTTGTGAGGCAACAACGTAGTAAATATAGAGATCTATTGAAAACAATAACATCATCATTTGAAGTAACTCTGCAAGATTGGGAGGACAAAATCACCATCTTTAGCAGGTACTCTTCCATTTTTGTCTCGAGGAACAGCTTCTCTCTCCTCATCTTGGTCTTTCAGCTCTCTAGTATTACGACAACCCAACAACATAAGCTCTAACATTTTTCTTCGAACATCATAAACTGCATTTGCCTGAACCAAGCAATCTCCTTTGTAAGCTTCTCTGAGAAACACAATCTGATTCTTGCCTCTTGTAGCTACGTAGAAAATCCCAGGATGCTTCAAAAGGAGCTCGCGCACGTTAACCATAATCCCGAGATCTTTTTTAAAATGCGCCAACCTCTCCACCTCCATCATCTTCTCCTCCGTCAAGCTCAGGAGCTCGTGGATGATTCCGACCGCGCGCTTCTCGTACCGCTCGACTCCTCCGCACGTGCGAGCTCGGACGCGAACACGAGCGCTTTCGTAAGGCTTCATGTAGGAAAGCCGCTGCCAGTTCTTCAGCTTCTCCTTAAACCCTGCAACTATCTTAAACCCTGTTGGGAAATCAATGGGGAATGCATATTTCGTCTCGAATTCGCTCAGCCATTTCTCTCTGTACTCTCTCTCTCTCCATTTCTCTACCTCTGCTGTGAAGCTTACCTCCCCTTCTTTCTCTCTCTCGTCCCAATCGATCAATTCCACTATCTCTAAATCTACCATTCTAAATATCTCGGTCCGTTTCCTGATTATCGAATCCCTAAAATTTTCAGGTAACCCTAATTCCCTTCTCATCAATCTGATCGCGTGGATGTGAATTCTCCCATTTTCGGACATGGCTAGAATCTTTTTGATCTTAATCACGTTCGCATCTTCCATTTTAAGCAAGATCTCGTCTTCCAGCTTCAGCAATTCAACAAATTTCCAAGTGAATTTGCAGCACGCGTTCCTTCTCACCGGGTGAGTGAACGCCTCGAAAACGTGCGGGTATTTCCGGATGAGCTCGCCGGCGGTGAGGGTGTCGACGCCGGCGTGCGGGGCCCACCGGGAGAGGAGGTTGACGGAGACGAAGGGGCCGCGTTTCTTGGCGGCGACGAGGTCGTAGAGGCTGAGGACGAGGAGGAGGCGGCGGTGGTGGGAGGCGAGGCGGTCGAGCTTGGGGTCAAGGGTTCGGGTCTCTAGACGGGTCTGGGCTGTGTTGGCGGGCTTCTTGAAACGGATTTGGATTGCGGCGGTAAACGGCCCCCCGGAGAATGGAGAGTGCGATGCGGCGGCGATTTTGTTTAGGATTCTCATACCGCCGGAGCAGACACCTCAGGTTCAGTGTATGTTTGAATTTGTGCTGCAATGTATCCTTAAACAAAGGTTTTTGGCATTTGTTGGAATTCTGTGTTTTAATTACAAATCAAGTGCCACATAATATTATTTAAATTAAATCTATTTGATGTTTTAATATGATTGAATTGAGAGTCTTTATTGAGTGTAGTACAATTTAATCTTTTGATATTAATTTGTTGATTTTTTTAAAAAAATATCTATATATTTATAATTGCAACATAATTTTTAATTTTGTAAATAAAAATGTTTTTCTTTTGTCATAAAGGACGCTACAGTATGAAAGGACAATTTATTTCCATTACACATTGGTTGAGTAAGCTCCTTACTCAATGAAGTGGGGTGGGGGGATCACTTATGAATAAACACCCTATATTATGCTTACTCATTCTCTTTAGTTTTGATTTTTGTAATTTTCATTTAATTTAAAATGCACCAATTTAAATAACACAATTACTTCAAATTAAAATTTCATTAATTTCAAAAACCTAAAAAAATAAAAAAATTAAAGACATAATTAAAAATTACTTTAAAAAAACTAGTTAATTTCCATCACCCCTTTGTCGAGTTAAAATCGCTGCCACTCGATTCCTGTGGATTCTATCTATTCTGGTGTCATGTCGGAGGACTTTATGAATAAGATTCGATCGTCGTGGATCTCTGTTGAGGGCATTCTTTGTGTCGTACAACTTGATCATTCAATCGAGCTTGATGTCGGTATTCGTTATGTACTCCTTGCATTCGGGTGGAGCCTTCGAACCTTGCGACGCCTTTACCTTTCCTTTCCCCTTCGCTGCTCTCTACTAGGGATGGCAATTGGGTACGATGGGCATGGATAGTGACTATCCATAACCATACCCGCGAACTAAATGGATACTAGATTTTAACCATGAAGCTATCCGTGGATATCAAATGCTATCCAAACCCGCCACCCATGAATACCCGCTACCCGTCGGGTATCCGCCACCCACTATCCGTCGAATACCCGCCACTCACTATCCGTCGGATACTCGCGAACATAATTTAAATATAAATTTATAACAAATTTAATAAAAATAAAAAATCACCACAAATTATATACTAGTAGTTTAAATCCACATCTTTTATCCATGTTGAATTAGAGTTTAAGTAGTGCTTGGGCCTTAGGAATTAGGTTGTGTTTAGGCCTTTTTTCATATATGATATGTTGGCCCATATCTGAAATGTATGTTTAAGCTCATATTTTTAGAATATTTTCACGAGTAATTGGCGGGTATTTTCGCGGATAAACAGGTTTCACGGATATGGATAGTAAGTATCCAAACCCATACTCACGAACTAAATGGATAGTGAATTGTAACCACGAAACTATCCGTGTATATCCAATGCCTCTCAAATCCACCCTATTAGGGTCTGATTTTCACGGATATCCGTTACCCGCGGGTAAATTGTCATCCCTACTCTCAACGCCGCCTTCGCCGTTTTGTTTCCAATAGGGCGAAAAGACGTGATTTCCTCACCCGAGGCCGAGGTGGTGAAGTTGTCAGTCTCACTAGTCTTTGTCCTCTTTGTTTGGATCTATTTTAGAAGAGTTCGAGAGAGAAAGCAGACACAAAAAATCCCTAAAGTCAGTGCAAAGTAGTGAAGATCTATGTAAAAACTCAAACACGCCGCTGCCACCCCTTACCCACTCAAACCCGCCGCCCAGCCTCACGCCGGACGGCCTGGAGCTTCTCTCGCTGTCACTCCGTCGCCCGCCCCCAGTCCCCAGCAGCAGCTGCCACCCCTCGCCGCCTCGCCCAACGGTCAACGGCCCGGACTTCGACTCGTGCCTATTCCCAGGCACCCACTCCCCAGCAGCCGCAGCTATTCCGGTGACCCCGCGACCACCCCTTTCCGCCTCGTCAACGGCCGCCTCCGCAGCAGATCGACGCTGTTCTTGCGCCATCCACCAGGCTTCGAGCAGATCTGCAGCCGTGCAGATTTGAGACAGCAGCAGACCGGCGCATCTCCTACGCCACCAAGCAGATCGTTCGGCGCCGCCACCCAGCAGTCCGGCTCCCAGCAGATCTCCGACGCTTAGGAGACAGAGTCGTAGCTGCCACCGGATCCGCCGACGCAGCGTGCAATACTCCCAGCAGACATCACCTTTGCGCAAGATCGGTCAACGCCGGTAGTCACGACGCTATGCTCTGAATCACGCCTACCAGCCACCTATCTCAACGCCTGCAGTCTCTCTCGGCCGATTCCTCCCGCTCTGGCCGGCGTCATCTGCTGTCACTGTACCCAAGTTCCAACGCCAATGTAAGCTTTCTAGTAATGGTTGAAAGCTCTGTCGTTGTGCCGTCCTTCATCCTTATCGTAGTCTCTTCTCTACTATGAAAATGGCGTATGGTTTGGAGTTTGAGATTTGGATTTCACAATACTTCGAATAGAGGCAGTTTACGGATTCATCTTCTACAAACTTATTTTCCTTGGATATGAATGCTTACTGGAATGGATATTTGCAATAGTGGATTACCTTGAATGTTTTACAACTGATCAGTGGCTGTTGAGTTGAATTAATTGTGGAGTAACTTGAAGTTGCTTGGTTGAGAGTTTTTTCCTATTCATTGACCGGAGAGCATGAGTCGCGAGGAGGTTTGGAGGGTGGTGAGGAGAAGAGGGCACGAGAGGACCAGAGAAGAAGGCAATGAGGTGTATCAACGGAGCAATAACTTTCATAGACAGCCGAAGACTTGGAGGACTGGTGCTGGTCGATCGACTGGAGAGGTTAAACCTCCTCCGAGATCACAGAGAATCACCTTCTTCTTCAACAACATCCCCGAACATTGCAGCTTTGATTTCTTAAGAAGGAAGTTTGGTGCCGTCCGCGTTCCGACAGACATTTTCTGTCCCAATAAGAGAGATAAAAAAGGGAAGCCTTTCGGCTTTGTCCGATTCGAAGGTGTCAAGGATACGGAAGGTTTGCTTGAACAGTTGAACAAACTTTGGATTGGAAGCTATAAAATTAGATTTTTTAAACCAAGGTTTGAGAGGGTGGTGAGGGATGAGGAAAAAAAGGGGTTCGACGCCAAAAGAGATATTGGAAAGAAACCGGACTACTTCCATTTTTTGGATTCTGCAAAGAAGAAGCCGGGAATTTCCTTTAAAGAAGTTCTCACTGGAGTCTCTGAAGGAGAACCCAGCACAAGAGAAAAGCTACAATTCAAAACTTCAGAGGAGGATTCAAAGTGGCTTGAAGGAACATTCACAGGTTTCATCAAAGATGATTTCTCCTGGGATGAAATCAAAGAAGAAATCAACAGCGAATGTGCCGGGAAACTGAAAGTTTCGACGATGGGGGGAAGTTTGGTGCTCATCCGAAGTATTTGCGAACTGTCAACACAAGAAGTTCTCATGGAGTTAGATGAATGGAGTGACTTCTGGTTTCTTTGGAAGAGGAAATGGAACTTCGTGGATGTTCACCAGCAGCGATCTATTTGGACGAAATGGATTGGGATCCCGCTTCATGCATGGAACTCTCGTTTCTTTGATTCGGTGACGGCAAAATTTGGGCGGGTTTTGAAAATTCACGAACTCACGAAAGAAAGAGAGAAATTGGACGAAGCTTTGATCCAAATCTCTACAGGTCTCAAATCCATTGAGCAAGTAGTGGAGTGCTGCATTGATGGAGCTAGTTTCACACTTCGCATTGAAGAAATTCAGGATAACCCACTCTCGTCCTTGTTCGGAGAACCGGATTTAGACGAGTCGGAATCGGAATCGGATCCAGGATGGTCGGATGGAGTGGAATCTATGGATCAGGCTAACGCTACCATTGGAATGATGGATGGCATCGGTGTGGAAGATGGAGACGTTTCGGTTCTCCAAGAATTAAACTCTTCGATTCCTTCGCAAGACGTCTCAGTTCTCCAAGAATTGAACTCTCCGATTCCTTCGCAACAAACCGTTGCAGATACGTCAGTAGAGGTTACCAATCATGAGGAGAAAACATTGGGAGGCTCGAGACTGCTTTTGAATGCGAGTGCTGTCGCAGTTTTAAGCCAGTCTTCTTGCAGGGCCGAGCAGGCCTCTCTTTGCGAGGTACCTATTTCCTTGCCCACGGTTCCTGCTGTGAGAGAAAAGAGAGAAAAGGAACCCATTCTTCTACAAGGGGGTATTGATGATCTGGAAGATAACAGTGAGAATCTCGACGGGAATGTTTTTGTAGAAGAAAACAACCATTCTGAGGGAGTGTCTAGGACCGAAAAGGATGATTCTTCGGGCTCCCAAGCAGGGGAAGCTAGGCTGCCTTCCAACAACAAAAGGACTGATCACCGATGCACAAAAGGAAAAAAAGGTAAAGGGAAAAAGAAGAATAGAGCGAGGGAGAAGGAAAATTGGGGGCGTTTCATCTCTGAAATAGAACCACTAAATGGGAGAGAGGAGGAGGCCGCAGAGGAGGAAGACATTGGGGAGAGACAAAAAGGGTTGCTTTTGACAGAGGAGGGGGGAATTTCAGGTCAGAAAATCTGGGACTTTGGGAAGAAGTTAGGTCTTTCAAGTCAGATTGAAGAAGAGGTGATTGTGCGCCAAATCGAGATGCAAGGTAACTTCCTTTCCTTCAATAATGTTGGGAGTCAGATGAATTGTCCATGAATTTACTGTCATACAACATTAGGGGCTTGGGGAGTATTGCGAAACAGCGAGATGTTATGGATCTTGTAAGAGGGCATAAGATTGATATTTGTTGTTTACAAGAGACAAAAATGGAGACTTTTAGTGATGTTTTTTGTAATTCTTGGTGGGGGTTTAATAACACAGATAAGGCAATCAGGAACTCTGAGGGGAGAGCTGGGGGAATTGTGTGTTTATGGAATAGGGAGGTGTTCGAAGCATCTAGTTCTTGGGATTTACCGGGGGCCGTGGTTGTTAACGGTAGGTACAAGGAGGACGGTCTATTGTGTTGCATTATCAATGTTTATGCGCCAACTGAATTAAAGGAAAAGAGGATTCTCTGGGATGCAATTGGTTCTATTGTTGAACAGAATGCGGATCGAAGTGTGTGTATTTTGGGAGATTTTAACGCAGTCAGGAGAAGAGAAGAGAGGGTGGGCAGCGGGGAGACGTTTCGAGCGTCGGATGCGAGGTTTTTCGAGGATTTTATTAGGGGGAACGATCTGAAGGAAATTCATACACAAGGTCGAAAGTACACTTGGTACAAGCCCAATGGCAAATGCAAGAGCAAGATCGATCGTTTCCTTGTTAACGAAACTTGGATGCTTACTTGGGAAGGAAGTTCTGCACGCGGTCTTCAGCGTTCGATCTCGGATCACTGCCCAATTGTTCTCACTACTAGAACGGAGGATTGGGGACCAAGACCTTTTAGGTTCCTAAATGCTTGGACGAATCACCCGGAGTTTGAAGATGTTGTAAAGAAAGTGTGGACGGGGACTGACTATCAGGGATGGAGCTTTTTCGTGGTTAAGGAGAAATTGAAGAAACTTCGCGAGGCTTTAAAAGTTTGGAATCGTACATCCTTTGGTGAGATTGATTCTAAAATTCACGAATTAAAGAAGGAGTTACAACAGAAAGATGAGCTTGACGAGCAGAGTTGTTTAGGCGAAGTGGATGTTATCAGGAGAAATGAGCTCCAAGCTCTCATTTCCCTTCAGATGAAGCATAAGCAGATGACTTTACAACAGAAGGCTAAACTGAAATGGCTTAAGGAGGGAGATGTGAATTCCGGCTTCTTCCATAAGGCGATTAAAGGGAGGCGGTTGAAGAATGACATAGGCGGACTGATCTTTGATAACTCATGGATCTCCAAACCGGAAGAGGTAAAAGCTAGGGTGAGAAATCATTTTGAAACCTTTTTCGAGCGGAAAGATAGACAGATGCCTGTTATTCCCATTGACTTTGTGAGAAGGAAAATCTCTGATGAGGAGAGAAATTGGCTGATTAGAGGTTTCGAACCCGAAGAAGTTAAAGAAGCGGTCTGGAGCTGCTCTGGCGATAAAAGTCCAGGACCTGATGGCTTTAACTTTTCATTCTGGAGATCGGCTTGGCATGTGGTTAAGGAGGATATCCTCCAGGTCTTGAAGGACTTCCACGCGAACGGTAAAATTCCTAAAGGAGGTAATGCTTCTTTCATCGTTTTAATACCGAAGAAAGAAGGGGCTGATTCGTTGAACGAATTTCGTCCAATCTCGCTCATTACCAGCTTGTATAAAATCATTGCAAAGATCTTGGCGGGGAGACTGACGAAGGTAATGGGATCGATGATCTCTGATAATCAAAGCGCTTTCGTTAAAGGGCGGTTCATTCTCGATGGTGCGGTCATTTTGAATGAAGTTGTTCTTGAGTCAAAAAAGAAGCGACGAAGCCGGATATTCTTTAAGATTGACTTTGCCAAAGCTTTCGACTCAGTTCAATGGGATTTTTTGGATACTTTGCTGGATAGAATGAACTTCGATGGGATTTGGAGGAAATGGATTCAAGGGTGTCTACAGTCAGCCACGGCAAGTGTCCTTGTTAACGGGTCATCAACGGGAGATTTCAAAATGGAGAGAGGCTTGAGACAGGGTGACCCGATGTCTCCCTTCTTATTCCTCATTGTTGCGGAAGGATTGAATGCGCTTGTTGAGAGAGCAGTGGAACGACAGTTATTGTTTCCTGTTAAGATTGGTAAGGATGAAGTGCCGATTACACACCTCCAGTACGCGGATGACACCATCTTTATTTTAGAGGCTGATGAGCGTAATGTGGAATCACTGAAAAGTCTGTTGCTTCTCTTTCATTTTGTCTCGGGTCTTGCTGTCAACTTTGCGAAGAGCAGCCTGATGACGGTGGGAGTGAATGTGTCAGTCGAGAGGACATGGGCTTCGTTTCTCCATTGCAAGATTGGTTACTTCCCGTGTCTTTACTTGGGAACCAAAATTGGAGGCCGAAGCAATGGTGTTAGCGAGTGGAAGTTCTTGGTGGATAAAGTCTCAAACAAAATTGCAAGCTGGAGAAAAAGACCTCTCTCGTTGGCAGGGAGGATCACTCTTGTCAAAGCGGTGCTTCAATCTATTCCGGTATATCAACTGGCCTACGCTTTCATTCCCAAGACTGTGCTCAAGAACCTCAATTCCTTGTTCTCAAGATTTCTGTGGGGTGGAGACTCTCAGTCGAGAAGAATCACCTGGTTTAAATGGAGCTCCTTGTGTTCCAATAAGAAAACAGGAGGTCTTGGGTTTCGGGATGTGGAATTGTTTAATCATGTTCTGTTAATTAAATGGCTTTGGAGATTTTTGGTGGATGGGGGAGCTTTGTGGGCGAGAGTGATCAAATCGATTTATGGGGAACTTGTCTGGGGCGAAGAGGGGGATTGCTCGATGGTGGGAAGAAGTAGACAGTTGGGGTGGTGGGCGAAATTTGTGGAGAAAGGGGGAGGAAGAGACGATAGATGGTTCATTGATCACCTTCAACACAGTCTCGGGGATGGAATGAATACAATGTTCTGGGAGGACGTGTGGGCTGTTAACAAACCTCTCAAGTTCTCTTTCCCGAGATTGTATAACTTGTGCTCGAATAAGAAAGCCCTTGTCGGAGAGAGTGGGTTTTGGGAAGGAGAAGAGTGGGTGTGGTCGGTGAATTGGAGGAGGGAATTGAGGGAAAGAGAGAATGGACAGGTGGAGGAACTTTTGAGACTTGTTGCTGCTTTTGTCCCTTCTACAGGTTTAACTGATGGATGGAGTTGGAGGGCAACTACGGACGGTAAATTCTCAACAAAGTCGGCTTATGATTTGGTGGCGGCTTCCAGAGAGGCGCAACAAACTCAACCGGCTGAGATGGCTATGGTTTGGGAGGCTCCAACATCGCACAAAGCCAAGGTGACAGCGTGGAGATGTCTTAGAAATCGTTTGGCTACATGTGACAACTTAAGAAGACGACAAATTCAAATTAGCTGGGAAGAGAGAGGATGCAACGCCTGTGTCGCTGGAGAGGAGACGACGGAACATCTGTTTCTTCATTGCCCGAAAGCTGCGGCGGTGTGGGACCAAATCTTCCAATGGTTACACATCAAAACGACAAATCCTAGAGGTACTCTCCATCATTACACTTCCTTCATCTCTGCTGCCAAAAAGAAGAAAGGAAGAAGATTGCTAAATGCGTTATGGGTGGGAACGGTTTGGACACTATGGGAAAAAAGAAACGAGAGTCGTTTTCAAGGAAAGATTTGGGATATTGAGAGACTTGTTTTACAGATCAAGGGTAGACTTTGGAGTTGGAATGAGGTCTATAAAGTTTTGGAGTTGAGAATCCCTTTCACCATGTGGTGCTCAAAGGGTTTCAATCTTTCCTTCTTGTTTTGATTGGCATCCCTGGTGCCTTGCTTTTTATCTTAATAAAATTTTAATTTTACTGATCAAAAAAAAAAAGAAGAGTTCGAGAGAGAGGGTGAAGAGAAAAATTGAAATAGTGCAAGAGAAAGATGACGAAGAGAATTGTGTGTGTGAAATGTGGTGGATAAATCGGGTATTTATAGAAAGAAAAAAGGCAACGAACAAATAGGGCGAAAGAAAAAAAAAATTCAAATGATCGAATTAAAAAAAAGAAGAAAAAGAATTTTTTTTTATACAAATGGTAGAATAGAATTCAAAAAATTCAATTTTTTTTTAATTATGCACGCGGCTTTAATTTCCGTCATTGAATTGTACTTGAAATAACAAGTAAGTCTTGAGCTCCCCTCCTCCCACATCGACTTACTTAATGGGAGGCTTACTCGAGTAAGTCCCATCAAGTCACTCGATGTGGGTGCTCTTAGTTGCCATGAGCTCAAATAAATTCCTCAACTATTAAATCATCCAAAAATTTAATTGATGTCAGACTGTTTAAAGAATATCAGAGATTTAATAAAATAATCATGTAATATTCAAGAAATTCGTTTAATTTTAATATGGAGTTTTTTAGGGGTAATATGGAGTTTCATATTACTCCAATTATTTTTAATTTATGATTCCGAATTGGTTAAATGTCGATATTCTTTCAAGGAAAAAATATTTGAAATAGTTGGAAAAGGGAAAATACATTACCCTATCTCTGTGCAAAACTCGTGTAAAAGACTCTTCACAAATCCCTTTTTTATTTTCGATTATTCAAAAATACTAGCAACAAAAATATATAGCGAGAGAAAGGCTTATCCATACTTTGGAAAAGCATTGGAGCAATGGCTCTCCTCTTCACCTCTCCTCTCTCCTCTCTTTCTCTAAATTCATCTTCAACTTCCAGAATTTCGGCTAAGCCTTGTAAGTATGAATACCATTTAAGTTGCGCGGCTATTAGGATGCAGTCGAGTATTGCCTCCACGTTTTTGGAAGAATTGTTGATATTCTTTTTTCCCCATTTTTATCTGCGAGAAATTAGCCCATTCATTACCATATAAATGCATTTGTTCTTAGCTTGTAATTGTTCTATTACAGATTTCTTTGTTGACTGACTATAGGAAAGAAATATTGAATTTTGTTTTTGGGTGAGCGCGGCATTTGATCTGGGTGTCGAGGAAAGATCAAATACGTTAACTCGATTCTTTCTTTTCTATTTTAGATTTTTTTGACTACATATTAGGATTCTGCTGTGAAAATCTTGGTCTTAGACTTGCTTTGAGCTGAATTTTAGTTTTTACTTTTAGATTGTGTTACTGTATCTGTTGGGTAATTGTATGAATTTTGCATTACCCCTTTGCTTATAGGTTTGTCTTTGAGGTATTTTCGCAAGCATGTAGTCTGCATTTTGATTGTCGATATCCGCTCCTTTGCAGTTCATGCTTATCTTATAAAGACCTCAAAATCATTGAAAATTTGGCTTGCCAATCTATCTTAATTTATTACGGGGTTAATTATAGTTTTTTTGTCCCTAACTTTCGTCATTTTTCAAAAAATGTTCACAGCTCACATTTTCACTTCAAAAACCTCAAACTTAAAAAAAAAATCGATTTTTACCCTGCACTTTAGAATGCGGCAAAGGAATAATTAATCACCTTGTCGGATTCTTAGGTGGATTAATTTCCCCCTAAGCATCAAAACGACATATAATCTTCGTAAGAATCCAACGAGGTGATTAATCATTCCGTCGCCCAATTATGTAATACGAGATATAAATTGAACTTTTTTCAAAGTTGGGGAATTTTTGAGGTGAAAACGTGAGTTAGTGACTTTTGTTGGAAAAAGTTGAAAGTTAGGGATACAAAGAATGATTACCTTTATTACGCTATGGTTGTGACAGATTGTTTTCTACATGTGGAATTGAAAGCGATATTGTCTTAATATGATGAAGCTCATTCATAACATCTGTTAATAGACTTTCAAATCTGCATCCATTAATGGAGTTGTGAATGCCACTGCAAATGTTTTGTTGTTAGGCTTCAGGGTGCCCCACAATGCCGTTGCTATGCATCAAAGATCCTTCGTGGGAGGCCGGATTCAAGTGCCCTTTGTTCTCAGCAACGGAGGTGCATTGATCGTTAAGGCATCCTCTGATATCGATGGAACAGAGTCCACCACCCCGGAGTCTCCCACCCCTGCTTCAGATGGGAAAGAGAAGAGCACGCCTGTTGAGAACCTCCCTTTGCAGTCCAAGGTTCAGGAACTGGAGCAGCAGAGGCTCAAGATGAAGCTGGCCAAGAAAATCAGGCTGAGGAGGAAGCGCCTCGTGAGGAAGCGCCACCTGAGGAAGAAGGGACGATGGCCACCTTCGAAGATGAAGAAGAACAAGAATGTTTGAACATTGTCTCTAGGAATTTTGCAGATTTACTGCTCACTCATTTCCCTTATTTTTTTTTGTTGCAGCTTCATGAAAAGTCACATTAGAATCCGTTCTTGTTCAATGTATATGTGACCTATTACAGTTAATCAGTTATCATCTTTCATATTACCAGAAGTTTGGTATTGGATGTAATATGATATTCTGAATCAAGTTTTTCCCCTTTTCTCTGTTTGCAGTTGGGCAAATCATATGGATTAAATAGAATTAGTCTTGTGATAATCTGTTTGGTTATGGACACAATTTGGTGCTCAAAATCAATATAGTGCCACATAGAATTAGTCTTGCCTTGTGACAAAATTATTCTTGGGTAATCTTAAACAAATTTAATCTCGATTTATTTCTAACTAATTTTATCTTGAGTAACCGAATGTATAGTTAAGAAATGTCAAATGTATTAGGGGAAATTAAAATTTTATGCCCCAACATTTAAATTCTTTTGAATCTCAACGTATGCGAAATTACAAAATGAATACATATACTATCGTTGTTGTTAACAATTGTATCAACCTATACGACCAGAATCTTGACTTGAGCTACAAAATCTCCAAACTAATTTATCAGCTCGATTTGGTTTTGATGTTGAAGATCGATCCACCTCAAACAATCACGAAACCCTAACTTTGTAGCATCAAATCGATGCGATATCGAAAAACTAGTTTGAGAGGCTTGTATAGTCCAAGTCAAATGGAATTTAGATTGATCGAAATTAATGCTGCAGTAGAAGAAAAATGACTTTTTCAGCAGTATAGAAGAATTGCTAACAATAATAAGTAGTATGCTTATTAATTTATAATTTCACATACATTAAGATTTTATTACGACAAAATAGTTCAAACATTAGGATATAAAATAGTGGAGTACTTTTTACTAGGTATTATTAAAATTTGACAAAACTGATCTGAACTCACCAACTCGATTTTATTGTTGTCAACTTTTGACTAAATATTAGGAGATCATATTTATGATTGGTGAACAATATTGGGTCTGACTAAAACCACTAACCCTATATAATGGAGCACAATCACAAAATCAAATTAGGAGAAATGTCACACTTAATTCCATAACCCTATGTGGTGGAGCCTCTTTGCTTGAAAATTATCAGTTGGAACACTCCAAATTCAGTTGGGCTGAAAAAAAACCAACAATATCACAATCAAAGCACAAAAACCTCAAATAGAGCAAGAAGTAGCATTGTTAATTTCTACTATTATAACTAATGGCCAAAAAGCCCTTCAAATATATCATAATGTAAATCTTCTTACAACTAAGAAAAGACAATAGAGAAAACTGCTCTACATTTCACAGGATTCACCTTTTCTTCCACTGTACAGTAGCTTGCAGATTAGCAAGAAGTTTTTCCCCTCATCTTTTTTTTTGGTGTTCCTGTAAAAGTTACGCGATAATAAGTATAGGGCCGGGATTGGTTAAACCAGAGTGTCGCCTCTGAGAATGTTGAACTTGCAAAGAGGGCATGTAGCGTTGATTCGGAGCCACTTAGTGATGCACTTGTGGTGGAAATGGTGGTGGCAGGGAAGGCTGCATAGCTCTGCTCCGTCTACGTACTTGAAAAGGCAGATGCAGCATTCCTGCACGGTGAAAGAGTCACAGAGAACATTCGATCAGATCAAGTTATAGAATCGGGATAAATATGAGTGTATAATTAGAAGATTAGCATTCCCTAAGGTTGTACTTGAAAAGGAATAAATCAAAGTGACAATGCACAGATTTAAGTTGAAGGTTAAGTAGTGGCTTTTACCAATTCGAATTGAAGGGTCATACGAAATCCATTTATTTATGACATCATATCCATAATTAGTATATTCATTATTTCATCATAGTTAGAAGTTCAGGCTCCAAATCAAGTTAACTAGTATAATTCATCACTCCAACTAGATGAACAAAAAGGTGATGATAGGAAGGACTTCATTCACTTCCTCCTCACACGAAGATGATGTTTAAAACATGAAATATTCACGATGAAGCATAAACGTATGAGGTAGGTTTTCATTTTTCCAATTTCCAAACTTCTAAGCATAAGAAGAAAGACAATCTGCTTATGGGTGATTGGCTGTTGCATATAAGCATTCAAAGATTGAAGCTGCATTAAACCAAGTTGTCGACTGAGGCATAGATTGTTGGTACATAAATAAAAGGCAAGAGATGATAGATACTTACAGAATCCTCCGGTTGAAGAACAAGCTCTGCCATGGAGATGCTATCGCCTTCCAGTGCAGTTAAGTTAACTTCTTGTTTCTTTTCGTTTTGAAAAGCCCCGACAGAATCTTGCTGGCCGATATAAATACTTGGGAAGAGACCTGATATCGTTTTCAGAGGCTCCGTCTCCGATAGTCATTGCATAGGCGACTGTGGCTAAGATCGGGAAACAACAGAACAGCAGAAGGAAAATGATGCACGCCATCGCAATGCAGAAGATCATGAAAAACACATCAAAGGCTAGAAAAACCACTGACAACCTACAGTTTAGACAAAACTGGTATTAACATAAAACTGTTTTTTAACACTCTGATGCATGACTGCATCAAAGTGTACAAGAAATTAAGCACTGCGTACCAGTAAAGACGAGGAGAATCTTGCAGAAGTGGCTGGCCTCCGATTACAATCCAATAAAAACCAAAAACCCACCAGACGGATGAAACAATAGTATTGACGGACTCCAATTTCTTGATGATGCTGAAAATAATAATAATTAAAAAATAATAATAATAATAATAACATGAGAAATTGATATATTCGACTCCTCAGTTATTCGATATGATGACCCACCGGTGTACCATTAGTGTAGAACATGGAACTCGGTGATATAAATGGCCACAGAAAGAAACTTATGGCGGAACGATTTCATCTTCTGTGGCCTCACCAACCTTCAACGCGAGAAACTAATGAAGAGTGACCAAAAAGACTAATTTCCACCTCACATTGCAACTATATGCCACTAATTATCAACCAATTATTTTTTTTGGAAGCTTTGCAGCCAAATTCTCCTCTCTTAACTTCACATATATAACATTACGTACTATTACGTCACATAGCAAACATTCATAACCTTTTTTGTTTTTCCAGATTAATTGGAGGAATCTTCATTACACCATTAGTACATTTTGATTGCCTCATTAAAATAATAACCATTCATATGCATAAGTACAATACTAGATTTGACAGCAGCAGCTTTGGTCCGATGAATGCATTGAGAAATTTTTGGCATAAATCCATAAATGTTTACTGCTGACGCACAAGTCGCGTTGAGGACATGAACTTAAGCCAAATTTTTGCAGTCTTTTATTACATAACATCCGCGAGAGAATGCTTTAACGCGACATAATCCTAAGTCGTAAACAATAATTAGCAAAAGGCTAACCTTTCGCATATAAACAACCCACAATTTGGTCTCAAACCAATAAAATAAAACCAGGGTCAATATCTAACTCCCCAGATTCTACTTCTATTATTGGACAATTCACATAGATGAAAGCTATTATTGCTTCAAGACTTCAAATCCTAGAGGACAGAAGTCTAATTAAAATACTCAACACAAATGAACATATCCACAAAATGCAGCAAAGAATATTCAAAGCTCAACCTCATGTCAAACCCCATCCACCAACATCCCTCTCAAAACAATAATACATAACCAATCACATATAGATATATATAGTAGATTAACATACAATATAAAAAAGTCAACACCTGCAAATGCAATTCCCCTAATCTGTAATTTGCAGCCCAGTAACATGGACAACATAAAAATTAAAATAAAAAATAATCATAAAACAAGAAACAAAACAAAACCCTCCAAAAAACCAACATCAATCAATCAGAAATTCACATAAAAAGTCCAAGATCAAACCAAAAAAAATTACCTATTGTGACAGAAAGCAGAGCACAAAAACCCTCTTGGAAAACAGCACTCTTGCCCCCCATCGCCGCCGCCGCCGCCGCCAACATCATCAAGACTCCGGCTTTGGTACTCATCCCACACAAACCCCACATGCAGAAGGCACTGCAAAGCGTAGCCACAAACCCACAACCTTAAAGGAGTGGAAGGCCGCTCTCGGACAGTGACCAGCAGCACGAAAACGGACACCACAACAAATGCCAAGTTCCATATCATGTCGAGGAACAGAAAGGGCCTCGAGTAGCCACAGTCTCTCGTCAGCGGAGCTAGAGAATCGCCGCTCTCATCGTCTTCATCACCATCAGCATCGTCGCCATTACTGTAAATTTCAGGTTCCACGTCAATCAAGACTCGATTTTGGTCGGAGTTGGCGGATGTTCTGGTAAAAGGGCGTGAAAAGGAGGTTCTTGCGAACCCTATATCGCTGCCGCTGAGTAAAAGCCGCGGAAACTCTTGGTTCATCATGAGAGAGAGAGAGAGGTCTGAGCTGGGGAGTGGTGGGAGATGAAGACTGGTGGAGGAACTGGTTGAGAAGGGAAGATGAAAATGGTTTTGTGTAGTTTGGTGGTGGGGGCCACTGGTGGGGTTTGAGGGAGAGGGGGTGGGGGTGGGGTGGCAGGTGAGCTTAGTCATACGACACAAATGGTTTGACTAAAAGACAAGTAGACAACATAAATCCTCGTACAAATGCATTTATCCTTAAATATCCTCAAATTTTAATATTTAAAAAAAATATTATTACTATTATTTTATTCAAAAACACTTAATTTTTAATATTTTTTTAAAAATATTTAATTATATAAAATTTGATAACAAAATAATAAGTCAACTTATCAAATTTTAGATGAAGGGAAGTTGTTTTATTAGACTATGTGAAAGAAATATCACTAACAATTCAATGAAATGACTCATTATTCTATAGTCGACTTTTATATAAAATACTTTTTAAAAAATATTAAAAATATAGATATCTTTTGAGAAATGTTAAAAGTTGAAAATACAAAATATGAGTAACATACGAAAAGAGTGGAAAAAAAAGAGTTGAAGGGAAAATCCAAAAGCCTATTTTTCTTTGATATTTGTCTCTTATTTTGCATCATTTTCCTGAATTTGGGATCCTTACATTAATTTGGTACTGCTTTTTGTTTCAAAAATTAATGGGGAATCGTAATTGTATGATATGGAGATAGATTTGAACGTGGGTGGGGATTTGGCAATATTACCCATTTGAAAAAGACACTATGCTGAAAATGTGATGAAATAGTGAAATTAGTTAAAAAGCAATAACTTTCTACTACAAGAAAACAACGGGGAAAAGGGGAATGGGATGCCTTCGCAGGGTTAAAGTTGTAAATTCAACCACTCCTTGTCCACAATGTTATCATCACCCTCACCCCTTTTCTATACAGAATTTTGCTTTGTTTGAGCCATTTATATACTAAAAATAAGAGAATAAGGCAGTTCGCAGATTTTGGACCAAATAAATGTTTGCACTAAATTATTACAATCATTGAATGATTATGTGCCAAATTAAGTAGGTTCGGTTTAAAGGGATTTGACCCATAATTAGACTCAACTATTCTATTCAATCGAGTTCCCTTTTTGTTGGGCCTATCGCAAGCCTAGCCCATAGGTTCTTCTTAATTGTAGTCTTTAGATTACATTCAACACTTAAATTATTACTACTAGCTATTTTCCTTTTTATTTGCTGATATAACTTTTGATTTATAAATTTTTGTAATTAAATTTTGGTAACATGAATCTAAAAAGTCTCGTTTTACTATAACGAGCTTAATATCGTTTGGCAGGATCATTTTATTTGAAACTCAATTATTTTAATCGAAAGAAATTGAGAATTTAGTATTTCAACTGCCGCACTTTAAAAGTCATACATTACAATTACAAAACCGACCAAAGCTTTTTTTTTTTCTTTTCTTTAAGCAATCATTCGTAGATACTTAGCATGAGTTTGTAGATATCATATTGACTAAGATTAGAGAACAAAACATTTATTTCCCTAAGAAAAAACAAAACATTTATTATTAGGGGTTGGCCGAATTTGTTATATCCACCTCATTCTTTTTTATTTCTCAAATATAAATTTTTCTTATACTTTTCGCTTTAGTCAATCGGAACACGTAATCAAATTTAATCTTTTTCTTTAGTAATATAACAGCATATGTAACTACTAACTAGAAACGAAAATTGCTTAAAGAAATGAGAAAACAAACACCATCATCTTATTTACTTTTCGTATTATTACCATTTTAATTCATTAAAACATATATCCAGATAGAATCATTCCCTCCCTCAGTAGGAAGATACATCAACAGAATCAGATCCCACAGTTGTGATGATATGGTTGGAGTTTATTAACAAGTCAATAGATGTCAAAGAATGTGGAGGAACCACCACATCCATCTCCTCCCCCACTTCGTCTAGCTGACTCTTCGTCGGCACCACCTGCAGACGAGGATAAACAAGAATCGAAGATGAAACACAAACAAGATTAACGCAATGCAGCGACTAGCGAGAGAAAAACATCGTCTCGTGCAAGAATAACTCTAGTCTGCATGGTTTGGACTATACGCAAGCAGGCAGGGCAGGGGTGGACGGAGAAAAAAATCTTGACAGGAGTTGTATTTTTTGAATTTCAATTTCGAGGTTTTTGGAAGACAATTTTCCTATGATTAGGGGCTTTTTGCACAAACATTCACCCAAAAATAAGATAATTTGATGAATTTATAAGAATAATAAATAATTTGCTTGGTGGGGGCTCGAGCCCCCCTCCCTCTCCCCTGTGTCCGCTAGCTGTCCAAGGAGTAAGGACAGGGCCGGCCGGGGCTGGGGTGGCCCCGCCCACAGACCTTTTTTTCGGCCTGCCTGGTCTGGAAAATGGGTTATAGTGTAAAATACCCAGGCCGGGGAAAATGCACTATTCGGGCCGGGCGGATTTTAGATAGCTTTACAAAGCAGGCATAACTATGTCAAGTTGGGGCAGAAAAAATGTGTGATCCAAGTACCTTGTTTGGCGCTTGGAAAGAATTCTCGTCCTTCACGTTGCCAGATGTCAGCACGACCTTGGTCGATCCCGATGATTGCAATGAGTTAACCTCCAACCCATCAACCGAAATCTGGAGTGTCACATTGTTGCTTCCAAAATTCACCGACCTACAAAAATTATGTTTGAACTTGTTGAATTTCTAACCATCTAAGAAGAAGCTAAGGCTTTTTAGCAGTTGGGAAAATTTAACGAACGTACCTTTATCCTCAGGTGTTTCCTGTTGTCTGCATCTTTCCACGTGATGGCAGAAGCAATGAGAGAGCTCGAAGGGTTGGACCGAAGGGAAGAATCAAGGAGGGTCGCCCCGTTTGACTCCCGGAAGAAATGCTGCATCCAGTAACTAGGAGTTCCATACGCGTGGGAAGAGTCGAACACAATTGCATCCGGGTTCCACCTAAAGCCAAAAGAGCAGCTTGACATGAGACACGCGAAGAATCTAAACGAGATGAAGAAATTAGAACGAGAGAACCAACACGTACGTCCTGTCGTTGGTGTTCACGAATAGAGGCGCATAACTTGCCATCTCGACAGCATCACTGCAGAGGAGGCAGAGGAAAGAGAAGTGCTCATCAGAATTACCAACGAGGAAGTCAAAGAGTCACACGTGCAGGCGGACCCAGAAAAAATCCCTGGTGGGGGGGGGGGGTATATTTTCTAAATTTTAAGTATGAGACTTCAAAAGGACAATTTTCTTACGATTTGATCGAGTGATAGAGGCTATTGTACAATGGTTCACACAAAATACCGATAATTTGACGATTTCAAAAGAGTTATATATATAAAAAATATCTTTTGTCAGTGCACATGTTCAAGGCAGCGTGTATATTTTGGAATACGACAAGATTAATACCAGTTCTTTTCAAGCCCGATGAGAAAGCCCGCTTCAGCAATCGCTGCTAAGAGACTACCATTGCCAGCATCGTCTCCTGTGACAGCATACTCGCTCACAAAAGCCTGCACCATTAATCACATCACCTAAGGGGGCGTTTACTTTGCATGATTGATAAAATAGAGGATTGAGTATTTTTATCCTCAAGAGTAGGATTATTTCAATCCCACTCTTTTGATGGGATAAGAATCAAGCAAAACTAGCTTAAATGATAAAAATAATCAAGGGCCTTGAGATATCCCAAAGTTTCAATCCAACAAAGTAAACAAGGGAATTAGCCTTACTATTTTTATCTATCAAGGCTAATCCTTCAAAGTAAACGCCCCCTAAGCATATTAGCCTGCACCAAACTTCTAACACTTGAAACTGGAAAATGTCGAAAGCAAACCTTTGGACCACTCCGTGGTGCTTTATCAAACTTTTGAGCTGTTCCAAAGACACTACTTCGCGCTGCTATATATCTGTCAGCATGGAAATAGAGGATTAGCGATAGATACATTACATCCGTAAAATACGAAGAAAGATAAATTCTTACATGATAATCATAAAAATCAGCTGGATGATCCAAAGGCTTGGAAGAACCATCACAATTTGATATTATTTTGATGTCGGGATAAGCACGCTTTATTGCATCGTAGAACCTGAGGTAGTTCCCTGCATCATCAGAAAATAAAGAAAAATCTCAGAAGATCATGCAACCGATCTATATTTTCTCGATTTTTAATTTTTGGTTCATTATTTTATACCGAGGTAATATTTCTTTCCACAATCCTCATTCCCCACTGCAACATATTTCAGGTCAAAGGGTTCCGGATGGCCCAATGCTGCTCGAACCGAACCCCATTTTGAATGAGCATCGCCTCGTGCAAATTCAAGACCGTCCAATATTTCCTGCAATGTGTAAAGAGCACATATCACTGTGAAACACACTAAAGCAGAACTCCAAACATAAGGAGCAGTCGATAGAAATAAATTTATTTGATAGGGACAGCAGGCTGTCGTTTCTAACATGTATTAGCAAGAAGAGAAAGGAATACATCTGTTTTTGAGACAGAGCTTCGACTGACTAGATCTCTAGAAGATGATCAAGTTCATACCTAAAACAGAATTTCCTTGCAGAAAACTTCACTATTTCCATAAACAGTAGCAAATTAAAAAAGAGAGTTTGAGGCTGTACTTTTATGAAAGGGGAGACGCTGGAAGTCTCAACTTCATCATTGTGGCTGACTCCTGAAAATAATAAAACGTTACGAACGAAGAAGTTAGAGTTAAAGCGACAAGCAATTAAAGAGATCTATTTATGTAGTATAAACTGTACCGTTGTTGAACACCCATATAGGTGATGTACCCAAATCCTCCGCTAGCTGCCAAAGAATTATATTTAAAAAGAACAAAAGAGACATTGAGGTAGTGAGAATATCAGCACTTATTCCCGTCGACTAAGCTTCAAATACAATGACATCATAAATCTTACCTGGAGAAATTCGAAATGGCCGAGCCCATCATCAGTCCAATAATGCCAGACGTCACCGAAATGCCCTGGCCGCTCCTCCCAGGGCCCGATAGTTTCCTTCCATCGGAATGCATTTCTTAACCAATCACCTTCGACAAAACAACCACCTGACACCGTGGAAAGATGTTATATCCAAAGTGAGGCACCACATAACAACACGAGTATGGTATAGTTATAGAGAATTTCCTATAGAACAAAAAAATTAACTCAAAATAGTGGATCTGCACTATAATCAGCTGCTGGTTTTCACTGGTCAAGTGTAGACAAGATTAATCCAAAACAGATTAATCTTTGAATTAAAGAAGATTGAAAAACTAAGAAAATTTTACTGGTTGTACCTGGAAATCTCATAAACCCCGGTTTCAAATCTTTCAGCATAGCAAACAGATCATTGCGAAAGCCATGTCCCTGTGTTAAGAAATAGTAGTCGCCTTTAATCAAATGTCATGACAGGTCTAACTCTTGATAACTTGGCATTTGGATGCTCACATAAGAGTCCATTATTCAAGTGACATGTAACGACGAGAAACTTAGCACCAGGTAAGCATTTGCACCTTATATGTGTCTGTGGGCATTAATGATACTTGATCAAACCATATGACACCTTTCTTGGTTGTTGTCAGTTGAAGTCTTGCTTTTGCATCACTTCCTTTTGCTTGTAAAGTAGCTTCCATCTTAGTCCAGTTTGAAACGTCAGAGGCTCTGTAAAACCATACACAACTTGAGGTTTAATAGAAGCAGGATTTGCTTGGTTATCAAAACTATACAAGGTATGAGTCACCGATTCTTACACAATGTTAGTAGCAGCCAGCATCTGCAGTCCAGTTGACCCAGTAAGTGACACAGACAAATTAATGGGCCCCGATGAACGTCCATAAAAAACCAACTTATACGTCTTCCCTTGTTCAATATTCTGCGAAAAAAAAATCAATACAGTTAACAAAAGTCAGCTGAAAGGTCGTAGAGGAACAACATAAGCTGGTTTTTTTTTTTTTGAGGGTAGAACGAACTGTTAAACAGTAGTCATTCAAGTATGTATCTTTGTCGAGATAGTATGTAAATCATGTCATTCCCTATTACTTATAGCTAAGAATCACGAATGCGTTTAGATTTCTAAAGAGAATGAGTTATACCATTCCCCAGAAACCGGGGTTGTATATACCGACACCTCCAGCTGGACAAGCTTTGGAACCTTCACCACAAAGCACCTCCATTCGTAATGCAATTTTATTTCGCTCAAAGCATGATGTACGGTCTGTCGATACAATCACAGATGATTCGTTCCCAATGAAAGACCAAGGATCGATATTTGAAGGCACGTTGGGGCCACCAGCTTCAAAACCTGCAGTTACTTACATAAGTCTCCACAAAAGAAGTTCATAACCTGTCTCATGCTAGCTTAAAAATAAGAGATCATAATTGCTAAAACTATGACATTATTATTATTATTATTATTATTATTATGTCCCTAATGGAAAATTCAAGCAAGAAAGAAGTTCAAAATCAAAATTCCTCACGAAAATCAAAATTTTATAACATTATTATCAGCAAGCATATAAGAAAGTATTCTTCAACCGACCTCTGTTGCTGACAAGCTCCGCCCACAATCCTCCGGCTCCAGCATGATTAATCTCCTGCAGATATCACAAAGAATCTCATCGACAAGCTCAATATACGATAGCCAACATGGCCATCACTTTACGTGCGTGCCATTTTGATTAGCAAATACATTTTCCGTTTTTTTAGCTGATATATTAAATTGGTGCTGCAAGATGTGTAACTGATGCTGATGAGCTATGGTGTATATACAAAATTCCGTGAACGCTGATCAAACTCACCTCAAAAAATATACCAAACAAGGTTTTTGGTATCTTTTTTGCTGATGCTTCGGACGCATTTACATAAAGAGCAACGGGTTGGTCTGCTTCGATCCCATCAGCAGAAGATTGGTAGAATGCACTCAGCGCAATGAAAAAGAAGAAAATTCCGGGCCACAGACTAATTGCACCCATCTCTTCCGTGACGTATCCAGTGTATGGTCAGCCTATTGTAAGAACATATGAATGCTAATTCAGTTTTCTTCTATCAGTCAAGAGGAGCAAACCAATTGACAGAAGCAAAGTACCACGACTAGACGTGAAATGGCTGTCTTTTATAACAACTTGATAAGATCTACATTACAACAGGTCAAATCTGCAAAACTTTTAGCTTTAAACTTTACATATCTAGGGACTAACTCGTACAAATTACAATCCTCTATCAACCTATCAAACTATCCTCTTTTTCTTTTCTCTTTTTTGAAAGTAATTTGATTTTATGACCTCAAACCATCTACCATCTGTTTATTTAGACATTGGTGTAAACACACAGCAACCAAAGAAGTTCGAGGACCAAAATATTGTCTGAAATCAGAATGCCAGTTTCTTTAACTATAGTTTTCATACAGATTAGTGTGATCTCTCCCATGTCACATTCTTTAAATAATTCTATGAATCCTAACACCCATATATGAAAGGAGAAAGAGTAGACTGGTAAAGATCATGTCTGATCATAAATTGGATGTACTAATAAAGGCTAAACTGCATGCTTTACAATGCCATGCAACAATCTTTTTCACTAATTTTCATCAATTTCTAATCATCAATCTCTTCCCCTATTGATGGTACACACTACATAAGAAAGTCAACGCTTTTGCCCAAAACAGCAAAAAAAATCAATAGCAGAATATGCCTGGCGCAATACCTTTTAAGGGACACAAACAAAACAATTTTCCTCTATAAAATATTCATCTCTATCAAGAATTGAAATAGAACAGACTATAAATAGAACAGAAGCTGGAATTGGAATCAACATCAAACGAGAAAGGATTCCACCGTCAAGTTTAACATCACAAAACTCAGAGATTAATTATTCAAGAATTGGTCTCCAATTGTACCCAAAAAATAAAAGCTAAAACAGAGTAAAAACTGAAACTTTATTCAGTAAAGCCAAGATTTCCTTATTTTGTCAAGGTAATTTTACCTGGAAATGGTCCGACCAGGTAAGAAGGTCTTGCGCCGAGATTTCTAGTTTTTTTTATTTATGTGCGACTGTGTGAGAGAAAAAAAGGATGCTCGCAAATTGCAATCTTGGAGTGAAAGATGATAGTGATGAATGGCGATGACGACGATGCTGATGACGAGAGAGAGAGAGAGAGAGAGGCAGTTAAATAGTGAGCTCGCAACTCCTTGCTTGCTTGTGATTACCATTAATCACTTTAATGGCGTTGAAATTTGTTGCCAAAAGCACACTGTGTGTGTGCCAGTGTGTGTCTTTTTCTTGCTTGAAGACACAAAATTATGGCTGCGAGAAGCAGCAAGTCCAGATTTTGATCTTTATCTTTGGCTTAACGTAAGCGGCTTCTGAAGGTTGGCTACTTGGCTTTTCTTGCAAATATGCTTTTGTTGAGAATCTTGAGATTAATGTTTGAGAAAATTGCTTTGTGCAGATTACTAACTTAATTTCTATGTGTTTAGATATGTTAATGGGACTCTTAATTTCCGTCACTTCCTAATTCCCATTTTAAGTTTGAATTCCTTATCAATAAACATATGTATAGTTAGTCTGTGCGTGCGTTAGCCTAACAATCAAACGTGATTAATATATAAAATTATGAGCGAAAATTTGAAGTAGTCAAAATGAAGCATAAAATACTGTTTATGATCACTCATTGAAAAATTATAAAATTTGGTATTTTTTAATGATTTCAAGTGTTTTTACCCTTAATTAGACGGACCGGGTAGGATTAGGCACGCGGGCCAGGTTAAACACTTATGACACTATTAGTGTCATAAATGTCAAGATTTTACTTAGTTTTATTTTGAATTTCCGTTTGCACTATGTCATAAGTGCCAACGAAAATTCAAAATAAAACCAAGTAAAATGATTATTTAGGCACTTATGACACTATTAGTGTCAACGAAAATCCAAAATAAAATCAAGTAAAATGGTCATTTTGGCACTTATGGCATTATTAGTGTCATGCGTGCAGCACAAATATAGAAACAACAACAATAGAATCAATAAATCATGATGTGAAGAAGATGAAACACATGAAACAAACAAACAAACAAAAAACCCTAAATGGATAATCTAAACCCTAAATGAATAATCTAAACCCTAAATGGAAGATCTAAAATGGTCCTTTTGGTAAGTGCCATATGTGCGCCATAAGTGTCATACGTGCACAACACAAATACAGAAACAACATAATAGAATGAAGAAATCGTGATGTGAAGAAGATAAAACACATGAAACAAACAAACAACCAAAAAACAAACAAAACCTCGCACCAAAACTCGTCGGCTCACTGCAAATTCGTCGAAAGCGGCGAGAGAGAGAGAGAGAGAGGGGGGGAAGCACGACTGCGAAATTGGAATCAAAATGGTACTATACTGATTTCTGCTCTTCATCGACGCGGAGGGAGAGAGGAAGGGAAGCTGGGATCTGAGGGATGAATTTTGAACCTGATTGGGGCTGGATCTGAGGATCCAACGGGTTAAAAGGGTATGTTAGTCACACAGCTTAAAAAATGGGCCAATTTTTTTTTTTTTTTCAATTGCGGGTTAAAAATTGTGTTTGTAACTTCAATAGGGCCATCTTGCCCTATTGTTTCTAAAATTATTGACCGAATTTATGGTCACAATCTGAGAACACGGTAATCAACCTATATAATTATTGTATTCATAGTTAAATTTATCGTATTAAATAAAAATAAATTTCTCCCTCTAAAATTCGAACACAAACGCTTCACTATATAATCTGCATTGCATCCAAATAGATGTTCACAGACAGTCAAATGACGGAGAATGATTCTCCATTCTCATTTTAAATCACGGTTCTCATTTGTAGATGGTTCTCATTTTAAATGATGGAGAATGATTCTCCATTTTAAATCACGATTCTCCATATATATATATATATATATATATATATAGTGGGCCGGCCGCTCCAATGAGACCCCCTAATTTTAGTGAGATTTAGGGCACGATCTGATGCGTTTATTTTATCAATCCTATGACTGATATTGTATCTGGATGGTGATTTTTTTCGCAGGGTTTGAATCCTAGAGGGAGCAGAATATTTTAAATTTTGTTATTCATCAGTATATACTGCATTGTTCATCAGTATATACGGCCCTATTCATCAGTATATATGTTTTATTCATTACGAATTTTTTAAATTTTATTTTTCATCAGTATATACATCTTGTTCATTAGTATTATATGTCTTATTCATTGTACTCATGTTACACGAAAAATAGGAGGTCTCACTGGAGCGCGCCCCTATATATATATATAGGAAGAGGTTCAAGAAAGAACCACTAAATAAAAGAATAATGGAGAACCATTTTCAGTTATTCGATCATCAAGATCAACGGTGGATGCATCATCTTGTTGGATGAATGCAGATCTTGGGTTCGAATCCTGAAGTGAGCAATTTTTTTTTTATTTTTTTGAGTGCATTAATTTTAACAGCGAATGCATTAATTTTTACAATGGATGCATTAGGTTTGATGGTTCTCATATTCTCACAAATAATGTAGTTCTCTCTAGAAGAGAGAGAGAGAGAGAGAGAGAGAGAGAGATAATGGTTCCAATTAAATTCCTCATATATGATGAAATTTTAGATTAATTTGTAGATGTTGATTTAATGCATAGTACGACTAATATTTACTAGATGAAAAAATTTAGAGTAAAAATTAAAGTCCACTTTTATTATGTTGTAATTAAAAATACTCATTTTTATAAAATTAATATGTTTATGCCCAAATTGACTTAATTATCCTTAATGACTCAATCAATATATTTGCATAAACAAAAATAGCTGTGTCAGAAAAGTGTAAGACTTTACAAAAAAAAGTAATGTAAAGCCATCAATATCCAATGACAATTTAGATCATTCACTTTCATTTGGGCATATGATCAAATTTTTAATAAAAATTGACATTTTTAATTAGAAGTTATAAATATGAGCATTTTTACCTAATAATACAAAAAGTTATATGAATTCGAATTTTGAAGGAAGCGAAAATTTACTAATTTTTTTAATATCATTCTTCAACACTATATAATATCTTATTCTGGATTTAATTAATTATATATTGGAGGTGTGAGGTTGTTGAAATAGGTGGTGGGTTCTGTCCCCAAATACATTTCCGTGGGTCAAATTTGGATTTAATTAATTTTTCAAAATTAATGTAAAAAGAACATCAATTAAATTTATTAAAATATCCAATTTAAAATAAAATTAATAAGACTATTAAAAAAATGAATTTACCTCAAAATTTTAAAAATCACAAATTAAACATATAATCATTTATCCATAAAATTAGAAATATACTTAAAACACTAAACGTTAATTCTTTAAATCTTGTGCCCAAAAGTAACTGGGGAATTTGGGACGAATATAGTATAATACTTCACAAATTAATATTTGGATTGTAAATTTATAGATTTAACAAAAAGTAAAAGCTCGATTTATTCAATCTTTTTTGTTTAACCTTAATTAGATGAATAAAAGAGTAAAACGAATTTTAATTTTATATATAAAATGTAAATTTTAACTTTAACCTTAACTCTTTTGATATGTAATGTCGATGGTGTTCATGATACATGTTCACAACAGGTGAACGACATATCACATGCATATGCATCACATACCTTATGTCAAAATGTTACGTTCTATTTATATTTTGTTTAAATTTTTTAATGATACGAGTTATCCATGAGAATTCGAATTAAAAAATCATTAATATTACTAAATCATGTACTCTAAAAAAACATGACAAAAATAAATGTATAATCACGCTTAAAAAAAAAACCCTATCCAATTAAATCTAGAAGTGGAATAAAATTCACGCTAAAAAAATAAGCCTATGCTATGTTCCATTTTGAGTAAATTAAAATACATGTATAATTCAATCATTCTTTGCCACCCTTGTAAGACTTTATCGAGAACAAGATCAAGAAAAGTTATAGAAATAGCTTTTTCTTCTTCTTGAAAACTAATCTAAGTTTATAATTTTGCAGTTTATTCACATTGTTAGTTAGTTGAGCCTTTCAGAAATAGTATGTCAATAATTATTTTTTTATTACCAAAGTGATACACTGACTCTAATAAAATGTTTACAAACTATTCATCTTCATTAAATAAAAATATGAGGTGATCTTGGATACACCTCCAGCCTCCAGGTGTACCGTACAATTGGGTTATACATTCACTTAAATTTTGACATGAACCCTGATTTGAATTCATATCCTAATCCAACCCATATAATATAAATAATATTATTCTGGATACGGGTCAACCCGATTGTACGGTATACTCAGATATGCCCAAGATTTTGTGTAAAAATAAATGGAATGCTCGCTGAAACTTATCATCAAATACATTCAACAAATTTGATGAAATTCCACCTTAAAGTAACATTTAACTTGTTATCCCTTACTTATTAGTCGATTTCTTCCCCTATCTTTTGCAACGCGTAGTTGTGAGTTAGTATCTTTTTTCCTTGAGGAAAATTAGTTACGTCTTTACTAATTCAAGAATATTTTATTATTTTTAAACTCTGAGATTTGGCAGTTCAAATTTTATTTTATTTTTCAAATTCATACATTATTTTTATTTACTATTTGATGATCATTATTTAACTTATTTACACTTTTTAGAATTTCAAATGGACCCAAAAGAAAAGAACACTGCTACAGTTTTCATTAGGAAAGGGGATAAGCTGGTCAATAAGTGATTTTCTAAGATATTGAAACTTTACTAATGTCATCCAAAATTTATTACTCCATTAGCTCCCCAAAGCTTGAGCATTATTTTTTTTCGGGTTATCCCGCGAAGTTTGAACACTTTAATTTTTTTATATGAAAAAAGATTTTTTTTATTCATTTTTTTACTTTTTCACCTATCACATTTAACATATAAAATACTAATTCCTTAAAACTCATGCCGAAAAGAAATTGCCCAAGTAGCACGGGACAGAGGGAGTATAAACTACGAATGAGCATTTCTCAATAAATAAAATGGGTATCACCAAGAGATAATAAGTGCAGTAAAAATGGGACACGAGTCCATTAATCCGTGAGCATTTTACTCTACTTTTTCTTTCATTCAATTTATCATCTCATCTTGCGGTAAGCAATCTATATTGTTCTCTATTTTTGTTTTATGATATTTTTCGGTGATTAATTATTTGAAAGCTAATAAATATGATGATTCACCGAGTGATTATACATCTCTCATGTAAAAATTGAGGTCAATAATTCAATTATATCGCTATGTCAAAAAAGAAGGTAAAGGGTATTATAGACTTATATAGTAGTGCCAGATGATTTATTAGATTTTAATATGATTTTTTTTTATAAATTTTTAATATGAATTTTAAAAAATAGTTTAGATCCAAACCGATTACAAGCTATAGACTAATTCAAGTTGTAAAGTTGTTAAACAAAATTCGTCTTGGCGACATCTAATGAACATATTGCTTGTGTAAAAAGGAGAGAGGTTCGAAAATACTAACCTAAACAGACTTTGCTAAAAATCTTACCGAAAAAAGAATATAATGGATAGAAACAATATTATATTTATATTTTATAGAAAAAAGTAATAGAAATTCATCTGATGTAACAATATTATATTTAATATAATGGATAGAAACAATATCTGTCTAAGGCTACTACAATAAAAGAAAAAAGTAATAGAAATTCAATAAAAGCAAAAAAAACACTATATATGAGATGTCTTTGAGCTATAGATAGATATAGTATATAGTTTCGGCAATCATACCTAAAAGTGGTGATTTATTTGAAAATCTGAATTAATTGATAACATATCACATGGGTCATAAATCGAAAAGAAAAATAAATACTGTAATTTTTTTTTTCTTTTTTTTTACATTGAAGGTAGGGGAACGGTGGGGTTTGAACCCTAGACCTCACTGTTTGTAGACAGGAGCTCACACCGCTTGATGTCCCATAAGAAACATATTGTAATTATGTTGGACGTTATATCGCTCCAATTGAAAATAAAGACAAAATGTAATTAATAATAATAAAAAGAATTTCCCATATCGCACAAACATATATTTTTATCTTTTTATTGGGGGTGTAGATAGCGTTGGATCTTAAACAATTAATAAACTTAGCCCATTATAAATAAATAAATAATGATTATAGACTATTTTACGAGGCTCGTTCTATGCCTTATTTTATTCTTTTTAACACTTAATCTAAAATTATAATAAAATATAATAATTAAAAATTTATTATTTTATTCTTTACTCTATGACATTACCCCAAATTAATTGATTTAGCGGGGCGGACTATAATTTATGGCTAATCAAACTATTATTATTATTATTATTATTATTATTATTATTATTATTATTATTATTATTATTATTATTATTATTATTATTATTATAAAGTGAAAATTTTAAATGCTCTATTTCTTAAGTTATATATGAAAAATGTTCTTTTTTCATAAACATAAGTTTCTTATGCCATATTCTTTAAAGAGCTAATTGCCGCTAAATTCATAGACTTTTTCAAAATTTGGTTTTTTCCCATGACAAAAAAAACCTGAACTAGAATCCATGAATTGGAAAATTGATAATAATTTTCCCCCGCGTCCTTTTTTTTCCCCAAATTCAATCTGAGCTGGCAGTCGGAGATCCAGCGTGTCATCGTCATCCGTTAAATGAAACGACCTATTTAGATTTAAATAAAACGGCATCGTTTTACTATCGCTAGCTGTTGAAAAATTAAACCTAAAATTAAGGGTTTTGATTCATTTCCAATCAATTGGGGTAGACGAGTTAGGGTTCTTCGAGAAAAATGTCCCAAAACTTAGCCACAAGCTCGAATTCAGGAGCAAATCAATCGAATGCACATTGTGGATGTGGAATTCCAGCCAGCCTTCGCGTATCTCACACCGAGAAAAATCCATTTAGACGATTCCTTTGTTGTAGAAATGTAAAGGTTGGTTTTTTTTTTTGCATCTTTGTTTTTTGGGTTGAATTTGTTGATAATTATTTAGTATTATAGGGCAATTGTGGCTTCTAGAAACGGGTGGATCCCGAGCTATCGCCGTATTACAAGGCCACTATACTGAATTTGGAAGCTCAGGCCGTGGATGGTGTAGATGGAGATGGATGTTCCGATGGGTTGTACTTTGCTAAATCAAATGATGGAGAATCAGTTAGTGTGGATGAAGTGAATAATATTTTGGCAAAATTGGAGAATGATGTGAAGAATCTTGAATGAAAGATTCAAGCTTTATTGGTTTTGTTTGTAGCTTGTACTTTGTTTGTTTATTTTGGCTAATTAGTTTGAATGTAAAGACTTCTTCTTGTAACATTGTTTTGATGATCAATGGAATGCTTAGTTGCTCATTTTGAATGTGTAAATGTTCCAAGCAATGGCTCAAAATCTGAACCTGAACAATGGACAAGGTCTTAACAAAATTTGGAAATGTTTCCACTCGCTAGGTTTGTGTACACCCCAACTCCTTTCTTAGAGAAATTCAATTCCCTTGAAATGACAGCTGATGTAGAATTACTTTGAGCTTGGGAGGGTGCTTGGGAGGTTGTGGGTTTTTCCTTGCTAGGCCTTCCTCTTTTATTCTGTGTAAAGAAGAATGAATGTAAAAACAAGTTTCCAAAATAATTGAAACAAAGTAAATTATCTATCAAGATCTCATCAGTTGACTCACTCTCTACAGGAACATAATCATCATCATCACTCTCTTTCTCAAAGTAATTATCTATCAAGATCTCATCAGGGTCCCAGATAGTTCCCTCAACCTCTCTAGTCACATTCTCAAACTCCCTGTTTTGCTCACTTACACCATAGATATCCCCACCCTCAATGAACACATCAACGTGCCTGTAATCCTCACTAATATCACTCAACATCGACATAACTCCCTTATCATCAACAATTTGTTCCTTACTGCTATCCTTCAGTTTTACATACCACAACCCATTCCAGTTTTTAATACCTAACTTATCTACTTCATTTTTGAGGTCAAAATAACCGAATAAATATAAGTTTACGCCGTACCTCCCAGTTGCAAATCCTCCAACGTAGCAATCAATTCCATCCTTGTTGCCATTTATTTCTTCAAATTGACCTCCATAGTAGAGGAAGAGGTCGAAGGTACTGCTGCAAAAAAGGGGGCAAACAACAATAAACAATTTTCACCAACCAAAGCAAGCTAATAAAGAATTCAATGTGGCCCTACCTGTTTGCCATCACACCAACGACCGAGAGAGAGAAAGAGGGAATACTTTGAGGGACCACTAATACACTGTATACTTAGACTATTTACTTAGTCAATGGTAAAAAGTGAAGCTTTTACAGTGCTATTGACTCAATGAGAAGGAATCTCTGAAAATCGCAGAGAAGGAATTTAGGGTTTGAAGTGTTAGGTGGAAAATGAGAGGATTTTCGTTAATTTAGGGTAAAATTAGGGGAATAGCAGAGGTGGAAAACATGTGTTATGTGGCTACCATGTCACACTTTTATTTTAACACTTGGAATCAATGAAGCCACGTTGGATAGGAGTTCTTTCGGAGATCGCCGGAAAATGGATGCGGAGGAAAATTACTTTCAATTTTTCAATTCATGGATTCTAGTTCAGATTTTTCTTTTTTCTTTTGTCATGGAAAAAAAACCGAATTCTGAAAAAATATATGGATTTAGCGGCAATTAGTCCATTCTTTAAATACCCTTGACGTTGATGGATTTGCTTGGTTTTTTGTGAAAGTATTACACATTTGACCGATTTAACAACTATCAGTCAACGATTTGCAGCTATCAGTCAAGAGTACACATGACCGGTGGATGGCTAGATTATTTGATCGCCCGGACGGTTAGATCATTTCATCGGGCGGTCACATAATTTTACCGGCCGGATCATCTGACCGACCAATAAAATCATGTGACCGCTTAGTGAAATGATCTGACCGCTCGGACGGTTAGATAATCTAGCCACCTACCGATCATGTGTACTCTTGATCTGATCAGCCGGTAAAATCATGTGATCGTCCGGTGAAATGATCTGACCGCCCAAGCGTTCAAATAATCTAGCCACCCACCGATCATGTGTACTCTTGACTGATAACTGTTAAATCGTTGACTGATAGCTATTAAATCAATCAAATATGTAAGACTTTCACAAAAAATCAAGCAAACACATCAACATCAACTGGTAAAATAAGTTCTTTACTTAATTTGAGTATAAAATACTTAAATTTATAAAATAAGGTATTTTTAACATACAATTTAAGGAATATGATATTTTTGCCTATTAACACTATTATTTAATGCGGCTGCAACTAGAATATTGACAATTTATATTGAAGAAACTTATAAAAAAAATACCAAATTTTAAAAGTGATATGTTTTTTAGCATCTCTTTAAAACTACTCCTAACTCTTTTGTATATCAAAATGAATTAAAAAACTTTAATTTTCGTGCAACATTACACGTGCCCACGATGGTGGACACGACATGATCATGCCCATCGTGTCCACGATCGCGGGCACGTGTCATATTGCGCGAAAATTAAAATAATAGGGACCGTAAAAGATATTTTATTCTTTTAATTCATTTTTAAAAATTGGTATTTATAATCTTGAACCCCATTCATATTTACTGCGTCTGCATGTGTATTACCTTTTGTATTTACTTTCCCCAATAAAAAAATTACTCGTATTTCCTCGACTACATTTCCTAAAATTAGTGCGTTCAAAAAAAGTCAAATTAGTAATCTAAAATATTGTTGTAAAATACTAGTATAAATTATTTAAAATTTTTAAAATATAATTCACTTTTAATTTTCCTAAATTGCACCTAGCTAGTCTAACCATTTTGAATTTTCCCTCAAAAAGATCTTGCACGAACTACTATTTAGCTGTCCATGTTCTACTTGATAAGTATGGTGGTAAAAACTCTCTTTCTGATGAGTTATGGGAAGTTTTTGAGCAGGCTCGCAATCATTTGATTTCTGGATTTCTGTCACGTTCGTAGATTTGCAAACACGGTGGCACATGAGCTAGCCCAATTTGCTTTGTTTTCTCATGATGTAATGATTTGAAAGTCGAATTTTCCGTCTTGACTTCTAGATATTTACATTCGAACTTGGAGTAATATTGAAGCTCGTCTTTCGTTTCAATTTTTTTTTCTTTCTAAAATCACTAATTACATCATACATTAATTAAATGTATATAAAAAATATTGAGTTGACGTTAACAATGTAAAAGTCACGCTTATTTCTTATTGCTAATTTTCATGTTTTGATTTTGCCTCTTATATTATTGGATAAATATTATTACGCCCTTATACTCATTTTATTAAAAATATTTTGAATTATAAAAAATATTTTTTAAAATTCCAAATTATTAGGTTTATATTAGAAATGTCCTACGTCCATTTTCCAGTCTTCAAAATCATAACGTGGTTCGTCGGATGCTATAATATAATTTATACATTTTTTATTTTAAATGACATAACACAAAACGACGTCGTATTGTGTCATATCATATAAAAAACAACGGTTCTTTGTGTTACTTCAGTTGATTCAAATCACGTTGAATGTCAGTTTATCCAATATTGACTTAATTTTTAAAAATGATATGACATAAAATAACGTGGTTTCATGCCATGTCATATCAAAAAAATAAAATATAAATTACATGGTAGCATCCAGTGAGCCATGTTATGATTATGGAGATTGGAAATGGACGCTAGACATTTTTAATACAATCTACTAATTTGGGGGGTTTTAAAAATATCAGTTATTATAATTCGGGATATTTTTGATAAAATGAGTATAATTTTGGATTTAATATGATATTTACCTAATATTATTTGTACCAAATCGCCCAAAATTACAAGGACGTGCATGCATAATATGATATTTACCTAATACTCCCTCCGTCCCAGCTTTTTGTATCCACTTTAGTGGTATTTAAAACTAAAAGTGGATACAAAAAGCTGGAACGGAGGGAGTAGTATAATTTGAGTAGGGATGTCAATGCAGCCCGAAACCCGTGGGCCGACCCGAATAACCCGATGAAATTAGAAGGTTAGGGTTGAAAAATCGCAACCCGAAAAAACCTCCAGCCCGATTAGCCCGCACCCGACTAACCCGAAACCCGATAGGGCTAGCCCGAAAATCCGGTGGGCTGGCCCGATGGGCTGACGGAATTGTGACTGATGCATCCAGTTACAACTTCTGCTATGTTTAGATCTATGGTATTTGCTTAAATATATATATGTAGCCTCATTAAAAAAAGTGAAATTAATTAGTTAGAATATATATGTGTATGTGTGTGTGCAATCTCATTAAAAAAAGTGAAATTAATTACGAATTTTTTGTAGAAATTGATTATTAGTATCTCATTAGTTAGAAATTAATTATTAGTATCTCATTTTAAAGTGATACTATTTATTTTTATTTATTTTTATTTTTTGTCAATGAGACGTGCATGGCAAATCCACTAATTATTCAGTAATAATCCAGATTGATTCTAGTGCATTGATACATGTTACTCCCTCTGTCACGCTAAAGTTGGCTACATTTGTTTCGGCACGGAGATTAAGAAATGGAGTGTTATGTTTTAATTGAGTGGGGCCCATCAAAATTAAGGTATTTAATTAAATCTGTCTTCTTCTCCAATGCGTCTCTGCATCTGTTTCATTTTCTGATCGACGCCGGCGGCGCCGGCGCCGACAATCGCCCCTCGCCCCTCTATCAAATCGCAAATCAGACACCCAAATCAAATTTCTCAAAGAGAATCGCATAGACAGAAATCATAAGAAATTTCTCCAGATCTTCAGATCTTGCCAATAAATTTCTCCAGATCTTCAAATCGCATAGACACCCAAACCAGATTTCTCCAAGAAATTCTTCAAGAAATTTCTTCATTTTCTTGCCCAAACCAGATCGCTCACGAAATTCACGCATAGATCCAAGATCTCCTTCTATTCTTTCTTCAATTCTCGGCGACTGCACGGCCGGAAGACCGCCGCCGCCGAGCCCTAGATCCTCCATTCGCGGCCCCTACTCTCTTCCTATTTCCGGTGACATCAACTGATCTACGCCTTGCCGCTGTCAACCACACCACCTCAGATCTAGGCGCCGGCGGCCATGGGGGTGGCGAGAGAGAGATAGTTGAGACGATGGACATGGAGGTCAGAGGTGGGGCGAGAGGGAGAGAGCAGAGGCCCGGGAGAAGGAAAGGGTCGGCGGTGGTCGCGGCGAAGACCACGACGACGGCGGCCGGAGGGGCGAGAGGAGGCGGCGGCGACCATGGGGGTGGCACCCGCCGGAGAAGAAGAGAGAAGGGGTGGGGCGCTGGGGGAGGTGGGGTGGCTGTGTGCGTGTGTTAGTGTGTGTTTTGTGTGTGTGTTTTTAAATAAAGATGATTTAGATTTAATTAGAAAATTTTAATTAAATTAACTAATTGGAACTTAACTAAAATAAATAGTGGCTTTAATTAAGTTAATTTTTTTTGCCATTTTTAGAAAGTGACCAACTTTAGTGGAACACCCAAAATGGAAATGTAGCCAACTTTAATGGGACGGAGGGAGTATATTTTACTATCTCATTTTAATATAATTCTGTTTATGTAATTTTGAATATCTTATATTTTTGCATTTTATGCTTTGCTATATAATTTATATCTTTAATATCTATGTATATTTTATACATTATACATTAGATCATTAGGAATAATAAAATACAAATGATAATTTTATTTTTACGCCTTTAACCTGATTAGCCCGATGGGCTAGCCCGAAACCCGAAAGTTTAGGGTTAGGGTTGAGGATTTATAACCCGAAAAAATCTCCAACCCTATTAGCCCGCATCCGACTAACCCGGAACCCGATAGGGCTAGCCCGAAAATCCGATGGGCTGTCACGACATCCCTAAATTTGAGTATATGATATTATAGGTGCTTGTATAATATTTCAAAATTACAAGGACGTGCATGCAAAATTAGCGCTATAATAATTTTTTTAAGGCAAAGCGCTATAATTTCTTACATACTTTAAAAACACTTTATTTATTTATTTGAGATACAAAAGCACTTTAAATTTACTCTTCCAACACAAATAACGCAGAAGCCTTCCTCAACCCAAGAGCCAAGAGGTATCTCTCTCTCTCTCTCTCTCTCTCTCTCTAAACCTCTGAATCTCGGATTGGTTTTTCTTCATTCCAAAACCTCTTGAAAAACTAAATTGTTTCTCTTTCTTCTATTCATGTTTTCGTTTTGATTTCCACCCCCTTGTTGGATGTTCATTTGCTTTAATTCCGGCATCTCAGAAACTTCGAAGCAAAAAAAGTGTCTTTTATCTTTAATCTCAAAAGTTGGAGCTAATTGTTCGTAGCCCTGCATGTTTAGTGCTTTTACACTCCCAACTTCTAGCTCGTTTTTTATGGGTTTTTGAGGATGGAACTTAAAATTAGGGATCTGCTAATTCTGAAAAAGTTGTGATTTTTAATTGATAAATTTGGTCAAATTTTGATTATGCCGCTATGCATGTTGCAGGAAGCTGATGCTTTGCTGGTTTTGAATAAGCCATGTAATTGAAGCTGGTGTTGTTAATTTGCAGTAATAAATGGTGTTTGTATGTATAATGATGGATGTGCATTTTTTGGTTGTTGAGAGCAATTAGGAAATCATTGCTGCTGATAGCTTCTCAATATAAGTTAAGCACTCATTTATCAGTTGATTGAAAGGAAATTTAGGAGTAGTGTTGTGTGTTTATAAATGGAGCAAGGTTTGGGATCTAATTCAAATGCTAATCCTGGGTCAATTGATAAGTCTAGGGTTTTAGATGTGAGGCCATTGAGAACCCTAGCCCCTGTTTTCCCAAATCCACCCGGTATGTCTTCAGTTGCAACCCCTCAACCCACGCCCTTTACATGTGTCCCGCCCTCTGGCCCGTTTCCTCCTGGAATCCAACCATTTTTCCCTTTTCTTGCTAGTGACACTCGGCAAGCCGGGCTGGGTGCACATAGTCAGTCTGGTAACTTTGGGTTTGGTAGCAGCATACCGGCTCCCATCCCTTTAAATTCGTTTAGGACCCCTACGCCTCAGGCGAATGGGGGCAGCAGTCAGCGTAAGAGGGCTTCCAAAGCACGTGGGCGGCCGCCTATAGTAATAGAGGATGACGGATATAGTGACTCGCAGAATCAGAGTGATCAGTATGGGAGTGGGTTTAGCACGCATGATGGTGATGCAGATGTTGCCAGTAATTCACGTAAGAGAAGGGGTCGGCCTAGGAGAGTAGCCGAGAATGGTGAAGGGTATGAGTCGTATGACATTGAATCATTAGTGGACAGCTTCATGGCGTCGTTTAAGCTTAATAATTTTGATGAGTTCAGAAATACCAACAGCGACAAGGACATTGTCAGGACCATACTCTTGACCTTTGATTTGATTAGGCGACGGGTCGCCCAACTTGAAGAAGCCAAGGATGCGTCTCGTGGGGCTGCTAGACGCCCGGACCTGAAAGCTGGTGCTCTCTTGATGAACAAAGGAGTCAGAGCAAATCACCCGAAGAGGATGGGGCATGTTCCTGGGGTCGAAGTTGGTGATATCTTTTTCTTCAGAATGGAGTTATGCATTGTGGGGGCACACACTCCGAGTATGGCCGGTATAGATTATATCACCATGAAACTTTCCGTGAATGAAGAACCCATGGCCATCAGCATTGTTTCATCTGGAGGATATGATGATAATGGAGACGATACTGATGTGTTGATTTACACTGGTCATGGCGGGCAGGCGGGGAAAGATGGGAAAATGTCTGATCAGAAACTAGAACGGGGAAATCTTGCTCTTGAGAAGAGTCTGCATCGTTCCAATGATGTAAGAGTCATAAGAGGTATAAAAGATACTGTTGGTGTTGGTAAGATCTATGTTTACGATGGTTTGTATAAAATTCAGGAGTCATGGGCTGAGAAAAACAAATCTGGATGCAATGTGTTTAAGTACAAGCTGGGCAGGGTACCTGGGCAGCCAGAAGCTTTTTCATTGTGGAAATCGATTCAGCAGTGGAAGGACGGATCTGCTATCCAGCCTGGAGTTATCCTTCCCGATCTAACTTCAGGAGCTGAAAGTCAGCCAGTCACACTTGTGAACGATGTTGATGGTGAAAAGGGACCTGCTCATTTCACATATATTTCTAGTCTCAGATACACAAAGCCTTTCCTGCTTCTAAACATTCCTCAGGTTGTCATTGCTTGGGTGGATGTCAACCAGGTGATTACAACTGTCCTTGCAATCAGAAAAACGAGGGCCTACTCCCGTACTCTTCAATCGGGGTTCTACTGACTAATCAATCTTTGATACATGAGTGTGGACAGGCATGTGCTTGTCCACCAAACTGCAGGAATCGAATGTCTCAGGCTGGTGTGAAGGTCCACCTGGAAGTTTTCAAGACAAAGAACAGAGGTTGGGGGCTTAGGTCTTGGGATCCCATTCGAGCTGGAGGTTTTATCTGTGAGTACGCAGGGGATGTCGTTAAGGAATTTACTGCAAATGATGTTGGGAAGGGTAAGGATGATAATTATATTTTTGATGCCACCCGTTACTACGAGCCATTAGAATCTGTACGTGATGATTCAGCTGGATTTGAAAAATCTCCTCACCCCCTTTGTGTGAATGCAAAAAATAATGGGAATGTAGCCCGCTTCATGAACCATAGTTGTTCCCCAAATGTGATGTGGCGGCCGGTTTTACGTGAACTAAACAGTGACTCGTATCTGCATATTGCTTTCTTTGCTATCCGACACATTCCTCCTATGCAAGAGTTGGCATATGACTATGGGATTGTTTCACCTGAGAAAGGAGGAGACAAAGGGAAGAAAAAGTGCTTGTGTGGAACTGCAAAGTGCAGGGGGTACTTTTATTGATGATGCCATGTGGCCGTAGCGGGTAAATTTTGTGGTGCTTAGATCCCTCGGGATAAAAGGTTAGTCAATTTCAGTTCATGAATTATCTGAATCTCGTGCTTATTTATATACTGTCATTATATCTTACCTGTCGATTTTCGTTTGCTGTCTTGGTAAATAGTGAGTTAGAACGTGCTAAAGAACTTGAGGATGAAAAACCATCGGCCTCAAGGCTACTTCAGCTATTTGTGATTTTAAACTCCATGGAGGCGTCAATATGAGATATTTTAACTCCTTAACAAATTGCTATACTTGGTAAACAGTAGTTGCTAAGTCCTATAGTATATTTGCACAAATAAGTTTATCCTATATAAGTGATTGCTATATATGTAAAAATTCATGATATTGTTTGTTTACATCCCTAAGTAGACGCACAGAGGGAAGAAAAGACCAAAAACAATTGTCTAGAGGATAATAATTTCTTACTTCAATTTTGAAAAAGGCACATGCTCGTGATTTTTGTCGAGTCAAAGTTCTGTGGAAGCCAAATCTTTTTAGTCCCATACTAGGTGAGCAGATAGGTTAACTGTTAATGACTTAATGGATGCATCTAACACAATGAGTCTGCTAAATGTTTTCACTTTTAAGAAAAATCACCAAGATATTGGGGCAACGAGGTTTAATTTTATGTAAACAATTGGATTGCCTAGTCCTTGCATTCTAACACAGGCAACACTTATTATGTATAGCTACTGTCCCATTTTATGCAATTAGGCCTCATTAGCACACTCATTGTGTTTGTTGTATTATATATACTCATAATATTACATTTAATATGACGTATTGGAGAAAGTCTACTTCTATTAATGATAAATTTTTCAACAACGTCATATTGTTTAAATGTTGCATTGATAGATCCATTCGAATGTCTGGTACTTAGTTTTCTGAATTTTTTTTCCATACTACACAATACACATGCTTATATTTTATATAACTTGCTGATTTTCTTATCATAAAAGAGCATGTCCTATCTTCAAACTTTGATTTAGATTTATGTGGCCGGATCAATGAAATTTTGTGATATCACTCTCTAAGTACCTTTTATATGTAGCTAACCAGATAAATTCTTACCCTGCTGCACTTATCATTTTTCAGTTCATGGAAGGATGAAGGTAGGATGGAGCTCTCGCCCCAAAACATGTAGTATTAGAAGTTGCAGGTATGCAATGAACCAGACTCTTTTAGTGAAAGGTAGCAATTGGTGCATATGCACACAGTCTTAGGTTTATGTATGTAGTTTGTATGTAAGATTATGCTGGAAAAAAGAAGCTGTAGTTTCTGACTTGGTGAGACGTAGCTCTTTTAGATCTCACTCGTGCTTTACATTTTGGCATCACTACTAACTCGAATTAGGAGGCTTGATGTTTGCAAACCCCGCCTCCATATTTAAGTCATGAAAGCGCGCAACTGTGTTTGTGTTGTGGATTTATGAATCGAGGCCCTTATGTGGGTCTCATTCTTGATTTTGTAGTCGTTATCTGTGGGTGTGCTCTGGCTAAATCCGCGTATTATTGTATGAATGAATGAATTTTGCCTGCTGGAATGTTGAGAATTGAAAATGTGACCAATTTCTGCCCTTTTGACGTTTGATTGATTGATTTTCTGCCCTTACAAAACTTACATTTTTTGTTTAATCGACTCGGTTTTGTTGGATTAGATTTGGAGTGTGTGTACATTATTGTAATAAGTTGAAAAATGTAAATACCTGAAGATTGAAAGTGATTTGATACAAAGATCGGAAAAAGTCTGGCGCTTTTCGTGACAGTTATATTTCCCTTTTAGTCCAAACCGTAAGTCCTAAACCAACGACTCCAAAGATATGGTTTATTTTGTCAAAGAGAGATTTGTCCTAATAAATAAAGACTCAGAGTAAGTACTAGATTCAGTGATGTATTAAAATTACAAATTAATCTTTAAATGCAATACAAAAGATCACGCAGATGGATATAATTATTAAGCTAACCAATACAACTATTAAATAAAGTTGATTTTATAAAATTTCCTCGTCAACTTCAAAACATAAATGATATATTATAATTAGAATCATTGTATCAAGTTATATAAAGTCAGTACATAAAACTGCAATTCACACCGTGGAAAATAAAAAACTACGAGGGGTGTATTCAATTTAGAATTTGAAAATTTTTGACAGATTTTTTATAATCTATAAATTCTGTCAAATTTCATAGATTGTTTAATTCTATCTAGAGTTCAAGAGATTTTGTTAGATTGATTAATCTATGTTTTCATAGATTTTATAAGTGTGTAGATTATTATAATAATTATTCCTCATAGTTGATCATCTGCAAATTTTGTCTGGACGAAAGTATCTCCAATGGCATGAGTTGAGAATCCATTCCTGCCATACGATGTGATAGAGCCTAATCACGTCTGCCCCACAATTCAAACATATAGCCCAAATGGGCAGGATTAATTGTGCAGCTGGAAAAGATTATCAATTGTTTGGGGAATAGTGAATCATCTAGGAATAGGATTGCCCTTATTTAAGGGTGAATATAGTGAGGCAGATGATAACTCTATCAACGCAAATGTTCGTCTTATAATTTTCGCAGGGGAGAGATTATACACTACTTAAAAATCTCTTGTGGAGAAGTGAGATATGTTTGTATTTATACTAAAATCCTCCAAAATCTATGACATATTAAAATTCTTGAAAGTTTCATTACCATTAGATTTAGTTGAATATTTAAAAGTCATAATTGAATACCAATAGATTTTTAAGGATTTTTTAAAATCTGAATTGAATATCTATTAATATTTGAAATACAAAAAAATCTTATAGAATCTGAATTGAATACACCCTGGTGGAGATACATTTTAATAAAATGAGTCGTGATTTTTTTATTTATAGATTAACAATATTAAATAAAGAAATTTAGAGATCGCGTCATTGTGGACTCGAATCCAAAACTTTTGACATTAGGCATTAATCACTCTATCGCTTAGCCAACACACGCACACATAAATGGTGATTTTTATGTAGTAGATAAATGATCCTATCATTATATGAAATCTGTGGTTGAAATTGAACTAAATGTATTTTTTTGTTAATAATGTGTATATTTATAAGGATAAAAGATAATGAAAAAATGATGTTACGTGTTCTAAAAAAATGTTATATTTTTTATGAAGTGGACATAAAAAATGACAAAAATATCTTACTTTTTGATGGACGGAGAAAGTAGAATTTTAATATATTGCATATATTAATTGAAAAGGCGTAATTTCAATTGTATTAACACTGATCTTCAAAATATTCAATATAAATATATAGGCTTGGTGGCAAAAACATAAATACAAAAATCAAACATATTTATTACCAGCGCGCGCGCGAAAAATCCGCATAAATTAGGAGAAGATGAAAACCAACCGTTTTGCAACTTCCAAGAATAGTGGGATTTGTAAGAGAAGCAGAGAGACATGGCTAGGAAATCATTTACGTTGTGAGAGAGGGCTGTAGAGCAGAGGGGGCCAGTGGCTAATGGTGAGGCAAAAATTACCCAGAAAAAAGAAAATTTAAATAAAAAAGGGAAGTTTTTTGCCATCCTCTCCATGTCTCCAACTGCTGGCCCATCTGAGAAATCCTGATTTTCTCTCACCCATTTTAGGGCAATTTTGTTTTTGTTTGCAGAAAATTTTTAGGGGAAAACTAAAGAAATAATAATTTATAGGGCAAAAATTAGGTGAGCAATTTTTCTCGATGGGTGGGCAAAAGTTCCCAGATTTTGCTCCACCCTCTAAATGCACTGATCGTCCCTCGGCGAAGAAAAGGCTCTATCAAGTTTGGAGGGGTCGAAATGTAAGATATTTCTTCCTCATTTTTTTAAAAAATTTTATTGTTAAACGCTAGTATTTCTTTATTAAATGTGTATCATGGAAGGTGGTTGTTTTTCCCATTTCATGGTTTAGTATAGTTTTGATTTAAGTTTTTCTTCATAGAAGTTTTGCTGTGGGAAAAAAAAATTTAATGTAGAACTAGGGTTTCATGCAATGGGATAGTTTTGTGTTTGGCTTGTCTCTGCAATGCCTGTGCTTACATTCATATCAGCTTGCTTAAAAATGTAGTTACGATGAACTCTGTTTTTCCTTTTCAGAAATTTTTATGTGGCGGGAGATTGGTCTTTGGTCCTGATGCAGGATCAGTCGTTTTGTCGACGGTCCTCATAGGTGGTCCTGCATTAACATTCTGTATAAAGATGCTTATGAGGATCTCAGAGGTCGATTTCTTGTACGGGCGCATTGTATTGACTGGGGGATTTTTCCTCACATTTTTGGTGGGCAAACCTCTATATATGTTGCATTTATCAGGAATAATTTTGAATGAGTTTTCTCACTTGTCATTGCATTGTTTGCAGGCTTTGACATTTCTCTACATGACAGCTGCAAGAAATCCTGGTATAGTTCCTAGGAACAACCGGCCACCGGTTGATTGTGAGGTAGAGTCGGTTAGATCCATGGATTGGGTCAGCTGTGGAACTCCTTCGTTCAAGATACCAAGGACGAAGGACGTTATGGTGAATGGCCACACAGTTAGAGTCAAGTTTTGTGATACTTGCTTGTTGTATCGCCCACCACGTGCATCCCATTGCTCTATCTGCAACAACTGTGTCCAGAGGTTCGATCACCACTGTCCGTGGGTGGGCCAGTGTATTGGAGTTGTAAGTCTCTGGATCAAATTTGGGATATATGCTAAATCTTGCTAAGAATTGAATCATTTGTGTTTCTCTTAGGGAGTTTGAATATTAACTAGTGAGAAATATGAACTTGTGCTCATCAGTGTCGATGCATCTTTGTGCTTCATGACTCGATTATTTGATTTGATGCAGCGAAACTACAGGACCTTCTTCTTGTTTGTGACAACATCAACAGCCTTGTGCATATACGTTTTCACGTTCTCTTTGTTGAACCTACTCAAGAAACCAGGTCCCCTGTGGCGAAACATGTCAAACGATGTTGTATCAGTTACCCTAATCGTTTACTGCTTCATCTCCGTGTGGTTTGTTGGTGGGCTCAGCGTCTTCCATTCCTATCTCGTATCAACCAACCAGGTTAGCCAACCTTCAACATTCGAAAGACCTTCTGTTTTGAGCTGTTGATATTGTGGGAGTTGTTGAGTTTCAACCAGCGCATATCATGATTCGAGCTAAATATTTGAACAGACGACGTATGAGAACTTCAGGTACCGTTATGATAGGAAGGAGAATCCATACAATCGCGGGATAGCCAAGAACATCAAGGAGATCTTCTTCTCTAAGCCAGTAGCTACTCCGATAAACTTCCGGGAATGGGTGGACGAAGCAGATTTCTACATAGAATCCATATCTAGAAAGTTCAGCGCCGACTTTATCAAGACACACGGGAAGCTAGACCTAGAACTCGGTGTTGTTGGCAAGGACGGCAAACCACTCCCGGGCATTCTGCAGCATCTGGATTACAACGGAATCGAGGAGAGCTTGAAGAAGGCCAAAGGAGGGAAGGTAATTCTTGATCCTTATTTCCTTCCCTCCGATCACGAAGACAGATACACAACAGGGGATAGTTTCACTGACGATGATCGGTCTGAGTTTAGCTCTCAGAGAACATCTTCTGCAGTGTTTCGTAGATAAGGTAAGCTGGTATTTTCTGCAATTTTCGAGTCTTATGCTCTATTTTTCGCAGTTTGAAAGAGTTTTTTTGTAGCATGAAGGTTGAATGGCTGATCACAATCACACAGCAAAACTTGCTTAAACCGCATTGACAGAGAAGAATATGGAAAGAAATGTGTATAGTTACACCTCTTTTACTGTTTGTGGCTGCATAGATTTTTCATTTTTCCTTGTTCTTTTATGGCTCTCATTTTTAGGGCTTTCCATTGTGATTTTCTTTTTTAATTTTTTGGTTAGGAAATATTTTTGCATTTTGTCACAGCAGGAAAGAGATGTATTCTGCGGTTTACAGTTTTACCAATTTTGCTACAAAAAGTTCCACAGCAGACTTCGTATTTTCCATTGTTTTTAACTTATTAGAGTATTGCCGTGATGGTGTTGTAATGTATTTGTGTAAAATACAGAGATTGGAACATGATACGAAGTTTAAAATTGAACTGCAAAATATTTGTCTGCTTTCATTTTTATTTATATGCATAAATATTTTGATTAAGCAGAGTAGTCTCCTCCTGTCATGGATTTTCTTGTTGAATGACAAAGTCTGACAGATGTTTAAGATATCTGACAAACATCGTGCTGGCTGATCAGGGTACCAATAATTTATTAAGAAATCATCCTCGAATATTACTACACAATTAAAAAGTTACTTATTATTTCAAATTTCCACATTTTTTCTCTTGGTAAAACAAAATAATAGTAAATGAGATTAATTCAAGAGTAAACCGCCACATTGTGGCCACCCACAATTTAACTAAGTAGAATATATTTAATTTATTTAACTTATTTTTAAAATAAAAATAAGATTTAGTTATTTTATCATATTCTCTACATTATAGTTATTTTTTTGCAATTTTTTGGTAACTTTTTTATTTTTATTAAAAAATAAATTAAAAATAAAAAATACAAAAAAATAAAATAAAAAAATAAGTACAATGTAGAGAATATAATAAAATAACTAAATCTTATTTTTATTTAAAAATAAATTAAATAAATCAAGATTATCCTCATTATATTAGTGTGTGGGTGGCCACAATGTAGTTGCATAGATTTATTGAAATTTAAAATGCTCTATTCCTTAAGTTTTATAGTAAAAATGCACTCTTTTATAAATATAAACATTTTATGCCCTATTATTTAAATACCATTTGATTTGATGGGTTTGCTTGGTTTTCTATGAAAGTCTTACACATTTGACCGATTTGACAGTTATCAGTCATAAAAGTCAACGTTTTGACAGCTATCAGTCAAGAACACATATGAACGATGAGTGGCTAGATCATGTGTCCGTCCGGACGGACACATAATTTCACCTGTCGGACACATGATCTGGGTGGCAGATCATGTGTCCGACCGATAAAATCATGTGTCCGGTCCGGCGGACACATGATCTAGCTACCCACCGATCATATGTACTCTTGACTGATAGCTGTCAAATCGTTGACTTTTATGATTGATGGCTGTCAAATCGGTCAAATGTGTAAGACTTTCACAAAAAATCAAGCAAACTCATCAACAACAAAAGGTAAAATAAGTACTTCATATAATTAGAGTATCGAATGCTTTGTATAATAACTTAGGACATTTTTACAAAAAAAACTTAAGAAAGTGGGCATTTTTGCCAATTAACTACTTAATTCAATATGCTTACAAAGTAACTTGCATTCCAATATTAAAATCTTTTTCCTTCGTTTTTACTCTAATATGCTGGCTTATAATATTGTAAATATATTAACTTCCATCGATGTCTTTTTTACTCTGTTATTTTAATAGAACACACGTCTGATAACCAACACATCAAATGGGAATCTATACAACTGGATCTTAGTAAAAATGGAACTATTCAATTTAGTTTTCTGTGAGGCGTTTTTGTAGGGTGTCACTTTTTATTTGAATTAATACAACGTGGGACACCTAATTCTTCCAAAAGATAGCTACAAGTGATTAACATTAACATGGGATTAACTCAAATAATCAGAGTTTAGACTATATTAATTGTGTCATAATTAATATGTTTATAGCCACCGTTCGAAAAAAAAGAAGTAACAACAACAAACCCTTCTTCTTAGCTGGTTTGATGCAAATTTGCACTGTTTTTTTTTTTTAGAAAAATTTTAGTAGATGCAAATTTGTTTATAATTACTCTATAAAATGTAGATACCTTGTATAGATTAATACTAGATAATATTACGTGGATTTTTTAAGCGAATGTTGACTTATACTACTACTATTTTAAGGTGGTCTTGGGTACATCCGAGTTGACCCGTACTCAAATCCTGATCCGCATCTTGATCTAAACTCGCATCCTAACTCAAATCGCGTAAATGACACTATTCGATTTTACAAATGACACTGTATGTAATTAACACTATTATGTTAAATAAATGACACTGTGTATAAATAACACTATAACATTATAAATGACACTGTGTATAATTGACACTATTCAGAAATATAAATGACATTTCCTGTAAATGACATTATAAGATTGTAAATGACATTATAATATTTTAAAGGGTTAATAGCCAGAAAATACACGAACTTTCTTCGAAATTGCATATTGCACACGACCTTCAAAAATAGCCCCATAATACACCACCTTTTAATTTAATCGCAAATTGCATCACGATTGGGTACTTCAAAGGTGCAATTTGCGACTAAATTAAAAGGTGGTGTATTATGGGGCTATTTTTGAAGGTCGTGTGCAATATGCAATTCCGATGAAAGTTCGTGTATTTTCTGGCTATTAACCCTATTTTAAATAACACTATAATATTGAAAATGACACTATAACATTTTAAATGTTACAGTGTCATTTATATAATTGAATAGTGTCAATTATAAACAATGTCATTTGTATAACTAAATAGTCTCATTTACACGACTTGGGTCAGGATGAGGGTTTGAATTAGCATGCGGGTCAGAATTTGTGTACATATCAACCCGAGTGTACAAAAGATTTTGTGTACTACTCTAGTGACTTTTTATCCCAATTTATTACTTTAGTTTTCGAATTATTTATATTATATATATGAATATATGATGATTGATTCTCTCTCTCAAATTGTATCACACAAGCATTCAAAGAAAGCATGCCCATCCTAATTCTGAATTCTGTACGTTTTAACAGTAAAATAAACATTTTGGAATCCCCCATTATTCCATTAACACAGAAATAGTATATCAAAATAAACAAGCACGAAAAAATATTTAAAGAGAAGAATTTTCCACGACAATTTGAACTTTCTGTCTTTCTCCACGTACAGACATAGTAGTAGTAATATAGGGATATTTAAAATGAAGAAAATTTTGAATCTGAATGCTGTGCCTGCACGTTCACCGTTCGGTGAAGTGATGTACATTAATTATTATGCTGTATATTTTCAATAAATACAAAGATATTTAAAAAAATTATACTATGTATATTTCTTTTAAAAACTCTTCAGTTATTTACCTCAAAAAAAAAAAAAAAAACTCTACAGTTATAACTTCCATACAAGTAGTTGATTATAGCGTTGACTCGTTAAATTAATTAATAACAAAATCCGCAATGTTAATTATTAGTATGATAGTAATTAAATTTTTACGAAGAGGACGGCTTAGATTATTGTCTCTGTCAATTTAATTATTGAAACATTTTGAATGGGATTGTATATAATTAATAGATTAGGCATTCTAAAGAAAATGGGAAAAATGAATATTCAATTTTTTGCATAATTTTTTCTACTATTGGAGCAATAAATTTGAAAAATAAATTTTATCACAACTTGAAAAAAAAGGAAATTTCGAATCACAACAAAAAAAAGGAAAAATAAAGAAAAAGGAAATACTAGTACTAAAGTAACCCTTGGAGTGCAGAAAATAGAAAAAATAAAAATAAAACACATTAACAGTTGGAAGATCCGCCAGCAGCAAAAACAGTTAATTAGTTAATTAAGAATTATCTGAAGAAATTAAAAAAAGAATTAAGCACAGATTTCAAAATTTTCGAAATAAACTAACAGAAGCAGATGCGAGGAGACGAACAAACATTCGGCCTAAGAAAATCCGTCTTGAGAGGGCGATGGCAGCTGTTCCTTGACCACCCACCCCATTTCCAACATTTCCTACTTCTCTCTCTCTCACAGCCAAACCCCATATAACAATTCTTGAAATCCAAACCCTCCACTCATAAAACTCTGTAATTAATGCATGTTCGTGCATGCAACAATTAATCAGCAACGGTGAAAAGGCGCGACTTTTGGGATCTTTGATGTCATTTCCTATGTCTATGTGGGCTTCTGTGACAGAACGAAGCAGTGGAGGAAAGAGAGGAGCTTTCACTATTGGAAATTAAGAGCAAAATCTGAATTGGGGTTTTGGGTTTTCTTTGTCATGGACCTGGGAAAACCCGAAACTAGGAGGCTTTATCAAGTTTGGAGAGGGAGTAATGTAATCCCTTTTCCCCTTTTTGATTGACTGTTTGGTGATGAATGAGAATCCCATTTGCTGATTTTGAAGTTTCCTGCTTTTTTCTTAGCGAAATGAACTGTGTTTTTGTAGTTAATATACTGTCACTGTGTTGTAATTAGTTTCTTGATTAGTGGATCTGTGTTTTGAGGTATTGTCTTATGAATTTTACATGCTTACAAGTTCGAGTTCACACTTCCGAATTCCAAATTTTTGGGTTCGAATGTATTTCATTTTTATTAAATTCAGAAATTAATGTGGATGCTGTTTAATGAGGGGCTATGCGTTCCTTTGTGTGTCAATATCTGCACTTAGATGATTCTTGTATATATGAATCCTATTTATGACATTTTTGGCACGATATTTAAAATCAAGCACTTATATGAAAATTTTGGTTTATGTTCTTTGGATGTTGCAGAGGTTCTTCTTTGGAGGAAGATTGATATTTGGCCCAGATGTGGCTTCTTTGTATTTATCCACATTCTTGATTGCAAGTCCAGCTGTTGCATTTTGTATAAAGATATTTCTCATCTCTAGGCATCGGCTCAAAGAAAATCAAAATGTCGTTCCTTGCTATGCTGTGCTTGTCGTGGCTATAGTGCTAACCATTTTGGTAAGCACTCCGAAACTTGCACTAATTCTTTCCTGATCAGCTCTACTTGAAAAGTTAAAATTTAAAGTTTGTATTAGCAATTTACAGTGATTAGTGTATTATGCTGGAAGTTGCTGCTCTGCACAACATGCTATTGATCTTTGTTTCATTCCTCTCTGTCCTTACTTTTTCTCTCCCTTTTTGGCCCGAGGCTACAAAATTACTGTAATCTAATCATTATTTGTAGTCGAGGTATGCTGAAGTGATGGCATATATGATTAGAAGGTTTACCTCATATTGTGGCTCACTAGGAAGAAAGAAATTGCTACCATCACGTTTCCTTATCTTGTGCAGGATATATTCTTTCTCTTCCTTGCGTCTAGTAGAGATCCCGGAATTGTTCCTAGGAACAAGAAACCCCCCGAGTGTGATGAGACAATCGAAATGAACACACCTTCAATGGAGTGGGTCAACGGTAGAACTCCTCATCTGAGACTTCCCCGAACAAAGGATGTCACTGTAAATGGACACACAGTCAAGGTGAAATTCTGCGACACCTGTCTGCTCTACCGCCCTCCCCGTGCATCACACTGCTCCATCTGCAACAACTGTGTCCAGAGATTCGATCATCATTGTCCATGGGTTGGACAATGCATTGGTGTAGTGAGTATTATCTTCTAATTTCACTTTCTTGGCATCACATTAACTTAATTGTATTTGGTTTTTGTGCATTCATCTAATTTTGCTTCACATAAATCTTCCTTGTGAAACTAACATGATCATCTTCTTCTTCTCTTATATCTGCAGCGTAATTATAGATTCTTCTACATGTTCATATCAACATCAACGCTCTTGTGCGCATACATTTTTGTTGTCTCATGGTGCAATATTGTCACCAGGAAAGGCACCGTGTGGAAAGCAATGACATCTGATTATCTGTCAGATATTCTCATCCTCTACTGCTTCGTTACCTTTTGGTTCGTAGGCGGCCTTACAGTTTTCCACTTCTACTTAATCAGCACCAACCAGGTGATCTTTCCCCATCAATCTGTATCATTTTCTATCGCAAGAAATTAGGTTGCTTGCACGAATATATGTTGTTTTCATTTGTTCTACGCCTCATTTGTGCACTCGTCGATGCAGACAACGTATGAGAACTTCAGGTATCGATATGATAAGAAGGAGAATCCTTACAACAGAGGGATGATTAGCAACTTCAAAGAAGTGTTCTTCTCTACAATCCCACCTTCTATGAATGATTTCCGTGCAATTGTCAAGGAAGACGATGCTGTGATCATGGAAACAACGGGCCAGAATTTCATGGGAGATGTCACTAGCAAGAAGGAGAAAATAGACATCGAGATGGGGTCAAGTTTTGTTGACAGCAATGGTATTGTGATTCCTGATCTTCTACGGAATCTTGAATTCGATGACATTGAAGACAATGTGAAGCACAAGGAAGGGAGTGAAGGATCCGACTCAACAGAGCCGACAAGTAGCCTAGCCGTTGAAGCCGAGGCCAACAAATATGATGCAACAATATCTGAACATAACATTAACGAAGGATGATGGAGATGCAGAAGAGTTTCTACTTTCATGTTTGAAGTGCCTGGTGTGTTGCTGCTGGATTTCTTTGTCGTATTTGAGCTTACAGCCGAAACAATGCTGTTGAGAGAGCAATCTTGCAGCAGAATGAGGGAGAAATCATGTCAGTACCAAGATGTGGATTGGTTCATATACATGTGCAGTTTGTTTATTGTGTTGAGAAAAATTTGTGTATTTTGTAAACATATAGTATTCTTTTCGGAGGCTGAATATATAGGGAGGGGTTCAACTTTTTTTTTTTTTTTTTTTGTTGGTTGAGTTAACAACTGCAGTTTATATACAAACATACCAACTTACGAATAGCTACTCTGCCTCATTAAGTGCGGGAGGAAAGTATTTGGCGGAAATGGTTAGTGTTCGTGTTTATTTGCATTGTCTGGGGCGTTTGATTTGATGGATATGATAGATAAAATTAGAGAGTGATTAAATAATTCATCAAATTTTGGAGTGATAAATAAATAATCATTTAATTACATAATTAGAGTCTTATTCATTTTTGGTCTAATCATTCAAATTAATACTTAATTAAATTGGATTATTTTATTAATAATATTTCATCACTAAAACTAAAACGCCCTTTTAGAGTACTAGCAGAAAGAGCTTACGTTGTACCCATAATTAATGTTATTTTATTTGATAAAATAAAAAATATGAATATAATATTTATTATATTTAATTTTTCAATTAACAATTTGGTCTATTTAATTTTATTATCTCTTACAACATTTTTTTTAAAATCTAATACTCCCTCCTATTCAAAATAAAAGTCGTTTTAGGGGTTTGCACAATTTTTAATGATAAAAATTTAGGCCTATAATAACCTTATTTAATGATTATTTTTACCATAAATGTTAGAATGAAAAACATAACAAATAAGCGGTCGATTAAAGGAGACAATTAATAATGGTAAATAAATGGGGTTAATTTTGGAATCTAAATCTAAAACGACTTATATAATGAAACTAATGAAAAACATTAAAACGACTTTTATTTTGAATAGGAGGGAGTAGTTCATTACTTCTACTAAATATAATTATTAGATAGATATATTTATTTATAAGCCTTATCAATAGCTATAGATATATATCACATATATTTAGTGTAATATTTAATGAATTGATATATTCTTACAAAATAATTTTAAAATAAAAGAGTAAAATAGACAATCCACGTATTATTCTCAAGGCTCTTTTTATATTGGTATACATATTCATACTTTTATACATAAGTTAAAGAAGTTATAACAAATTTTTCACAATAAAATTTAACAAAACACAAACATGTCTAAAATCTTAAATGGAGAGAGGTACACCACAAGAACACTTGAACCCCAAAAACCCAAAAACCACGATTTGCAAATCAAGATGGCCAATAGGAAAATTCCACGTGTCAGGCTCCAATTTATCTCCTAGATCTTCATTGGATGAGATTAGATTCATCCAAATTATATAACGCGAACGTCTCATCCCACCAAAAAAAACACCACACTTCAAATTTCTGCTGGAAATTCTGTAGAGAATGGCAGCAGAAATGGCTCTAGTGAAACCCATTTCCAAATTCAACAACTCCATCCCAAAATTCGGCAGCTCGGGACGCCCGAAGACAAGATTTTTCACCGTGAAAATGTCTTCCACCGCCACCCCGCCGCCGGCGACCGCCGCGAGCAAGAAGAAGACTCAGAAGCAGGAGATCAAGGAGTCCCTTTTGACGCCGCGGTTCTACACGACGGATTTCGATGAAATGGAGCAGCTCTTCAACACCGAGATCAACAAGAACTTGAACATGGCGGAGTTCGAGGCTCTGCTGCAGGAGTTCAAGACCGACTTCAACCAGACACATTTCGTGAGGAATAAGGAATTCAAGGAGGCTGCTGACAAGCTGCAGGGGCCGTTGAGACAAATTTTTGTCGAATTCTTGGAGAGGTCTTGCACTGCTGAGTTCTCTGGTTTCCTTCTCTACAAGGAGCTCGGACGCAGGCTTAAGGTATCTGTGTGTGTTTCATGAATTCTTGATTGGTTTTTCTGTATGAATTGATTCAAGTGTTTCTTGTGTTTTATGGTTCTAGTGATTTGGCTCAATGTTGGAGCTATTTAGTTTTATGATTGAGTTAAAGTCTTGTTTTTTAGTAGTGCTACTTGCTTATGATTAATTTTCTCTGATTGTGTTAGTGCATTGATCGCAGCGTGTTTCCCTAGTTGGTAGTGCTTGATGTAGTTATTGCAAACTGCTTACTACTTCAATTTTGATCTTTGAGGTCTACTTATTTAGGTTTTGATAAATGTGAGACGTTTACAACCTACAACTGCATGTTTGTATTTCTTGAATTATTGATTGGTTTTGTTGTATGAATTGATTCAAGTGTTTCTTTTGTTTTATGATTCTAATGATTTTTGCTCAATGTTGGAGCTAGTTAGTCTTATGATTGAGTTAAAGTCCTTTTATTTATTTATGCCAACCTTAAATTTAAAGTCTTGTTTTTTATTAGTGCTAATTGTTTATGATTAGATTTGTTTTATCATTTTAGTGCATTGATTGCAGTGTGTTCCCTAGTTGGTAGTGCTTGATGTGGTAATTGTAAACTGGTTTACCACAATTTCGAGGTCTACTTATTTAGGTTTTGATAAACATGAGAAATTTACAACTGCATGTAACAGAAATCTTGTACTTAATCACACCTTGTTAAGACAGCATTGCTTGCTAATTTTAGACAATAGTATTGTTGTCTACCACATCAAATGGCCTATCTTGAAATAGCCGTTTCTTTCAAATCATCTCATTGTTGGCTGCTTTTGCAGAAAACTAACCCTATGGTTGCCGAGATTTTCTCTCTGATGTCCAGAGACGAAGCGCGCCACGCAGGGTAAGTAAGACTCCCTTTTGACTTCCCAAGAGGCTGCCATGGATGCTGATAATTAAGGTTTTATGCAGGTTCTTGAACAAAGGTTTGTCAGACTTCAATTTGGCTCTGGACTTGGGGTTCCTCACAAAGGCCAGAAAATACACTTTCTTCAAGCCTAAGTTCATCTTCTATGCAACATACTTGTCTGAGAAGATTGGATACTGGAGATACATCACCATATACCGCCACCTCAAGGAGAACCCCGAGTACCAATGCTACCCGATCTTCAAGTACTTCGAGAACTGGTGCCAGGACGAGAATCGCCATGGTGACTTCTTCTCCGCGTTGATGAAGGCTCAGCCTCAGTTCCTCAATGACTGGAAGGCGAAGCTGTGGTCCCGGTTCTTCTGTCTCTCTGTAATCGCCTCGATTCCTACCTGCTTGTTTTGTTGTTTTTGTTTGAAGGCTTGTGATGCATCTATTCTTACATCTTTTGAGGTTGGATTTGCAGGTTTATGTGACAATGTACCTTAATGACTGCCAAAGAAGTGCTTTCTATGAAGGCATTGGTCTTGACACAAAGGAATTTGATATGCATGTCATCATCGAGGTAAAATAAAAAACTATTTCTTGTAGTGTTTTTGCAGATTCACGTCCAAGAATGGCTGAATCTTGGTGTCATTTCATGCAGACGAATCGCACGACTGCAAGGATCTTCCCTGCTGTGCTGGATGTTGAGAACCCAGAGTTCAAGAGGAAGTTGGACAGGATGGTGGAGATCAACACACGGCTGCTCGCAGTCGGGGACACCGATGACATCCCGTTGGTGAAGAACCTGAAGAGGATCCCTCTCATTGCAGCTCTGGCTAATGAGTTGCTCGCTGCGTATCTCATGAAACCCATTGAATCTGGTTCAGTGGACCTTGCTGAGTTTGAGCCACAACTTGTTTACTAATTTTTTTTTTCATGGAGTGTTAAATTCATTTTCAATCTTTAGAGTAGAGTATTGCAGCTTGTCATTGTATAATAACTATGATACAAATCATTGTATGCATCTGGCATTCTGCAGTTTCTCATGTTAGTAAAAAAAAAGTTGGAACAATGCATTAGGTTTCAATGTCTTGATTTCCTGCTTACATAGACCTTCTTCAACTACATGATTGAAGGTAGACATAAACAGTAAAGCATGACTTAAAAATTGCATCTTTTACTGTACAATTACTAAATGATAAACAACAGCGCGTTCAATCTGATTTTTCCAGCTTCTGCTGTGGGGAAGTCGCCTTCTTGACAGCAGAGCGCTCGTCCTTCTTCATCCGAAACAGTATCCCAGACAGCCAAACGGCTAGCAGAGTGGCCTCGACTGGCGCAAGGCAGTAAACAATCAAATGCTCTTTGGTGATGTGTTGGCGATTAGCAAAAGCCCAGCCCATTACCTGAGAGGAAGAGAGAGATTTTAGAGGGGGTGAGATGAGACGAAGAAGGAAAGAAATACTTACGGGAGCTGGATTCATGCATCCGCCTGTTAGATCTGCAGCAAGAATGTGGAGAGTAAGCTTGGCAAGGCTGGAAATCCAAGTCTTGGTAAGGAAATCCTGTGTAGCCAAGCCAAGGGTGATTGTGACGATGGCGAATGCCAGGAGACCTTCTGTCAGTGCGCCCGTTGCAATGTCAACTTTCAAGTGTGGGGCGTGCCCTATTCCAGGGAAGGTCCACAGGATGAGCCTCACACCATAAACTGACCCAACCACCTTTTCCAAAAAGAATCACAGATGCAACACTATTAAGCTTTGCCAAACACATATAACAACAAAGGCTAGGAGTCCATAGCTTCACGCCCTCAACTACCCCAAAACATAAACAAAAGATCGTTTTGATCATAGATCCACTAAACGCACGCCCTTCTCATTAACTACACCACTAACTTGGAAAATCAACAACGACTATAAATCCACAACAATTTCATCTATCTTCATTTTTTTTCTCTCCAACTCACAATTATCCCTTTAACAATTCATATGCTTCTTAGACATTAGCCTAAATCCTGTTCAAAATATGCAAATACACAAAATTTAACGGAAACAAAATAAACCAAGTCGTAGTAGCTCCTCCAACAACGAGCACCGCAGAGGAAAAAGTAACATAACAATTCCAACATCAATCCAAAAATTTCAAAAATCCTCCATGGAAATCATATCTAGCTCAAACACCAAATTAATAAAATGGGGGAAATAAAGGAACCTGTGCAGGGATTCGGGCGCCGACAGTGAAAATGAAATTCGAGAAATCTCCCGAAATGGCGGGGGCCAAGACGGAGAGTGGATTGTACGCGCCGCCGTCGGTGGCCTTGCTCATGTAGGCGAAGGCGAACATGTTGACAACGGCGAGGGCACATCTAGCAATGTCGCCCTCCAGCTGACTAGCGGCGTTACCCATCACGCTCTGCACGAAAATCTTGATTAGCTCGTTCGAGAACACCCACGTTAGCGAAATCGCGAAATCCGCCGCGAGCAGCCGCCGTGCGCCCGCCATTTGGGGGGAGGCCGAATCAGAGGAGCATGCGACGACGGACGAAGGTCGGAATTTTGAGCGCGTGAAGAAGCGGGGACGCCGTTTTGACTTTTATAGGAATATCTATCTCCGGCATTCCATTTGGTTGAAGATGATGGCTTCTTGGTAACGCTTTAATCTCTCTGGCTATGATTTTTCCAAGCTCACATACATGTTTGTTTAATAATGACAAGTCCAATGAAATAATTTTGCTTTTCAAAATAAATGGAGTAGAATAAATTTATAATGTTGGGAAAAACGAACAAGATATAATTGAATATTTTTTCTAAAAGAATAGTAATGCTATGAAATTTTTGACAGTAATAACGAACAAGAAAAATCAATGAAAATTAAACAATACACATAAAGAGTTAACTATTTTAACAAAAAATAACTAGTATAATATTTTTATTTTGTTTTTCTAGGTTTATTCATTTTATACATAATGGTAATTAGTTTAACAAAATAACAACAATAATAATCAAATCTTTATCTGAGCTAATAAAACTTAAATTATATGCTTGTGAATAATATATTTTCTACATAACATAACCACGGAGCTCTCTCCCAGTTGACGCTGTCGCTCGTAGGGTAAAGTCCTGCTCTCTCTCACACACACACGCACGCTTGCACACACGCGCGAAGAAGGATATACTAGCTCGTAATCGGACTACAGTTGTAACAATTCGTTAATCTCCGATTGTGAGCAGGTTATAGTGATTGCGATCGGTCACGGATTTCGAATCGATTTCATTTCTGTGCGCGAGGTACGGTTTACTTTCAGATTTGTTTTCTTTTTGTTAACACCGCAGATTTTGTGCGTTTGAATCTCTTAGAGGACTTCGATTTAGTATGTATGAACATTCAATCCCTTGAAAATCGTTTAGAGTCTTGAGTTTCTCACGATTGCTAGTCTAGAGAATTTATTTGTTTAAAGGTGGCAATGACATCGTAGCAGCTTATGTTTTGATTAATTTCGTCATATCAGTCGGTCTTATTTAAGATCTTTTCTGGTCATCCCCCAAATCTCGGGGGATGGACATGTGCGTGTAAATGTGTTGTTTGAATTTTCTGTGCTTTATATTGCAGAATTTAAGCTCTTACTATTATTTTTGCAGCTAGTGATTTCGAAATCCTTGAGGACATAACCTCTCAAATATTGTCACTAGTATGAAAAATGAATGTTTTCACAGTTTGAAGAACATCCAGAAATTGGAACGGAATGAGCTAAGGGGGGAATGGGATGGAGGTAGGAATGGTATGAAGGTAGGCTGTAGTAAGCAAGCCATGACAAACTTTGGATGATTCATATGCTTGGTATGCTCAACGAATATGGAATTGTGATTTTCCTATTATTGTAGGATTAATATATTATATTTGAAATTGATTGACAGCTTCATATCGCAATAAAATTTAGTGGAATCGTATGGCAGCCTATCCGCATGCCTGAGACTAGCTGCCTAGAACTGGAGATCATCTATGGCTTAAGAGAGAGAGAGAGAGAGAGAGAGAGAGAGAGAGAGAGAGAGAGAGAGATTTCACAGAGGTATGATTCTATTTTAGGAGAGATGCCCTATATTTTCTATGGCTAAAATTGTCAAATCATAAAATATAGTATATGGGTAATTTTGTTAAAACATAATTTTAGAAGGATTAGGAATGACTATTAGTTTAATACCGTACGTTGAGGAAGAAATGACTATTTCTAATCTAGTAGGAATGGTGTGATTCATCAGAAAAAGTTATACCAAGCATTAAGCAAAAGAATTGAAGGAAAGTAGGAATGGCCATTTCATTTCCTCCATAACATCATCATTCAAGCACCTCGTTAGTGTATTTCAATGTGAGTATTGTGTACTGGATCCATACTGTTTCTTCCTTGGATTAGATTTTTGTGGTGTCAAATAAACTGGTGATTAAATCATCTCTTGCAAGTCTCTCGAACCAATGTTTTCTTGATTCAGAAGTTTGTGCTGCTGTGCAAGCCCGGCAGCTTGATGCTTAACTGCCTATAGATTATTAGGCTTATTTATTTCTTAAGATATTTCCAAAGAAAGATCCCTATATTCTAACTTTCAACAAACAACTTTTAAGCGTATCTTTAGATATCGAAAAGGGGATGGATTTTGGCATCCTCATCCCCGCTTAACTGAAGGACCGGGGCAAGCTGGGGGTAGGTGGGGGTGAGGAATCTCCATGTTTTTTTAATTTTTTTTTTGAGTTAATAGAAAAATGGTCTAGGATTGGGTCGAGGATGGTTCCACTTGGATTATTTTTCATTCTTAAAATTAAGTTAGAAAGTATGGATCAGCTGCAGCTTTTGTTGTTCTTATTTGCTTTAACCAACTATAACCAAACAATCAAAGTATATCATTCATGCGCTTGATCACAGTAACCTTGTTTTTATAGGATCTCATCAGTTTTTATAGTTAATCGTGGCTGATGGTTACCAATTAATATTAATAAAATTGCAGTTACCAACGGTGTTACTATTTAATGAAAACCAACCATTTCATTTACTTGCACTGCTGCCATTCTGATCCTTTTTACTTGTGTATCCACATTTCATAAATAATATCAATAGCATCACTAATTTGATCCCCGTGTCTTAATAGCAGGAACAACGTGGGCTTTCGCTTTAAAGCAAAATGGCTGGTTCTAGGGTCGCTCATGCCACTTTGAAAGGTCCGAGTGTGGTCAAGGAGATTCTCATTGGAACTGCACTTGGCATTGTAGCGGGTGGCGTATGGAAGATGCACCACTGGAACGAGCAGCGAAAAGTTAGAGCATTCTACGACATGTTGGAGAAAGGTGAAATCTCTGTCGTTGCAGCAGAAGAGTGAAAACTCTGCTATTTCTTGCATTACTGATATCCTTATTGGTTCAATGGTGATTTTCTATCTTCATCGATTGACTCTTGAACCGAACACGAGCTCTTTTGGTTTCAAAATATTATTGAAATAAGTAGTATGGAACCACTTAACTGCAAATTCTGAAGCTTTCAAGGTTATTGTGTTGTTACTTTGTCTGAAAATTTGATTAATCATTTAATGGTTCTTTGTCTTGTACTACGCATACAAGTTACATATGTATGTTTCTTTACTATTTTGCATATGTTTCTAAATATATAAACTTTTAACATATTTTGATTTTGCATATCAATTAAAAATTTTGCTTTCCAAATACAAGAATTTGTAATTTGTTCTTACTTTTCACAAAGTTATCAATTCCCCGTAAATTAATATTGACGTGGACTAATGTAATATCTATATATGGTTAAAACAATGTAATTGAATACCTACACCGTTTAACTAGTCATATCACTTTACTTCGTCATGATGATATTAGTTTATAATTCAATTAGTCACGATGATATTAATTTATCGATAATTATTAATCGTGTGAAAAATTAGAACAATGAAAAATTTGGGGTTAATTTGGTATAAATACATCAATTTTCCACGATTTTGAAATTAGACATAAGCTTTGAAATCTTCCTGACAATACTCAATCTTTGCACCCATTTTTAATTTTGGCCCGCCTAAATTTCTTTGGTTGTAATAAACCTTTAATTTTATTATAACTACAAAATTGTCACTCAATTTTAAAATTGATTTTCAATTGAAAATTGTCTTTTTAATATGTTATAAATAACAGATGTTAATTAATAAATCATCGTCATTCCTTTTTTTTTAAATATATATATTTTTTTTTGATCGGTCAAAGTCATGTTAGATGTTAGTAATTAGTTCCCCATCCACTCCAAGAACTACCTTATCTCTCAATTCACCAAATCCACCTTATATCTCCAATCTCCAATTCGCTCCCAAGAGGGATCGAATTCGAGTAAGTTACTCAATTTTTTTAAATAAATTATTGAGTAAGTTTATAAATTGCATCACAATAAACTCGAATTCGAGAATTTTGATTTTAAACATTAATCAACTGTATTTGCTTAGCCGGCGGAGCTACTTGGTCTTGTTTGACTTAATTAGTGTAATTTATAAAGAAATTAGTAGTACGTTCGTCCGTACGATGCACATGAACATTAAAATTAGACCATATTATAAATAATATATCGTTTCAAGTCTACTTTTATATTTTATATTAGTATATATAAACTTAAGAGTAATAATATTTCAAACTAATGCGTACAACTTAAACATTGATTTTGTCGTATTTCTATTTAAACATTAATTATAAAGAATTAATATATCAGTCCATCCCAATTCATATAACAAAAGGAAAATTTCTATTTAAACATTAATTATAAAGAATTAATATATCAGTCTATCCCAATTCATATAACAAAAGGAAAATTTAACCATGTAAATAAAAAATCGGAAATTATAACCTTTTAGATATAAATATACTAATTTGCCCTTAATGATTTTTTTTAAATAAAATAATTCAAAAATAAGTTAAAGAAAAATAGCCACTCTTCTTGAACCCATCGCCCCTATCTCCTCGGGATAGCGCAGCCCTCCTCCCCGCCAGGGGCACCGCCACTCTCGCCGCGCTCGGATCAAGTGAGAGCCACATTCTTTTCGTGAGAACGGAGAAGTATGAACTAAACACATAAAGTACATGAACAAGAGATGATGAGGCCGTGAACAATTTATGTATTTGTTTATGGTTCTCCATCCTCCAAAAAGATGTGGTTCTCACTTGATCATTTACCTATATTTTTACGGTAGCCCTTCCTTAGGTTCTATGGAGAAATTATATAATTTGTGAAATTGCGAAACGTTGAATAAATCAATAATTTTGATGAATACACATTCTAGAGGGTAATTATTGAAAATCCCATCACTCCCGAATGTCTATTCATCAAAATTATTGATTTATTCAACGTTTCATAATTTCGCAAAAATATATATGGAAATAAATAAATTCAAAATAAATATGGAACGTAGGATCAATCAAGTTAAGTGGCTGAGATTTCTTCTCCATTCTCTAAATATTTCCATTTCTCTACGGATCTTCTCTCTCTCTCTCTCTCTCTCTCTCTATATATATATATATATATATATATATGAGTGCGCTCTAGTGAGACCCCCTATTTTTCGTGTAACATGAGTACAATGAATAAGACATATAATACTAATGAACAAGACATATATCTAACAAACAAGATGTATATACTGATGAAAAATAAAATTTTAAAAATTGGTAATGAATAAGACATATATACTGATGAACAAGACAATATATACTGATGAACAATGCGCAGTATATACTCATGAATAACAAAATTTAAAATATTCTGCTCCCTCCAGGATTCAAACACTGTGAAAAAAAATCACCATCCAGATACAATATCAGCCATAGGATTGATAAAATAAACGCACCAGATCGTACGTGCCCTAGATCTCACTAAAATTAGGGGGTCTCGTTGTAGCGCCCATATATATATATATATGAAAATGTTCAATTGAGAATGCTAAATGTGCTGAGAATTCAGAATTGGTCCGAACAACTGAGAACAAATCAATTTATTTTGATGAACATATTAATAATTTTTATGAACGGGCGTTTTGGTCTGGGTTCGAATCCTGGAGGTGACGTGGTTTTTAACAAATTAAATAAATATATATATGTTCATCAGTTATACTTGTATGTTCAGAAAATTTATTGATTTTGTTCATTATTCGCATTTCTTACGAAAATCAAATTCTCAATAGGAAAAGGTTCAATAGAGAAATGTAAATGTTGAAAGAAGGGATAAATAAATCTCGTGTCCAAATTTTGATGAACATCTCGCACTCTCAGGATTCGATCCCCAAAGATTCAATAAAAATATTGGTATGTTCATAAAAAAAAATATTGATATATTCAACGTTTCTAAATTTCTCAAAAAAATTAATTTATCCATAGAAACTAACCCTATATATATATATATATGGAGAAGTTCTATTGAGAAGCACAAATGTCATGAGAAGTGAGAATCAATCTAAATAGGCCTAGGGTTCGAACAAGTTAGTACATTTTGATGAACATGTCAATTAATTTTGTTGAACGCGCATTTGGTCTAGGGTTCGATCCCTGGCGGTAACATGTTTTTTAATAAATTAAATAGATTCGTATGTTCATAAGTTATATTGGTATGTTCAATGAATTAACTTATATGTTCATTAATCACTATTTTTTTGCTTCTTCCTTCTCCGTAAACCCTAGCTGACACTACTCCAAATTCGCTCATACTCTACAGTTTTAAACTGTAGAGTATGTGCATTTCGCTCTGTAGAGAAAAGTAGTGTAGAGAAAGACCCCCCCATTCTCTCTACGGTAGTAAAACCGTAGTCTATAATTAATGTAGACTACAGTATATCACGTACATACTCTACAACGTTCAACCGTAGTCTATTGTGTTCAATCGTAGTTTATTTATTTCGAACTGTAGTGTATTTGTACTTTTGTCTACGGTTTTAATGGATAATTGTAGTCTATATTTTCGAAATATTAAAGTTACGATGTTATAGAATATAGTTTAAAACCGTAGTCTTTATGAAATATAGACTACGGTGTTAATATCGTAGTTTATACCTATTACTACGGTATCATATTGTAGTTTGCTTGTTTTAAAACTCTAGAATCCAAAACGAAATTAAAATACAAGAAATTTCATTTGCATTCAAAATCAAAATATTTCATCCAGCAATCTTGTAGCAAGTATTAATACAAATGTCAAACCCAAAATTCAATTCAAAATTTACAATATCAAGTATTGACATATTACATAGCTAAAATAAAAATCTGTCATACTATATGTGTTCCAGCAACAAGCTTGCCCGCTCAACACGAACTTCATCAATGTCTTTTTGGCCATAAGTTCGATATCCTGTATATGTTAACAATTAAAAATTTAATTATTAACACTATTTTATATAAACAAAAAAAAAATAAAAAAAATAAAATGCATGTGTTAATCTTACAAAATCTTCAATTCATATATATAGTCTTCTTTAACTTCTCAACTTCTCGTCTTCTATGTCACCACTTCTAGGCACTCGTACTTTCTTCCACATGATAGCTCCATCTACATCATTTTTGCTGCATAATTCATCCTTCTACAATTATAATAGATCAAGCTTAAGAAAATATTGGAACAAAATGTTATAAAATAAAAACAAAACATAAATTTTCTCATAAATTTTAAAACAAAATGTTTTAAAAGATGAACTATTTTCTCATGAATGCTCACTGTCAGATTTTAGGATGGTTAAAACAGTCTGTTTGCGAGAGGATTTTATGGTCTTCTCGTCATCAAAATGTAATGAAAATTTTACAATGTCTACCTATATGTTCAGAGTTAACATACACCAAATTTCAGCCTAGTTGGTCTCTGTTTAGGGTTATTAGCCTGTAAATACACGAACTTTTTATATTTTTTGAAATTTAACACGACTTTTATTTTTAGTCCACAAATACACGAACTTTGCATTTTTTCTGATTTTTGACATCGACAAGAAAAAATTCTAATTTACTATTAACCTGAAGGTCGGTATACCATGTCATCCACTCTCTAATTAAAATAATGAATCAAATTACTCTATTCAAGTGCATATTTCGTAGTCCACGTCATGTATTCCGACCTCCACCTCAACAGTAAATAGAGTTTTTTCAAGTCGATGTTAAAAATAAGAAAAAATACTAAGTTCATGTATTTATGAGCTAAAAATAAAAGTCATATTAAATTTCAGAAAATATAAAAACTTCGTGTGTTTACAGGCTAATAAGCCCTCTGTTTACTATGACAATAAATTTTTACAAGTTTACTACACAAAATAGTGAAACTTTCCGGGAGAAACAGTTTTACGGGAGGATTTCATGATTTCTTTCTCTCCCTCTTTTCTCTCTTCTCGTCCAAGCTGTGGATGTTGCGGGTGCAGTCGAAAATTCTTCCACTGAAGAACCAGTGTCCAAGTTTGGTTTCGCAAATTTCTGTAATCCCCACATATATGCATGATTATTTCTTGTTCCTATATTCATTGGTTGGTTTCATTGCCTGAAATTTGATCCTTGTTTTGTTCATATTCTTGGAGCGCCATGTTTGATTAGGATACGTTTTCATATTGTATAGATAGAGATACTATTAATTCATACTCACTTATATTATTCGCATATGTATGCGTTTTCTTATTCATAGCGATACTATTACTTGATAATATTCCTACATATATACGCGTTTTCTTATTCCCTCTCGAAAAACGTGACGGCTGCCGTCTGAAGCGACCCCACCCTGCCCGTCTGCCTGAGTGTGGCAATGAGGGAGCCCTCGTCCTCCGACAGCAGCGAGCAGACAGTGGAGTTGAGCGGAAGCAACACTTGCACCGAGCACGTGTATTGGGGAACCACGAAGGCCAGCTGCTCCAACGAAGATTGGGCAATAGCAGTAATGCTGAAGGATCCCTCAGCATTCGTCGTGTTTCCCCCCACGTTCCTAGTAAAAAGTCGCACATTGCAGTTCAGGGACACGACGGCGCCGGCTACCGGGCTGCCGGGGCAGTTGCCATCATTGGTGCAGCAGAGCTGGCCGGTGACGCGCAGCCCTTCCGGCAAGATTTGGGCGTGGGCTCGTGGATTGCAGATCGCCAACAAAATGAGAGAGACAAACAAAGCCTTACTCATGGATTACTAATCAACCTAAAAAATCAAAATTATTTGATTTTGTGGTGTGTTGATGGGTGACGAAACTACAACTATTTATATATACACATATGAGTGTGTGTGTGTGTGTTTCTCTCTCGTAATTCAGATTTTGTTAGGCATTAATTAATTTTGTTTGAAAATTTTGGAGGAAGAGGGTTCAGGGTTGGGCTGCACTAAATAGCTAGGTTTTCAATAATAGTAGATGGAGTTGCCTTTCTTTTTTAGAAGAATGCATATATATTCTAATTAATATGTTTTATATAAGTTATACTAGTGTGTAACCCGTCGAAAATTCGACGGATAATTATTTTAATTATATTTATAATTATAATAAATAAAATAATATTTATTTCAAAATAATGAATTTTCTATGTAAATAAAGATTTCACTATTTTTTCTCATCACAAAAATGTATTGCAACATGTGATAAATATTCACACATATATATACATTTATAAATATAATTTATCACAATAATTAGTTATTCGTCTCAATAAAGACTCGAATATTAAAGAATAAACATTCATATACAAAATTAAGAGATTATAAATTAGAAGAAAAAATATGTAAACATGTTGATAAAATGTTCGTACGCGTCAAGAATGTATGTTACTCATATCCATATAATTTGAATAACAAAACACTTAAAATTAGAGAAAATTCCACGAAGACATGTTGATAAATGTTGTTACCCGTCTAAAATGTATATACTCGTACTCGTCTCAATTTTGATTAGTTACACAAACTCATTTAATTTTATAAATACAAGTTATTATAAATTTATATATTTATTTCCGTTTATATTTTATATACTCACCTTAATCTAAAATTCAATTAAAATATATTTTTGTACCCATTCATGTCTCAATCTCTTACATCCGCTACTTATATAACATACTCCCTTCGTCCCCCAAATAACTTTTTTATCCATTTTTGAGACACTACTCCACCACTAATAATACCCCATTTATTCTTATTCTTCATCTTTTCACCACTTTCAATACTAATTAAGTATAAGACTATCTTTATCAACAACTCATCTTAACCTAACCTTTTAATAAAATCGAAAAGAGGTACCACTAAAAATTATTTATTTTGAAAACCTTATTTATTTGTCGAACTTAAGAAATACTTCCTCCGACTCACAAAAACATAAACAAAGAGAAATGACACGGGTCTTAAGAAATGTTAGTTGAGAGTTAAAAGTAAGTGGAAAAGGAGTCCCACTTTAAAAAGTATTGTGAGAGTAATGAATTAATTAAGAAAAGATAGTGGTGTGCCATAATGGTTTTTCTGTAAATAAGTGTAAAAAGGAGGGATGAAAAATAAGAGGATAATTTTCAAAAATAGTAATGTTCATGTTTTTGTGAGACGCCCCAAAATGGAAAAACGTTCATGTTTTTGTGAGACGGAGGGAGTAGTATAAATCAAAATACATGTGATATTCTAAATTATTAATGATTTACAATTAGAGTAAAAAGGCTAGAATTCAACTACTCAAAACCCGTATGTATTACTCCCTCCGTCCCACGAATCTTGACACGTTTTCCTTTTTGGGCCGTCCCACGAATCTTGACACGTTTTCATTTCGGGTAATAATTATTACCTTCTCTCTCCTACTTTATCACTTTTATTACTCTCTCTCTCTCCTACTTTATCCATTTTATTATCTTCTCTCTCCTACTTTATCACTTTTATATTTTATTAACTACACATTTAAAACACTAATCTACAACTCTTTAATTTCCGTGCCGAATTCAAACGTGTCAAGATTCGTGGGACGGAGGGAGTATATAAATACACGTACCCGTCATAGACCACTTAAAAGTGATTTTATTATTAATTCTAATCTCAAATACGCGTATTACACTCACTATTTACCCGAACCTATGTGAATTTATAAAAATATAGTATATTGTCACACTAATTGATTATCTGTCACAGTAACAAATCGACATTACAAAGTAAATATTAATATAAATAAATTAAATAACATAATTAAGATTAAAAAAGGTAAAAAAAAATATATATTATGTAGTCATATCGATTAATGTTTGAACCAATTTACAATTTATAAACTTGAACCAATCTCAAATATAATTAAAAAAATTATTTTACAACTCGTTCTCGTCCCGAACTCGTATAATAATACTCACTTATTACCCAAGCTCATTTATAATCGTTTTTCTAATTTAGATTCAAAGTTAAGATTGTGAATATTATTGAAACATAAAAATTGTAACATATGTTTAAAGAAAATTATAATATTAAAAATTATATACTTTTTGAATAGTTATATTGATTTTATTTCACCAAATATTAGAATTCCATGAATCAAATAATTACATGTATATAATATTTTCAAATACAATAAAAATTATACTGTGTAAAAATGAGAGAGACGAGAGAAAAATATTTTATTTAAAACTTCTAGCTTGTACGAATTTCTTTGTTTAAATCTATTATTTACATATATATCAAATTAAAGCTCTTGCCACGATTTTTAATTTGATATGTATATTGAATATTTTTAATTAATTAAAAAAATATTTATAGGAAAAAAAAGAAAGATAAAAATGAGAATAAAAAGAAAAAAGTGAAAAGAAATTAAGAAAATATGATAATAATTATAAAAAAAATTCTATGTTTAGTTTGAGATTTTCCATACTGAAGAGATTTCCATGTTTAAATTTATACTACAAGTTCTAGAATTGCATGGATTTAAAATAAAGATCTGTCATGATGCCACGTAGGACCTAGAATTAAGGGGAGGCCTTGAATCTCAAACTGTATTATATAATGATGATGATATCTGACCTATGACCTAGCTCACATCATCATCATCATCATCATCATCGTTGTCTAGTTATGAATTTGTACAACTCGCTTATATTCTACTGCTTCCAGTATTAGTTAACACTTGATAGATCGCCCTAAAATTAATTAGTAAAATGAAATAACAAATCAAATGTATCGATCATGCATATTGTGACTCTCATAATTAAATATGATGTATAATGAGTGAGCAAATTATCTTTAATTAGTTCTATGTACGATCATCTTCCCTATTTATTGATGATTGTGCATGGAGCATAAATTAGTTTCAACATATGTCATACAAAAGTTACACGCTATAAGTTCAGTTTATATATAGAGAGAAAGTTGTTTAAAAAACATTCCCTATTCTGTTATTTATGAACGCATATTTGTACATATAAAATTCAGCTCTGGGCTGGGATTGCTCATATCTAAGTAGGGGTGGCACAGTACGGTATACCTTATTAAATCGACCATACCTTATACCTTACATTTACCTCCGGTATGGAGAAAATTCATACCTTTACCTTACCTTTACCTACGGTATACCTTAGTTCGGTATACCTTAAGTACGGTATGAAGAATATACAAAACCTTTACCGTACCTTTATTTCGGTATACCTTACCGAATTTCGGTATACCGTACTTTCACGGTATACCGCACTTTAACGGTATACCAAAATAATCGGTATTATCAAAATCGAAAAAATTCAATTGGTATACCGTACTTTATATTCGCATACTTGTATGCATTCATGTAATATATAATAAATTATATAAATGTTATAAGTTACATATAATTTATATGTTAGAAGTAATATTATTTATAATATAATACTAATATTATAACTATGCTATTATATATGTAACTATTATAAGTTAGATGTATAATTTATTGTAAAACAATAATTTTAGTTATATATTATAACTATACTATAATATCAACATAAATAATTTTATTTTATTGTATAACTTATACTATATACTATATTTTATTTGTTTTTGTATCATTTGATGATATTTATAAATTTATAAGTTATATAGTATATACTATACTATATAGATGTTATAAGTTATATGAGATTTATAAGTTAGATGTAATCTAAGTTATAATATAATATCAATATTAATTATAGCTATGTTATTATATACATAGATGTTACACGTCAGATGTATAATTTATTGTAAAACAATAATCTTAGTTATATAATATAGAATATTATATTATAACTGTACAATAATCTTAGTTATATAATATAGAATATTATATTATAACTGTGTTATGATATCAATATAAATAATTCAGTTATATTAAATTATATAACTTACATACTATGTTATATTTTATTCACTTTTATATCATTTGATGATATTTATATTCGCATACTCGTATGCATTCATGTAATATATAGTAAATTATATAGATGTTATCAGTTACATATAATTTATATGTTAGACGTAATATTATTTATAATATAATACTAATATTATAACTATGCTATTATATATGTAACTATTATAAGTTAGATGTATAATCTATTGTAAAACAATAATTTTAGTTATATATTATAACTATACTATAATATCAAAATAAATAATTTTATTTTATTGTATGACTTATACTATATACTATATTTTATTTATTTTTGTATCATTTGATGATATTTATAAATTCATGTACAATTGTATATATTCACATAATATAGATTATATACATCATTTTATAAAATTTATAAATATTTTTAAAAATATAGACATAAAAATAAATATTATATATTTTAAAACTATAGATTTTGATACGATATATACCGCGATTTTCGGTATACCAATATATACGGACAACTGTGGTATATCAGAATAAGGTATTGTACCTTATTACCGGTATATACCGAATATTAAGGTATACCAGAATAAGATATGATACCGCATCACCGGTATATGCAGTAATATTCGGTATACCAGTAATACAGTATCATACCGTATTTTGGTATATACCTTTAATACGGTATTTATTGATTTTTTCGGTATATACCGCGGTATCGGTATACACTGGTATACCCCAGTATTTGGAAAATCCATACCTTTACCTTACCGTAAATCTTCGGTACGGTATCATACCTTACCAAAAAAAAACCGGTATACCTTAAATTCGGTATTTTACGATATTTTACGGTACGGTATGGCCGGTATACCGAATTTTCAGTATATTTTTCCAGCCCTATATCTAAGAATACATTATTATAACAAAAAAAATATTTTATCAGATAAATTAAAATTAAAATTTTTTTACTACTCCCTCCGTCCCGCCGAGCTTGGGGCGATTCTTTTGGGCACGAGAATTAAGAAGTTGTAGATTAGTGTTTTAAGTGTGTAGTATAAAAGTGATAAAGTATGAGAGGAAAGGTAATAAAGTGATAAAGTAGGAGATAGAATGTGATAAAGTGATAAAGTATACGAGAGAGAAGGTAATAAATGGCGCAATTAGTTCTGTAAATTAGTGTTTTAAATTGTCTATTTTTTGCCAAAAAAGAAAATGACTCAAGCTCGGTGGGACAGCCTGAAAAAGAATACGACTCAAGTTCGGTGGGACGGAGGGAGTATCATTTTTCTTATATGGCAATTTTTTTTCTAACCTTTTCATTTCTAAACTACCACACTATAAACACTAGTTCCTCAAAATCCGTGCCGAAAAGAAAGTGATCAAGCTAGGTGGGACGGAGAGAGTAATTAATATTATTTGATAATTTTGGAGGGAGAGGGTTTAGGGTTGGGCTGCTCTACATATAGGTTTTCAATAATACAAAAAATAGTTATTTTTTGCTATATATTTTGGAGCATCCACAAAAATTAGTCTATTTTCATTTTTAGAAATTTTCTATGACATGATGTTCCTTTTTCTCCACTCACAATACAATTAATGATCATTATTAATATTATATTTTAAGTGAGATCCTTTTTTCCACTCATAAAATATTAATTATTTTTATTAAAATTCGTTTTGTCTCCTTCCAGTTAGGATTATTTTTTGTGGACGGAGAGATTAATAAATGTGAAGTTGACTTTTTTAAGAATAAGAGTCAATATACATAATTATCCATGTATTCATCAAGATAAAAAAATAAAAAATAGTAATTAATTTTCGTGTAAGATTTAATTATTGTCCTTATCTTATTGAATAAATTATATAGGGCTACAAACGAGTTGAGCTGAGTCAATACTAGCTGGCACGAGCTCAATTCGTTTGAACATTTAGGTGTTCGAGATTGATTCAAGCTTCTGTCTTATTGATTCAACTCTTCTCGCCATACGATTATTGATCTCGACTAGTATGGTGCCTAGATATGTATGCTATTTGTTGTTATTTTCATTTATTTAGTTAAATAGTTAGATTCTATATATAAGTTTTTAGGATTCTAAACAAAGTGCCAGATATATATCAAATAGATTTGGATAATATAATGTAACTAATTTTATAGTATTTTATTATAGTATTAAAATATATTTTTATAATATTTTAATATCTAATGAATTAATATATTCTTCTAAATAGATAAATTAACATATATTATATTCTTTTAAATATATAATACTATATAATTTACATAATTATCCTTAAAGTTAAATACTCCCACCGTCCCAATAAATATGGCCATCTTTCCTCTTTGGTTTGTCCTACTAAAAGTGGCCACTTCCTTAAATAGTAAAAATTAGGGCTTCATTAAGCAATTAATGAAGCTGTTAATCTATTCTTAAAATAATCCTACAATTTACTTATTCCTACCTAACCCTAGCTAAATCATTTCACCTCTCACACTCTCTCTCTCATCCGCCGCTGAGTTTCTTTCTCTCATCCGCTGCTCTCACTATGAACTCCAAACGAGTCTCCGGCCGTTTGCCGTGGAGGTTTGAAACCGTTGTTGGTGATTTTTAGATTTTGAAGGGCTTAGATGTTGTGCAGCAGTCCCCTTATTTATAGATTAAGTTAGACAGCCTTTTGATGTTTTCAAGATTGTAAAAACTGGCGCCCAATTTTGGGTTTTCATTTCAATGAAGAATTTGGAATCTGCCGCCTTTTGCCCACTATTCAATTTTTTAATTTTAGTGTTTCTTATTTTAATGGTTGTTGCAGATTTTAATGGTATATTTATGTGTGTCCAAAGTGTACAGATTTAAGAACTCCATCTCTAATTGTTCGAAAATTTTACTGTTCAAAATTAATTAAAATTCCAGATTAAATTTTACTGTTAATTTAAATTAATTAAATTTTTAATCTCAATTTTAAAATTAAATTAAAGTTAGAAATATAAAAAGATGAAAAAGGTTGTTATAAGTAATTAACTCACTAATAAAGTCATTAAAAGAGTGGACCACACATGATTAAAGCTTAACCATCACTTTCTTAATCTCCGTGCTGAAAAGAAAGTGGCCACATTTATTGGGACGGAGAGAGTATGCAATAGGAATATAAGATTATCCACAACGGTGACCTTTCTCTGAGGTCACCCATATAAGACCAAAAAAATGTTAAAAGTTATAAAATTGTATGACCTAGGTGCCAAACACCATAAGTCACCATGTCATCTTTTTTCTTTTTTCTTTTTTTGAGAACATGTCATCTTTTTTCTATATTTTGTAGTACTTGGCATTTTTCAGTTCGCGTATAACAATTTTATCTTAAAACACATTTTTTATTATTGTAAAATTAAAAATTGTCCACAAAAATAAAAATAATAAAAAATAGCCAATTTTTGAACAAAAAGACGGAAATACCCCTCCCCTGAAAATAAAAATTTCTCTCAATCTGTCCGGTACTCTCTCTCTTCTTCTCCCCCCTCTCTCTCTCTCTCCACTCTCTCTTCTCTCTCAGCTCTCTGTCGCCCCGGCGCCGCCCTCTGATTCTCGGCGAGCAGCGGTTACAAGGCTGCCACCACCGCGATTCTCAGCCGCCTGAGGCCGAGCAGTTCATCGCCGGAAAAAATGGCCTCTTTTACCAATCTATCTCCTTCTCATGCTCGATCTCCAGTTCAGATCTAAGCTCCACTAGCCCTTCCACGCAGCGACAGAGCTGGCCCGCCACCGGGTCACGCCGCCCTCCACCACCTTCGCCCGGTTCCGCCCCCACGAGCAGAGCTCTGATACAAGCTTCAACGCCGACTTCTTCGCCGGAAAAAATGGATCCTCTCTTACATACTGAGATTTGAGCGAAATAGAAGTTGATCTACTGAGATTTGGGCGAATTGGTGATTTTAGTGAGAAGTTTTGTTGATTTGATGGATCCTCTTACTATTGTAGGAATTCAATATCGAGAAGCTGCAGTTGGTGGAGGCTGAGAAGAAGAAGATCAAACAGGAATACGAGCGCAAGGAGAAACAAGTTCAAGTGCGCAAGAAGATCTAAGATTTTATGGTTTCATTTGAATTAATCGATGTATAGAAAGCACGCAGATGCCCGCATGAACCCTGCAGCTAGCTAGAAAGCTTAGCTTTTTCATTCACGAGAGACTTTGGAAATCGGATAATTAATCATAGTTGGTAATGATTTTTGGATGCAGATAAGTGAAATTGTTTAGTTAATTTGTTTGATTTTTTAAATGATTTTTCCATACTATAAAGGAAGCGTATTTACATTGATATGATGATGTTAATGTGTTGGTTTTCTGAATGACTCTTATTTATTGGCAATTTCTTGAATTCACGACTAAATGTATCAATTCACATTTTAATATTTTTGAATTCACAACTTGATGTTCTTAAATTCACAATCAGATCTATAAATTCACAACTTAATGTTCTTGAATTCACGATCACATCTATAAATTCACAATCAGATTTATGAATTCACAACTAAAACTCGAAATCACAACCAAAATAAATTCTAGTTTTAGTTGTGAATTCAAACTTTAAAAACTCAAATTCACAACTACTTGAATTTACAACTAAAATAAATTTTGGTTGTGAATTAAATTCTAGTTGTTAATTCTACTGGTTGTGAATTCACAACAAAAAAATTCTGATTGTGAATTAAATTTTGGTTGTGAATTCACAACTAAAAAATTATGGCTGTGAATTCACAAACAAAAAATTTTGGTTGTGAATTCGACTGGTTGTAAATTGTGAATTCACAACCAGTGTGAATTCACAACCAACAAATTTTGGTTGTGAATTCACACTAATTGTGAATTGCGGGATTTTTTAAAGGGGTGATGTTTAAAGGGTAAAATGAAATGGACATTTTTTAATTTTTAATGTAAAGGGTATTTTGGTAACACTGGTCATTTTTTAATATTTTTATATTAGTGGACAATTTTTAATTTTACAATATGAAAGTGGCCATTTTAAAAATTCACTCTTTTATTATATATAGTTCTTTATAAAATTTTATAAGAATTATATTAAACTTCTTATTGATTTTTTGACTTTAGGTAGAGCCTAGCTAATTTTGTTAGAGCATCTCCAGTGAAAAAGACTATAAGGTTCTAATGCATTGGCTCTAAGAAAGGTTCTAATTTCTCCATTTTCATTTTATTCCATTTTTCAATTTTCAATTCCAACAGTTCCTTAAAATTAAATTTAAACCCTACATTAAGTAAAATAAAAATTACAATAATTAAAATTAAAATTACAATAATTAAAATCTAGACTAAATCAATCATCGACGTTTATGACTTCTCTGAGCATATTGTTGTGCAATGCCAACGGCCCAACTGTGCTTCTGACATCTTTGAAGTGTCTGCATTTAGAATTTTCAAATCAACAATATCTATTTTCACATCGACAACTTTATTTTTAGCATTGGCGGCTACCTAGTGGGAGGTGCTAAAGAGCTCGATTCGTCTGATGACGCGTTCTAGTGCGTTGTAGTATTGAGCTTTATCCTCACTCGTTGAGAACTTTACCTTTTTCCCATTGCCTTCGTCGCGCTTGGCCGCTTTCTGGCCTTGGGGCCTCTCCCTAGTCATTTTGTTTTTATTTTTTTCATTGTTTTTCAAGTGTAATTTTTCAGTCCAAGTGTCATTTTTTTGTCCATAAAGTCATTTCCGACGACCACAGTGTCATTTCCGTTGGCCACGTAGGATTTAATTTGGGGAAAACCGATGATCAGACCTAAATGAGAAAGAAAGAAAAAAACAAAAGATTATGGATCTTGAGAAGAAAAAAAAGTGCAATTCACGAATTCAATAAAACGTTTTGAATTTCACAAAATTTCCTATACACTCGGGTCGTACCAGACCCGGATCTGACTCAAATGGACTATCCTACCCGAATGTCAAGTGTTAGTGTCATTTTGATATAGTATTAGTGTCATTTCAATATAGTGTTAGTGTCATTTTACACGTAGTGTTAGTGTCATTTCAATATAATGTTAGTGTCATTTTCAAAATAGTATCATTTGTAAAACAAAATAGTGTTAGTGTTATTTTCGAAATAGTGTCATTTGTAAACAAAATTGAGTTAGTGTCATTCCAAGATCGTGTTAGTGTTAGTGTCATTTCAAGAAAAAAATAGGTCAGAATAGTCTAACTGGGTCAGGATCCGGGTCGAGTACAACACAAGTGTACGGTACGTCCGGATGTACAGGAGACTACCTCTTTGAATTTACAAGCAATTAACCCTTCATTTTATTCCATTTAGAGATCTAATATGGTGAATAGCCAAAATTTTTAGTATTATCTTGTCTATAAGCCTCATCCCATTTCAATACTTCATCCGTCCCACTACAAATATCTCATTTCCTTTTTTGGCAATACACTCTCTCTCTATACTTAATATTTAAACAATTTTGATCAACCCACTTTATCTACTTTATATACATTTCTTAATCTCTGTGCCCAAAAGAAAGGAGACATTTAGAGCAGGACGGAGGAAGTATTTTTTTTTTATGATAAATGGGATGACGTTATATTTGGTCGATCAGTGTGTCTAGCATATCATTATTGATGGCCACGTTAGATTAAAATTGGGAAAAATCGACGACCGGTCTAAAATTGAATATATATATATATAGAGGTGGCCAAAAAAACCGGAACCGGGAACCGAACCGGAAAACCAGACCGTCCGGGACAGTTCTGGAACCGGAACCGTGATACAAGGTTCCAAACCGGAACCGAAACCGTGCTCGGCCGGTTCGATTACGGTTCCGATTTCTCAAACCGCCGGTTCCCGGTTCCGAACCGGAACCGGAACCGGAACCGGGAACCGGGAACCGTGCCAGAACCGCCTTGGAACCGTGAATCGAAGGTTCCACGGTTAGAACCGGGAACCGTGGAACCGTGCCTAGAACCGCCTTTTAATTTTAGTTATTTGGTTAAATAATTATTGTCGTAAGAAAAAAATAACAATTGATATGAATAAATGTAATATTTTTAGAAAAGATGAAATAATTGGAAAAAAAATATATATAAAAAATGTGAAAATAAAAAATTAACGAAAAAATAAAGAAAATAAAGAAAATCATTTACTAAAATAAAATAAAGAAAATATTTGGTCAAATAATTATTGTCGTAAGAAAATTCTTTACTATTAATATGATGAAAGGTAATCTATAAAAAATATTACTACAATTTTTCATATTGATAGTGTCACCAAAGGTAAGACGAAGGTAAGAGAACTACGTAGACTTTGATTCCTTCGGGATACGTAGGCAACTCAATTATAACTTAAATGTTATAATTAAGCTCAAGTTCTATTTCCTTTATTTCTTTTTTTCCCCAATTAAAAGTTGTAAACTAAATTGTCTTAATTTTATTTTAGCATTCAAATATTGTAATTTGTAAATTTTATTTACAAGAGTTGTAAGGTATAACTTTGAATTATAAGTTCAATTTAGAAAAGAATGTATATGAACTTTATATTTTCTTGTGTCATTTATTTTATTAAAGCAAATTTCATTAAATTTTACACAACAATACATAAAATAATAAAAATTACATTAAAAAAAAACGGACGGTTCTAACGGTTCGAACCGGAACCGGCGGTTCGGAACCGGAACCGCCGGTTCACGGTTTGGAACCGAAACCGTGAGGGTTATTTTTCGGTTTGGTTCCGGTTCCAGTTTTTGGAACCGGGAACCGGCGGTTCCGGTTCCGGTTCGAACCGGGAACCGAACCGTGGCCACCTCTATACAGAGCCGGCCCTTTCATTAGGCCGAAGGGGCAATGGCCTAGGGCCCCCAAATTTTAGGGGCCCCAAAAAATGTAAAGCCCAATATTATTATTGACCCAATTAAAAAAAAAATTATGTTTCCTACTTTTCCTAAGCCCAAAATAAACGTCACTAATCTCTCTCTCTTAATTCTTTTTTCTTTTCCCAATTCCCAGCAAGTTAATAATGTCTCTGATCTCTCTCTCTCTTAATTCATTTTTCTCTTCCAATTCCTAATTCTTTTTTCTTTCCCAATTCCCAGCAAGTTAATGTCCCTGATCTCTCTCTCTCTCTCTCTTAATTCTTTTTTCTCTTCCAATTCCCAACAAACTAACGTCTCTCTCTCATTTCTTTTTTTCCCCAATGTCTCACTCTCTCTGAATTGATAGAAGACTGAGTGCTCTGCTCTCTCTCAAGACTCTCATTCTCTCTCTCATTCTAACTCTATCTTATTCTTAATTCTCTCTATTTGCTTGTGAATTTCAATTTGATTATCTCATTATCTGCTCAAAATGCTAGGAGATCTAAATTTGTTTCTATAATTATTTGATCATTGTTTTCTAATTTATTGCACTTTATAGTTAATGTTACACGATGCTACAACTTCTAGAACCTTCATCTTTTAAGGGGCCCCTTTTTTCCTTTTCGCCTAGGGCCCCCGGAATGTCAGGGCCGGCCCTGCCTCTATATATATATATTCCCCCGTCGTCCAAAAAACTTCTTATCTTTCTTTTTTAAGTTGTCCTCCAAATAATTTTCTATTTATTTTTTTGACACTATCCCACCACTAATAACATCTCATTTATTAATTTTCATCTTTTTACCACTCTCAATACTCTTAAATGCCATTCCAAAACATTTTGAATATACAAGTAATAATTAACAAATACCAAAATATAGTCAAAAGGTGGCTATGGAGTTCATAAGTGTATATAGTCTATTAAGTTTGGCTAATTTTATCTCCAAAAGTCAGCTCAATTGAATTTTTTTTCTCAAATCACTTAATCATTCGTTGAACCAGACAAGTTCTTCTATAATCTTCATTTTGTAGGTTTAATATAAAACATATATTACCATCATCCTTGGGGCATAAATCGTAGGTAAATAAACCACGAGTATTTAATTATATTTCACCAAATGTAGCATTTATATATACCCTACTTTTCAAACTATCAAGAAAGCAAAGGAAAGGGCATATAGAAAAGGAACAAGGAGTTATATTATCCAAAGCTCCCATCTAAATATAGTACAAGAGAACAAATTGATAAACAAAAGTGAAAAGACACAAGAAGTCGATACGATGTTTCATAATCTCTTCAAGCTTTTCTTCCTAGCATCTATCTTCTTCTTGTCCACCGGAACCTTCGCCAGTGCGGCCTCCTTCTTCAGCGTCGTCGGAGCTGCTTTCGATCCACTCACTCCTATCTCAGCCGACGACGGCATTCCTGCTGACAGATCTTGCCCGTTCTCTGGTTTGGGGGCCAACGGTGAGGGCAACGGGGGAGCACCACCGGATATGGCAATCTTTTGATCGGCACACTTTGCCGAGGCATTAGTCTGGTCCACGTTCAACGCATCCGGCTCGGAAATTGCTCCAGATTTCAGCTTCGGCTTCGGCTTCATACCATGTATTCCAGTGAAAATCCTGATGTTTTAGGCATTTTCATCATCATCTTCACACAGGTTTTTACATTTATTATAAAAAGTGTGCATAAATTTCAACAACGGGGTAGCTCACCTCGCGTGTCTGGCATACTCATCGTAATTTTCTAGCAGCATCTTGCCAGCCTGCTCGTTCAGAGCCGACTCTGGAAATGGTTCGATCAGCAAGCATCTGATCACCTGTTCAATCACACGAACCCCGAATGAGAAACATAAGCAAACAAGTGCCTTTCCTGGGCTATTACCAAATCCTTGAGATATACGTAGAAAACCCAACAGGACTTACAGTCAAAACATGCCGTAAGCCAAGAGTTGGATTCCAGTCTCGCTTCAATGCATTAACACAGATCTCACCATTGGATGCAATATTAGGATGAAAAATCTTGGTCATGAAATAGCCTGACAGTAAGATAATAGCTTAAAATAGTTACAATCATCGCATTCATGCATGTTGTAACAATTATTGACCCAAAACTAAATCAAACCAAAAAAGCAGCATCAGAGGGAAAATTTTCAGCACAAAAACAGTTATGAACAAGAAGCAGTCGTCAAAAGGATTTATTATGGAAGTATGAGAATAACAGTAGGAGCATCAAAAGATGTTTGATTCTTCGTTCATGTGTAATAATATATTAAGCAAGAAAATGAAAATAAGTTATGCAATTGGAAATATTCATCCAAATAGGAGCATCAAAAGATGTTTGATTCTTCGTTCATGTGTAATAATATATTAAGCAAGAAAATGAAAATAAGTTATGCAATTGGAAATATTCATCCAAATAGGCTAAGTGTTGGATCACAAACCTTTTGGAGGAGAGTGTGGGAAGTCCTGTGACAATATCAACCTCATCCGGAAAACGCCATTCTCATACGGCGTCCCAGCTGCAAGGTTACACATAATCAATCACAAAAGTCTTGACGTCAGTTTGAAAAAGCTAAAGTTTGAAATAGGTACCCGGGCCTTCAATATCAGCAAATATAACTGAAAAGTTGTCATCATTTACGCCAACTTTAATGCCTTCTGGAGGGGTTTCATCGAGATTCTTAAGTTCTTTCGCGAGTTGTTTTATGACATTTGGAGGAAGGTTCTCATTTGTTGCCTGCAGGAAGGTTCTTTTGACTCAGATACCCTATTAACCTAGGCATTATTTGTCAACACAAACATCAAGAGAATATTACCATCGCAGATTGCGTGAGAGTGTAAAATGTGTACTCTCAGCAGCTGCTTTGCGAAACTACCGCGTGATACAATCCCAAACAGGATCCTATAAAGACAACAAAATTAGCCTCTTAGATCACTTGGAATGGCATGGGTATTATTCTCGCATTTTATATAGATTCACAAAGTATGTACAGAATACAAAAACATTGGAAATGTATATTCTGGCAAATGAATGCAACTTCAGGAAATGCATAAAGTTCCTGGATTTTTTAAGCTAGCGCACGGCACATTGACTAAATTTCTGACAAGTAATATGCATTTTCATCAATAAACAAGTTTCAATTTCCAAAGCAGTGCATAAAATAGGACAATTCAGTTGAATTCTAGGTCATCATTCAACTCACAAAACTTAATGTGATTGCGGCAGTTCAGTTTGAATCTTGACATAACCCTCAGGGATACAAGTTTCTAATGATTTTCTTAGCAGAAATCACAATTGCTTGAAACGTGATATCGAAGAAATTTAGAGAAATCGGATTATGTCATCTCCCCATTTTGAAATCTAACCCCAAACTACCACCAAAGCTCATAAATCTGATATTCTCATACCTTCTCTCCTAAATTATCCACTGCAAAAATTTAGTAATCAACCTAATGATATTCTACACAAGTCACCATAAACCAATTAAGTGGACGGAAAAATTACATGACCAATTTAGACAGAAAAATAGTCAAAATAGTACCCCCAGAAAGGCTGTTGTCTAATGACCTTGCGCCTAAAATATTCTCTAACATACAAATTTCAGTCATTTAACTTTCTGAGTGGGTGAATTACACAATTCTATCATAAAAACAAGGAGAAATTTGGCTTTGCAAGTAAAGATCGAGCTGAAAATTTCGGTATCTCTGAAGCATTAACCTCGCAACAAAGCAAAGCACTTTACACATGAGAACACTAAAAAGGCCACGTTTTTCGGATCGGATTCACAGGAAGCAAAGTATAAACCCTAAAATTGAATCGCTCAAGAAGCCACCTAAAATAATCAAGAATAAATAGGGAAATTCACAACGAGGAAATAAAATCGAGGATAACCCCCAAAACAAAATCTTGACAGAAAATCGGGAAGCCCAATTCCGATATGATCTCAATTAGCCCCAAAATACATTGATAACACAAGAATCCAAGAACTCCAAACACCAGAAAAATGCAGTACTTAAATGGAGGGTTGAAAGAAAATCCAGAAGGAAAAAAGAATACCTTGGACCAAAAGAGGGAGAGAGACTAAATGGGAAATGGCATTAGAGTGATAAGAGAAAGAGGGAATGAGGGCGTGCGAATTTCTCTATGCTTTCGCTTTCTTTGGTAGACAGATATATTATCAGACTTCGCAAATGCCACAAAAGGATTTCAGATAGCGATCGATCTTCCCTTGTATGTGATTGAGGAATTGATTTTTAGCAAGGCAGAGAGAGAGAGAAAGTGAGTATTACGTATAGATTTGATATATACTCGCCGATATAAGGGGTAGGGATTAGGAATGGGTGAATTTATATCGGCACACCAAAATGTGCTGTCGCCACTATTTAGATTGTACCGTTACAATACAGCCCAGTAGCCCACGATACAGCTGCAGCCTTACAAATTTTGCATTTCGACTTTCTCTAATGATTTTGTGCCGGGAATCAAAATTAAGGAATAATTTTTACTACATTAAAATTAACTATACTTTAAATCGCCTAATTTAAAATTTTGGGCAAATCATAATCTTTGGCTAGGAATGCATGAATGTCATAGCGTTTGAGACTTGACAAATCTATGCCTAAGTATTATACAATTAATCTATCTACGACATGACTGCCCATACACTAGTTAAATATATAAAAAAAAATATTTAATTTATTTTTTAAAATAAAAAAGGATTTCATTATTTTTCTATATTGTCTACATTGTAGCTATTTTTTATATTTTTTTTGAAATTTTTTGTTTTTATTTTTTAAAATAAAAATAACTATAATGTGAAGTTGTGAACAAATATAGTAAAATAATAAAATCTTTTTTTTATTAAAAAAATAAATGAAATAAAAAAATTATGTTGAACCATAATAGAGCTATTTAGCATCACTCAATATTATAATATTCGTTTATTTTACATTTTTACTGTCACTAAATGTTGTTTATTGGTAAGAAGCTAATATCCATATTGTACTTGTCCCAAGTTCACAATAAATAGAAATGTATCTATGAGCTTCGTGATTTTATTATAAAAAAAATTGAAATATTTTGTATCAATTGGTCAAATTTTAAATGTTATGACATTATTGCAAAATTATCAAACATTATGACGATACATGGTACTGATCATTAAAATACTAGTAATAAAATATTGTAACCAAATGGTGCTATTATAGCATATAAAATAAGCAGAATATCATATCTATATCAACTTACACGCGAAAACATATATTTGTAACTGGACAAATAATTCCAAAAAAAAAAAAAAAAGATTCAGATAAACAATATAGAAAATACTAACTCTAGGATATGTAATGGCTCAACTATATAAACTCATGCATTCAACTTAATAATTCAAGTATCAGTTTAATCCAATCTTTGATAAAAACATCACACAATTATTCATACCGTCTCTCTCGAGTAGTTCATGAAATTTGATTAATAAAATATCTATCTTCATTAAGACTCAATAAAATTTAGTAACTCTAAAAGTGTTAGGAAATTAGACGCAACTAATTCCGCCCGGGATCAAGTGTGACTCAATATTGTGGATATCGACCGATATGAAACGAGAAGAAAAAATGACACCGATATTTTTAACGTGGTTCGGCCAAACTGCTTACGTCCACGGACCCACACCAATATATTAGAGAATCTCAAAAGGAGGAGTACAACAAAAATACCACACTGTATTTTGTATATGCCTACGCAGAGGCTATCTCTCAACTCACTTTTATCACTCGTGTATAACTTCCACACTGAAGTTTTCTCTCACAAGAATTTTCTCTCTCTCTCTCTTTCTCTATCTCTCTCTAGCTGAAAGTTAGATTGTTGTTTGGTGTTGTGTGTTGGATGCTGCAGAAGAGCTCTCTATTTATAGGAAGATTTGGAGGTGGTAGGTGAGAAATGGTGGTAGGTGGCAAATGGTGGAGGTGGTAGGTGGCTACCTACCTCTATTTTTTCTAACAATCTCCCACTTGAAGACTGATTTCAATCTGTCTTCACACCTCGATCAACGCAGCAGCCTTTCTGTCTTTGTCATTCTAGCAAACCAATTGAAGCTGAGCACAACTTCAATTTATCAATGGTTACTGCCTTTGTAAGCATGTCGGCTGGATTTTGAGCTCCTTGGATCTTTTCAAGTATTAACACCTCATCCTCCAACAGAGATCTGATGAAATGATAACGAAGTCCAATATGTTTCGTTCTAGAATGAAATGCTGAATTCTTTGCCAGATGTATCGCACTCTGACTATCGCTGTGCAAGACATTCTTCGTCTGATCAAAACCCAATTCTGCCAACAACCCTTGTAACCAGATCATTTCTTTGCTAGCCTCGGTGATTGCCACGTACTCTGCTTCTGTAGTGGATAAAGCAACAATCTTTTGTATCTGCGAGATCCAACTAACAGCAGTCGTGCCAACAGTAAAGACATAACCGGTAGTGCTTCTCCTGCGATCTACCTCACCGGCAAAATCTGCATCTACAAAACCTTGTAGTGCTACATCACCTCGTCGAAAGCATAAGCATCTATCAGTAGATCCACGTAGATATCTCAATATCCACTTTACTGCTTCCCAATGCTGCTTTCCTGGATTTGCCATAAATCTGCTCACAACTCCCACTGCATGAGCGATATCTGGTCTAGTACAGACCATGACATACATCAGACTTCCAATGGCTGAGGTGTAAGGAATTTTAGCCATGAAGTCTCTTTCCTCCTTAGTCTTTGGAGAGTGCTCTTTGGATAGGCGGAAATGGTTAGCTAATGCTGAGCTAACCGGCTTAGCACTGCTCATGTTGAATCTTTGCAAGATTCGATTGACGTAGTTGGCCTGAGACAACTGCAAAACACCTTTTTGCTTGTCTCTGTAAATTCTCATCCCAAGAATTTGCTTTGCTTCTCCTAAGTCCTTCATCTCGAACTCCGCTGAAAGCTGTCTTTTCAACTTCTTGATTTCGTTCAAGTCTGAGCCGGCTACTAACATGTCATCAACATAAAGTAGCAAGATGATATAGCTGGACTCGAACCTCTTGAAGTAACAACAATGGTCAGCATTGCACTTCATGTAGCCATTTTTCTGCATGAATCCATCAAACTTCTTGTACCATTGCTTTGGAGCTTGCTTCAAGCCATACAGGCTCTTTTTCAACTTGCACACTAGCTTCTCCTTTCCTTTGACAGAGAATCCATCTGGTTGTTGCATGTATATTTCCTCCTCTAAGTCACCATTGAGGAAAGCAATTTTCACATCTAACTGCTCTAGATGCAAGTCCTCCGTTGCAACAATACTCAGGACCGATCGGATTGTTGTCAACTTTACAACCGGAGCAAAGATATCTGTGTAGTCAATTCCTTCTTCCTGTTGGAAACCTTTGACTACCAATCTTGCCTTATATCGCTTTGAACCATCATGCTCTTCTTTGATTCTGTACACCCATTTGTTGTGTAGAGCTTTCTTTCCTTTGGGCAACTCAACTAGTTCCCACGTCATATTAGAGATAAGAGATTTTATCTCTTCTTTCATTGCAAGCTCCCACTTGACAGAGTCTCCGACTTGACATGCTTCTTCATAGAATTCAGGTTCACCAGCATCGGTCAGTAACATTTGATTCATGTACTTCCTGTTTGGAACATGAGGTCGAGATGACCTCCTGGGTATAGGAGTTGGAGCTGGAACTGGAGACTGTGGTGGATCAGCCTCAGAGTTGGGCTCCTCCGTCTGCAAACCTTCATCTGTTTGCTTTGATGTACTGCACTCTGCAGTATCATCTGGATCAACGTATGTTGGATCGTCACTTGTTGTGTCGGTGGACTGCACTGCATTCCTGTCCTTGTACATCACATTTTCATTGAATATGACATTCCTGCTTCGAATGACCTTCCTGTTTTTGTCATCCCAAAAACGGTACCCGAACTCATCTCCACCATATCCAATGAAAGTACATTTTAGTGATTTGGAGTCGAGCTTACTCCTGGCATTATCACTAATGTGTACATACGCGACACAACCAAATACTTTCAAGTGAGAAAGTTTAATTTCTTTGCCGCTCCAAACTTCCTCAGGTATTCTGTACTCCAATGGTACAGATGGCCCATGGTTAACGAGATATGCCGCTGTGTTGACAGCTTCTGCCCAAAATTGTGTTGGCAGTCCTGCATGTATCCTCATGCTCCTAGCTCTTTCTGTCAACGTCCGGTTCATGCGTTCTGCAATTCCATTTTGTTGTGGTGTCCCTGGCAACGTCCTTTCTAACTTGATGCCATCCTGGTAACAAAATTTCTTGAACGCCATATCTTCGTATTCTCCACCATTATCGGATCTCAACTTCTTTATCCGTAAGCCAGTTTCATTTTCCACCATGGCCTTCCACTTCTTGAACGCCTCGAACACCTCTGACTTGTGTCTCAAGAAGTAAACCCACACCTTTCTCGAGTGGTCATCGATGAAAGTCACAAAGTAAGACTTTCCGCCATTGGATGAAACTGCTGCTGGGCCCCAAACATCTGTGTGGACTAACTCAAGCTTTACTTGCTTCGGAGTTCTACCACTGGTATTGAAACTCACCCTCTTCTGCTTCCCGTAGATACAACTTTCGCAAAAGTCTATATCAACAGACTGAAGCTCTGGTAGTTTCCCTTTCGAATGCATATACTTGAGCCCTTTCTGGCTCATGTGCCCAAGTCTTTGGTGCCACAAATTTGCATTCTTCTTGCTATCAGCAACTGCAATTGTCACACACGCATTCATCGTTGTGTATAGGCTTCCAGTATCCTTGCCACGTGCAAGAATCATTGCGCCCTTAGTGATTTTCCAATAATCACCTGAGAAGTGTGTATCACATCCTTCTCTTGACAATTGCTTGACGGAGATCAAGTTCTTCCTCAACTCTGGAATGTGTCTCACGTCCTTCAATTTCCATACAGATCCATTGAGTTTGATCTGTACTTCTCCTATGCCCACCACGCTGCATGGGTGATCATCTCCGAGATATACTTCTCCGAAATTTCCCGACATGTAATTTATGAAGGAATTTCGATTCGAGGTGGCATGGAAAGATGCTCCAGAGTCTATGACCCAATACTCGGCCCTTTTCTCCATGGAACATATCAAGGCATCGCCTTCTTCTTCAGCCACAACATTGGCTTCGGTCTTTGTCTCGTTTCCCTTTGAAGGTACTTTACACTGCGTTCTGTAGTGTCCGACCTGACCACAGTTCCAACATTCAACAGACTTTGATTTGTTGGAATTCTTGTGGATCCTGGAGCTCTGCCTGCCATTCCTTGACTTGCTCCGTCCACGCCCTTGACTTCTGTTTGAGTTTCTGCCTCTGCTTTCTGCATTTAAAGCGGCACCTGAAGTGGAGACTACATCTGACTGCCTCCGGATCTCCTCGGTTAAGATCATGCTCACGACATCATCGAACTTCATTTTGGACTTACCGGCAGAGCTGCTAATGGCCGTGACTGTGCCATTCCAGCTCTCAGGTAACTGCCCAAGAATTAACAAAGCCCGGACCTCATCATTGAATTCGATGTCCACCGTGGTAAGTTGGTCTGTCACTTCGTTGAACTCGTTCAAATGTTCTCCAAATCTTCCGCTCTCCGTCATTTTCATATTGAACAATTTCTTGATCAAATGAACTTTATTTGCTGCAGACGGCTGCTCGTACATGCTGGATAAAGCTTTCATGAGAGACGCTGTTGTCTTCTCATGCTTTATGTTGAAGGCGACTGACTTTGATAAGGTCAGTCTGATTGCGCCGAGTGCTTTTCGATCAAGCACCTCCCACTCGTCGTCCTTCATATCCACTGGCTTTTCCTTCAAGGGCTTATACAGGTCCTTCTGGTACAAGTAATCCTCCATTTGCATTTTCCAAAATCCAAAATTCACACCATTGAATTTCTCCATTTTGGAAATTTTATCGTCTGTCGACATTGCTCCCACTCGATCAAAAACACGATAATTTTCTCAAAAAATTCGTTTCTGATGTGGAGGTTCAGTTTACACTGCAACCACAGAGCATACTAAGAATTTTAAAAGAATAATTACCGTTGCGCACGAAACACTGTTCGCAAAATTTACTATTCACGAATTCACTATTCACGTGAATAGTACCAGCGCAAGAAAAAAAAAATTTCGCCACCAACGTGGCTCTGATACCAGTTGTTAGGAAATTAGACGCAACTAATTCCGCCCGGGATCAAGTGTGACTCAATATTGTGGATATCGACCGATATGAAACGAGAAGAAAAAATGACACCGATATTTTTAACGTGGTTCGGCCAAACTGCTTACGTCCACGGACCCACACCAATATATTAGAGAATCTCAAAAGGAGGAGTACAACAAAAATACCACACTGTATTTTGTATATGCCTACGCAGAGGCTATCTCTCAACTCACTTTTATCACTCGTGTATAACTTCCACACTGAAGTTTTCTCTCACAAGAATTTTCTCTCTCTCTCTCTTTCTCTATCTCTCTCTAGCTGAAAGTTAGATTGTTGTTTGGTGTTGTGTGTTGGATGCTGCAGAAGAGCTCTCTATTTATAGGAAGATTTGGAGGTGGTAGGTGAGAAATGGTGGTAGGTGGCAAATGGTGGAGGTGGTAGGTGGCTACCTACCTCTATTTTTTCTAACAAAAAGGTACACAAAAAATAACTTCTTATAATCCATCTATTTGTGACTCAAAGTAAAAATCATATTATATATTCCTGAATCATCTTAACAATTATCAATTATATGTCTCAAATTGAACAATTAAACATACACAATATTTGATCAGGTAAACAAACACCATCAAATCATAAATCAAAGACTCGAAGACAATTTGGTATTAATAAATAAAAAATATAAATTCAATTAAACATATAAACCCCATAATCAGTTATTAAACTAGCCACATAATTAAATAAACACAAAAGAAAAATAATTGAATTAAATCATAGACAATCCCATAAGCGATTTCACGGTGAGCAAACTTGAATCTTCAGTTTTGTAAAAAATAAATTAAAGCTCTAGAAATTTTAAAAACTAATAAAGCAAATAAAGAATTATAAAACTTAAATTATGATTTGAAACCTCTAATAGGTGCACGTGAGGACCTACATATAGGTACATGGCAAAAAACAATTTAATTCTCTAAAATACATTGAGAAATTTGCAGTATAGCTGAAATCGGACAAACTCAAGGACCATGCTTGTGGGTCACCGAGTTGCTTAAGAATTTTTTCACAAACTCGACGATCGTCGAGTGGGTCGCCAAGATGCACCTCGCTTTCCAGTTTGTCGAGCGATCCATATGGTGATCGCAAAATTACTCCTAGCACCTTCACAAACTCGGCGATCTAGACGATGGTTGTCGAGTATTTTCATTTCTTTGTTTTTTGTTCATTTCTTTAATTCTCAACTCTGCTATTGGTCCCGTGGTGAGTATGTACTGATGTATGGGGGAAAATATACCAATTAGCATTTTTGAATATTTTTCAATTTGAATGTTCTAAGGCAGGCAGGCTGATAATGAGTCAGCCTGATAGATACAAATTAGTGAACTAGTGTTTGCATACTGATGTTCATGAAAACCCTGCTTAACATATAATCATTTATCTACTCTGTTGATTACTCGTCACCAAGTCAGTCATGCACGAAAATATGGTGGTAAATTTTAACTCGCTTAGAAAATCTTTTAACTTCTCATTTCACCTCATGCAGAGTTTAGTTTAAGAATCATTGACTTAAGTCAGACTGTTAAAATTTGAAGAACAACAATTTTATGCTTATGCTGAGTGCATTGGAGTGATCAGTGAGCTGAAAGATTTAGCAGATAAAGCAACAATGAGCAGAAATATAGATTGTAAAAACACAATCAGTTTTCTTGGTTTGAAGGTGTTCAATTTGTTGATATGTTTGAAAAGCGGTTTGAGCAAGAACAACAAAATTGAAATAAAAACATATAAATTATAGCAAGCAAGCAGCTTAATGTGGTTCAGAGCAACCCCTTCTATATCCACGACCTTGATAAACAGGGGGGGTCCCTTAACCTTGGATTCCTTATTTTATAGGCAAGTCAGCTTGATCAGTCAGTCTCTTAAATTAATCATACGGGTTACACGGTCATGACCGTTGAGCAATTTACGCGGTTGCAATATAGTATTTGACAATTTACGTAGGTTGTCAACCGTATACTATTTTTCGGTAGCTCATGTTACTTTGTCAACTTTTAGACTTCTCACTTGAATCTTACTTTTTAACTTTTTTTTACTTCTTCACTTATCTTTTACAATGAGTGCGATGTTCAAAATGGGAGTTTCTCCAATTTAAGTGAACAAACTGTTACAATTAAGAACAATTGGAAAGATCAATGTGTTTGGATCTAAGCTTAAGATGTTTACAATGAAGAACACCACTAGTTTAAGAACTGCAATTTCAAGTATGAACTTGAAATTTTACATTGAAGAATGAGTTCCTGCTCAGGAAATTGTTATAAATGAAAGATTTTATAGAACTTAGCATTGTCTGGGAGTCGTCTCATTGTGTATCTTAATCTTCTGTGTTATATATAGACATGAGATTGAATAGAGCCGTTGGAGAGAGCTTTCTTCAATTTCAATCTGTTGTCTGTTGAAATCATCCAATTATATCAATGAATAGCCGTGATAGCTGGATCTGCACATCTGTAAGTTGATGTTGACATTCTGCAGACATTCTTGTACATTTTTTTGAAAAATGAGATTCACATTCAATGTGAACTCTGTAGCGTTAAATGTCTGGGATGACTTAATACGCTTTAAAGGTTGACTTCAATTTAAGCTTGTTGACTTCACAACTGACGTGGTATAAGTGTGTCTGAACTCGTGCTAGCTTCGAATCCTTTAGTCAGTCAGCTTGAGTAGATTGATGCTTCCATCAGTTTCCGTTTCTCATTAGTTAGATCGTCTGTTGGTTTTCCTTTGCAGTTTGATCTTCAGCTGTGATTTTGGTAGACTTAGACTTCTTCACAAAATTTCTCTAAGTAATTTCTTCTTGGACTTAGGTTTCAGCATATTGCATTTTAGCTTAAAATTTTCTGATCATTTAGCTGGTTTTTATCATCACCAGGCTTCACTTCGTTGTGTTTTGACATTAATCAAAACAAAGAATTTTTCCAACACCTGTTTCTCTTCATTCTTAATCCTCCGATGCGTGCTATGATTTGCTATTTCTGAAACACTCAAATCTACATCAATTGATCAAAAATGTATCCTAACATGACATCAACGAAAAAAAAAATCAAAAAACATCATATAAGTGCACAATTCCAACACAACATGCACGATAAAACAAGTAAAAATAATGTAAAATGAATGTTTATCAACTCTTTAAATTTAAACCATTATTCGTCCTCAAATAATGAGAAGAAAATAAACAAATAAACATGCACAGAAAACGTTCCAGATAACTGATGCGTCGGAACAATAAATAAAAGAATACCTAACATAATACTTATATTAATTGATATACATAAAGACATAATTGATATACATAAGGTAAATTAAAGGAATCACGATTCCTAAAATCATACATATTGCGATCTATTTTATTTAATAGGCATGTTTTTTATGAACTATAAAGAATTCAATCTATTTAATTATTTCTAATTATTTACAAAAAGAATACCTAACATAATACTTAATTGATATACATAAAGACATAATTGATATACATAAGGCAAATTAAAGGAATCACGATTCCTAAAATCATACACATTGCGAGACTATAAAGAATTCAATCTATTTAATTATTTCTAATTATTTGCAACCACAGGTTGTTATATGAAGTTATGGTTCAATATATCAATTTTAAAACGACAATTTATTCGATAAAATAAGTCAAAGTTATAACGAGATATGCTTTGACTATACTCGTACATATTGATTCATTTAGACTTATTTAATAGACATACTTCATATAACGATAAAATATGTATGTGTTATGCCTAAATGGATCAAAACATTAAATCGACTAGTCTAGGTGGAATTTTCTTCATTTTTCAAAATCTTTTATTTAAACTTTTGTGATGCTCAAGTTTTTATTGTATGTGTATATAAGCCTAAATTGATCAAAACATTAAATCGACTAGTCTAGGTGGAATTTTCTTCATTTTTCAAAATCTTCTGTTTAAACTTAGTTTGTGATGCTCAAGTTTTTATTGAGATGTATAATCAATAATTGCAATAATTTGTATTTATAAATTCAAACGTATATAAGTAATTATCGAGTATTACTATACAACTTGAGACGAGAATGTGTTATAAAATCACTTTTTATAAACACAAAAATTCATGTGAAACCAATTTCACAATGACACTACTTCAACATACAAATGATACTGTAACATTTTAAAGTGTCATTTGTATGTTGAAGTAGTGTCATTCACAAAACTAGTTTCACCGTGAAATATGCATTCTATACAAGACTATCTAATTTTACGAAAGACCATCTCTTTTATAAATTGAATATGAGATGAGTATGTGTATATGCATTCTATACAAGACTATTAAATAGGGTAAATTTGGTTTAAAACTATAATAAATTTTCAAATTTTGGTTTTTCTCACAAACTTTCATTCTTGTTTCAAAATACATAATAAATCTCTTTTTTTGGAATTTCCCATAGTGTGATTTTCCGGCGAATTTTTTGAATGACGTGGCTCCGAATTTGAATGATGTGGCATATTTAAGGGTTAAGTGCCACTTTTTCCCTCAACGTTGACACTCATATCGCCTTTAACACCCTAACGTCAGAGTTGACACTGTTTACTACCTCAACGTTTCAAAATTGAAGCAAAATGCCCGCACGTTTTAACGGCTGCCCCAAGCGCAGCTCTAACAGAATCAAGCACCATTAAAACGCAGGAGACAATTAGATTGTCATGTCACATAATTTCTATATAATTACATTGTATTGCCACGTCATTTAAATTTTTAATCGGAATCTGTCATCGTGGGAAATTCCAAAAAAAAAGATTTATTACGTATTTTAAAACAAAAATGAAAGATTGTGGGAAAAATCAAAATTTGAAAATTTATTATGATTTTATACCAAATTTACCCTTTTAAATATTAATGGCGCCGTCTTATTTCATGTACATACAATCTCTATTCTAATTTTATCTTACATACTCATTTATGTTCTAATTTTTATTTATTTATTCTTAAATTTCCTTCATTAACATTTTTTTCTTAATTATCTTCCATTCATTTTTTTTCTTCTTCCAAATTTAGAATCGCACATTGATTTTCATGAGACTTCGTTGATTGAAAACTAAATAAAATGATTTATATTGAGTAATTAGTGAGTATATTAATATGCGGGTACGAGACCGAAATAATTAGCAAAATAGTTTTATTATTTTTATTTATGTAGGGGTATATTAATTCTAAAGCGATTTGAATATTAATCAGCATGTCCAAGAGAAATTTTCTCTGTTTGTATATGTTTAGTTATTTATACCATTTATTATTAATATTTGCTTAATGTTCATGTTTATATCGAAACACATAATTAATTATTGTAAAAAAAATTATTTATGAATTTAAATAGATTCAAATATTTAGCAGGTATTACGATACGAGGGTTAAGACCAAAATACGTAATAAAATCATTTTTAGTTGGATTTATAATATGTATGGATATAGATAATTTTCTTGAAGCAATCTTCCTCTTATTTTAGGGATGCCTAAGACAATTTTTGAAAGCTTTATATTTTCAGATAATAAGAAAAGTCCTTCAATAGCCATTAATAAATCATTCACCCCTCCGTCACAACACTCTCATTTGTGAGAGGTTTTGGGTTCAATTTCGTTTGCATGTGATGTATTACAGGCCATCTATATGCGATATAGTTTATTTTTCACGTTTGTATAGTGTATATAGATGTTCGTTTATATACAATGTAATTTATTTTTCATTTTTATATAATGTAGAAGTCTTGTCTATAGTAACTTATTTGACGATACTCATACACATATATATGCCATGTAATTGAAGAAAAAATCGTAATAGTAAGTAATTCAATTGCTCAACAGCTGTTTGGACTAAAAACGAATAATTGAGTTGCGATGATCTACATGAATTACATAAAAGCAAAAATAAGGTGGAAATAGCCTTAAATAAAAAATCGTAGCGGGAATACAATAAATAAATTTAAAGGAGCGTATATAGTAAGACAATGATTGAAGTATTATTGGTGGCATATTTGCAATCACAATTCAAATAAATAAATAAATAAAATGTGGAGTTTTGTTTATGTGCTATTGTGGGAAACGACGTGTCGGCAGATAAGACAGCTTGGTTGCACAATGCGATTAACGGAATTACAGAAATACCCTAATCCAAATTCTTCCAGCATTCCACTGGTCAAACGGCCAGCGAGGACATGATGGGGAGATTACTTTGGTTTCATATTTCCCTATGTACAACTCACTTTTTTTATGGTTAAACTGAAGTGGCAAAATAGGGAACATAATTGACATGACAAACTAAAAAACTTTAGAAACCTTCCTCAAAAAAAAAAAACTTTAGAAGCCTACAGGATATAATTAATCACTAATAACATCTAATAAAAATAAGATAAATATGTTTTTTTTTTTATCAGTAAAATATAACTTTTATTGAAAGAAAAGGAATCAAGGCATCAGGAATGCCAATCAACACAACAATACAAGTTTGAAATCTTTGGAACACCAAGAAGTAAAAGAAATTCCTAACTCCACGATTTTGTAGGCCTCGTTCCAACTCCAAAGTCTCCCCTTAATCTGTAATACAAGTCTATCAATATCCCAAGCCTTGTCCTGGAAACGACTACCATTCCTGCTTTCCCAGATCAACCACACTGTTCCCACCCACAAAGCTTTAAGCAGTCTTCTTTCTCTCTTCTTTTTTCCAACCGCAATGAAAGAAATGAAGTGTTGGAAAATACCTCTCGGATTTGCAGTTTTGATGTCAAGCCATTGAAAGATCTGGTCCCACACCGCCGCTGCTTTCGGGCAATGGAGGAACAGGTGTTCCGTCGTTTCCTCACTAGAAACACAGGCATTGCACCATCTCTCCTCTACGCTGATCTGGACATTTCTTCTACTCAGATTATCACATGTTGTCAATCTGTTTCTAAGACATCTCCATGCCGTCACCTTGGCTTTATTTGGTGTTGGGGCCTTCCAAACCTTTGCCATCTCCAAAGGTAAAACTTGTTGCACCTCTCTAATTTTTGCCACTATTTCATATGCCGACTTGATTGTGAAGCATCCATCTGATGTCGCCTTCCAGTTCCATCCGTCTGTTACATCTACAGAAGGAGCAAACTCAGCAATCGCCAATCGGAGATCCTCCGCAAACCCTTTCTCCCTGTCCCTTAACTCCCTCCTCCACTCCACCCTCCACACCCATGAGCCTCCCTCCCAAAACCCGCTTTCACCAACCAGGCTTTTCTTGTTCAGGCTCAAATTATACAATCTCGGAAACACAAACTTAAGGGGTTTGTCAACCGCCCACACATCCTCCCAGAAGCTGGTCTCAAGCCCATCCCCAATTTTTCGCCTCAAATAAGATAAATATGTTATATTCATATGTTAGTTTAAATAATAGAAACTGTAGAAATTTAATACTTGAAATTAAAAATATTGGATTCGAATGTATCGTAACACAAACTTCAAATTTTTTGTTATTCAATAATAAAAAGAAAAGATAATTGGGGCTTATCTGTTTAAAGTGAGCTAAAAACATCGTGCATCAATTTAAACAGAGTATGACCTATTGACATTATCACTGAAAACGAGTATTTATTATTATTATTAGAAATTTAACTTTTGAGGCTCCGAAGATGTCGGTGCTCGGCCGCAGCTTACAAAATTCAATATTAGCCTACCGAGAATATGACCGTTGACGCGTTAGTTTCACAAATAGCCGTTATGCACAGCAGCCTACAGTTTTTAATTAATTTATTTCCCACCCCATTTTCGAGCCCGTCTTACGTATTAAAATTCGTAAAATTATAAATATTTAAATATTTCATTAAATATAAATTCAGATTCATGCGTAAATTTGATTAGTGGAATAATCACACTTAAATCCCCCCCCCCCCGTGTTTGTAAATGTACCATCTTGATTTTTTTTCCTTATTTTGCTATAAAGTGTTCCATTTCAAAATTTTAAATTTCCTTACTTTCTTGGTATGCAGAGCAGCAGATGTAGGTTTTATTAAAACAATAATAAGGTTAAATATATAATTTTCCTACTTTCGCTGCTAATCTATGGTATGCAGATGTAGGTTTTATTAAAACAATAATAAGGTTAAAAATATAATTTTCCTACTTTCGCTGCTAATCTAACTATCGTTTATATTTCTGTATTTTAATAGCTGGCATAAGGTATTTATGATTCTAACAAGAATTAGAGATAGATACATATTATATTTCAGTATATCATTCTCATTATGTAGACAATTATTCTTGAAGTATCTTCGGATGTTCTGGTACTTTGGCTGATACATTCCTGTGCGGGTTTTCAGCAATTTTGTGATTTTTTAACAGAATATTCTTGGTTGAGTATATCACGTCTCTTATGGATATATCTCACATTATATTATCAATATGCACGAAATATTGAGGGATCGCAATTATAGATTTTGAGTATATCATCCTCATTAGAGTTCTTTTCAAGATATAACTCTTACTACGGTTTGCCTATTTAAGGAGAAAGAGGAAAGCGTTTTTGGCTGCTGATTTCATTGATATTCTTCTACATATTGGAGAGTAATTTCGTGGGCTTCAGATCATACAATTCTTGAGTGTGTGTGATCTTGTTCGATTGCTTTTTAATTGTTTTCTTGAGCAATCTGTTGGGGTAGTGCTATCTTATTTGTTTATTGCTTTCACCAGCCTGTTGGTGAATGTTATTTTCGTGGGTGGAAGTGGTGAGTGAATATCATTCACACTTAGAGAGTTGGTTGTTGTCCGACTCTCAATTATTCACGGTTGTGAGGGTTTGGGAAGATATCGAAGCTAGAAGGCTAGAGAGTCTATCGTATAAGTCCTGTATATATCTTATCTTCACTAGTGGATAATTTACTTTGGGCGTGGCCCCCTAGACGTAGGTGTTTTATCACCGAACTGGGTGAAGAATTCTGACGTTCTGTGTTCTGACTTTCTGTAGTATGTTTGCTGTTACTTTGTGCTACATATACTCATGTTTTGTGTGTGCGAGATTCATGTGTATGGATAGGTGATACTTTCAAGAGAAATTTAATAGAAAACTACAATACCAAAAGATTCGTCCAAATATCACAAATAATTTTTTTTTAAAGGAAATCTCACAAATAATTTTAGTTGACTTTTTGTGTGTGACTATTTTAATATAAAAATTGAACCTTAATATCATGATGATGTTATTCAAATAGTTAAAAAAAATATGGTGGTAGAGTATGAATACTCTATATTGTATTATCATTATGTAGACTGTTACAAAGACCGTAATACATATATCTGGTATATGTGGAGTTACAAATTGTCAGACATAATATTCTTAAGGATAAACACAAGACTCATGCTTGAAATATAATTATTGTATGAATAAATTAACTTCTTATTAATCTAATAGTAATAACCCACGAAGCATGCGATTGGACTCTTATTATGAAGAATCGTTATCAAATTAATTGCACAACACTATTCGGACGAGTTCTTTTCAAGTTAGGACTTCTACAAAGCTACATCTATATAAATGTGGAGAGAAGAAACTGGATCAATGATGCACGCATTCATTATTCTCGTACATCTGTAGAATATTTTTGTAAATCCAATCAGTCATTATTCTCATATATTTTAGAATATTTCGTGAGTCTTGACCAGGTCATACGTTGAGTTTTTGTGTGATCTTGTGATATCGCTTTTTCATGTTCTTGTGAGCTATTGTGTTCGTGATTTGTTTTCTTTTTATAAGTTGTTGGTGATATCGAGTTTTTGTATGATCTTGTGATATCGCTTTTTCATGTTCTTGTGAGCTATTGTGTTCGTGATTTGTTTTCTTTCTATAAGTTGTTGGTGATATCGAGTTGTAAGTGATTAGGTGGTGTTTTCTGGAGTCCACATCTAAAAGGCTAATCAACGTCTAACTTTCAATATTCTACCGTTGGTAAGGTTTTGAAAAGTTATAAAGGCTAAGTAAGATCGAGTCTTATTATAAGTCTTATTGTAACTTAACTTCATATAGTGGAACGATTTTTCTGAACTAGGTCTCTAAACGTAGGTGTTCTATCACCGAACTGGGTTATGAATTTTGGTGTTTTTGTTTATTACATTATCTATTATATTCAATGTTATAGTATTATTCTGTGTGCTAACGTTGTCCGCTGCAAGATTAGATATATGGACTTAAACCGGTAGTAATTTCACATGGAAATGTATTTAATGGGCAATCGGCTTTTTATGTTTCTGCACCAAACGAGGCTTTATTTTATTTTACTAAATATTGCAGTCTGTCAAAATAGAAAACCAAGCACAGCAGCCCTTTTTCTAACTAAACTAGTCTAATGATTCCAATATCTTTTATTTGAGTTTTTGAAATTTTAAAGAAGACAAGCATTAAATTAGCATACAGCTTCATTTGCCGTTCAGATCATTAATTAGGAAATGCGATGATTCAAAAAGAAAAGAGAAATAGATAACTCATGACTCAACTAATGATTCTGTTCACCAAATTTGTGTTTTTCCACTTAGTGCTGAGGCTTGACTTAATTACACACAATAAAAAAATACGTGAAGAGAAATAGAAGAAGAAAAGCTAAATCTCAGTACAAAGAGAAGTGAATGTAATTTGCTTTCACTTTGAGATATTCTAATTTTATCATAATTTATAACATGATCTTATTTTGGCAACCATGTCACATCTAAGTTCTAAATCAACAACAATTAATTAAAATATACACTAGAGCTAGTGGAATCGATGCTTTTGACCGATTATTCTGTAATGATATAATTATAAGCATAGTTTGGCATTAGATTCCAATTGTTATGATTTTGCATATCTATTAGGAGAAGTTGATTGGTATGGAATTTCTCGACATTGGGAATCCACATCATAATTTATTTCTTTGATATGATTAGTGGGACAGCAAAATGATTGATCTATTTGTTAATTATTTGTGAAGTATGTCACAGCCACCCATTCATTTTTCGTATATTTTCATAGTGATATGATTTTTTTTTTATATATTTTTTTTCTGATAGAATAGTGTTATCCTTGCTAATTCTGAAAGAAATCTAGATAAAACACTGTCCGTGCAATGTATTTGGATCATTTCTGAGTATTTGTGTCTTGAAAAATCTCAGTTTTGAGCATGGGGGTGACGTAAATAATTATTTTAGGCGGAGTATTAGTTTCTTTCCTAAAAAAAATTTGTAAATTTATCATGAGAAAATAAGAAATAAATAAAATTTCATCCTTTAAATCATTTTTTCTTTTCCTCATTTCCTACAACATAAAATTGGACCCTTAGGGTGCGTTCTCTTTTATTGTAAATTTATCATGGAAAAAAAAGGATAAACAAAATTTCACCCTTTAAATCCTTCATTTCTTTTCCCACATTTTTTACTTGGCCCTTACTTATTCCTCATTTACACTACAAAGGATGGATAATATTATCACACCATTTTTGGAGGGATAATATTATCCCTCCTTTGTAGTGTAAATGTGGAATGAGTAAGGGCCAAATGGGATATGTGGAAAAAGAAAGAAATAATTTAAAAAATGAAATTTTGTTTATCCTTCATTTTCTCATGATAAATTTACAATCAAAGAGAACGCACCCTTACTCATTACTTATTTTCGCTACAAAGGAGCTAAGGTCCACAGTCCACACTCGGGGAACAACGGCGTTGCTGAACAAAAATCAAGAAATATGCAACATGTTAGTACAGTTACTAACCAAATTACACGAATTTGTTCCAAGAAAAGAGAGGCTTGAATGAAAAACCAAAAACATATATCACAAAAACAACTACTAATCTGCATCCATTTCTTCAAGTGCAGCTTTAGCTGCTGATTTAGCTTCCTCTAAGAGATTATCCGGAACCTGGTAACACAAACATACTCAAAACACATCAACTTCACTGAGGAGTTGGGCCAAGGACGATTCTATCCAACAAAACAAAATATCAAAACAGACATATGGATTATGGAATAGCATCTATCAACAACTTAAATCTTCTCAAAGCCTACTAAAGTAGCACAGTTGTATTTTAACAACAAATTCCATGATCCCAAGCTCAGTTACCAAATCAACATTTACATAGTTCACTGACCAAAAGGAGAAAACAGGATTTAGCAAACATTATTTAAAAGTGGCATGCACTTGTAATGAAACTCGTATTCAACATCTTTTGTTGGGGGGTAAGAGTATTATTTTACATTGGAGGTGTTTGACGGCTATTTGGTCTTTGTGTATGGAGAAAATAAAAGGTGGGGGAGAGATGTGGAATATCACCGGTTGATGTATAAACACACAAGTTAATTTACCTTTTGATGCTGACGGTTGGATTCGTCACAAACCCAACTCATCTCCAATTCAAAGGCCTTGTCTTTCACTTCATCGTGTACTCCATAAATACTGCTTTATCAGAAGAGAATACACCAAAAGATGAAGAAGCTGGCAACAGTAATACTATAAAGGAAAAGCCAGACCAATAATACCACCAAAACTGTAAGTTTGTAATAAAATCCACATGCTTTCAAAACGAAAACCTTATATGTGCACTCGATATACTGTACATCTACATTCAAAGGTTCAGTTCACTAACACGCAATTCTTAACTGCAAAAGTAAAATCATGACTTTTGACTAAATTTATTTTAAACAGGACGAGTAACTCAATTTGTCTTTATGACCTTTAAGAACTTGTTGTAAAGCACTACAGTTCAACAAGCATATAATAGCAGAAGCATCTGTGGCCCTGATATGTATTCTTTGAAAGATAGCTGCAAGACTATATAATCAGAGTAAAAAAAGATGCATGGACAGAAAACACAGAAAGCAGAAGAAAGTTATATGTATTCTTTGAAAGATAGCTGCAAGACTATATAATCAGCGTAAAAAAAGATGCATGAACAGAAAACACAGGGAGCAGAAGAGAGTTATCATTTGATAGATAGCCTACAAACAAAAATGTTACGAAGCATATGGTTTACGCAAAATATCATATTAGACATAATTTAGAAGTTAAACTCACATCTTGGCCACCTCAATAACCCCTTGTCGGCATGTCATCTCAGAAAGCTTTAACTTTTCAATCTCTCTGAAAAATAGAAAAACTGATTAACACAACCTGCTGGAGTAGCTTGCCTGCAGCAATAAGAATGCAAACACAGCAGCTAACAGATAACTTACGTTTTAGCAGCTTGCCTGCCCTTCCCAATGGCAGCACCAAAGTATCTCTGCAGCCGTGATAATCATAAATTGAAAGACAATTCACAGATAACCAAAAGTACAGTTTAAAGTAATGAAGTAAATATTAACGGAAAATCAGAATGTGCTGCCACTTAATCCGATATTCTAGATGCAGGACATAAGGAAAGGCAGACATTAAATTCACACAAACAACAACTCACATACGAAACTCCAGATGGTTCGACCATGTACAGCTGCGGTCCATCTCTATCATAACCTCCCAAAATCACTCCACAGCCAAAAGGCCTGCAGATCTCATATTGGATTCATATGCAGACATAAGACAAATACAAGCAAGTCTATCAAACAAGAATTATGTACTAACCAACCTGAGCCACCAATAGAGTGTGCACAAGTGCACATAACTAGCTACGCGTTGCGCAAGTTCTTTCACAGGAATCGCTTCACCATACACACTACAAATCGTAAATACATACTTATTTGTTACCTAACACAGCATCGAGTCATATTAAAGAAGGTATTTAACAGATAAAGTAGAAGGAAACAGAAAAGTAGACCACACAAGAAACTAAAGAACAAAAACCTTTCATAGTTAGTTGCTTCAGATTTTGCTCTTGTGACAATTTGTCGGCCATCTGCTGCCAGCCCAGCAACAGCCTGCGAAGGCGGAAGAACAAGAGTTACTTAGTAATGATATCTCCTTGGTTCATACAACAACTTTGACGTAAGTACAAAATTAATCGCTGCCAAATTCCAATAACCATGAAACCATTGTCATCAATTTAACCATGCCATTCTTCAACAACTTAGGTTTGCATTCATAATCATTATGGACTCATTAGAAGCAACCACATGAACTATTTAAACCATGAAAAGTACTATTTATACAACATAATTTAAGCACGTCATTAGCTTGTTATCATTGAGAGAAAAAACAGTACATTATACATTGCATAAGGCCAAATTAAGTTGGTATTAACATAGAATGAGCAACCAGCAAGATATTCTCAGATTAATAACTAATAGTTCCGTCCCTATCAAACAGTCCGTATACAAGTATACAACAATCATAGCATTCTACTTTAGAGAGAGAGGGATTGAATAGCTTAAAGGTACCATGCCAGAACGGCGATGAACGGCGTGGATTCTTCTATTAGAGCCAGGTAACATCATCTTCGAAGCAATCAGTTTTTCCACTCCCTACAATAACGCCAAAGCAAACCAAAGCCCCTGATTTAGAAACCTAATCAGGAAAATCAATCTAAAATTTTCCAGAAGTCTTGGTTAATTACACACCATAACAACGCCATCTTTGCATCTAATTGCAACCACAGTGCCGCTATTGTCAACAGCTTTGGCGGCGTATTCGATCTGGAACACTCGGCCGTCCGGCGAGAATGTCGTCACCGACAGATCGTAGCCTGTGCCTATGCTGCTCATTTTCCCTTGCTCTCTCTACAACTGTTAGCCTAGTTCCTGTAGCTGGGTTTGCTATCTCTGCTCTCTAGAACTTGCGCTACTTCTCTCTCTCTCCTAGGGATGGCAATTTACCCGCGGATACCCGCGAAAATTTGATCCTATTAGGGTGGGTTTGAGTGGCATGTGAATTTCTTTCTGGGATTACAAGTAAAGCAGACTAAAGAAGAAATATTGATCAATCAGTCAAAGTATGCCAAAGAAGATCGACAAGTTCACATTCAGCATATGAAATCAGTTAAGATTCCAATAAACACCAACTGGAAGGTGGGTCCAGGATTTGAAGAAAATCTGTATCATCAACAAAGTACAGAGAAATCATTGGATTACTACTCTATTTGACTGCTAGCAGACAAGACATTGCCTTTGCAGTCAGAGTTTGTGCGAGATATCACAAGGAAGCTTATATGGATGCTGCAAAGCGCATTTTAAGATATCTCAAAGGCACACCCAACATAGGTCTTTGGTATCTAGCCGACGACGACTTCAAGCTTGCCGTATACTCAAATTCAGATTTTGCAGGATGTAAAATTGATCGAAAAACAATTTCGGGAACCTGTCAGTTCCTAGGCAACAAGCTCATTTCATGGTTTTCAAAAAAGCAGACTTCAGTCGCCACATCTACAACTGAAGCTGAATATGTTGCTACGGGAAATTGCTGTTCACAAATCCTATGGCTAGTCCAACAACTAAAGGAGTACGGGGTCGAAGAAAGAGAAGTTCCAATCTATTGCGATAGCTCTAGTGCTATTGCAATCTCTCATAATCCAATTCACCACACCAAAGTCAAACATATCGCAATTTGTCATCACTTCATCCGTGACCATGTGGAAAAAAAGAACATATCAGTTGCATGGATTCCAACTTCAGTCCAGAGAGCAGACTTGCTGACCAAAGCCCTTCCGGAAGATAGGTTCAACGATCTCTGTGGAATGATCGGTCTAATCAACCCGAAGAATGATGCTGCTTTCGAAGATTTCAACTGCAATCACGACGACTGATGATCAGTCAGCAGGTGCTCCTCAGCTGATAACGTGGCAACCAAAGAAGATGAGTCTTTATCTGAAGGGGAACTTATCCTTTTAAGTCAAATAAAATCGTGGTATCGACCGACTACAATGATCAGTCGACCAGTAAGTATCTTCAACTTACCTTGACTTTTGTCTATCAGTTAATTCAGTTATGAGTTTTTAATAGTCATAAAATCTTTCTCTAACTGATCAGTTTCTTTATATTGCCTTAACTGATTGTTGGAAACAAAAAATAAAATATATGTGATGGACAAGTATCTTTAATAGTATTTAAAATGTTTTAACTTGTCTTGATCCTTAAATTTGCTAAAATATTTCCAACTATTTTGCCTCTGCAATAAAAATCGTGAAAATCTCATTGATTTGACAAATTGCAATGATTTTTATTCTTTTTCTACCTTTTGAGTAGGGGTGAGCAAAACCGGACCAAAACCGACGGACCGGACCGAACCGATCGGTTTTTTCGGTCCGGGTCGGTTTTGGTCCATGTATTGGTCCGGTCCGGTCCTATTTTCTTGGACCAAAAATATTTCGATTCGGTCCCGGTCCCGGGGAGGCCAAAACCGACGAAAACCGGACCGAACCGAATATATATATTTTAAATATATAATTAATATTTTTATTAATATTATTAATATTTATATTAATTTCTAATATTTTTATTAATATTTTTATTAATGTATTACTCCCTCCGTCCGCCAAAAGTAGACTACTTTGGTTGGGCACGGGATTTAATAAAATTGGTGATGATTTTGATGTAGTGGAGAAAGGGTCCCACCACTTTATGGGATGTGTGGTTGAGATTGAATTTGGGGTGAGTTTTATTGTAAATAAAGAGTGTTTGTAAGGATAAAAGATTAAAGTGGGTGGTGGGACCATTTCCATAAAAGGAAAGTGGTATACTCTTTGCGGACGCCCAATATAGTAAAAGTGGTATACTTTTGGCGGACAGAGGGAGTAATATTTTTATTAATTTCTAATGTTTTTATTAATATTTTTATTAATTTCTAATATTTTTATTAATATTTTTATTAATATTATTAATTTTTTTATTAATTTTTAATATTTTAAAAATGGTCGGTTTTGGACCGAACCGGACCGAGGACCGATGGCGGTTTCGGTCCGGTTTTGGTTCGGTCCTAAGGTTTTGGTTGGTCCGGTTCGGTCCAAATTTTTTTGAAAATTCGGTCCTCGGTTTCGTCGGTCCGGTCCGGATCAACTGCTCACCCCTACTTTTGAGGCTTACGTCATCTATAGTGACAACGAACGTCAAAATTTCGTCAAATTGCTTCAAGGCACAAAAATCAAACAGCTTTTCATCTTCTCATACTTAGTATTTTAAATACTTTAAACCTGTAATTTTTCTTCATCACAACTTACAACTTTCCACAGACTCTTCTGTGAGAACACTTTCTAAAGTTGCAGACAACCTTCATTCCGACCATGGAGAGATCAATGACACACAGTCATGGAGTAGGAGAATAATACTCGCACACTTAGTCTACACCGGACCCTTCCACTAGATCACAACACTTCTCCGAAGTCAAGTTTGTTTCTACTCTCACTTGTATCCAGTGACAAGAGTGTCTTTCATCCTAATGCCAGGCGCCAAGAAGCTTCTAAGCTTCAGGAGGTTATCAAGCTTGTCTCACATATCTTGCCCACCTCCATGGCATGCAACAACAACGAGCTCTTTCTCATTGTTTGCCGGCATCCCCAGCCGCACATGGTCTTCTCAACATAGACCTCGTGCCGGCAAATCGACAGTGCTAGTCCTTACGACTGTCACTGATTTGATTTTCGCCTCTCACACCCATCTCACATACTCTCCCTCTTTCTCCACCCTATTCTCATTTCTCTCCATCACAAACCCTCCTATTCTTCTTTAAGGTCCGTGTGCATGGCCGCTCTTACTCTGTCTACCTTAAAGAGCCATGCATACCCACCTTTTTCCCCTCTCACCTTCTCTTCATCCACGCTTCTCTTCTCCATCCCAAGCCCTACTCTTCTCCGTCTCCCTCGTCATCTCCCTTCCCACTAGCGTCTTCCTCTTCTACATCTCAATACTCACACTCCTCTTAAATCTTCTTACGAGCTTCTGAGACTCGGAGTTAGGTACCTTCTGATCATAACTTCCATCATCAACTCTTTTAACTGTCAAAGGTTGTGTTGGTTTGTTTTCAAGTTTTTGATTTAAAATAGCCTATAGGTGTATTGCCCCCCTCCCCATACACCTATTCGAGACCTTCCGGGACCTAATATTGTGTGTGTGAATAACAGGGGGGCGGCGGGCAGGTGCCGGCGGTAGTGGCGGCAATGGGCGACGGGTGGAGAAGGTGAAATTAGGGTTTAGAGTGGGGGAGAAGGGCGAAGAAAGATGTGTATGATCGACGTCAAGTGTGTGAATTCGGAGCTATGGAAGGGGCCGGCGGTGGTGGCGGCAGGGGCACTGACGGCGGGTGGGGGAAAGGAAATTAGGGCTTGGGGGTGGAACGAAAGGGGGAAGAAGACGGGTAAAAGGGTTGGGGGGGATTTTTCTATTTTTTTTTATTTCACATGTCAAAAATAAATCTAAGTGTCATTTCCGGCTGCTCTGTGTCAATTTTCGACGTCCACGTAGGAAATTGACCGATTACCGGACAAATTTGGGACGAAAATCAAACGCTATGGATTTAAAAAGTCACTTTTTCAGATATGATACAGTAACAAAGATCTGATATACATTATGGATTTACAGACAATTAGCCATATATTCATTAATCCCACATCGAATTTTTATTTAATAATAGTATTTATTTTGTTTCGCTTTAAGTGTCATATATAGTTCAAGCGAACAACAATAAAAATATCATTGCCGTTATAAGGAATTAGAAAGTTAACTATTCTAAGCCATCCACTATGCTAGGAAGTTAGATGGGTAGTAAAATGCTTCCTCCATAGTGACACACCAAATTTAAGAAAGTAAAAATTGGGTAGCAAACAAAAATAAGCAAAAATACAAGTAAGAAAGTGGAGGGCAAAACATATTTTTTAATTGAAAATTGTGACAATAATAATAATAATAGTGGGGTTTATAAATAGTTAAATATGAGGTAGTGGCACAGTGGAGAAAATATGAGGTAGTTGTTGAAGTGGCACACATGTGGCACCACTATGGGGTAGCACCATAGTGGATGCTCTTAGACTTTGGGTTGAGTAAAAAAAGTCTTCAAATTAATTAAGTGTTTGACCTCAAAAATTTATATATATATATATATATAGAGAGAGAGAGAGAGAGAGGTTCAAATAAGAACCACTAAATAAAATTAGAACAGAGAACCATTTTAAACCATTCGATCATCAAGATCTACGGTGGATGCATCATCTTGGTGGATGAATGCAGATCTTGGGTTCGAATCCTGAGAACCACACTTATCGTGAGAACATAAGAACCATTAAAATCAATGCATCTACTATATAAATTAATGCATTCGGTATTAAATTTAATGCATCCGAAAATAATAAATTTTTTGCTCCCTTCAGGATTCGAACCCAGGATCTGCATTCATCCACCAAGATGATGCATCCACCGTAGATCTTGATGATCGAATGGTTTAAAATGATTCTCTGTTCTAATTTTATTTAGTGGTTCTTATTTAAACCTCTCCCTATATATATATATATATATATATATATATATATATATATATAGTGTGTGATTTTAGAGAGAACTACATTATTTGTGAGAACGTGAGAACCATCAAATCGAATGCATCCACTGTAAAAATTAATGCATTCGCTGTTAAAATTAATGCACTCAAAAAAATAAAATAAAAAATTACTCACTTCAGGATTTGAACCCAGGATCTGCATTCATCCAACAAGATGATGCATCCACCGTAGATCTTGATCGAATGACTGAAAATGGTTCTCCGTTCTTCTTTTATTTAGTGGTTCTTTGTTGAACCCCTCCCTATATATGTATAGGGGTAGGTTCTAGTGAAATTGCTATTTTTCGTGAGATCATGAGTATAATGAATAAGATAGTATATAGTGTTGAATAACAATATTCAACAAATTAATAAATTTTTCGCTCCCTCCAGTAGGATTCGAACTCAGGTAGAAATTTTCTCCGTCCAAATAAATTAATATCAGTCATATGATATATTAAATCGACGCATATAAATCAATTTAAGATCTCATCACATATTAGAAATCTCATTGAAACGATACCATATATATATATATATATATATATATATATAGGGGAGGGCTAGAATAAAAACTCTTTTAAGTGTATAAAATATGTATGAATTTTGACCATTAGATCTTGATTGATCTAATGGCTTGAAATTAGCTTAATAATATTTTAATTAACAACCGAAAATTATGTAGAGGACAACCTAGTAATTTAGTCAATCTATATTTTCGGTAAGAAGATATGTGTTTGTGATCAAATCTTTATCTTTTTCCATTTAATAATTAATCACTAAACACATTTGCCACATTACGCCTCCATTATAACCTAGAACTTAATTTTTTTTGCATCATCAAGCGTCAATAATCAACGAAATCAAACTTTCTGGATTTCATCCCTTTTTTTCGAGAGATAATCTCATGGAGTTTGTGCGCATTTCATTAGTTATGTTACGAATTATGTTGGCAGAAAGTTTACACGATTTAAATTTTACTAATTATGTTACGAATTAATAATTGTTCAGTTGTTTTGTTTCTGTTATATTGTTTGATATCAAATTGAACTTCTATTACTTTTGATTTTCAGATTCAGAGTCTCACGAAGGCGAAATATAATTCGTAACAAAATACTTTCAATTCGTAGCATAAATTAAAATTCATGACACAAATTAATTCGTAACAAAAATACATGCAATTCGTAACATAAATCATACATATAAATTAAATTAATTACTGGTAGATGACATGCACATAAGTCCTGACAAAATTCAACGATAGTTTTAATTCTGAAAATTTATCCTACCAAATCATACAAAAATAATTTGAAATTCGTAACACGTTTATTCAGTAGTAAATAACATATTAATTGGCTTTTGACAGGAATCACGAGTGACAGATCATTTATTCTCAAAAATCATTCGCATAATTCTTTCCATAATAAAGAGTATTTAGTAATAAATTAATTGTCTACTGACAGGAATCACGTGTAATTCATATTAAAATCCTGTCAATGTATTCAAATTCATAATCAATTCGTAATTAAATACAATATCTGCATTATACAATGATTCTAATTCCCAAATTTCATTATTAAAATTCTTTACACTAAACTATGCAATTCGTAACAACACATGTGCTCCATAATTAGTCATAATGAATAATCTCATTTTCTAATGTATTTCAAATCCTCAATATTCTGAAGAAATTTTCACAATTTGAACGTGTATTATACTAACAATGACACAATTACGTAATCAATAATAAAATAACCTTCATTTATTCAGTAGGAATATAATAAAAAACATCCAGATGCATCCTCAACAGGGTCGGCCCTGCTGTGTATTTGGTGGGGCAATTGCCCTGGGCCTCCAATTTTTGGGGGCCCCATAATATTAGTGTTAATACTTAGTAAAAAAAAATTACTAAACCTATTCGTGAAGAATCCGATATGCTGCCAGCAATTAGAGAGTGAGAAAGAGAAGGGATTACTGTCTGTACGTTTTTTTGATGTAGATGACAGGTGTGTCGAAGCAGAAGGAGAAATGCTTGTGCTTTTTGGTGATAAGATTTGTATAAAGTGGTGGTGCAAAAGAAGAGGGGAGTAAATATTTTAATAAATAAATAAATTCAGCTGCTAATCATTCTTGATCAGTTCTTGCAAGTTTCTTGATGGTGGTGATGATTCTACTGTGGCTATTTCTAGCAAGGGATTCTCTGAATTGAATGGTGCTGTGTAACAAGATATTTTAGAGAGAGAGAGGGGAAGGGTAATGTAGGCGGCTGAGATTATTTTGAAAAAAATTGATTTTTATTCATAATTGCGAAACAAAGCTTATATTAAGAGAATTGAGATGGAAATGGGAAAATAATTTTGAACAATCGACAATTTTTTAAGATATTTTTGGCTTTTTATTTAATCATAAGATGTTATCTTCACTGGATGAGAATGATTGAATGAATTAGCGGTTTTATGCATTGAACATGAGGTATTAGAAAGCTTGATCTTGAAGAAATTATTGATGATTTTGCTTTTTAAAATGCTAGAAGATCTAAATTATTTCTATAGTTATTTGATCATTATTTTTTAGTTTATTGCACTTTATAGTTAATGTTACAGATATCTCAAATTTGCTACAACTTCTCAAAGCTTGATTTATTAGGGGCCCCTTTTTTTCTTCTTCGCCCAGGGCCGGCCCTGATCCTCAAAACAAGGTATGAACGTGAGGCATAAAAATATCCACCATTCAAGTAGCGCAACATCGACAGAATTTATAAAATGCAGCATATCATCTCTATTTTTCTCATAAACCTCCACCATCTTTGCCAACTTTGTCAATGGCGATAGTCTCGGGACCTCATGTACAAGAATTGGTTCTAGCAAGACGCCATCGCCAAATCCACTATAAAATATTGTCTCGGGACCTCATGTATAGGTATGTAGCTAGGTACGGAGTTTAGTTGGAATTTGAAATATTGTAGTCTTAGCTGATTAGCTGCATGGCATGCAAAAATATATAGAAGATGAAATACATGATATGATATAATCTTCTCCTTATTATATATGATGATCGATATTGTAATACAAAGATGAAGGAAAGAGCTGAAATTAATTGTTTATATATGATATCGTCCATGGATGCATGGTGTGGTATAGTGTAATTAAATGGAGAAGTTGATAATTAATATATATAGATATAGGTGATGAGCATGCATGCACATTAGGAATGGCAGTGGTAGGGTGAAGGTGATGCAAGCGAGCGGGGAAAGTTGAGCGCAGTGAATGGGTGGTTGACAGTGCTGAGGAGCGGGCAGATTGTGGAGTTGAGCGGAAGCCTAAGAACGAGGTGGCATGGCAGGATTCCGCCGATGGCGGAGACCAACATAGCTGGAAGGTTATCAACGTTAAGGCTAAACAGTCCGGTGGCGGTGGGCACCCACCCGTCGATGCGCAGCAAAGTGTGCCGTTCACGCTGGCTCCTCCTAGACTCAGTTGCCCATGGGCCGCGCCGGCCAACGCCATCACCACTACCAACTTCTCTGCACCCATTTAATTAATTATTTTTTATATCGTTTTTATTTTATTTGCTATTTGTATTTGAATGTCACCTCTATTTCTAGGGCTATATATATCATACAACAAAATACGTGCATGTATATATAATGTGTTGTTATTTATTTTTATACACCATTTTGTCAATTTTCTCACCATATTTACAATCCAAAAACTTAAATAAAAATTTATTTAAACTATTTTATATCATGCTTTAATATCTCAATCAATTCAAGATTCATAATTATATTATCATTAAATTTCTTATACCAATCATACATTTTGTTTTATACAATGAAATGAAATGAAGATAGAAATAAAATATATAAAAGAAAATAGAATTGATAAATCTTTAATTATTCATATTCTTGATATACACAAGTAATGCAAAAGGCTGTGTCTAGACGAACACTCTTTTTCATCTTTAAGAGTTTTTTCATGGGATTTTCCTTAAAGTAATTTTAATAAGGCTCGACCATTTGTTTGCTTCTCTTCGTGCTTTCAAGGGTTTATGTTCTTTTTCCCTTTTCTTTTATATAGCCTCTATTTCATCGAGTAATTCAAAAGGCATGCATATATATCAAATTTTCTTTTTACTTAAAGATATCTTAGATGATAAATATATTAATTACTCCCTCCGTCCATGAAAGAACTTCCTAGGAGGGAGTGGCACGGGTTTTAAGAAAAAATATTGTTGAGTATATTGAGAGTGGATAAAAGGTAGTTGAGTGTATTGGGAGTGGTGAAAATGTGTTATAATTAATATTGGGAGTTGTGAAAAGTGAAAAGTAAGAGGATTATAAGTGGTGGGGTATAATCTAAAAATAGATAGGAAGTTCTTTTGTGGACGTCCCAAAAAGGAAATATAGGAAGTTCTTTCGTGGACGGAGGGAATATTACATTCTATTTGATACTGCATTTAAATTATACATTGCAAACGGCTTCTTTTTGTTATTTTTCTAATAGGCTATGGGAGTATGAGTTAATACCGATGATTCAAATATAATTTGCATTGCTGTCTCACAAAAGTGTACAATATTTTGAATGACAAGAGTTTTAATAAATATTATTTGTGTTTTATGAGCAGAGAAAGAAATGTACTTTTATTATAGCGTTATGATAATGGGATAAGAAATTAAGAGTGTCGTGGTAGACCATGTGTGATAAAGTTGATAAAGTTAGTATAAAAATAAAGGGGGTTGTGGTGGACTTCAAAAATGAAAAATGCACACCATTTTTTAACGTATTAAATGGCAAAAAGTGCACACTTTTGTGAAATGCAGGGAATATAAGGTAAATAGGACCGGTTCAAATGTATATATACATGTGTATATTTTATAAAATAAAAACTATTTTAATCCCTAAAATGTGAAGATTTATAATGGATTCATCATTTTGTTTTGAATTCGTGGTCCAGAATTTTAATTCATAATTGATGAAAAATTCATATTTTGGCATTTATCATTGATAGCAACAAATACATATTATTTCTTAGTAAAGTAATAATATTTCATCATAAATATATTTAATTTATACGATAAATTTAGCTTTTAAAATAACTCAAGATGTCTATTGCACAATATATCTCTCAATGAACTTGTAAGTATAACTTCAAAATTTGGGGAAGAACTTGCAAGAAAGAATGAGCTATGAGAGGTGAATGGATTTCTTTCGACGGTGTAAATGAAACGATGATATTTGAGAGTTAATGTAGAGATTACAAAAAAATGTGATGTAATTTTTTTAATTGTCCAGTCAACTTTCGACGAGAACGTCACCATCAGGTGCTTGGAATTTTGGCTCGGGCTATAAACAAAAGAGGTAATTGCTTGTAAATCCATAACGTCTACACGGAATTGATTTTTGCTCATATTTTAAAAAATCTGCCTTTAAATGCATAACCTTTCATTTTTATCTCTTTTTGTCCAGTGGCCGATTTTTTCGCCGATGCCGAAAATGACATGGTGACAACCAGAATTGTCACGGTGATAGCCGAAATTGACACAGTTGCACATTTAGGAGATGTAAAAAAAATTTAAAAAAAAAAAACAAAAAACATCCATATCATCATCTTTCCCAATCTCCCCCACTCCCAAACCCTAACTTTCCCTCCCCCCACTTGCCGGCGCCGCCTACCGCCACTACACACCGGCGCTGGCCGACGAACCCTCCCCCTCTCCAAACCCGTCGGCCCTCCCCCTCCCCAGATCCCATCTGCTCCTCCGCCCCACCCCCATCCCCTTCTCCGTCAAGCTTTTAACGGCGAAATCGCCAGACCCTTTCTTCTCCACTCTTAAACACACACACAAACGCAACTCACACACACGGACACCATTCCTGCAACGGCACCCCCCTCTCTTCTCCCGGCGACAGGCGCCGCTGTCAGCCACGGCCACCGCCTCGCCATCCCTTCTCTCCTCATCTCTGCTCTCTCCCCTCCCTCATCTCCTGACGCACACACACACACGGATGACGCCCTCCTCTCCAACCAACGTTGGTCCCCCTTCTCTGACGCAACAACAACAGCGAAGAAAATCCACGGCTACCTCTGATGCCCCTCGTCCCTCGCCTCACAGACACACGCACCCAAACCAGCCGTCGTCGTTGCTGCCACTCGTGTCTCAAGCAGCAGTGTCGATGCCCCTCTCCTAACCCTAGATCTAAAATCGATGCTTCAAACTTCAATTTTCGGCGTCGATAGTCAACAGACCACCATCGTCGTTCTCCTTCACTCAGTGACAGGACACGCACAGAACGACACCACCTAGACAGGGGAGGGAGCCTTTTAGGGCTTCTTTTGGTGGGTGGGGGTTCCGTGGAAGACAGAGAGGATTTTCGACGCGAGGCGCCGGCGCGACCCACGCCGGAGGAGAGGCGCCGACGGTGGTGAAGGGCAGGGGGCGGTGCCGGTGTGTGGTGGCGGCGGCGGCGGCGGGTGGGGGGAAAGGGGGAAAATGTAGAAAGATGATGGGGTAAGGGGGGGTTTTTTAATTTAATTTTTATTTTATTAAAAAAATTGGTCACCGGACAAAAACGAAACAAAAATGAAAGATTATGTATTTAGAGGCAGATTTTTTAAAATAGAAGCAAAAATTAATTCCGTGCAAACGTTATGGATTTACAGGCAATTACCCCTAAACAAAACAAGTGGATAAGTTTAGGCTATAGTTCTAATATTTATAAATTCGGACTAATTAAAAAATCACCATATACTTAAAGTTTGGGTTATTTTTTAATAATACTCGTAAGATGTGTTATCATTGGTTGATAAATTTATTATGGGAAAATGAGGGAGAACAAAAAATTCTCTTTTTAAATGCCTTTCTTTCCCTGATTTCTTAGAAAAGAAAATTTTACCATTTCTTATTCCTCATTTTTACTTCAAGTAGGGATAACATTATCCCTCATTGGAGTGAAAAAAATGAATGAGAAATGATGAAATTCTCTTTTGTAGAGATTGAGGAAAAAGAAAGAAGACATTTAAAGGAAAAAAAAATTATTACTCCCTCCGTTCCAATAATCATATCCCATTTCTTTTGGGCACGGAGATTAAGGAGTGTTGAATGAGTGTTGTAAAGTGTAAGACCCCACATGTTTAAGAAAAAGTAAGTATAGCCTGATTATTCTTGTGTTTGACTTATTTAAAATGTTGGCTAACTTATTTAAATTCAATTAAATTTTAAATTCAATTCATTTTTTTAAAAAAAAATCAATTTATATTCCAAAATGTCATTAAAGTGCATCTCTTCCCACAAAAAATAAAATTGGCGACAAATATTAGGCGACGAGCAACGCACACATACAGAGGGGGAAGGGGAGGCGGCACCAGTGGATCTTGACCGACGAAGTTAGGGTTTTTTTAGAGGAATGGAAGAGGTCGGTTGGGATAGAGAGAGAAAGAGATAGAGCCGAGAGGTTAGAGTAGGAATGATTCAACCTAATAGTAAATTGATTATCAATTTTGAAATTCCCAATTCAAATCACAAGTGAAACCCCAATCTCAATTTGATCAAATCGAATCGGGGGTTTCACTTGTGATGCTATTGGACCAACTCGAATAATTAATTACTCCCTCCGTCCACCAATTAAAGGCCTAGGGGAAAAAACACGGGTTTTAAGAAAAAGTGTATTTTTATTAGTGGAGTGGAGAAATGGTCCCACTTTTTAAGAAAAAGTGTATTTTTATTAGTTGAGTGGAAAAATGGTCCCACTTTTTTGTAAAGAATCTTTGACTTTTTTGATTAAATAATGAATAAAAACTTACCAAAAATAGGTAGGCCTTGTTTTTGTGGACGTCCCAAAAAGGCAAGTAGGCCTTGAATTGGTGGACGGAGGGAGTACTATTATGAATATTTGAATATGGTCGCATAATTATTATTTAATTACTTGATGAAAATTTATATTGATATCAATATTACTATTATTTGAAGTAAAATATTCCAATTTATTTGAAGTGATTATTTGATTCTCAATATTTTATCCTTAATTCTAAATTCCAATCACCACAAACAGATTATTAATTCCAACGGTCATGCTATCTCAATGATACGCGTGATTAGTATTTCTATGCACTCCCTCATTTTTTGGCCGGCAAATATTAATATCACTAATTGATCTTCTCCTCATCCTAGACTAATTAACACATCATGTCTATAACTAATTAACGCAGCATGTCTATAAATATATATATATATGTCCACTGAATCAAAAAATTTATCCACTCCCTTCCGTTGATTCTCTAGTTTTTACAGTTCATCTTCCATGGAGTTTGGTCAGAAAAGAAATTGCCCACTCAAAAAAAACACTCCTACAAAAAAACTTAGAAAAACACCTACACCAGAAAAAAAGAATATCACCCCCAAAAAAACGAGTCTCTTCACCAAATAACATGAATACAACTCCTAAATTACCAACTAGTCCACAACCGTTTAAGGCGATGCGAATGGTGGAATGGAAAGTACCCCTTCTCCAAAAAGTTTGGCTTTGATGTACCAAAAAGCAAGGGATGATAATAATGATATCAAACTTGAAGTTGAAGAGCTATTGAGTCGTTTGTTATCGGCTTGTGGTAGCGAGCAATATGTTACAAATTTGTTGTTGGAGAAGGGACCGCTACTGAAATTGTATGATGTGTTTGTGGAGATGGAGAAGCCTATTGTTGGAGATGATGTTGGGGATGAAGAAGGCAGTTCAAAGCCCGTGGTAGTAATCACTGTTTCTAGTTCCACCGATGCTTAATATTATTATGGTTTAAGTCTATTTCTATCTAACTTGGTTGAGTTTTATAGTTATGATTTAAGTTTTTCCATCTTTTCTTTTTTTGCTAGTGATTTTATGACTTTGTTTAAAGTCATTTTGTATTGCCTATTTAAGGCCAAATTTTCCCACAATATGGTCTACTTAATGAAGGCACTTTTTGGCTAAAAATTATCCTCAGTTTTTATATTATTTGATACAGAGTATCCCAAATTTCATTTCTTCATTTTTACATTATGTTATACTAAACTTCAGAATCCAAACTGGAAAAATATAAGTCCATACGGAACTTCTGGAAAATGCACAAAGAAGGGCTTTTGTGATCTCTGGTAGTTACATCAAGTTTTTTGCCATAATTGGAGACTCATTTCAAACCTACAAATTTTGAATCTTTTCAAAAAATAATCAAGTCCTTTGTGACGCATATCCGAAAATTTAATAAACTTAAATATGTCAACAGAGAAATACATGACTACAGGTCTACTAGAAGCTTTCTTCAAAAGATCCTCACTCTTAAAATTCTATCATTGTATTCACATTTATAACATGGATATTATTAGCAGGTGCCAAATAAAATATAACTAAAAGCATATAATATTAGCAGGAAAATATAAAAAGTTGCAGTTGTTTCCTGATCTTAGAAACCAGAGCTCATAACGCCTTCCATAATTTTCAATAATTATACAATTAAACAACTTCCACAATTTTCGTTTCCCTCAAAAATCACATAAAACTTCTTTATATCTTTTCCATATTTTATTTCCATAGTATTTCAAAGTTGTTTCAGCATAATTTGCATGAAAACCTCTATTATTATGGAGTGAAAGGTTGCTGCATGGGAAACTACACGATGCAAACACACTTTTCGAATAAAAAAGATTGCAGCCATAACTTTACAATAAAGCTATTCAAACCTATTTATTGTAGGTTTCTCTCTCCACAATAATAAAGATAAAGGCTATTTTGGTACATCTATAAATATTTAATTATTTATTTTATTATACATGCTATTTGGATTTACCAATTTATCTTTTTTGGCTGGACAAAATTTGTCCAAATAGCTTTATTGATTAAAGTATGATGAGTTTTAAATATTCTATTAATTTATTTATTCTTATTTGTATTTTTTTAGAGTTGCTACCCCTATTCATCCAATCATCAACTCATGATACTCTACACATTTACTAGCCACCATACCTACCTATTAGCCGCCGAGCCTAAAAGAGGCTTCCAAATCCCAAACCAACACACCTTTGCTTAACCATTTCACCATTTCAGTTGGCTTTTCATCATTCAACAACTTCAAACTTCTCCCTCACCCGTGCAGAGCCACCAAGAAAATCAAAACAGAACACATTTCAGTTAAAGCAAGAAATTTCAGAGTTGAGCAACTTGAAACTCTTAAAGGTTCCATCTTTTGAACTCTGCTGTTTCATTTCACACACAGGGACGGAGCCAGGAATTAATTTCGGGGGGGGCTGAAACTGTACGGGGGTTCGGGGGCGGTAGCCCCTGAGAAATTTTTTTTGGACATTCTGTATATTTAAGGTATTTTTTTTATTAAAATACGAGCATAATATTAATAATAACGAACAATATTTTCATAGATTATATAATTTAAATATATCACAAAACTTTTTTTGAACATTCCGTATATTTAAGACATTTTTTATTAAAAGGCAAGCATAATAATAATAATAACAAACAACATGTTCATAGATTATATATTTTCTATATATTATAAATTAGTTTCAATACATTATAATTTTTTTTAGCATTTCATACATATTAGGCATTTTTTTATTAAAAGACAAGTATAATAGTAATAATAACAAACAATATTTCATAGATTATATAGTTTTAAATAACGGGATTATCCTTAAATTAAGTATATATATGAGAGAATATAATAACCAAATACTCTTTTATAAAATAAAATTATTTTACAATAGATATAAACATATATCTATATATATTTTAAAATTTTAAAAAAAAAAAAAAAACTCAAAATTTGGGAGGGGGCTCTAGCCCCCCCTAGCCCCCCCCTGGCTCCGTCCCTGTTCACACATGAACAATGCAGAAAATCTTAACTATCCAACAGAGATTCACACGCATTCATACACTCATTGAGTTCCGTTTTAATCAAACTTATATACAAAATACATATTTATGATAGCGTAACTTTTTAAAAGAAAAGAAGGGTTGAGCAACATTTGAAGCTTTGATCTTCAGTTTTGTTGTTGAGCTTGACCTTGCTGCCTTCGTGTTGTGTGTGTGAATCTGAGTTGGGGATGGTGTGAGTCGATGAGCGGTGGTGACGTGATTTGAGGGAGCTAGGGCTTAGGCGGCGCTCGTCGCCGTTCAAAGAGAAGAAGGCGCCGGAATGCGCAGAGGAGACAGAGAAAGGGGCCGCGGGTCAGAGGGTGGCGCGGCACGGCGGCTCTGCTGCTGCCCGGCCGAAGCTGGAGAGAGAGAGAGAGAGTTGGGGGCTAGGACGCCGGTGGTGGTGGCGTGAAGCCGTTGCCGTCGTCCGCTGGATTTTCAGAAGGAGGCGACGGCGGATCTGCCGCAAGGACGCCGGAGGCGGCGGCGCTCCGCGGCGGTTGCGCCTGCTGCGCCTTGTGCCGCCAGTTGAGAGAGAGAGGGAGAGTCGAGGGATAGAGGATGAGAGATCAGGGGTGGCGGCGACGGCGGCAGCCGGAGGACAGCGCTGCTGGCAACCGCCGGAAGGGAGAAGAGGGAGAGAGGCTGAGCGGGGCTGCCGCTGGGTGCGTGCGTCTGTGTGTGAGAGGCGAGAGACGGGGGAGAGGGGAGTCAGTGGGAAGGAGAGGGGGGTGCGGCGCTGAGTGTGTGCGTGTGCGTGTGCGTGTGTGTGTGTGTGTTGTGTATGTGTGTCAGTGTGTGTGTGTGAGTGTTTGTTTAAAGAGAAGAGTAAGTTTGGGCTTTGCCCTAATTATTTTGGACCTAGAGATGGGCTGCCAGATTTTTAAAGAGAATGGGCCTTTGTTTTTGTTTTATTAAATTTTGGGCTCTGATTTTAATTAATTATTTGGGCTGAAACATTTTAAAGTGGGGTTGAATTATTTTCAACAAAGAATATGAGTTGTCATTATTCAATTATTGGGCTTGACCTTTGTTTTAAGATATTGGGATTATGTAATTAATATATTTATTTACATAAATCCAATTGATTTATTAATTAGACCTCATATTTGGGATTGATTAATTAATTATTAGAACGATTTCACAATATTATTTTATAGTTATGTGCATTTATTTGGTATAATTTATTATATAATTTATGCATAAGTTATTAATTAAATTCTTAATTTAATTTAATTTAATTAGTTAACATGTGATTTACACATCATTATATGATTTTATGCCTAAGCCATTTATTAATTGAATTTGATCAATTATTTTAGCATATGATTTGTATATCACTCTTATTATTTTAATAAACATATTTTTAGTATAATTACTATTATATGTTAAAGCATAGCATGTTTAGCATTAGCAGGAAATGTTCTGCAAATTATTTAAGAAAGATTGAGTAGGAATACTGTTGGTGATCTTAACTCAAAAATTTTGGTTTTCAATTATTTACTCATTAAATTTTGAAATCCGGCTAAGTGAGTCATAGGATGTTGAGCACTTTCACTATGACTTAAGACTAGATTCAAGAGACCTATTAAGAATAGATTTCTTGTAGGCTTTGAGGATCAGGAGGATTAGCATTGCTTTCCCGTGACAGGTTTACGATTGAACTACAAGCTTTGCCTATTCAGGTGCACTACTACAAAAGTTTACATACATAACAGTGAATAGATAACGGTTTTTTTTAAAAATCGTTATGTATGAGCGCACTTTTAGGAATAGATAACGGTTTTGCGAAAATCCGCTATCTATGTAGTGTTGTCTAAATGCATAGATAACGGTTTGAACAAATGTGTTATGTTTTTGCGTTATCTATTAGTTGCATACATAACGGTATTACAAAACCGTTAAGCCGACCGTTATCTATGAGCATTTTTTTTATAACGGCTGTTTTAACCGTTATATATGAGCGCCTTGATACTGTTATGTATTACTTTTATGAATATTTATTTTTAATTTTAATAATATTATAAAAAATTAAAATCCTAATTTCCTAATACACCCTAGCCAACCCCCCCCCTCTCTCCCACCGTTCTCTCCTCTTCCTTTTCTCTCTTCCACCGCCTTACTCCCTTCAAACCGGGCTTCACTGTCGCCGCCAGCCCCCATCCTCGCCGCCATTCTCCACCGTCCTCGCCGCCGTGTAGCTGTTCACGCCGCCGTCCTCGCCGCTGAGGCCCCCTATCCCTTTCTCTTCCGCGAACAGCAGCGGTCCGAGGCGCCGCCGCTGATGTATCCTTCTCTGAAACTCCGGCGCTGCTTCTGTAAAATCTGGCGACTAATTTTGACCGTTCTTTCCCTCTTTTTCTCTTTGTCTCGGTTTCCCTCTCTAATCCCTCATTGGAAGCGCGCAATTGAAGGGAAGAAGTCGAGCCCTAGCTTCTCTGTCTGAAATCGTCGGTCGCCGGCCTGGCTTGACGCCGCCGGATATCCCTTGCTCGGAGATCGCAACACCGCTAAAGCCCTTCCTCTGCTCACAAATCGAGCCCTAGTTTTTCTCGATCCAGCTCAGATTATTTTTGGTTGTATCACTCTTTGATTTTTGGTTATTTGGAATCTGAGGTTGTGATTGTTGGTTTGGATGAACCCTAACTATGTGCTGTTATGATTGTGAGTTATTTGCTGGTTTTCGATTGCTTGTTTGTATAAACATGCAACCCCTAGGATGAACCTAGGTTTGGATGTGTTTGATGCAAACTGATTGCTGGTTAATTTGTCAATAATGCAATCTGATTGTTTCTTATTTGGATGCTGAGGCATTGTGATGCTTACTTGGGGTTATGATTGTGGGTTATTAGTTGGTTTTCGACTGCTTGTTTGTATTGACATGCAACCCTCTAGGATGAAACCTAGGTTTGGATGTGTTTGATGCAAACTGATTGCTGGTTAATTTGTCAATAATGCAATCTGATTGTTTCTTATTTGGATGCTGAGGCATTGTGATGCTTACTTGGGGTTATGATTGTGGGTTATTAGTTGGTTTTCGACTGCTTGTTTGTATCAACATGCAACCCCTAGGATAAAACCTAGGTTTGGATGTGTTTGATGCAAACTGAAATGTTAAAGTGTCAATGATGCAAACTAAAATTTAATTAAGCTGAGACATTACATGAGTTTACATGCTAAACAACTTTTTTCAATGAAAAGAAACGCGATGATTGCAAAAATAAAATGGTGATTTCCTCAAGTGGGAATGGTAAAGATTGGATTTTGTGAGTGATACTTGGAAGATTAGAAGTTTGAGTTTAATTAATGGTTGAAGATGAAGTCAAAACATTCTCAATATGAGGTTGATTCCAATGTATTTCCATTTCACTACTGAACTATTTCTTGTTTAATTTAGGGTTCTGGTTGATGTATTGATGCTGTTGCAGCTGCAATTCAAGTTCTGGAGGTATTTTGTTGGTGTTAATGCTGTAATAGTTTCTGTATCGCTTTTGGGGGATAGGTTAAGGGGGAATTGAGACATTTAAAACTAGTTTTGGACAAATTGAAATGTTGTGGGTATAATAGCATGTAACCATATACTAGTAGCAGCAGGAGATGGAAGCATTAGGGTCCTTCAAGATTAGTAAATGATGTTAAATTCCTCTCTGAATGTGAGCCTTTTGATTTTGGATTTACGGGGAACTATGTTTTCGTGTATAGGATGATCCTTGCACGAATGCTGGGAGAGGATCGAATTTGACTGAGGATGGTCGTCTAGAATGTGATGCCAGTCTAATGGATGGTGACTCTGGGGCTTTCGGTGCTGTTGGAGCAACGCCAGGTAGTTTGCAAATTGTTAAATCTGTGCGCTGCAAAGGCACTATAGAGGAGGCGGATGAGGTAGCTTTTATCCGACTACATACACTGTCATCTAATCATTTTGCCAAAATCCCACCTTTGCTTGTGAAATCAATAGTTTTATTATCAAGACAAAAGAGCCGTATTTGCACTTTTGACTTGTCGTAGCTTATGCATTTCATGGTGCAGTGGTTGGTGACTGAAAGGGCTCGAATTCAATGGAAAAGATACAAGGAAATGCTTGATGATGCCAAAGCTAGAGGTAGCTTTCATAGTTCTTGAGACCTTGCTGTATCAAATGTTTTTTCTATTTTTACTTCTATACACTTCAAGGACTTATTTACTTTTATTTTTTAATTTGCAAGAGTTCTCCTTTAATATGACAGCTTTTTATGCAACTCTGCAACATGATGCCTTAGAGAAGATGATTGAGTCAAGAATATTATCTCATTGCTAAGTATCAGAAACATCTTTGTGTTTGGGAAGTCAAATTTGATGGAAATTTGAAATTGTTCGCTTTTAGTAATGATTTATGTTATTCATGTTTCATGTGTAGAGGCTCAATCACATGATCTTCCGAAGGTAAAGAAAAGTAGGAATCAATCTTATTCATTGAGTACACTAGAAGAGGACGCTATATTAGACACGATTGGAGTAATTTGTGTCGATTCCGAGGGACATATAGCTTCCGGAGCCTCAAGTGGTGGCATTGCCCTTAAGGTGATTCTTCTACCATCTTCTGTGAACTCTCGATGACTTCTAAAATTTTGTATGTTGCTAAATATATCCAACTCAAGCTGCTAAATTTGGATGAGAATAATTGAATGCGCTTTGCATCTACAGATTGGAACCTTCGACACTCTGCCTCAACATACTTGAGGTCAAAAGACAACCAGAGAATCATAGCAGGCTGATTAACTAGTTCTTGAGGACTTGGTGCTAGAAACATTGTATGATAGATTTTTGTTTTAGCTATAAGGTAGTTGGTATTTTCAATTTTGAATCGGAATATGCAATGATGATGTATATTTGATATTTGGTTCATTTGTATAATAATGTATGAATATTTTGGATGATATATAATATTGTTATTGTTGATTTTATCATTTTGTCGTTTTATAAAAATTGCAAATTTTAAAAATATACTACAATTATAAAAAGTGCAAAAAAACTGTTATAAAAGGTGCAAAAAATAGTTATGTATTCTAATCAAAGATAACGGTTAAAATCGTTATAAAAACTGCAAAAATCGTTATAAAAAGTGCAAAAAATCGTTATAAAAAGTGCAAAAAACCGTTATGTATTCTATCAAAGATAACGGTTAAAACCGTTATAAAAAGTGCAAAAAACTGTTAACTATGATTTAAAAAAATAAAAAAAATTCTAATACATAATGGAAAAATCTTAATACATAACGGTGAAAAACCGTTATGTATAACCTTTATAGATAACGGATGCGTACTGTTATGTATGACACATCGTACCGTTATCTATGCTACTATACATAACGGTTTTAAACCGTTGTCTATGATACGTATCATAGATAACACCACTATACACAACGGTTTTTTTGCTCATAGATAACGGAAAAAATCCGTTTTTTCCGTTATCTATGAGCGTTTTTCTAGTAGTGGTGGGTTATATTTTACATACAATGTATCTTGAGTTATATAAGCTCTGATATTTCATGAAAATTATATGTTTATCCAATATAAATGTTTTTATGTGCATTCTGTAATTGTTTAAGGGTCGCTTAAGTATCGATCGAAATTCTCATTTGGCCTAACACGCTAAATGAGGATTGTGTACACAAGGTTAGTGGCTCGATGGGTTGATCGCCATCGTGCACTAACGGTTTAAGAACGTTATAAGGATGGGTGCTTGCCAGGAGGTTATCCGAAGCACAATTAAGATTATTGATTATGACCGGGTGCGTCCCGAGATCAATAACGGATTTTTGGATATGACTGGGCGTGTCCCGAGATCAGTGAATGGGGGAAAGAAAGTGAGTAACAATCGAACGTACATGGTGCGCCACTTAATGAGAAAAGTTTTGTCATGCTTAGAAGTGGATTTCTATTTTTAAAACCTTTTGAGTCATGATTGTGATATTGGATAAACTGCTTCGATTATTTCATCAAATATTTCAGAAACTCGTGCCCACTGAGTACATTAGTACTACGCTCAAATTATTTTCAAATGTTTCCAGGTTGATCAGTTGGTGCAGACGAGGCTGAGTTGAGGCTAGGTACCATGATGTCTTTTGCTTCCGCTAATGACTAGCTTATCATCTCGTCTTTTAAATTCTCTAAATTGAGAATTTCTATTATGGGGTACAATATTATCTCGTTGTACTTAAACTCTTATCCTATATTTCTGTTAATGAAGATATCATTGATTATGATCAGAGTCACGAAACTAAACTTATGTGATCCTGAGTTTGAATATTATTATTTGATTGGCATCTCTTAATGCCTTTCATTTTATCTCGTTGGATTATGAATACCCAATTTAATGAATAGATTGTTAAGTTTATTCCGCTTGGCTAAGACTTTCCATTATTTTTCATATTTCTTCTTACTTTGGGAAGTTGGGTCGTTACATACACGGAAGAATTTATATAAATATCGGTATATTTTGATATGTAAAATTTAATGTATCGAAATATTTTAGTTTTCAGCCAACCTTTTTTTATAGAAATTTTTTAGTTTTCAGGCAAACTTATTTTGGTTTGAGATTCTAATTAATTCTCTTACGAAATTGAATTGTCACCTTAAAATTTCAACTTACGTGCACGTGGAGCATTTTGTCAAACTTAATTTTTGTTTTTTTTTTTTTTTTTAGTTGAATATTATATTTCCTCTGAAATAGGTGAATATTATAATGAGATGGAGTGATTGGCAACAGTACTCCTACAATTCTATTCCTACATTAATGTAATAGGCATCGCGAAAGGGTAATTCTATTCATAGCCTAGTTTTTACTCTTTATAGCCCCTTAATTAAAATATATTAAAATAATAATTTATATACTATTTTAACCTCATAGTTCCCAAATTCAGTTTCTTCATCTTACAAATTTCGTAGCCCCCAAATTCTATGATACACGAAGCCCGAAAAATTGATAAAATATTAAATCCATTATAGAGCCCCTTAAATGCACAGAGAAAGATGAATACTTCTTTTGCAAAAAAAAAATTATCGATGGCTTCGAGAACCCAAAACAACTCGTAGCTATCTGCAAAACTACTGCCATTTCCATGGCTTCGAGAACCCAGAGCAACTGAAGCAACTTTTAATTTTATGGTCCAATTCGAACAAGAATAGGAAAATAAGGTAATACAATATTTCTGATTTCTTTTTTTGGTCAAAACATCGCTTCAAAGAAGATCAAATTCAGACATTTTTTATTGCGATTTACGTCAAATTTCGCCGTTTCCGTTCTAATTGCCATATTGATTAGACTTATGATTTGAACATTGGGAAGTTAAATGCTCCTAAAATTTACAGAGAGAGAGAGAATGCCGCACAACTTTCCGCCATTGATGGATGAAGAAATGAACTTCGACAAAATTATGCTAATTCACAATTGCAATTTATACATTATGAAATCAATCCATATCAACACGGGGTTCAATTATCTTCTTATTTCAACGAGTTTCCACTTCTTCTTCTTCTTTGTTGTTTTTTTTTTCTCCCAGATATTTGAGGTTAGTATTTCTGGAAATATGGTGGTGGCTACAGCCTATAAGGTTTTAAGGAGTTTTTAGGAATTTAATAATAGATTAAGGATCAAATAGTACATTCATTATTTTTTATTTTTTATTTTTTAAGAAAAGGCTATAAGGAGTAAAAATGGGGCTATGAATAGAATTACCCATCGCGAAATTGGATCCCTAACTTTAAATTTTTAATGAACTGGACATTATTGGCAACTGGGCCTTTTAAGAAAAGTCCCCCCCCCCCCCCCATTTATCACTTTATCGCGAGCTCTCGATTTTTTTTGCTTGTATCATATATTTTTTTTATAATTAACTTGTAGTATCATATTGTTGCATGCATATATTCTTTACTAAAATAAAATATTTCAATAATGATATAATTTTGAAGAATTATGAACGAAATTTACAACTGTCATTAAATTAAATTATTAGTACATTTTATAAATGGATAACTATTGTGCAATACGCATATCACAAAAATAAAACTTGCATGTCATAAAATTTTAGAATTTAACTAATTTTTTGGCATATAAAAGTAGTGACATTTTTTGTGACATGTGAAACTATAGTTATTCTTCCTAGCACGTAAAAGCTTAACTTTTTATGACAGGACAATATGTAAATATTTATTGCATTGTGATATATACATGTGTATTTATTTTACGTGTAAAAATGCAATTAGTTTTTATGATATGCAAATATGTGTCTATTTTTATACATTTAAATTTATATTTTTCACATGCAAAAAATGCGGCAGTTTTTGCTAAATGAATGCTTGTAATTCGTGTTTTTTTTCTTCTTCTTCTTTTTCTTAAACGTAGTAATTTTTAACTAAAATTAAGTCCAGGGATCGTTAATGATCAAATTTGTAACCGTTTTCAAATATTTTATCTACTTCGAACTTGACCAACTATTAACACAATCCAACATCAAAAATGATTTTGGGACACCTAGGAAAAACCGCGATTTTTTCATAAAATCGAAATAAATTGATTTTTGAGTATTTTATGTTTTTACTTAAATATCCTTCCTAAATTTACTCTAATATTTTCGGTTATGATTTTATCCAACTTTTAAGTTTTTTATTTTTCCTTAAATATAGGTTTTCTTGTTGCCTTATTTATTCCTAAATTAACTCTAATATTTTTGGTCATGATTTTATCCAGCTTTTAAGTTTTTTATTTTTCCTTAATTATAGGTTTTTTTGTTGCCTTATTTATTTGTTTTTTATTTTCAAAAATTTTATAAATCATATAATAATTCAAATTTTATATGATTTTTAATTGCTGATTTTTTTATTTATTTCAAGATATTATTATTTATTTTTTGAAATTAAATTTGTTTTTCGAAATTGATATTTTTTTTAATTGATATTTTTTTATTTATTGAATTGTCACCTTAAAATTTCAACTTACGTGCACGTGGAGCATTTTGTCAAACTTAATAATAAAAGCAATAGTTGAATATTATATTTCCTCTGAAATAGGTGAATATTATAATGAGATGGAGTGATTGGCAACAGTACTCCTACAATTCTATTCCTAACTTTAAATTTTTAATGAACTGGACATTATTGGCAACTGGGCCTTTTAAGAAAAGTCCCCCCCATTTATGACTTTATCGCGAGCTCTCGATTTTTTTCGCTTGTATCATATTGTTTTTTTTAATTAACTTGTAGTATCATATTGTTGCATGCATATATTCTTTACTACAATAAAATATTTCAATAATGATATAATTTTGAAGAATTATGAACGAAATTTACAACTGTCATTAAATTAAATTATTAGTACATTTTATAAATGGATAACTATTGTGCAATACGCATATCACAAAAATAAAACTTGCATGTCATAAAATTTTAGAATTTAACTAATTTTTTGACATATAAAAGTAGTGTCATTTTTTGTGACATGTGAAACTATAGTTATTCTTCCTAGCACGTAAAAGCTTTAACTTTTTATGACAGGACAATATGTAAATATTTATTGCATTGTGATATATACATGTGTATTTTTTTTTTGAGGAAATACATGTGTATTTGTTTTACGTGTAAAATGCAATTAGTTTTTATAATATGCAAATATATGTCTATTTTTATACATTTAAATTTATATTTTTCACATGCAAAAAATGCGGCAGTTTTTGCTAAATGAATGCTTGTAATTCGTGTTTTTTTTTCTTTTTCTTTTTCTTTTTCTTAAACGTAATAATTTTTAACTAAAATTAAGTCCAGGGATCGTTAATGATCAAATTTGTAACCGTTTTCAAATATTTTAACTACTTCGAACTTTACCAACTATTAACACAATCCAACATTTCCACAAACAGATTTGATATATCTAGAAACTTCAACAATATGCAAGATTTTGATAAACTTCAATATTATCCCGGATCAAGAGAAATTAAAGGCACTACAAGAATTGTGATCATAGATGACGCATTATAGACGACACGCAACGAAAAATATCGTCTATATGTTAATAGACAACATGTTTCCTCTTGTCGGTCGTCTATAACCGAGAATTTACACGACATACGACAAAAAATATCGTCTATTATATGAATAGACGACGACAAAAAATATCGTCTATTAGGCGCGGATCAAATATTAAAAGAAAATATCATAAGGAAATATCTTGTTTTGGTTTAAATGTCCCAAATAATTACATAAGTGGGTCTTTGTATAATTATTTACAAAAAGGGGTTGTTTTTTGAATTTTTAAAAATTAAGTCGTGTCAAATTTGGACAACAACGAAAGTTGGTGTATTAAAATGTAAAATCCTAACTTCGCGTCAAATATGGATTTTTGGCAAAGTTTGTGTATTTTCACGCAATTATCCCTATTATTTAATAAAATTAAGAAATAAGCAATACTCCCTCCGTCCCATTAAAGTTGGCCACATTTCCTTTTGGGTTTATCCCACTAAAGTTGGCCACTTTCTAAAAATGGAAATATTTGTTTTAGTTAAGTCCAATTAGTTCATTTAATTAAAATTTTCTAATTAAATCTAAAACCTCTTTATTTAAAAACACACACACACACAAAACACATACTAATACACGCACACAGCCAGCCCCCCTGACCTCCCTCTCACTCTCCCTCGCCTCTGCTCTCTCATGTCTCTCTCGTTGCACACGCACACACACACAACGGAAAATCAGCATGGGAGATCTGGCCGTTGACTTTTGTCCGGTCCCTAGCCGCACTGAGATGGGTCGCCAAGGATGCCGCTGGCCCGCTGCCGTCGATAGCAGGAGCGGCGGCGAGGATCTGGCCCTCCACCGCCTCCCTCCACCTAGCGCCACTCCACACCCTTCATTTCATCCACCCCGCGCTGCCTTCCTCCACCTCCCCGCCTTCCTTCACCCGCCTCCGCCTCCGCCTCCCTCCATCTAGCGCCGCTCCACAATCTCCATTTCTTCCACCTAGCGCTGCCTTCCTCCACCGCCTTCACCAATTTGTAGATTTGTGGATTTGATTTTTTGGGGTTTGTGAATTTGTGGATTGAAGGGGAGTTGGTGCATTTGTGGATTTGCTATTTTGGGTTTGTGGATTCGAGATGAAGGAGTTGATTTGGGGATCTAGGAATTTAGAAGTAGACGTCGCTGCTCTTGGATCTACCACCTCGCCGGAAGATATCCAGCCTCGTCGTTGGCCACCGCCTCTAGCAATGGTCTGAAGAATTTCTTGAAGAATAGGTTTGGGTTTGAAGAATTTATGGCTATGCGATTTGATGAATTTGGTTTGGGTGTCTGATTTGCGGTTTGATAGAGGGGAATGGGGCGACCGTCGCCATCGTCGGAACAAATGCAGTGAAAAGGTGGACCACACTTAATTAACTCCTTTATTAACTCTTTAATTTTGGTGAACCACCTCTAATTAAAACATAACAATACCCTTCTTAATCTCCGTGCCGAAACGAATATGGCCAACTTTAATGGGACGGAGAGAGTATTATATTAAGTACTCTATCCGTCCAACGAATCTTGACACGTTTGGTTTCAGCACGGGAATTAAGGAATTGTAGATTAGTGTTTTAAATGTGTAGGTAATAAAGTAGTATAAAAGTGATAAAGTAAGAGAGAGAATGTAATAAAGTGATAAAGTATGAGAGATAATTTAATTAAATAAGACTAATTATTACCAAAAAGAATACGTGTCAAGATTCATGGGATGGAGGGAGTATCATTTACCATGAATAAAAATGTCATTTATTGTGAGTAAAAGTGTCATTTGCGTGCATTAAAAGTATCATTTTTAATATATCATTTATTTTTATGCAAGATTTTATAAAAAAATTCATTTTTATGAAGTATCATTTTCTATTACTAAAAGTATCTTTTATAATACACAAAAATATATTTAGTATTGATTAAGAAATAAATAAATATTATATTAAGTATCATTCACCGTAAATAAAAATGTCATTTAGTGTAAGTGTCATTTACAAATAAGACTAAAATCTTTTTACTAAGAAACTGAAAATTTCAAAAATAGTAGGAGTATTTTTATAATTTTATAAATATATTATCAAAAATAGAAAAAAATATTTTTATCTCTATCATTATGAAGCTGAGCTATTTTACGCTGTGATTGACATGCAAACTTTAGAATTAAATCGACGTTTTGATGAAGAAAGCATTATTAGTTTATGCATGTAATACTTGAATTCTTAAGATTCATTTTTATAATTTGATATTGAAGTTACTTTGCCTAGTAACATCTTATCCCTCTTAATTTTTTGAAATTACTTTGTATGAATTTAAAAGATAAAACGGTGCGATCTTCTGTATGTGAACAGTGAGGTGCCGGGTTCAAACCCCACTGCCCCATCCCCAACTCTCCCAAGTAAAAAAAAAAAGACAATTTAAAGATATTTCTTTTATAATTTAAATGATATTATATATAATTGTGTTGGTGAATATCATTTTCTTTTAATTTAATTTATTTTTTAATTATTATTTTTATTGGAAAATAAATTGAACCTCGAATCAAAAATCTGGCTCCGCCACTTAATAGCTGCACAAGTGACAATAGACTCCCACCCGTAGGCTTCGCACTGTTACTATCCTAGGTACTGTTCGGATGTGAATATAGTATTAAATTATTTTATAGTATGTGTAGCATAGCACCAAGAGTACTTTTCTTATTCGGTTTTCAATTTTAATTTTTTTAATGTCTAACAAATTATGACTCGGGTAATCAAATTTATAAACTAGCTACATAAAAATAAAAGTCGTCTCTTAAATTATTTTACTAATTAATCCTTTTGGTATAAGGAGAAAAAAAAAGTTATATTATAACTTAAGAATGTTAATTTGATTAGTGATTCACTCATCACTCATCACTAATCTAAGATGTTAATTATAACTTAAGGATGTTAATTTGATTAGTGATTCACTCATCAATTATCACTAATCTAATATTATTACTAAGAATTGAAGATTCTTAGTAAGAAACTTATAATTATAAGTTTATAACTTAAGAATGTTAATTTGATTGGTGATTCACTCATCACTCATCACTCATCACTCATCAGTAATCTAAGATAATATTCCTAGTAAAAATTCAAATTCAAGATTCTTACTAGATTGATACAATACTTATGGTGTATAAATTAGATTGATAAAATAATAATAATAAATAATAATAAATAATAAATAATAATAATAATAATAATAATAATAATAATAATAAATTAATAAATAAATATTTTTCCGACATAAAAATAAGAATGGAAACGAGCTCAATCCGTAATTAACAACATTTTTTGGATATCATCTCGAAATATTGTAAGGTTATGAATATATATGATATTGTATATTGAATTAAGTAGATTTTAAATGAATTAATAGGTACTAAATAGAGAGATAATATAATGAGGTATAAATTTATCACTTAAAACGAGGACCATATTTTTTATATATTGTTTGATTTGAATGATAATATATTTATTCACTCCTTATAAGGTGGTATAAAATTATCCCACTCTCCCTTAAGTATAAAATTATCACTTTATGGCCAAATAAAAAGGTGTTGCTCGAAAAATTATACCATTTATTCGAAAATTTTTATTACGTCAAAATAAATGAGATATAAAGTGATAAATGGAATATATCTCTTCCTTATACCTTAAAGCAAACACACCGGCCCTAAGAGTATAATACTTTGATATTTCATATAGCATTTTGTTCATTTTCTCAGAGAATATATATATACAAAGTCCGAAAACTCAAGTGAAGACAATAATGCATTTTATTACAAAATCCAAAAACTCAAGTCAAGACATAATAATATATTCAACCTCTTTGCAAATTGATTCATAATATTTTAACATTTTATACAGATACATATGATATATGTTAACATTTTAACATTGAAGTACTTATTAACTATCGTATAGTTGGCCTCAAAAAAATATATCGTATAGTTCAAGAGAACTATAATGAATTCAATTGAATCAATTCTTAATTTGTTTTCAATTTTCAAAATATATATGATTTAAGGAGAGTCCAAATTGAAATTTTCAAAGGAGTCCATTCTAGCATGGAGATGTTCAAGATGACATGACCCAGCAGATTATAGCCAGATTAATTTTGAATATAAAACATGAGTTATATTATCAAGCTTAATTTTGTAATTAGCCTCTCTTGGAAGTTGATTATATTTCCGCAAGAATAACACTTGACTTTAGAATGACTATTTACGGCCTATATTCTGGCTGCTTTAATAGGATGGATGACAACAACTAGGCAACTTAAACTTCAAATTGTCAGCTCAATTAATTATAGGGCCGGTCTTGCATGCGGCGGTCGCACTCCAGTGCGACAGGTCCGCCCCGACCCGACCCGTGCCCAGATCTGAAATCCTGAATCCTAAATTATTACATTTGTTTATAATAAGTATTACTTTTAATAAGCATGAAATATACATTTGTATACTTATATAAATATAGGTATTTACCTTCATTTAATATAAAGTATTATATTTTCTAAACCCTAAATTGTATAAACTAAACCCAAAACCATGTAAACTAAACCCTAAGCCTGAACACTAAACCCTAAACCCTGTAAACTAAACCCTAAGCTTGAACACTAAACCCTAATAAGAGTATTTACTTTTAATAATCATAAGATATACATTTGGTCGCACAAATATATACTTCTATTAATATAAATATTTATCTTCATTCAATATAAAACATTATACATACCAATATACATTTATATGAACAAATGTATATATTATGTTTATTAAAAGTAACAATTATTATAAACAAATGTAATAATTAGGAGTATGGGTCAAACCCACGCGGGTCAGGGTTCCGAGTCAGGAGGGCGGGTTTGGAGCCGGGTCGACCCGTCGCACACCTGTGCGACGGTCGCACCCAATAATTGGCGTTAATTATATATATCGGAGCTTTTTCTCGATCCATTATGCATTTGTAATTAAGTTCGTTCACCAATAATCCAAAACATTCATCCTTAGTGAGGCCATTACTGAATTTACAATATGCATGTAAGATTAATGGGTACTTGAAACTTTTTAAAAATTACTATTTCAAAAATTATACTATCCAACAAGCTCAATATTGTTTAATCCACAATCGACTTAGCTCGATAACAAACCAAGCAATTATATATACATGCAATATGGGTGAAGAGTTCATGTGATTAATTAATTGCATGATAAACCCTTTGAATATATAGAAATATTGTCCGAGTGGAAGATCTCATTGAATAAGCACATATATTGCATAACTCAAAACTCAGATAAGAATATTCATGTACATGACAAAAATAATACAAATGTTTATTAGTGGCTAGGAGTGGGCTAAAATACAAATACATCTTAAAATATAAAATATGAACCATTTTTAATCCTTAATTAGATCATCAAGATCTACGGTTGATTTATCACCTTGTTGGATGAATTCATGATCTTGAGTTCGAATCTCATAGATAGCAAAAGTTTTATTTTTCGTAATGCATGTAGACATTCACATAATGAATTCATATGTGTTCTACATAGCTAGAATTAACACATTTACATATCATTTATCAAAGATTATATCTCAATCGTTAAATTATAGGTAGATCAATAGTATAAATCTATTTATATTTTGTACTTTAAGAGATGTTTTTAGTCTAGCCCTTCTCTTAGTTGCTATATACATATATATGAACCCATCCTATCATGTTTTGACAGATCGAAGCTGAAATTTGACGAGAAATGTTGAACTATGTATGAATATGTTGGGAGCGCGAACTTGATTTGAAATATTTTTAATAAAATGCAAAGTGATCCACAATTATTAAGAGCATCCACAATGGTGGTGTCTTAGAGGGGTGTCTTAGGAGTGGGCCCCATCTAAGACACACCCCTCGCCAATGCATTGTGTCTTAGGTGGGTGCTTAGATCCCCATTTCCACAAAATTCATATTTCTACACTTTTATTTTTAAAATTCAAATTTCATTAAAATTAAAATTCTACATTACAATAATTTAAATAAAATTAAAAACATAATTAAAATACGCTAATAAAATAAAAAAAAACATAATTTCCTAATTTAAATAAGCCCTCGACGCTTGAGCACTTCTTGGACTAGGTGGTTGTGCAAAGCCAATTGTGCATCCGTCATACCCGTCGTATCCTTGTTCAAGAGCTTCATATCCATCTCCTCCTGTTTCATCTCGGCTTGCATTTTTTTGGCATGGGCGATTTCCCCCGTTTTGAGAGCATGCTCCTTCATGCTTTCGGCCACCTTCTCGAGGGCGTCGGAGAACGCCGATCCTCCTCCCGAAGACCCTTCTCCCTTCTTCGCCTTGCCCTTATCTCGCTTTGCCGCTTTTTGGCCTTGGGGTCTCGCCGTGACACTCGGCTCCGAAGAAGTAGTGGTTGCTCCACCATCGGAGCCCTTCGACTTTTTGACGGAGTGGACATCCCCGGCTTGCGACGTGAATCTTTGGCAGTCACGAAGCACTTTCCAAGCTTTGACGTAGGAGAATTGCTTCTTGAAATTCGCCTCGAACATCGTCTGGGCTTGTTCGAAGATTTGATCGTCGCTCATACCACTCCCCCAATTCTCCTTGCAAGTGTTGTAGAAGCCCTCGAAGAATTTTGTCTCCTTTTGAACACAGGCGAAGTGGGACTTGAGATGCTCCGACTTTCGCGGCGGCGCTCCCGAAGTATTGAGCGCGTTGAACTTCTCGGCGATTGCTCCCCAATATTGGAGCAACTTTTGGGAGGTCCCCAAAATAGGATTGTGGGTTGGGTCGGTCTCCAAAATAGGATTACTCCGCCCACAATATTGCCACGAGCTCGGTCTCCTCGCTAGAATATGCAGCGCGAGTGCCCTTGGCTTTCGGCTTCACCTCCTCCGGCTCTTCTTGAACGTTGGCGTTCGCCGCCGGCGTAGGAACATTTCCCGTAGCCAAGACATTCGAGGCTGCTGAAAATGGAGCAAACCCCATCATTGGAACCCTCGATCCGCCTTGTTGCTCCATGTATTCATCGAATTCACGATCCATCTTTGGAAATGTAGAGGAGAGAATTTTTTTTGGGAGAGAATTGTAGTTGAAGGTGTTGGTGAATTTGAAAGAATGGAAGTAAGAGTAGTATTTATAGAAGGGGAAAAAAGAAAAAAAAATAAAAAATCAAAATAACCGTTGAAAATTTGCAACGGTCGTTTTTTTTTTTTTAAAAAAAAGAAAATTTGGAAACGGTCGAATTTTGCCAAAATATCCGATTTTTGGATTTTTTTTTAATTGGGCGCGTCCTGCGGACGCGCCATCTCCTCTCCTCTCTCGCCTCGTGTTGTAGCCTCGACCCCGCCTCGCATCTGGGCGCTCCTCCAGCGCACGGCCGCCTCCTTCGCCCCGGGTCGACACCGCCCTCGACCCCGCCGCTGTGGATGCTCTAAGAAATTAGCTGTATATGTTGAAAACTAAATAAGCAAATTATTAAGAAAGTATGTAATTTCTGGAACTAATTAAGATTTGCATGCTGTATCCTCGAACATATAATTAAGATTAGTATTATGAAATAAAAGTGGGAATTTGACTTGCATAATTCATGAAATTAAATTACATGAGTAGAGCCTAGCCTTTATACTTATAAAAGTATAGTTGTAAAAGTAGAAAGAAAAGTAAAGCAAGTATAAATAGGGGTGATTCCCATACATAGTCGATCAGAATTCCATAAAACAAATAAAATATAATAATCTAGAAATGGGTCAGTTGATTGTGGTGGGTCTCCTCCTCCTGATCGCCGCGGCGACTCCCCTCGCCCACGGCCAACTGATCACGGCCAATGTCACAGGCCAGGTTTGCTGCACGCCGACCGGAAACTGCGTCGCCGGGTCGGTGGGACTTCCGGGAGTGACGGTTTTCCTGAATTGCACCAATCTCCTGGGCACAGTGGTGCAGACGCTCGGGCAGACCATCACCAGCTCCACCGGGAACTTCACCATTACCGTTTCTAACTCCACCCTCGCGTACATCTTAGGATCATGCAAGGCCGTGGTGAGACTCCCGCTCAACAATGTAACCTGCCCGGTCCTAAACACCGCCACTGGCTTCCTCAGCGGCGTTCTGGTGCTCATCGGCCAGGTTCCCGGGCTTGTTGGAGGACTACTCAATGTGATTTTGGGGGTGTTGACATTTGTCCACGTGGGCGTGGGCGTGGGCGTGGGCGCCGGGGTTTGACTTCTAATTACTAATTAAGTACTGTAATAAATATGAATAAACATCAAGCCATGCTTCGTGCATCTGTAACCCTTTATACTATTATTATCTAATATATACATGGATATCAAAGTAATATTATTGCATCTTTATCCCCCTCCCCTTTTTTTTCTTAATCAATTATACGAGGACAAATCTGCAACCGTTGGATATAATTAGTACGAGATGAGCTTCACTACTAGTAACACTCATTCCTATATTCCTATTACTCATACGCACACAAACACAATAAAACTATACTTTACTCTCGTCCATAAATATTCATTCGCTTTTTATCAATTACTTCATAAATTAATCTTCACTAAAGGATTTTCACACAAAATTATGATTTATTTATGCATTACAATAATGTTTATGATAATGCCTTTTCATGTATACAAATATGCGTTAGTTTAACAGACTAACGAAATTTTATTTGAAAAAACCATCTATACTAGAGGCCAGTAAAGGGTTTTTAGGATAGTAGATTAGTCTAATTTGAAAATTAGGATAAAAAAATTCACGCTTGAATAAGTAGCACACTAATTAATAATAATGCATCTGTAAATGGGCTGTGATGTACCGCGAGTACATTACTTATTAATTAGTGTCCTATTTTTATAAATTCGAAATTTTTTGTCCTAGATCTCACTAAAATTAGGAGGTCTCATTGGAGCGGCCCCCTATATATATATATATATATATATATATATATATATATATATATATATATAGGGTTGGGCTAGGGTGAAAACACCCCTTAGTGTTTAAAATAGGAATATATCCTAACCATTAGATTATAGAAATAGACGGTCAGGATGAAATCTTAGATTAGTTTTAATTCAACTTACTGGTTCGATTGATTCATGTAATTTTTCACGGATGGGCATTATTGACATAAAAAATTATCACTGACTATCTGCATTAACTTCTCTCTCGAAATTATTGTCCGTTTTAAAAGGAAAAAAAAATCATGATATGATTGCATTACGAATGGCGGCGTTGAAATGATTTGGAATTGATTATGAATCCAACAAACCAATTCAGACGCAATACCTCACATCTAAACTTGAAAGCAATTCATAATTGGTAGGGTTTATTTTTTTTCAACTCTAGTGGCACCGTTTTCTCTCCTCTCTTCGGTGAAGCTTGATTTTTTCTGAAACCATAAAATTGATTCATACCACAAAACAAAATTAACAAGCTAGATCGTTAGAACAGCGGCTGGTGTTTGGAATGGCAAAAACAAACCTCAAAAGTCTTGGTGAGGTTTTATTTAGAACTATAGCGATTTGAGTTTTTTTTTCTTTTTTTTTTATTTGTTTCTATTTATCCAATTATTAAGGATTTTGGTGTTGGGTTAAGAGGTTATATGCTTTTTTTGAGCTAATTTTATTTGGAATTGTATAGATGTGTCGTTTTCATGAACTTTTTGCTTGGTACCCAAAAAATTTGAGCGCGTGGGTCACTTTGTTGTTAGGAATAGTTAGATCTAGATGATGAGATTTTAATGTTTGCACCTAAATGTTTGTGGTCCCATACTTTTTTTTATTCCGATTCACAGTTGGCCATACAACAGCATCAGTTGAATTCATATTTTAATGTTTGCACCTATTGTTGTTGGGTAATACTAATGTTGACTGAATCCGGTTGGTTTTAATTTGGTGCGAGATGAATCCTTTTTGTTGGGACTCTGAATTGGGCATGCAACGAGTTGTTTATTTTTGTAGTAATAATTAGAATTTGATGAAGGTTGTATGAATTAGAAGATTAAATGGCATCTATATAAAGTGGTAGCCGGTAGGCCATTATGTACAATTTTTGTGACTAGACTACTATATGAATCAGTGAGTATAATGGATGAATCGAATGGCAGTGTGTTATGAACTGGCATATTAGTAATGTTTCTATGGTGTCATTCTTGTTAATTTACTGTTCCTATTTGCTAATTTGTAGGCAAGAGACCGGCTAAGGACAAGGGCAAGGGTATTGCCGTTGATGATGGAATCGAAGATGGCGGTGGGATAAATTCTGCAGCCGATGGTAAGGGGTGAAATTTTATGAAACTTCGACAAGTTGAAAATTTAAGATGGAGATTCATCGGTTCTATATTTAAAAAAAAAAAATAGAGAACATTGTGCGAATATCAATATTATTTTCGAAATTAAGCTAATTCGAACCATTTTCAAAATGAATTCGAGTACTCCACTACTTTTGAGTATATATATAAAACATGTGTTGTAATACCCCGAATTTTTCCTCAATATGATTTTAGAAGAATGATTGGGTTTAGAAGGAGAGGGTGTATCCGCTTAGCCTACTTTTCTCCTTTTTATAGCTTGGCCCTTATCGTTTCTAATCACCCAGTTTACTTCGATCACTACATTCCATTTTCAAGAATTTGCTCTCAGAATCTAGAAAGCTTCACATTTCTTCTCCCCTTTTACATCTGTACAGAAAACTTCTCACACCCAAAATTCTTCCTCGATCACTCCACACCCCAGAATCATCTGCATTCCTGTGCAGAAACAACGACACCAAGAACTTAATCAACAGTTCATCTGCAACCCACTCTCAGCTATAATTTTGAGAAACCAAAAATCTGTTTTCACAAGAGGTAAACCAACTCACACTAATCAATCATTTGTTTCACAAAGAAAAACTATCATATTCTACATAGTTTCTTGCATATCATACACATATGCATTTTCTGCAAATTAGCTAATCAGAGCTTTTTAATTTAACAAGAAACTATCACTCTGTGTATGTTTGATGTATAAAAAGAAGCCATTTGTGTTTTGTGTGTGTTGGTGTGAGGTTGCTGCCGGGTTGTAATTCGAGGGAGAACGGAGGTAGAGAAAGGACCGGCGATGCTGCTGTGGGCAGCGGCGTTGTGGCCGCGACGCCGATGGATGACGGCTGCTTCTCGCCGGGGAGAAAGGGGTGGAGATTAGGACGGAGGAGGGAGCACCGGTGGCGGCAGCGACCTGATGCTCCTGCTGGCGTCTGCCATAAATAGAGAGAGAAAGGAGAGGCGGCTGGACGGTGGGGCTGTTCGGCAGAAGGAGCGACGGAGGCCTCGGCTTTTGAGGTCGACCGACGGTCCAGAGAGGGTGAGATCGGCGGCGGCGGGGGTGGCCTTCTGGCTCCTGTTGTCCGTCTGCTAGAAGTCAGAGAGGATTTAGGGATTTTATTTGCAGATTTGGGGTTTTTGCAGGAGAGTAGGAGAGAAGGGGAAAAAGAAAGAGATAAGAGGATGGTGGTGGTGCCCGATGCGGCGGCGGTCGGCGTCGGCCTCTGCCGCCGGAGGAGAAGGAGAGAGAGGGGGAGGGAGCTAGGGGTGAGCAAAAACTGAACCGACGCTGAAAACCGAACCGAACCGCACCGGATTGGTGCTGTTCGGTCCCAAATCTATTGGTTCGGTTTCGGTTCGGTTTTGAAAAGTGAAAACCGAAAATTTTCGGTTTGGTGTCGGTTTTCATTTTTTGGTTCGGTTTTAAACCGAACCGAACCGATACATTAATATATAAATATTTTTCTAATTATTTTACCTAAAAGTAAAACCCTAATGGCCTAATTCACAATTCAATCTCCCAGCCGCCAGCCCTTCTTCATCCCCCGCTCTGCTCTCTCCCTTCACTCCAATCACTCCAGTTCTGCCCCCCTCCTCCGGCCGTCCGACGAGCGTCGGCTCGTCGCCAACTCGCGTCAGTCGCCTGCTACAGCCCCCTGTCCTCCGCGACAGCCCCCGCCCAGGCGCAACTCCATTCCAGCAGTCCTCGTCCCCTGCCCAGGCGCGACTCCAGTCCTCGTCCCTTGCCCAGGCGCAACTCCAGTCCACGTCCCCTGCCCAGGCGCGACAGCCCCCTGCCGACCGCCACTCGGCCCACTCATCCGCGTCGCCAACAGGCAACAGCCTAGGCTTCTGGCGCGGCCTACCCTCCTCATCGTTCGGTTCGGTGAACCGAACCGAAACCGACGGTTTTACCGGTTCGGTTTTGGTTCGGTTCCGGGCCCCCTATTGGTGCGGTTCGGTTTTCGGTTTTGAGTTTTTGGTTCGGTTTTGCACCGAACCGAACCGATGCTCACCCCTAGAGGGAGCTGCGTGTGAGAGGTGTGTGTGTCGTTTACAGAGAGAGAGAGAGAGAGCGAGAGCATGACTTAAAAAGCGTAAGCTAAGGTTTTGGCTTTGGGCCAATAAGTTGGGCTGAGATTATTTTAGTTGGGCTCATGGTATGGGCTGCTATTTTAAAGAAGTGAGCTGCATATGTTTATGTAAGCTTGGCCATGAATTTACTTATTTGTGAATTGAGTTGTTAGACTCTTAATTGAGTTTAACTAAGCTCGGCTGCCCCTCCACATCTCCCTTACGAGTCGCCTTGCCGCTTCGTTATGCCTCGCCACGTCGTCGCCGCGTTTCACCTTGCCTCCCCACATCGATGTCCTTCCTCAGCGGCTCTCTGCCGCTTTCTCTCTCGGCGCTGTTACCACATGTACATGTCACACTCTCTTCGATGTGCTCGCTGCACTGCCTTGCTTCGAGCCTCACCTCGTAGTCACGCCGCACTACCGCTCTCATTATCTCTCTCATATCAGCTGCGTTTGGCACTCGACGCTCGAGTGTCAAATAATAGTTCTAATTGAACTATTGCTTGATGTCTGTCTCCATGCTCGATGCTCCAGTGGTATGATAGTCAAATTGGCACAATAAGCGCTCGCTCCACGTCAGACATTTTTTTTCTTTTTCTGACTTTCTTTATTTCTCATCTTTCCTTTCTCCGCTCTAATCTTCTTCTTCTTTAATCTTCTCTCTCCTGCGCCACACTTCTCAAACAATAATCTCTGACAAAAAACACCGCTACGGTTGAAAACTCGGCGGCTATCGTCGCTGTGTCTATTTGTTTTCCTCTCCAAGAATTTACTGTCAATTCATCTCTCCAAGAACACTACTGATTGAAAACTCATTTCTTGCTATTTCCACATAATTGTAATTTTTCTCAACCGAAAATTACTGATTTTGTTTCCCGCATCTGTGCGCTCACCTTATTTTTTTTTCATTGTTGTTGAATCGAAATAGAAACTATCATCACAAAGAGACTAAAAGATAGTGATATTGAATTGAAAATCACATCGAAATTCGTGCAACTAATTGTTAACCATGCCCTCGGTTATGAATTGTACAGAAATGATATGCTGAGCGATAAGTTTAAGCGACTTTTATGAGCGCTCGCTCTACGTCAGATTTTTATTCTAATTTTCCTTTCTTTTCCTCTTTTCTTTCTCCTCGTCGTGGCTCTAGGTTTCACTCTTCTCTTCAATCCTTCTCTATGTTCCACAAAAAAAAACATTGCAACTGCAGAAAATCGAAGATTCAAGCCATCCCATTTCTTTTTAGTTTATGTTTCTAATTTTATTTTGCTCCCTTTTCTTTTTGATGTCTGTTTCTACTCTCTTTCGCTCGCTCTCAAGATTTGATTTTTCATTCTTGCTTGCTAATTTCTCTGAAATTGATTTTCCCCAACACAGGTGCATGCTTGCTACTCATCCTCTGTCGAAAAGTGTTTAGCAATCATAATTAATTTAGCTTATGTGATTTACAATTACAATTCATGAGGAATGTTATGCTACATACCTTATGTGAGCATCTTACGTGAGCACCACTCACGTTTAGCCCTTGTTAGCATTATCTTTTTTGTTTTAGACATTTATTTTATTCTAATACTTCATAAATTATTATTAGGATCATTAATTTTATGTAAATAACAAAAAATCGAAGTTCGATTTGTTCATATTTCCTTTAACTTCAAATAATTAATAAAAAAATAAATTAGACTTTGGTTTTTATGTTATTTATAAAATTAATGATCCTAATAACGATTTATGAAGTATTAGAATAAAAATAAAAAAGATACTGCTAACGATGGCTAAACGTGAGTGGTGCTCACATAATGTATGTAGCATAACATTCATCTCTCTCTCTATATATATAACTTATATATATGAAGCATATTAGAATAGAGGTGATCTTGTGTGCACCCAGGTGTACGGTACACCCGGATTAAATTTGACCCGGTTTCAAACTATATGATATATATCAAATTTTCGCATTTTTAATCATCTGCATATATAGTTCAATTGGTTTGAACCCACGCCTCCCAAATGAAGGTTGCGGGTATGATTCTCATTGGAGGCGTGTTTATTTATTATGCTCGAAATCTTTTCCCTTTCGTTTTGTTTATGCTTTCAAGTTTTCACATTCTTTTTTATTGTTTTTTTTCTTTTCTTTTTTTCCCTTTGTTAGCGTCATTTTTTCATTTATTTTGTAATTTTCTCCATTATTTCATTATATAAATGATATAGTTTCATTCCAATTTTTGTAGTTTTAATTTGCATTGTTTCATTATATAAATGATATAGTTTCATTCCACATGTTGTTTCATTATATAAATGATATAGTTTCATTCTAATTCTTGTAGTTTTAATTTACATTGTTTCATTATATAAATGATATAGTTTTATTCCAATTCTTGTAGTTTTAACTTGCATTGTTTCATTATATAAATGATATAGTTTCATTCCAATTCCAAATGAAACTATGACATATCAAATGACACTACAAGAATTCAAATTACACTATGACATTTCAAATGACACTATGAGATTTCGAAATGAAACTACAAGATTTCAAAAAATACTATGATATTTCAAATAATACTATGAGATTTAAAATGACACTACGACATTTCGAAATGAAACTACAAGATTTCAAAAGACAATACAAGATTTCGAATGACACTTTAACAATTTGAATGGAACTATGACACTACAAGAAGTTAAATGATACTACAAGATCTAAAATGACACTTTAACATTTGAAAAGACACTACAAGAAGTTGAATGACACTATGACATTTTGAATGACACTATGTCATTACGAAATGCCACTATGACCTTTTGAAATGACACTATAAGATTTCAAAAGACACTACAAGAATTCCAATGACACTACAAGATTTCGAAATGAAACTTTAAGATTTTAAAATGACACTACAAAAATTCAAATGACACTACAAGATTTCCAAATGAAATTTTAAGATTTCAAATGAAGTTGAATGACACTACAAGATTTAAAATGACACTTTAACATTTGAAAAGACACTGCAAGAAGTTGAATGACACTATGACATTTTGAAATGACACTATAAATTTTCAAATGAAACTATGTCATTTCAAAATGACACTGTGACATTTTGAAATGAAACTTTAAGATTTCGAATGACACTACAAGATTTCAAAAGACACTATGATATTTCGAATGACACTACAAGAATTCAAATGACACTACAAGATTTTGAAATGAAACTTTAAGATTTCAAAATGACACTACAGGAATTCAAATGACACTACAAGATTTCAAAATGAAACTTTAAAATTTCAAATGACACTACAAGAAGTTGAATGACACTACAAGATTTAAATGACATTATTTTTCTTATTAAATGACATCATTTTTATATGTAAGTAACACTTTTACTATATGTAAATGCCATTATTTTTCTTATTAAATGACATTTTTATATATTTAAAAATGGTACTATTTTTATTAGAAAATAACATTATATGTATTAATAAATAATACTACATTTATATTTAAATGACACTTTTAATTTATCTAAATAGCACTATTTTATTAGTAAATAACACTTTTAATATATTTAAATGACACTATTTTTCTTAGTAGATGACACTTTTAATATAAATAAAAATGACATTATTTAATTTAATAAATGACACTATTTATTGATTTTTTTTTCATTCAGACATTTTAACAAACACCTTGTCTACAGAAATATGCTTCTGCCGAGTTCTGCGCATCAAATCTTTGACTGCACAGCACACAACAACTAGAAGGGAGAAAGCTACAAGGGTTGTTCACTGCACCACATCCCACAAGACAGATGTATGGTATTTCCATTTCCATACCATCAAAATGGCACTTTTCATACAGAGATAGAAAGAAACGAAGGAAAAAAAAACGATCAACATAGATCTGTAGAAAAAAATGATAATTGCCTTCAAAAGTAAGCACATTAGCCTTCCTACAATATCCCATCAAAAATTGCATCTTTTTCACAAAACTAATCGAAATACTCCAAAATCCACAGAAGGACCTCACAGCAGCGGAGTCTCCGGTGGAGAGCCAAATCTTGGGAGCTGTCCGGCGAGACAAGTCGTCGGTGTCGGGGTGGGGGCGACGCCTTTTCGGGCGGCAGCTTCAATGTCTCCGTCTTCTTCCAACTTCGATGGATGGCAGCGCCTCGCCGTCAATCTGAGAGGAGAGGAGAGAGAGGGGTTAGCGAGGGAGATGGAGGACACTCGGTCGGTGGCCCTTCGTCAGAGAAGGAGCTGCAACGACGAAGCTTTGAGAGATAAGGGCAAATTTCGTCGTATGTGTGAAAATGGAGGAGAGGAATAAAATAAGTTGATTTTAGGAAAATAAAAAATTCATATATAATCGAGTTTGGGTCATGGAATTGGGCAGGGTACAACCCGGGTGTATGGTACACCCGGGTGTACACAAGATTTTGCCATTAGAATATATATATGCATTCTTTTTTAATTTGGAATAGAATTTTTGGTTTGGTTGATAAAGATTTGGATTTCGCATGGTGGTGATTACTGCAATATTTACTATGAAAATATATATCATATTTAAAAAAAAATCACATAAAGTAAATAATTATACTTAATAGTTAATATATATACACTTAATAAAATAATTAATCAAACTCAAATTATAGAGTCTAATTAATTAATTGGACAATTAAATCATATTATAAAAAGTAAACAACTAATTAAAAACTTAAGTAAACAATTTGAGTAAAGCCCAACTCAATTAATTAAAACCCAATCAAGCAAAGGCCCAAAACGATTCTCTTCAAAACACTCACACATACATGCACAGAATCCCACACGCACACACAGTTACAGAACGCTGCCTCCCCTCCCCTTCTCTCTCTCGGCCGGACGGCCAACGTCAAAGAGCCGCCACCGCCACCGCCACCGCCACCGCCACGCACGTCGCCAACCGCTACTCTCGCTCAGTCTCATCTCCCTCATCTCTCCCCCGATCTCTCAAATTTCGCCCCTCTCCGACTCTCTCTCCCTTCCCCTTTTCTCCCTACAGCCGCCACTTCTCCCTCACCGGCGACAACAGCGGCTTCGCTGCCGCGCCTCACTCTCCCCCTCTCCGTTCTCCCCATCTCGCCTCTCTCTTCCTGATTCTCACAGAGCATAAAGAAATCCTCAAAAATCCCTAAATCTACCACCCCCCCTTCTCTTGGCTGGACGGTCAACGGCGAAGGGCTGCCGCCGCCGCAACGGTGACTACAGCAGCACCGCTGCCTTTCTCCTCCATCAACAAGCCGAACAGCAACAGTCCCAACGACTGCCGCCGTCGGCGTTTCCTCCACGCCACCATTCCTCTCCCTGCCCTCACTCGCCTCACACCAACGCAAAGAGGAAGATTAAAATAAAATACATGTAAGGTTCAATTAATCCATAGGCATTCTGTAAACTTGTTTTCTTTTTCATGTGCAGTATCTGTAACAACCATATTACATCAAATATACAAGATACGATCTTTCATGTATGCTATTCATCTTTTATGAATGTCCTGTTTGATTGTAAATAAAGAATGGTTATTATGCTTTTATGTGTGGTGTATGAACATGATTGTTTGTTGAGAAGAAGTGTACTGGGACAAACCTTAATGACGAGTTCTGTTATGAGTAAATCTGCAGTGGAAAGTTGTATTGTAATTAAAAATTGTAGTGTAAGCTGGACTGGAGCAATTTGGTCATAGATTTTGTTATGAAGTAAATTTTGCAGGGCTGTGATTTTGAGCTACGAACTGTCGCCTGATGCTCTAGTTTGAGCTGTTGTTGATGGCAAAAGATCTGTAGATGTAAATCAAACTGTGATGAGGTTGTAGAGAATTTAATAGTGGAGAAAATCTGGAGTTGGTGTGGAACTGAAACAAGTATGGAGAGGATTTTTATAGGAGAAATGTGTAGACAGGGAAGAACGTCTTCCTTATTGCAACTGTTTATTTAATTATTGCCACTGTAGCAACTTCACCTCCGTACTCACTCGGCGGAGTGTCCCTTGATTTGGCGGGGTTTGAGGTTGACGCCGATGAGGGCGTTCACCCGATCTAGAATTCGTCCCCAATAGGCCTCCTCTTTTGGTCGACACCCCGGACGACATCGTTGGTCTCCTCTGTCCAAATTCAGACAATAAGGTCCGTCTACTCGAGGGTGTAGGTGTACCGAACGGCCCTTCACTCCTTCGGCATAGGAGCCGGCGCCTTCTCTTTGAAGGCCATAGCCTTCCACCGCCCTCCTTTCTTGGGCTTCGACGCACTGTGGGCGGACAACGCCTCCTCCTCCTCGCTGCTTTGATGAGGTTCCTCCTCCAAGTTGATATCCGCCAAATCGGGATGATAATCGCCTCCGTCGGAGAGATCGGGAACCCAATTTGGGTCGTCCCAGCTTGGATTGTATGGATCCATTTTTTTATATATAATTTGAGAGAGAATGAGGAAGAAGATAGAAGAAGAATTTGTGTTTGAAGATGAAGGAGGAAGAAATATATAAAGAAGAGAGAAAAAAAGGAAAAGGGGTAGCAACAGTCGAATGATCGAAATAATAAAAAAAATTATTTAAAGTCGGCAACGGCCGAAAATTCGAAATTCGATTTTTTTTTTAATTAGGCGCGTATTTGACATGCGCCATTTGTTGGAGAGATCGTGGCTCACCCGACAAAATCGAGGCACACTCGAGTCATGCGTTGCTACAGTGGGGGATCCGATACTAGTGGGTGGGTGCTCTAAGAAAAGACATATATGCGGATATATAACATATTTGTAGGGGCAAGTAGATACTCTCTCTATATATATATATACACGCAATTAATTTTGTTATATATTCTAGTACTGTTGGATTTTGATGAATAAAAAAAAATTAAGATTTGTTTTCTTATTTTTTGTATTCGTTCGGTATTTAATAGAGAATCAATTGAACTATATACTTATATGCATTCTTTTTTAGTATTTTATAAATCTTAATCAACGGATTAGATATTCTCCCTACATCATACAGCGCATGCTAAATTTGATCATATAATTATGAGAGAAACAAATAGCCTCCTATCATATAATCTCCTAACATATTTATTTTTTAATCTCTTGATTTTGGGTTGTAAACCCCTCAATATTTCGTAAGATGTGCAAAATTCCCTATTCCTAACAAACAACTAACACCGTCCATTATTTTTTTTTATTATTATTATTTATTTCTCAAGTAGGTCTCACTCTACGGATATAAACTACCAATAAGGATAAGAAGAACAAATTATACGCATAAGATCCTTAGTTTTTAAAGTTTCAATTGGTGGATTATATTCTAACTAGCAACCATTATATAATTAAGCAAAATATTTTATAACTCTTAAGATTAAGTTTACGAAATAACACATAGAAATCTTAGAAATATTTGCTCAAATTATTAACATCCATATTAATCAAATACACGTAGAATTAACGGAATAAGGAATATGTTTTTAACAACTTTCTCTGTATACTGAACTTATATTATGTGTAACTTTTGTATGGCATATGTCCGAATTAATTTATGCTCCATGCACAATCATCAATAAACAGGGAAGATGGGTGTCTTATTAATCGTACGTAGAGCTAAAGATTTGCTGATCACTCATAATACATCTTCCCACTCTTCATATTTAATCATGAGTCACATTATGCATGATCCAAACATTTGTTTTCATCTTACTAATTTTTCAGGTCGATATCAAGAGGTAGAATATAAGCGAGTTGTACGAATTCATAAGTAGACTACGAATAATAATAACAATAATAATAATAATAATAATAATAATAATAATAATAATAATAATAATAATAATAATAATTACTAAGTAACATTTAAATTTTCCCTATTTTGGTAGATAGGTCATAGGCAAGATTGCATAGGTGCGGGGGCGATACGATTCCAGTGCGGGGATACGGTTTTTTCAAAAATGGTAGGGTGCGATTCGTGAAGGATACGTCCGTATTATATATATATATATATATATATGACCATTCAAATAACTAAATCACAACATAATTCAAAGTTCAAAGATCCAATTAAATCAAACAAAAAATCAATAATCAAAGAAAAAGAAAATAGAAATCAAATGAATTGGCCCAACAAGAAAATAGCAATTAAGAGGAGGTGGAAGTTTCTACCGAAAAGCTGCTGGGATGTTTTGAAGAATATATCAAATTTATGACCAGCCACAGTATGCTTAAACAGTACCACTTTTAATTCCTGATTGATACTCAATATTTATATTAAAAAAAAATATTAATATAGTCCACACAATAAATTTAATAATTTTTTTCTTCCTTCAACTTGAATAAATTCATTTCTCTGCTTTATACATACTGTGTAAGTAGTCGAAAACACAATATAATCTTGGTGGAAATTACGAAAATGAATTGTGATTGAATTGCTTCCAGATCTCGGCTCTCTCCTCAACTCTCTCAAATCTCGGCTCTCTCAAATCTCTCAAATCTCGGCTCTCTCCTCAAGCCAGATCCATCTCTCTCTCTCTCTCTCTCGCACTCTCGGTTTCGCCGCCGCGGCTCCTCCTCCGACGAAGAACCGACAGTCGGCCCTCTCCCTCGCCCCCATCCTCCTCACGCCAGATCCATCTCTCTCTCTCTCGCTCTCTCGGTTTCGCCGCCGCGGCTCCTCCTCCGACGAAGAACCGACAGTCGGCCCTCTCCCTCGCCCCCATCCTCCTCACGCCAGATCCATCTCTCTCTCTCTCGCTCTCTCGGTTTCGCCGCCGCGGCTCCTCCTCCGACGAAGAACCGACAGTCGGCCCTCTCCCTCGCCCCCATCCTCCTCTGTATCTCCTTCGCCACAGCCGGATTCGTGAGATTGGCGCACCCGATTCGCGAATCCGATTTTTTTTTTTTTGATTTTTGGGGGGATTCGCCAGGTGGCGAATCCCGTGCGAATCGGACGCGAATCGCGCCCGCACCCGCCCCCCGCGCGAATCGGATACTGCACGGGGATGATTTCCGGCGAATCCGTGCATTCCAGGTCATAGGTCAGATATATAACTTATATGAAACATATTAGAATATATATGTGACGCCCGGGGACAAAGTGTGGAGTGATCGCCGGTGCAAAAGAGGCACGGCTCCTGTTAAGACTTCCAAGCGGAGGGGTGCAGGGATGAACCGAAACACACCCGAACGAGAGGATTCCAAGAATATGCAGGTATGAGACTGCATATTCGAGGAGAGCTTAAGTGATTTGATAGGTGCTACTCATATCAACAAGATGCATCTTCTTTTCTGGTGCCTATACGAAAGAAACTCCAAGGTTAAGCGTGCTTGGCTTGGAGCAATTTCCGGATGGGTGACCTCCTGAGAAGTTTCTCAGGGAGCGTGCGAGGAACGACAAAACACGCTAGAAAAGACTCGTATTGTGGGGACAGCCGTCAACTCTATAAAAGACTCGTGTTGGTCTGTGGGGACAGCCGTCAACTCTAGAAAAGACTCGTGTTGGTCTGTGGGGACAGCCGTCAACTCTGGAGCCGAGCTGTTACAATATATGCATTCTTTTTTTAAAAAAAAAGGCAACTCCATCTCTACTATTATTGAAAACCTATTTAGAGCAGCCCAACCCTGAACCCTCTTCCTGCAAAATTTTCAAACAAAATTAATTAATGCCTAACAAAATCTGAATTACGAGAGAGAAACACACACACACATACTCGTATGCCTATATATAAATAGTTGTACTTTCCTCACACATCAACACTCCACAAAATCAAATTATTCTAGTTTTTAGTTTTAAACACATCATTAGTAATCAAATGGCCCAAATGAGAAGTGCTTTCTTTCTCTCTCTCCTTGTCTTGGCGATCTACAATCCACGAGCCCATGCCAGCATACTCCCCCTCCCCCCTCCCCCTCGCCGTGCAAGGCCTGCTAATCAGCGGCAAGCTCTGCCTCACCTCCGCCGGCAACTGCCCCGGCAGCCCGGCTTCCAACATCGTCGTCTCCGTGAGCTGCGCCACTCTCACCGGCATTAGGGTGGGGCTCGCGACAAACACGACGGACGCTGAAGGATTGTTCACCATTTTTGTTCGCGCAGCTCCGGGGTTGATCTTCGGGTATGCCCAAATCCCATGCTTGGTGAAAGTGCCCGAGCTTCCGCTCAACGCCACCGTCTGCCCGCCGCTGTCGAACACCACTGGCGTCATCAACGGCATTATCCAGCCCGTCGGCACGGTGATATCGGGGCTGCTCGGTACGATTCGGACGGCAAACGTGACGTTGTACGCCAAGGTGACCATGTGATTCGCGCACCAGATCCTCTACATATGTTGGAATAATATAAGTGATGATGTATCAATTAATAGTATCTCTATATCATATATATGAATAAGAAAACGCACATATGCGGATATATAACATATACGTAACAAGCAAATATATAAGTGGTACGACTGTATGAGTAATATTGTTGGTCATTAGTTTAAATATTGTGTGAACGATATGTGTGCTTTGTATCAATCTTGATTATGTTTATGCTTCATATTCTCTCATTATTAGAGCTAGGGACGTCGACCCAGACCGAAATCTGTGAGCTTGCCCGAACAGATAGGTTTTCATTTTCACTAACTAGCTAGGTTTTCATTCCTAATTTATATTTTAAGAAGTGTTCTTATTTTAGCCTTCCCCTATATATATATATATATATGGGTGGGCTACCGTGAGAGCACATCTTAAAATAAGAAATAAGAGCAATTTTTAATGTATGAATTTTATGTAGAACACGTATGAATTCGCTGTATAAACGTATGAATTGTGAAAAATAAATTTTTGCTACCTTTGGGATTCGAACTCAGGACCATAAATCTATCCAACAGGATTACGAATCAACCGTAGATCTTGATGATCTAATGACTGAAAATGATTCTTATTTTATATCTTAAGAAATGCTCTTATTTTAGCCCTTCCCTATATATGTATATATATAGGGATGTCAATGCAGCCCGAAACCCGTGGGCCGACCCGAATAACCCGACAAAATTAGAGGGTTAGTGTTGAAAAATCGCAACCCGAAAAAACCTCCAGCCCGATTAGCCCGCACCCGACTAGCCCGAAAATCCGATGGGCTGGCCCGGTGGGCTGATGGAATTGTGACTGATGCACCCAGTTACAACTTCTGCTATGTTTAGATTTATGGTATTTGCTTAAATATATATATGTAGCCTTATTAAAAAAAATGAAATTAATTAGTTAGAATATATGTGTGTGTGTGCAATCTCATTAAAAAAAGTGAAATTAATTACGAATTTTTTGTAGAAATTGATTATTAGTAGCTCATTAGTTAGAAATTAATTATTAGTATCTCATTTTAAAGTGATACCAATTTTTTTTTTTTCTGTCAATGAGACGTGCATGACAAATCCACTAATTATTCAGTAATAATCCAAAGGGGTAATTGCCTGTAAATTCCTAACGTTTACACGGAATTGGTTTTTGCACCTATTTTTATTTTTCTTATTTTAAATACCTAACCTTTCGTTTTTGTCTCAAATTTGTCCGATCATCGGTTTTTTCTTACGTCGGCGCCGGAAATGCTACTGTGGCAGCCGGAATCGCTGATTTGGCAGCCGAAAATTGACACCTATGCACATTTATTACATGTGGAAAAAAACTTTAAAACAAAAATAAATAAAAATCCATATCATCTTCTTACCCAATCTTCCATACTTCCAAACCCTAATTCCCCTCCTTCTCCCTACCCGCTGCCGCCACCCTCCCCCCTCCCACCGCCGCCGCCGCCCCCCTCCACTTCCCCCACCCTCCGCAGCTGTCACCTCCCCCAACACACAGAACATGAAGACGGCGATAGATGTGGAGCCCAGATCCGCCCAGATTTGAAGCTTTGTTTGCTATTTCTTACGCATCGCCTGGGGCGCCGCCTCGAAGCATTGGATTCGTGGAGGCCGGCTTGGCGGAGGCGCCGCCAAAGGATTCGACGGCGTTGGCTAGCATGAGAGGTTTGATGGTGCGGGAGGCTGAGAAGGTGGCGCGGCGTTTGGAGAAAAGAGGAGCGACAGTGTAGGCGGATTTGAGGGACCAGGACCAGTGGTGGGCGGAGGAGAGCACCGCTCCGCCGCCGTTGGCGGCCGGAATTAGCAGAGGTGAGTGTTGTATAGATGGATCTGAATTTCCTCTTTTTTTTTCTTCTTATTTTCTGTTGGGAGAAGAAGAGTGTTGTGTAGAGCAGGGTGGGGGTTGGAGGCCGCAGAGGGGGAGGCGGCAGCAAGGGGAGGGGATTAGGGTTTGTTGGATTGATTTGATTTGTTGGATTGATTTGATGGTGGATTATGCGAACGGTGGTGGTGGTGGTGGTGGTGGCAGGGGGGAGGCGGCGGCGGGTTGGAGGAGGGAGATAAGGGTTTGAGGAAATCACCGGTGGTGTGTGGCTGGGGGTGGCAGCGGCGGCAGAGGTGGGAGCTATGTTTCGCAGAGGTGAGGGAATCGCCGGTGGAGGGTGCGGCTGAGACTGAGCTTGCCGGTGGCGCGCGAATCGTCAGTAGTGTGTGGCTGGGGGCGGTGGTGGCGGCAGCGGTGGCAGAGGGTGGCAGAGCCGGGTGGGGGAAGGGGAAGATGATGGGTGGGGTGGGGAAGATGATGACATAGATTTTTTTTTTATTTTTTTATTATTATTTTTAATTCCACATGTCATGAATTGGCTATGTGTCAATTTTCGGCTGCCAAATCAGCGATTCCGGCTGCCACAATGGCATTTCCGGCACCGACGTAAGAAAAAACCGGTGATCGGACAAATTTGAGACAAAAACGAAAGATTAGGTATTTAAAAGAAGAAAAATAAAAATAGGTGCAAAAACCAATTCCGTGTAAACGTTAGGAATTTACAGGCAATTACCCCTAATCCAAATTGATTCTAGTGCATTGATACATGTTAAATTTTACTATCTCATTTTAATATAATTTTGTTTATGTAATCTTGAATATATTTTATTTTTGCATTTCATGCTTTGCTATATAATTTATATCTTTAATATATATGCATATTTTATACATTATACATTAGATCATTAGGAATAATAAAATACAAATGATAATTTTATTTTTACGCCTTTAACCTGATTAGCCCGATGGGCTAGCCCGAAACCCGAAAGTTTAGGGTTAGGGTTGAAGATTTACAACCCGAAAAAATCTCCAACCCGATTAGCCCGCACCCGACTAACCCGGAACCCGATAGGGCTAGCCCGAAAACCCGGTGGGCTGGCCCGATTGACATTAATATATATATATATATATTCTTAATTAAGAAATTGGTTTTTAATTAATACAAGGTTATCCTTGTTATGTTTTATTTTTATATACTATATATTAATTGGTACGATTTATTTTTTTGTTTATAATATATATGTATATTAAATCTAATCTAATTTTAATTGTTACAAGAACGCAGTGAAAGTGTGTGTGTGTGTGTATGTATTCAAAAATAATTTTATTTTAAAAAATATTACAAACATTTAAATTTAAATTTAAAAAATATTTATATGCTTATAGTAAGAAATAAAAATAAAAAATAAAAAATACTTAACGGTGTTAAGTGTCCGTTAAAAGCAGGAGGCATTTTACACTATTTATAATATGTTGAGGGGCTAATAGCCCATAATCAAAAAATAGAGGGGTAAGCGTGTTAGAGGGTTGTAAGATAGGGAGCTATTCACTACTTCTCCCTATAGACATTTATCATGATTAGTCTGAGTGGCATAAATGAGAATTAAGTTAAGCATTGGAGACAATAAAGCGGCATAGAGCAACGGATTCCCACAGGAAGATCTTTGATCCCCACAATCCTATAAAAGCGGATAACATTCTGAGCAGAGAAGCCATGGCCGAGGCGAAACTTTCCTTCAATCCCACTTTCCCTTTGGAATTCAGCACTCTGCTGGCGGCCAGGATGATCTCCAGCGCCACCCCCATCCACTTCTTTCAAGAGTTGAACGCCTCCACCTTCGCCGACTTATTAACTAATGGTAATTTTTATTGGAATTAAGTATGATTAGTTCTCTTTCGCCACATTAGTTCTTGGCACGTTAATATGTGCCCACTTTGGTAGCTGACAATGGCGGAGCCACAAATTTAGTTGAGGGGGGCTGAATTTGTACGGGAGTTCGGTGGCAGTAGTCCCCAATTTTTTTTGGGTATTTCGTATATTTTAAGCATTTTTTTTATTAAAAGATAAGTATAATAGTAGTAATAATAAACAACATTTTCATAAATTATATAATTTCAATGCACTAAATTTTTTTTTGGAGGCATTATGTACATTTTAGGCATTTTTTATTAAAAGAAACACATAATAGTAATAATAACGAATAACATTTTCATAGATTATATAGTTTTAAATAACACAATTAACATTAAATTAAATATATATGAGAGAATATAACAAGTAAATTAGTTTTTATAAGACCAAGTTCTTATATATATATATATATATATAGAGAGGGAGAGAGAAGGGTTCAACAGAGAAGCAAAATATTATGGAGAATAGAGAATTCGTAAAATAAAAACGAATAGATCTATAATTTTAATGAACAGATCAATGTACCACATGAACAACAATTTGACAAGGGTTCGAATCCTGCTGGTGGAGAGTTTTTCTTTATTTTTACTAAATACGACTGTTCATTACTTATGTTGATCTGTTCGTATAAAATGAATAGATTTGTTCATAATGAATAAAAAGATAATTCTCTATTGAACTCAACCTTATATATATATATATAGGGGGCGGTTATTCAATAAACCACCCTTATTTTAAGAATTACGAACCAGCAAAAATGCATGAATTTTATGTATAACACGCATGAATAAACTGTATAAAGGCATGAATTGCGAAAAATAATTTTTTGCTACCTTTGGAATTCGAACTCAGGACCATGAATTTATCCAACAAGGTGATGAATCAACCGTAGATCTTGATGATCTAAGGGTTTCCTAATTTATATTTTAAGAAGCGTTCTTATTTTAGTCTTCCCCTATATATATATATATATATATATATATATATATATATATATATATGTATATATATATATATATATGTATATATATATATATATGGGCGCGCTCCAATAAGACTCCCTATTTTTCGTGTAACATGAGGACAATGAATAAGACATATCTATATAATACTATATAATGACAAAGTTGGCTTACCGTAAATAGTAATTTCTGTTTTTCTACTTTTTTATCTTTTTTATTTTTAAAATTTGTTAACACATTCATTAATTATGTCGATATAAATGCATTAATTTCAATTGTATAAATATAAATGCATTTAGTGCGTTAATTAAGTCAATTAAAAGTAATTACCTTTTTAAATATAATTAAAATGAGTTGCTTAAACTCATATAGAAATGAATTGACCTTTTCCTCAAAAAAAAATGAATTGACTTAATTTATGTTTTGAAGGTGTTGATTAGAAGAAAAAAAAAATCGAGGCTAAAGATATTGAAAGTTATATTTATACTACAAATCAATTATCAATTATAAGATTAGATATAGAAATAAATTGACTTAATTTATGTTTTGAAGTTGTTGATTATAAAAAGGTTGAGGCTAAAAACATTCAAAGTTATATATGTACGCCAAATCAATTATCAATTATAGAATTAGATTTATCAATCAAGCAATTATTGATTCACCACCTTAAATCACAATATAAATATCTTAAAATCAACAATATTATCACTCTATTTTGTATATCTCTCAAAATCTCTGCAAAATTCTTAATCCTCTCTTCAAATTTCCCCAGCTGATGAATGTCTTCCCCGTCGCCGATTATATATCTCTTGAGACAACATATTTGACGCCACGACTTATATGCGTCTACTGAAATTGAAGAAGCAAATGCAGAGACAATGAAAAGGAATAAAGAGCTGCAAATTTTATTCCTAAACTGCAAAGTAATTTATGTACGTCTCAAATGTAAAAATTATATCAAATAATCTATTGTTCATATTTGTTTTATCCAACTGTTAATGTAGAATAAATATATCATACATTGTTGTTCATCTTATATAACCGTAGTATTTAATGGCACAACCTCATACTTCTTCACAGCATCAGCTCTGTTTTTAACGAACAACCTCTATCATATCATAATTAATAAATTTCTTACAAATCTCTGATCCATTTCTTTCTCATGTGTTAGATGAAATGTTGATCATGTACATAATAAATTAAGGGTATGATACTTTAACTCTTATCACTTGGTTCTGTACCTTATTACATTGTTCATTTCATCATCTCTTTTCATGCATTTTTTTATTGTTAAATAAATAAATTTAAAGATTAGGTGATGTTTGACTCGAAATTGAAACCTTTTGCTTCAGGTTCATACGTTTATATTTTATATTTATGTTAGCAACTTAAAGTTTGAAGGTAACTTGGTGTTTCAAGGTAGTGCTTGATATGACTCTCCTAAAATCTATCTCTTTGTGTATTTGTGTGTGATATTTTTGAATATCTTTAAAATCTTGGAATGAAATTAAAATTAGAATCTCTCATAATCAATCGTGGAATTAAAATCTATACAAACAATAATATTATAATATGAATGTGGTGTTGCAATTGGATGCAATTATATTATATGGAATGAAATTGAGTGCAACAACTTTATTGTTTTTCTTGAATTTGTGTAAGAGATAATATTTTGGGATGTAAGAAATTACATATATAATACGAGAAAATGATTATTATATTTGTGTTAGCACAAATATGTATTGCTTTGTTAGTGATTGAGGTAGAATTGGTTCGATCTCTAGATAAATATTTGTGGCTATGAGTCTTTTTGTTCATTGTTATAATTCTATTTTGGAAACTAATTTAATTTATTTTTATGCTAATCAGTAAATTATAGTAATAAATAAATTTGCAACTTATTGTATCAATTACATGATGTTTATGTTTGAGTTTGAGTTCAACTAATTGAAATAGAAGCAATGATTTTGAATACTACTAATTGAAAATTTGATTCGAGCATCCAAACTCGAACCGTTCGACAAGCCTAATCATGACCTAGATTGTAGATAATTATGTTTTTAAAACATAAAAATAAGTTAGTGTTAAAATACATAATAAACATTTATATGGACTTCATTGTTGTTTTAATCCACAAAATTCCAATAACGAGATAAATTTGATGGTCATAACTCCGATCATGTTATTAAGGAACATTGACCATTCTCAAGGAGTGTGTAATAGAACATGTTTGGTGATTACAAGACTTGGCAACCACATGTTGGAGGCTAAACATTAACCGATACTAATTCTGGCTAAAAAGTGTTGATTTCTAGAATGTCTCTGACTCCATCAGATTCACGACTTCCATTCAAGTTCGAATAGAGACAATTTCCTCTTATTATTTTGTATGTCATAACAATCAACAAGAGTCGAGAATAATCTATGCCACACTTGAAGTTTTTTTCTAAAGAAATCAGTATTCTCTCATGGTCAACTTTACGTTGTTGTTTCAAGAGTAAAGAGTCGGGGTGGCTTGGAGATTTCAGCATGTGATAAACATAATGATATCATATCAAGTACAATGAATATTTTCTACAATTTTTTTTTTCAAAACTTATAAATTTACTAATTTGTATTACCATGCTTTCTTTAATAATACAATTGTCATTTTTACATAAATTATTATTATTATTATTATTATTATTATTATTATTATTATTATTATTATTATTATTATTATTATTATTATTATTATTGATGATGATGATGTAATTACGTTCACTTAATTGGGTCAAGTACAATGAGTGAAAAATATAAATAAGAGCAAAGAATCAGCCGTGACAACATAGCCTTGGCAGACCACCGTTGGCAGTCTACCCGTGGAAACGCCACCTGTAACAGTTATGTCAACTTACACCTGTGGCAGCCATGTCAACGTCACCTGTGGCGCTTCCAGCTATGTTACCCTCCATTTGTGGCAGTCGTGTCAACGCAACCTTTGGCGTCTCCAGCTATGTCAATGCCACTCTTGGCACCTTCAGCCATGTCAACGATTTAGGCCTAATTACACTGTTTAATGGGCTTTAGGGCTAGGTCCACTTAATAACTTATAAATATGACTCTTATGTATAGAATTAGGGGCTTATTCATTATAATTATTCAACTCTATAATTGTATAACTCCACAAATAGTAAATTCTCTCGGATTTCTCTCCGTGGATGTAGATATTAACGATCAAACCACATTAAATACTTGTGTTATTTTTATATTTTTATATTATTTATGTTGAGATTAATTCCACACTCATCAATTATATTATTATTATTATTATTATTATTATTATTATTATTATTATTATTATTATTATTGCACCCATATTTATAATAGTATAATTAAAAAAATAAATTATTTGCTTAGTTAAAGGTTATGTGTGTTTTTTTTTCAATATAAAACAATAATTTTTATTTATTATTTTAACACAATACAATATTAATTAATATATAATTAATTAACGTTATAAAAAAAACTACAACAATTTACCCCGTGCGTATGCACGGGTGGAATACTAGTAATACTAATGAACAAGACGTATATCTAACGAACAAGATGTATATACTGATTAAAAATAAAATATAAAAAATTGATAATGAATAAGATATATATACTGATATATATATATATATATATATAATAAAATAAAATAAAAAAATTAAAATTTGGGAGGGGCCTCCAGGTCCCCTAGTCCCCATCTGGCTCCACCACTGGTACGTGAACGGGACTGTATGTTTATATATGTTGTTGTGCGGATTATTTATTTTAGGGCAAATTGCATGAAAATACCTCACTTTAATCCAAATTTGATTTTTTGACAATCTTTTTAATTGTTGCAAAAATTTCAACGAGCTTTCAATTTGTTGCAATGTCCGTCCGGAGAAATTTTTCGGCCAAATTAAATCCGAGTTGGTAGTCGGAATGCCAACGTGGCATCAAAAATGCCAAATCACACTCACAAACCCCCCTCTCACGTCAGCCTCCCCCTCCCACGTCACTCTTCCCCCTCCCAAATGAAATGCCACCTGACCGCCCAGATGAACGGCCGCCGGCTGTCCTCTAGCCCCGCCGCCGGCGCCATCATCTTCGCCGTCCCCGGATTCCCCAACTCCCGCCCCTTTCGCGTCTCTGAGATTCCCCAACGAGTGGTCGAGATTCCTCCAATTATACCAAACGCCCCGTCTGGTGCGTCGAACCGCCACGCCACCGCCACCATCTTCCTCTCGCCTCATCTCTCTCCACGTGTCACCATCTCACAGTGCACACACACACACACACAGAAATCATACCACCCCAAGCGTCGCCTCCTCAATTTTCAAACGACCGCAGTGGCAGCGCCGCCGCCATCGCCCTGAGCCCCCTCATCTCTCGTTAAGGATTATCTCTCTGTTTCTCCCTCAAAACAAGCCAACCTCCGTTGCTTTCCTCTCCCGGCCCCTCTCTCTCTCTCTGACTCAACAACAGACACCCAAACCCACCGCAAACTTCATCCTAATTCCTCCTACGAAACCCTAGATCCCCTTTTCTGACTCCTCCATCTTACGATTTTCAACGACCTCAGCAGCCTCCATGGAGCTCTTGACTTAATTAAAACTCAAGAAAGTTGGCAACCTAAATGAGTTTAGAGATACAAGGGGAGGCTGCAACGGAGTGAGAGAGAGAGAGAGAGAGAGAGAGGCGGAGGAAGTAGCGGCGGTGGGAGATGGGGGAAGAGGAAGCGTCCGAAAGAGGTGGAGAAAGGGGGAGAGCCGACGGAGGTCGAGATTCTGGGCGGCTGTGACGGCGGTGGAGGAAGTGAGAGAGATGGTGAGAGCCGACGGGGAAAGGGGGAAGAGGCAGAGAGAGGGCGACGCGGGAGGGGGGAAGAGAGAGAGAGGGTGACATGGGGGGAGGGTGGGTGTGATTTGGCATTTCTGATGCCACGTTGGCACTCCGGCTGCCAACTTAGATTTAATTTAGCCGGAAAATTTATTCAGACGTACATTGCAACAAATTGAAAGCTTGTTGAAATTTTTGCAACAATTAAAAAGATTGTCAAAAAAATAAATTTGGATTAAAGTAGGGTATTTCCATGCAATTTGCCCTTTATTTTATATAAATTTTTAGTGCAACATGCCAACAACAACGCAGTATGTAAATATAAAAATTGAAAAATAATGGCAATGCACAACAAACAATTACTTAAAATCACTACATGCACAATAAATATTTTATAACCTCACGATCAGTTACTTATACAAGCATCATATAAAATAACTATATAAAATAACTACATGCATGACAGCCATTTTATAATACCTAGATCCAATTATTACTTATACAAGCTCCGTGTAAAATAACATGCACAAATATTTTCTATTGGCATGCTCGATATACAATATTGATACAAATTCAGACATCCTACCCTTCTTCCCTTTCTCTAATTTGACTTTGACTTCATTAGAGTCTCACTAGGCAAGCCAACCACTCATCCTCGTGAATACAATGAGGCCTCGCCTTTTTCTGGACTGATGTTGTATAACACTATAAGAAAACACGCGTTTAACGACTGAAATTAACGACCGAAAATTTCGGTCGTTAATTTTTCGGCCTTAACGACCGATTTACGACCGCTTAACGACCGATTTTATTTTTTATTTATTTTTATTTTTTAACGACCGAAAATTCGATCGCTAATTATTTTTTTAATATTTTAATATTTAATTTTTCTTAACGACCGAATTTTCGGTCGTAAAAATTATTTTTTTATATTTTAATTATTTTTTTAATTTTAACGACCGAAAATTCGGTCGTTAATATATATTTTTTTATTTTTTTTTATTAAAAAATTATTTTTTTAAAAAAAAATATTTTTTTTTTAAAAAAATAATTTTTTTTAACGACCGAATTATTCGGTCGTTAATATTATTTTTTAATTTTTTTTTAATATTTTTTAAATAAAAAAATATTTTTTTAATTATTTTTTTTAAAGACCGAATTTTTCGGTCGTTAAAATTATTTTTATTTATTTTTAATTTTTTTATTTATTTTTTATTTATTTTAATTTTTTTATTTATTTATTTTATTTATTAACGACCGAATAATCGGTCGTTAATTTTATTTTTTCAATTTTAAAAATTTTAAATTTCGTTTTTATTTTTATTTATTTTTATTTTTTGATTATATATATATTTAATTATTTTTTATTAATTTTCTATTTAATTATTATTTTCAAATTATAGAGAATATTTTAAAAATGATTGTTATTTTCATAATATTATTCTATAAAAATAGATAATATTGATTATTAATAAAAATGTGATATTATTTGCAAATAATAATAAATTATTAGATTTATTATAATAAATTATTAGACTTATTATAATAAATTATTAGACTTATTAGATTTTCTAAATTATTAGATTCATTATTTTCAAAATATTAATAATTTTATTATTTTAAAATAATAAAATTATTTTTCAAATATTAATTTTATTAATATTGATTATTTGAGTTAATATTGATTTTGTTGTATATTTGATTGTTATTTTTCATACTCATATTTTCTTTTCTTTTTTTAATTACGATAATATTAATTTTTTATTATTTTAAATTCGATCGTATATTTATCGTCAATGTTTCGCCGACACCACAAATCTTAGTTATTATCTCGACATATTATAAGGTTATGAATGATTAATGATATTTTATATTGAATTAGAGTTTAAATGAATTAATAGGTACTATATATATCAATAATACGAGTGTTCTGTACTGGTGACTACTCGAAAAGAACTTCAAGGTTAAGCGTGCTTGACTTAGAGCACAAGTGAGATGGGTGACCTACTGGGAAGTTCGTCAAATGGTATGCAATTAAAGTCAAAATACATTAGAAATACACTAAAAATACTTGTGGGATACAAAGATAAAAAAAAAAAATCGAAAAAAAAAATATTTTTTTTTATTAATTTTTAACGACCGAAAATTCGGTCGTTAAAAATAAAATTTCGGTCGTTAAAAATAAAAAATCGGTCGTTAAATTTAACGACTGAAAAAACGGTCGTTAAAACTCGGGCGACGATGCAAACAACGACCGAAAAAAACGGTCGTTAAATCGGTCGTTAAAAATATTAACGACCGATTTTTGGGTTTTAACGACCGAAATTTCGGTCGTTAGAGCCGCATTTTCTTGTAGTGTAAGTAATCTTTCTACCTCCACGCAACAACCTGTAACAACGCCTTGTAGACATTATCCTCGATCGTCTCATCCCACGTGAAATGTTTCTGTTTAAACAACAAAATATAATACTCCCTTCGTCCCAACTTTTAGTATCCATATTTTCTTTTTTGAATGTTTCATATTTTTGTATCCATTTCTATGTTTAGTAAAAGTAAGTGAGATCCTTACTTCAATTTAATTATTTTAACACTCACATAAAAGGTGAGACCCTTATTTTACTCACAATACATTCAACCACTTTATTAAAACTCGTGTCGCTTTCAATTGGATACAAAAAGCTAGGAGGGAGTACATTTCTATAAACAATAATGTATATTTGAATTGTGAAATAACTTTGGTGGAAGTCGTTTTCCACCAAATAATTCCTGCAATGATTGAACACGATTTTCTGAGAATATATTTATAAAAAAAAATAAGAGAAAAAAATGAAGATATTTTTTAAAATGAGAATAGAGGTCATTATGGTGGGCCATGCACGATGTAAATAATGAATACTGTAAAGTTATTTTTTATGTATTAACTTTTTATTTTGAGAAGTACTAGTTTATTGAATTGAGATGTACAAATAAGAAAATGTGACCTATCGAATTGGGGCATGGGAATATATGATTTAAAACTACTAATATGTGATGACATTAGGGTAGTTTCACAATAATTTTGTAAGGAATTTATATTTTATGTTATTCTTTATATTTGTTTATCAATTATATAAATATAATTAGTGTTATAACTTAATACTATGAACTATGACATGTTGCCCGATGCACGGGAGACGTATATTAGTAAGTTGAAGATCAAGAGACCAAAATCTTCAGAAAGGGGCAAGCTATAAAGAAGTTATTTTTGGTCCTAAGTAATGAAACTTTGCAAATGATTTCAGTCGCAAATGGATGCTGCTAAAACAGATCTGTACCCCTTATACAATAAAAACACTCTATATTCGAATTCTTTTATAAATTTACATCACTAGTTAAATTAATTTATGTTATAAATTTATATATTTAAGCTTATTGTGTATAGAACTCTCTTGCATAATAATAATAGAAATAAGAAAAATCAAAACCCCCAAATACCGCCATAGGAAATTCCACCGTCCAATCCATTGACCTGGAAATTTCATCAAACACTTTGCATTAAATCCCAACATCAACTGAATTACTTGATTAGATTTCAGTTTAATTTAGCAAAGAACCATTTCCGATCCGCCGCCGTCAACGATGGCGGTCCCGTCGTCCACTACCACCTCGAATATCATGCTCGCGATCTTCGAGAAGAAAACCAACTCCGTCGACCTCTACAGGCCTCTGCGCAATTTCATAGTGATCAATTATTCCGAGCGCGAGGCCCAGAATTTGGAAGACGATCTCCGGACGCTGAAGCAGCTGCGTTCTGAAGTCGAGTGCGGCGGCGCTGCGGATTCGCCGCCGGCACGGCGTGATCTGCTCCAGAACTACTACAGAGCGCTCTGCGTGGTGGAGTCTAGGTTTCCTATCTCGCCGGACAAGGATCACGTCAATGCGGTGTCCTTTACATGGTATGATGCTTTCAAGAATAAGCAGAAGGCTACCATATTATTTTAAAAAATTCACTTTGAAATTTAAAATTCACTCCTATCGTGTTTGAAATTCACGCTAATAACCTAGAATTAAGGATAAACATGATAGAATATGGTACGAAACGAAGTCATTTTTTCCATGTCATTTTTAAAAAATAGAATATAAATTATATTTTGGCATCCGACGAGCCACATCACGTTTTTGGAAAACGAAAAATAAATGAAAAATATATTTGATAAAAATCTGATAGTTTGAGGGTTTAGAGAACATTTCAAAAGTTTTAAGATATTTTTGATAAAGTGAATATAGTTTAGAGGTTTTCATGATATTTATCCTATATAGAAACTTTAAAACTTTAAAGGTGTTAGGAAGAGCTTTTGTTGGTGGACGAAAAAAGAAAATTAGTAGTATGAGTTTTCGTGGGCGGAGGGTGTATTAAAAATTAGAAAAGTATTATTTTGATCATCTCATTTGAATTGACCTATATGATGTTTGGATAATTACTTTACCATTACATTTAATATGACTCACGCACCTTTATGCTATAAATTTACTCTCGTGAATAATTGTGCCAAAAAAATTAGTCAAGTCGCTGCAACATAATGTTCTAATAGCGACCTAATTTTTGAAGTATTATGACATTTATAATATGACTAGTTAAATAATATTGTCATATTTTGAGGTGGTTAGTCATGTAGGAATATTAAACTTAATTAATATTCAATTTGTCTGAGGATCGTTTCTTGGATTATCTTAATTCATCATATATCGATTAAATCTAGCATGCTCCTATTAATTTAAATACAGCACCGAGGAGTTCAAAATTACCTAAAGAATTCCTAAGACTTCATCAATTCGTCGCTGAACATGTCAACCATCTTCAACCCTTCGTTTGAAGCCTCAAACGTCCTTCAATTGTATTTTTCCCAGAAATACGATTTCTTCGTCTTCGAAAGAGCTTTCCGTGGTCGCCTGTTTCGCCTTAATCCAAGCTTTGTACAGGAAGTTATGGTTGTTCTTCAGAGACTGCCAGAACTTAATTTCCTGCGAAAATCTGACTCCAGCTCTGATCTTCTGGACTGTATCCCGCTCAATCCTCAACGTCGGATGGACGATGCTCTTTGAGGATGCCCCGGAGAAAACACCCACTCAACAGGCGCCGCTCAACTCTCACAGAAAACCTAATTTCTGTAATCTGAAATTACGTGAATCTTATTCATGTTCTAAGAGCTATTGTGTATTTATAATTTTAAAATACAGGATATATACCAGACTTATGAGTTGGCCTATTTTTCTCCTACTGGGCTCATGAGTCTTTGAGCCAGCCAGGGATCAAATACAAGGAATAAAGATGGGTTCTCAAATGAATTAATTCTTATGATCAGCCTAGATCACAATTACTTTATAAATATTAATTCATTCCACTAGAGAATCAATATTGACTTACCACTTTATTGCCAATGATTAGTCGAGGCTTATATTGAGACTTATCGAACCCCCATATTTAAGATATCCAACATCCATTAATTAATTAAAGCTTCTGACAGCTTATATTAATTAATTTCTTATTAATCCTTAAATAGTACCACTCAACCTTATTATTGCACTTGAACTTAATCAACCTGCAGGGTTTAATTCAATAAACCTTTTGAGCTCTTTAAGGGAATGTTATCATCCTACACCGGATACGGTCACCTAATACAGATTACCAAATGTCATATATAAATTGCTATCACCCAAGATACAGAGTACTCAAGTTAATATGCAACTCTCACCCATAAGTCAAAGTGATACACAAATTTAGGGTTGGGAATCGGGTCGGGATCGGGTACCCTACCCGAAAAAATCAGGTACCCGATCCCGAATAAGACCAAAACCCTAAACCCGACCCTGAACTCAAAAAAAAATCGGGTACCCTAAATTGCCCGATGAAGCAAATTCAATTTGAAGCAACCAATTCAGCCTAAAGGTAATTCTTAAAAAATCGATGCATCAAATTTTACCAAGAATAGGAGGAAATCAAATTTTTAACAACAAGTTATAGTATATAGGTTAATTCTAACAAATCCTCTCTAACCACATTGACATGGAAATCGAAATCTGTATGAAAAAAGAAGAAGAAGAAGAAGCTCAGATGTCGTCGGAGCTCGGAGGCGGCACAGCTACTGTGGGGCGACAAGCTCGGCAGCAGAACGACGACGCGACTGTGCGAGGCGGTGGGACTGGCGGTCTGTGAACGACGGCGACGGCCGAGGAGAACGGCGGCTGGGGGACGGCCGAGCGGGAGTTAGGGCTGGGATTGGGATTTGGGATTGGTTTCAATTCAAAATTAAATGGGAACTTGGGAAATGGGAAGGGCCGAAGGGAAGGGATTCAAGGGAACAGGACAGCTGTAGCAGCAGGCAGCAGCTTAATTAAATTTAATTTTAGTTTCATATTAAATTTAATTAAATAATTTAAAATATATTAAATAAATTAATTCTGGTATTTCAGGTATACCTGATACCCGATTTTCTAACACCCTAAATACCCGATCCCGACCCCGAACCCGAATTTTTTCGGGTCGGGTAATCGGGTACCCGATACCCGATCCCGAACTTCCGATCCCTACACAAATTTATATATACACCTGAAATCTTATTAGGATTTAGGTCTCATTAAGTCACCGAAATCTTGATTCTTCACTTAGGTCAGACAGAAGAATATATCTCTCTGTGATCCTATCAATACGTTTACACGCACCAGTATAGACAAGTAGCCAAGACAAACTACTTTCATCTATACTGCAGCCTAAACCAACAACTCGTCCTAGAGTCATCTCGGTTGTGATCAATTTTATATCTCATAAGGTTATTCCAATTGTATGGTCTTCTGTGATCTACAACACACCATAAAATCTACTTATGTAGAGATAATTGGACATACATATGTAATTACGAACAATTCAGATAGGAGATTAGATAGTGAACTCGAGAATAATTGTATACAAGCATAAAAGTTCTTACTTTTAGTATACAAATCCAACAAGTTATAAATGTCACTAAAGGATGTCACAAAGTTTTGTGACATTTGAGGGTGCATCTAATTTTGTGACATGTAAATAGTGTAGTCATTTTTGTGGCATGTGAACGTGAAATTATTTGACGATGGTCGCCCAGTCAAATGATCTGGCCGCCCAAGACGCTAGATCATCAAGTCGTCCACTGATTAGATGAACCCTTGACTGCTAATTGTCAAGTTGTTCTTTTTTTTTTTCAAAATTTTTCTAACACATTTATGACTGATAGTTGTCAGATCGGCTAAATGTTTAAGATTTTCACAAAAAAATCACACAAAAAATCATCCAAGCATAGGATGTTTGTGTTTATAAAAGAAAACATTTTTTATATACAACTTAAAGAGTATGGTACTTTAAATTTTCACTCAAAATACTTTATTATATCTTTAGATGTAACAATCTTCCGTCGCGCGGTATTTGAATTTCTTTATTTACTTATGTAATTTATCAAAAAAAAAATAGATGTAACAAATTGAGTTATATTGATCAATGTCACAAAAAAATTGTTATACTTTTAAATGTAACAAAATTTATATTGTATTTTATTTGTATTAAAAGTATATAGATACATTGATATAGCTAAATTGTACTTACACTATAACAAATTTTGTGATCCGTTTTTTAATATAACTGAAAGTATTAAGCATATTTATCGTAGTATCGTTGGGACGGAGGAGTATAAATTAGGGTTATTAGCGCCTATATATACCAACTTTTGGGGTAGTTTGATTTTGCACATGAACTTTAAAATATGTAAAAAAAATACATGAATTTTAATGTTGTAGCAATTTTATCACAAATTCAAATATTAGATATTCGAACTCCATAAAAATTTTACGATTTACGAGTTCAGATATGTCTTATATGATATCTTTTAGAGATGTACTATACGATGTCACAAATTCAATTTTTGCTCAAATTAAAGATGACGTGACAAGTCGAAATATCGATGTGTATTCATTGGACATTTTAGAAAATGACATCGTATAGGACATACATCTCTAAAAAATATCATATAAGACATCTCTAAACCCGTAAATCGTAAGATTTTTATAGAGTTTGAATATTTAATAGTATTTGAATTTATAACAAAATTTTGTTACAATATTAAAGTTCATGTATTTTTTACACTTTTTAAAATTCATGTGCAAAATCAAACTACCCAAAATTAGTGTATTTAGGCGCTAATAACCCTATAAATTATTGTAAACTTCAGTTTTATATGTAGGTTTGCAAGTAGAAGTAATAGGTTTTTGGAAAATTCAGGAACAATTGAATTGGTTTACCTTTTCTAAAAGTATATAGTTGACTTACGTGAACCGAAAAGCGACTTTGGGGTAAAAATATCTTATACGTGTTAGTGTACAAAGAAATCGTCACAAATCAGGAACTACAAATAGGGATGACAATCGTGTATGACGGATACGGATAGTGACTATCCATACTCATTCTCATGAACTAAATGGATAGTAGTTTTTAACCACGAAACTATCCATGGATATCAAATGGTATCCAAATCCGCCACCCGCAGATACCCACTACCCATCGGATATCCACGAACCCGTTACCCGTCGGGTATTCGTCACCTGCTATCCGTTGAATACCCGCCACCCACTATCCGCTGGATACCCGCTATCCACTATCCATTGAATACCCGCGAAATAAAATTAAATTATAAATTTACAACAAATTTAACGGGTATTTCACGGATAATTGACGGGTATTTTCGCGGATATTTTTCGCGGGTATGGATAGTAAGTATCCAAACCCATGCTCACAAACTAAATAGATAGTGAATTGCAATCACGAAACTATCCGTGGATATCAAATGCCTCTCAAATCCACCCTATTAGTTTGAATTTTCGCGGGTATCCATTACCCGTGGGTAAATTGCCATACGTAACTATATTGTTAAATAACTAGTATTAACTGTAATATATAGCTGAATTTGGAAATTCTTAACATTTAAGAAAATCTAAACCAAGTTTATACTACACATGGGTCCTCCGTCTCATTTAATGGCTCACTTTATATTTTACTTTTAATTTTTTTTACTTTTTAATTATTCTTCCTTTAGTTTCAATTTAATATAATTTTAAAATAATTAACTTGGCTTTACAAATTCAATCAAGGTTAATTTGTAATTATTCTTTTATAGTCATATTGTAGTTTTTATTCTTGAGTTTTTATTGTACTCCATCTGTCTCATTAGGCTTGTTCTATTTCTTTTGGGCACGATTATTAAGGAGAGTATAATTAGTATAATAAAAATGTGTAAAAGTGTGTGGTCATATTGTTTGTAGTATAAAATCATTAACGAATATAGAAATAGGACAAGATCAATGAGGCAATCCAAAAAAAAAAATATGACAAGATCAATGGGACAGATAAAGTATTTAACTTGGGGAGCGTTCCAATGAGATCCTTCATCCCTCATATATGGTGAGATTTTACATTGCATTGTAGGTGTTGATTTAATTTATTATATGATTAATATTTATTTGAAGGGAGAAATTTTTACCTGGATTCGAATCATGAATGGAGCAAAAATTTTACTGATTTTCTTAATATCGTTATTCAACATTATATACTGCCTTATTCATTATTCTCATATCTCACGAATAATAACAATCTCTCTAGAACCTAACCCTAGTGACATTGCTATTTCTCGTAAGATATAAGAGTAATGAATAAAATCAATAAATTCTACGAACAAGCCAATATAACTGATGAACAGACATATCTATTTAATCTATTGCAAAATTTTGCCACCTCCAGAATTTGAACCCCATACCAAAATATTTGGTCATAAAAATTATTGACTTGTTCATCAAAATAAAATGACTTGTTTGCAACTGTTCAGACGAATTCTCAATTCTCACATTATTTATGAATTCTCAATTTGATAATCTCTCCCTCTCTGTCTCTTAATTGTATTTTTTACCCATTCTCAAAGACAAAAACAAAAAAAATATTCATGCAAACTAAAATATATAAATAATACCCACTTTTTAAAAAACTTGACATTTATATATATCCTTAATAAAATTATAATTAAAAATAACTTAAATTCAAAAAAGAAAAAAATCAATATTAATTGTAATTAAAAATAAACCCATCTCTCTCTCTCTCCAGCATTGTGCCACCCCTTTGTCTCGCTTCATCACTACATCGAGCCTCTTCATCGTCGTGTTTCACCTTGCCTTGCCATGTTGCTGTCGCGCTGATTCTCACACATATATTTGTAGGTAAATTAATGTTCTATGATTTATATACCCACATTTGCCACATTATTTCCACTTTGAGATTTTCCCTTCGGGGTTTTTTCTCAAAGCTGATTTTAACAAGGCTCGGCCCTTAGTTTGTTCCTCTGTGCTCTCAAGGGTTCCTTTGGTTTTTTCTTCTTT